>NC_083591.1:52908934-53541434 GCF_027579695.1 Neoarius graeffei | reverse complement strand
ATTATGTGGCAATAAACTCTATTCTAATTCTGAATCTAATTCTAACGTTTATGTACGAAAATGACATTTTAATAATTATTTTCTCCTTGAGCCCTCGTGCAAGTTTATTATTACAAGAAAACTCAAATATCCATGAGGTTTATTTCACTGCGTTTTGACAGAAACCTCATTAAAATTCATAGCTTTGTTTGATCAACCTCAACCTGAACCTTAAAGCTAGACTGCCTTTCAGATTTTTCAAGTGTAGGTCGTAAAAAGAATTTTCCCCGACAACCAATTATTTTTGCTTAGTGGACTGAAAGCTACTGAATTCAAATCACAAACTTCCAATTTTATTAGGGTTTTTTAAAAATAGAAAAAAAAAAAAAAACAATGAACGAATTTAGAGCCACATGGCCTTAAATTCTCCACTACTTTTTCCTGCTTCACCATGAACCAATACAAGATACTACGTCATGCATCACATCCCGTGGTGGGCTTTCCCCGTTCGCGCAAGGCATTGTGGGATACAAATTTGAAACAGGAGAGAAAAATGGAGGACGCGAGTGTGCGAATGAAACGTGAAAGACCGACTACTACACACTCATCCAGAAAGGTAAATTTTACACAAGGCCATCTGTCTACAGCAGAAAAAAATAAAATAAAACGTGTCTGGAAAAATCCCAAGGGAGTCTGGAGCCAGATCCGTGACGTTACCTGCGGAAGCGCCAGCAGGCTACGCGAGCTTTGCACAGTTTCAGTGCACAGCCTGTGTAGACCAAGCGCTCCCATTTCTCTCTCATTGTCCGGTCTTTTGGGAAACGATGAGTGCTAATCCCATCAAGATTGGTGTTGCTACACCCTCCTACGATACATCTGTTAACCATTTTAATAATTACGTGATAACGTTGAAGAAATTTGCAGCAAACCACCAGGTCGTTTTCTCATAAACAAACCAGCGCTGACGTAGGATTCAGAAGGAGGCGTCCCGCACGCGACGTCATGAAAATCAATGTTCACCGGGAAATCCAAATGCAAAGTTTTTTCAGAGGCGGACCAATTCACCTCAAACGGCTTGATTTTTCTGGTATCGCACAAGGTAAAAAAAAAAAAACTGCAGAGAATACAGAACGTTACAGATATTTGACCAAATTTTAATATAAAATAAGAGAATTACATTGATTTTGCGCTTCAATTTACCCGTGATATGCACTTTAACTTTATCGCCATACAGAAATGTTCTCCATTTTAGTCGTCAAGTCAGCCAGCCAATCAAGTCACACTTTCCTTATGAATATTAATGAATTTTCCAGGCCACCCTACAAAAAGGAAATTGATGGCCCATGTTCACTAAAGGCCTCTGCATGCTCTTGCGACAAGGCTTTCGCAGATAGCTTTTCGCAGACAGTTGTAATTTATCGTTGAGCGGGGACTAACAGGCGTGCGCGATGTTATTCACCGCCACAACGCAAGGGGGCGCGAAGTCGCGAAATCGCTAAGAGTAGTTGGTGGGTGTGGTTAGCGGAGTGTTTATGCTCCGGTTACTTATAATGACTAGAACTGGAGTCGTATAGATGTACGTACTTCCTCGATCAGGAAGTGCGTGTACAGCGGATGTAGAGTGGACCAATCAGAGCCCTCTTGTCTGCGATGGTCACAATTTTTGGGAGGTGCACGCAGAGCGTCTGCGAAGGGGGGGGGGGGGGGGGGGCTTCGCAGACGCCATCTGCGACACCATCTGCGAGGACTGGGTTGTCAGCATAAATTGGCCTCGAGTGTGTGTAATGACTGACACTGACCGGAAGCCCATCCAAACACAAACATACCAGTGCATTCCGGGCCGGAAATTTCCCAAAGTTTTCCAAATGAGTCTCAGACACTTAGCAGAATTGTCCTGAGGTCATGACAAACTATTTTTTTTTAAAGTTATTTCCCCAACACCTCCCTGTTTATATGTGCAAGTAATGAATAAAAAAAAGTCACGGATTGCACCTTTAATCCAATTCAGTCTAATCCAATCACCCTAAACACGCTAACACTTTAGCGAGGACTGACTAGGCGGATTTCCATTAGAGAATACAACTCATTTGTAATGTTTATGTACAAACAAAAGCCTCAGAAATAATTATTCATACTAATATCTCATATAATCAGCTAGTAAAGCTACTTAAAGCGAGCTGTTCCAGCCAAACAGCAAACTAGTTTTAGCAACCGAGCCTCGTTGGTTTATCCCCCCTCACAGCGAAATAAACCCCTACAAGATACAAAACTCACCGGTTTCGTCTCCGAGAGTAAAATTATAACTCCTAGCAGCCCCAAAACGGAGCATATTTTCGAAAAAGTCATTCTTTCCTCCCACAGGCTGCTCTGAGAGAGAGAGAGAGAGTCACTGACTTCGCTGCTGCTATAGTTTTCCTCTGGAACTATACAAGACTGCGCATGCGCAAAATTTCTTATCGACGCCGGTAAACATACGCATGCGCACTGAGCTGCGAGCTGATCAGGGACAATTGAATCTTAGAATAATCAATAATATAAGGGTTGTTTTACAATCAGGGTAGGCAAGCTAAAAATCACATTTAACACTTATTATCTTCAATATCAAAAGGCTTGACTAAATAAACTTGGTTGTTTATTGTAGCCCTGTGATAGCTCTATTTACCATGCAAAACAAAATTGGTGATTTTTGGTGAATGTATGGCAATATAGGTCATATTTAGCAAAATTACTCGTATCATTTAGGAAAAAAGTGCTTTTTTTTGACCACAGGTAGCTCCAAAAGGGATGCACTTACAGTACACTACCGTTCAAAAGTTTGGGGTCACCCAGACAATTTTGTGTAGTTTTCCATGAAAAGTCACACTTTTATTTACCACCATAAGTTGTAAAATGAATAGAAAATATAGTCGAGACGTTTTTCTGGCCATTTTGAGCATTTAATCGACCCCACAAATGTGATGCTCCAGAAACTCAATCTGCTCAAAGGAAGGTCAGTTTTATAGCTTCTCTAAAGAGCTCAACTGTTTTCAGCTGTGCTAACATGATTGTACAAGGGTTTTCTAATCATCCATTAGCCTTCTGAGGCAATGAGCAAACACATTGTACCATTAGAACACTGGAGTGAGAGTTGCTGGAAATGGGCCTCTATACACCTATGGAGATATTGCACCAAAAACCAGACATTTGCAGCTAGAATAGTCATTTACCACATTAGAAATGTCTCATTCATCTCATTATCTCTAGCCGCTTTATCCTGTTCTACAGGGTCGCAGGGAAGCTGGAGCCTATCCCAGCTGACTACGGGCGAAAGGCGGGGTACACCCTGGACAAGTCGCCAGGTCATCACGGGGCTGACACATAGACACAGACAACCATTCACACTCACATTCACACCTACGGTCAATTTAGAGTCACCAGTTAACCTAACCTGCATGTCTTTGGACTGTGGGGGAAACCGGAGCACCCGGAGGAAACCCACGTGGACACGGGGAGAACATGCAAACTCCGCACAGAAAGGCCCTCGCCGGCCCCGGGGCTCGAACCCGGACCTTCTTGCTGTGAGGCGACAGCGCTAACCACTACACCACCGTGCCGCCCACATTAGCAATGTATAGAGTGGATTTCTGATTAGTTTAAAGTGATCTTCATTGAAAAGAACAGTGCTTTTCTTTCAAAAATAAGGACATTTCAAAGTGACCCCAAACTTTTGAACGGTAGTGTAAATCATTCTTTATACCATAAAACACATATTTGGTTCCATATAATTGGAAACATAGTTAAGTTTTAATGTTGAATGCCAGTAAGTTTTCAGACTATTTTGATCAAATTAGTATGGAATTGTGTCAAAAATGTCCTCTCCGAGACAGCTAATTTTTCAATATAAAATAACATATCTAAAATGATTATTTTCATCCTAAAATGTGGTCAAGATATTGGGACATAACTATTAGAGACAACTAACACAAAGCTTACAGCCTTATATTTAAAAGCACTGTGGAAGTAGTGGATTCTGAATTGTCAAAAAAAAAAGTCCTCTCCGAGAATCACTTCATTTATTTCTCCCAGCCCTGTTTAAAGCTACACTTCATCTTGTTATAATACAAACTATTACACATGCCTATGTTCATATGTGTATTAATTTCCAAAAGTGCAGATTTGATAGGTTTTTTTTTTATTTGAATTTTGGACCCCTGTGACACAAACTTTGTACCCGGATTGTAAAACAACCCATATATCTCCATTAGCCCGATTTCTTAATAGAATATTTAAATTTGTCATTGATTTGTGCACCTTTTGTAATTCTGATGACGAAACCCTGGAGCTTTTGTTCTTTTCCTGCCATTGGACTCAACTTTTTTTTTATACTGGTTTTCTCTTAAACATAATATTCCTTCATTAAGTATTACTCACATTTTATTTCATATGGATAATTTAAGCCCATCTAACTCCAATATTGTTAATATGGTCTTACTTTTAGCCAAATATCACGTCCATTGTAGCAAATGGAGAGGAAATAAACCCTCATTTTCCTGTTTTATGAACGAATTTAGATTGTACTATTCTGTATTACTTAGTTTAAAAGACTGGAAGGTGGCTGGAAGTATTTCTCATCCGATTTCTAAGTCATTATTGTTTTAACCTATTTCCAGTTGTATAGTGTAGCTCTTTTTTTTAAATAAAAAATGTTTTATTATTATTATTTCTCATCTCATTATCTCTAGCCGCTTTATCCTGTTCTACAGGGTCGCAGGCAAGCTGGAGCCTATCCCAGCTGACTACGGGCGAAAGGCGGGGTACACCCTGGACAAGTCGCCAGGTCATCACAGGGCTGACACATAGACACAGACAACCATTCACACACACATTCACACCTACGGTCAATTTAGAGTCACCAGTTAACCTAACCTGCATGTCTTTGGACTGTGGGGGAAACCGGAGCACCCGGAGGAAACCCATGCGGACACGGGGAGAACATGCAAACTCCGCACAGAAAGGCCCTCGCCGGCCACGGGGCTCGAACCCGGACCTTCTTGCTGTGAGGCAACAGTGCTAACCACTACTCCACCGTGCCGCCTATTATTATTATTATTATCATGCCCCCTAGTTTGTTTTTGTTTGTTTGTTTGTTTGTTTTTTGCTGTTTGTACTATTGTACTATAAAAAAAGTCTGTGAAATATGGTTATGTTTTTTCCCCTCTACGAGAGGTTGTATTGTATTGTATTGTATTGTATTGTTGTGTTCTTGTATAAATAAAATACCAAAAATAAAAGGGACAATTGAATCAGTGCATGATGAAAGAGGGTCAATAGGTCGATGTGGAATGAGGTTTTTTGTTTGTTTTGTTTGTTTGTTTTTGAGGAGGAGGGGGCTTAAATGATCAATGTTAGTTTGTATTTCTACAAATATTATAATGTTCTGAATTGTATTTAGTTTGTATTTAGGAATTTAATTCAACTTTGTAAAAAATTAATTCATATTCAGTAAACATGGAAGAGGCCAGAGAAGGAGTTTAGTTGGTAAGAGATCATGTGATTGTGGGGGGCCAGAATATGTACTGATAAATAAGATGTGTTGCGTAAGATCTTGGTAAGTTAGTAAGAAGAAGAAAAAGAAGGGAAAACACTTTCTTTCAGGCAAATTATTCTACTGACCAAAATGCTGTGCTTTATACTACTACTACTACTAATAATAATAATAATAATGGGCAGCATGGTGGTGTAGTGGTTTACACTGTCGCCTCACAGCAAGAAGGTCCTGGGTTCGAGCCCCGTGGCCGGCGAGGGCCTTTCTGTGTGGAGTTTGCATGTTCTCCCCGTGTCTGCGTGGGTTTCCTCCGGGTGCTCCGGTTTCCCCCACAGTCCAAAGACATGATGAGATGAGATGAGATGAGGACCATACTTTATATTACTACTACTACTACTAATAATAATAATAATAATGTTATTAATTAGTAGTATTATTGTTGCTGTATTTTATTTTATGTGTACTGGGGTGGAAAATATATTTGTGATGGTTTTCTCTCTCTCTCTCTAAATATATACATAATATTTTTCCTTTTATAAAAGAAATGAGTTAAAGCCATGTTTCATATCCATAAATTTAAACGCCAAACAATAAACAACCCTTTCTTCTTCTTGTTTGGGGTTTAAGTGCAGTTGGGCTCCACAGTGTTGTATTACTGCCACTTTCAGGTGTTTATTCCCCTCTCAGTATCCAAAGCGAATAATAATCTGAGGTTAGTTTCATGATAAGTGATTAGTAGTAGACTCAGACATATAAACCCCACAGTACCACTGTGTATGTGTGTGTGTGAGAGAGAGAGAGAGAGATAGAGAGAGAGAGACTTGCTAACTTTAGGACTGCAGTTGTCATGAACAGTTTTGCACTCAAGCTTCCATCAATGAAGAGTTTATAACATCAACGAAACTGACTTCATGTTAAAACTGTTAATGTTATGGTCATGCTGTCTGTTGTTGCACAAATGAGGATGGGTTCCCTTTTGAGTCTGGTTCCTCTCGAGGTTTCTTCCTCATGTCGTCTGAGGGAGTTTTTCCTCGCCACCGTCGCCACAGGCTTGCTCATTGGGGATAGATTAGGGATAAAATTAGCTCATATTTTAAGTCATTCAAATTCTGTAAAGCTGCTTTGGGACAATGTTTATTGTTAAAAGCGCTATACAAATAAACTTGACTTGACATCCATTATAAATCCTTTTCCTCAATCAATCAATCAATCAATCAATCAATCAATCAATCAATCAATCAATCAATCAATCAATCAATCAATCAATCAATCATGTTCTCCCTTAACCACTGACTCCACTTTCCAACACACATTTAAGATCATCTTCACCTTTCCCTATTTCCATCTTCACCTTTCCCTATTGCGTCATCAATTCTCATCTTTCTTTTGTCAATTTCCTGGATGACATCAGGATCTGATCTGTCTATCTCAGACCCGTAAGCTGATAAACAACCCTTTTCTATGAACAGGAAATTGAATATTATTTCCAGCAAGCCTGGATCTCTGGGTACTTTCCCTTCATGACTTTGGAACATGACTAGAACATTTTTAAAATAACTCTTTGCTGCCCCCTGGTGTTCTGGTTCATTAATTACACAGAGGTGGGTGGTCAGTCAGTGTTTAGTCATGTTTTTCTCTTTGTCTCGAAGATAGTGGATCATTTGAGACATGTTTGATGACTAAAATGGACCAGATTATGCATTATTTGTATCAAAGACTGTTTAAATAGATCATAAAATCTTTAGTGCTTTTCAGGCTTCTAAAATCTATATAATACTGTGTTTTATTTAGATGAGGATCCATTGGTACGGATCTTCTTTTCCTGAGAGAGAGAGAGAGAGAGAGAGAGAGAGAGAGAGAGAGAGAGCAAATCCCAGGATTGGTAGAGATGCGCTGTTGGTCTTTTTAGACCAAACCTTTCCAACTCCACTGCTGAGTTATACACTGGAATGGCAAAAATATGTGCACACTTGATCATTACAGCCATATGTGTTTGTTGAACGTCCCATTCCAGATTGATTCCCTCTTTGCTATGATAAGCCCCACTCTTCTTGGAAGGCTTTCCACTAGATTTTGGAGTGTGGATTTGTGATCGTTTACAGCTTTCGTGAGATCAGGTGCTGATGTAAGGTGAGGAGGTCTGGGGTTCAGTCAGTGTCCCAGTTCATCTTAAAGTTGGAGTTCAGGGCTCTTTCACTCCAACCTTGGGAACCATATCTTCACGCACCTCACTTTGTGTACAGGTGGATTGTCATGCTCTGTCCTGGGTATGACGTTAAACTGCATCCCTAGTCCTCCAGGCTGGAGGTTGTATAACAGGCCAATCACTTACCTCTGTGAAAACTCATACAATTACTGATTCCAATGGCATTTTGAGTATCCCTTGTCTCTCCGGGGAAAATGACTTGCCTTCTCTAGTTCCTGATGACAGCTTCTTGAGATGGGACGAAGAGCGAATGACATTTATGAGTGAAAGCCGAAAGGAAGCTCCTAAACTGATAAGGTAATTCTTGATCCAAAAACACTCCCAAAGATCGGTTAAGGATAATTCGCAAGATATTCTGGCTAACAGTTATAACCAACAACGAGCTTAGAGAAAGAACTAACACACTGAAGACGAGACAGATCAGAAGACGACGAACGTGGAAATGGATTAGCCATATACTAAGAGATAACAACAGAAACAACAAGAACCATTCAGTTGCTCTTAGATGGACACCAGACGGTAAATGCAAACAAGGAAGACGGACCATCGAGAAGGAAAGAAAATATTTCGATTACGTTCATTATGTCTTATATTAGGCGGCATGGTGGTGTAGTGGTTAGCGCTGTCGCCTCACAGCAAGAAGGTCCTGGGTTCGAGCCCCGGGGCTGGCGAGGGCCTTTCTGTGTGGAGTTTGCATGTTCTCCCCGTGTCCGCGTGGGTTTCCTCCGGGTGCTCCGGTTTCCCCCACAGTCCAAAGACATGCAGGTTAGGTTAACTGGTGGCTCTAAATTGACCGTAGGTGTGAATGTGAGTGTGAATGGTTGTCTGTGTCTATGTGTCAGCCCTGTGATGACCTGGCGACTTGTCCAGGGTGTACCCCGCCTTTCGCCCGTAGTCAGCTGGGATAGGCTCCAGCTTGCCTGCGACCCTGTAGAAGGATAAAGTGGCTAGAGATAATGAGATGAGATGAGATGTCTTATATTAAATATAGTTAGTTTTTTTTTTCTTTTTTTATCAGACATCTAGTTTTTGGGTTTGTTTACCTGACATGTTTCGACGTACGACGTACGTGGATGACATACTAGAAAAAGTGAAGAGGGGACACACTCAACAACTCACCGACCATCTCAACACCATAGACAATACCGGCAATATAAAATTCACGCATGAAGAAGAAACGGAGCAGTCAATAGCATTTTTGGACTTAAAAATACATCACACAGAAGATGGGGACATCAAAATAAAAGTACACAGAAAACCCACACACACCGACCAATATTTAAACTGGACTTCCGAACACCCCATAATGCACAAAATATCAGTAGTCAGAACATTACATGAACGCACAGCAATAATTACAGATCCACAGGACAAAGAACAGGAGAAACAACATATACAACACGCACTGAAGGCATGTCAATATCCACAATGGGCAATATCAAAAGGGGCGGAACAGGTTAAGAACAACAAAACACAGAAGAAAGAGAAAAAACAAACCAACAAACAAGAACACAGGGGAGTAGTGACATTACCATACATTAGGGGAATAACTGAACGCATTCAAAGAGCAATGAGGAAACACAACATTAACACACCTGTCAAACCATACACAACTCTCCGTCAGATCCTGGTTCATCCCAAAGACAGAATACATCCGGACAACAGATGCAACACCATATATGAGATTCCATGTCAATTATGCAATAAAACTTACATTGGGGAGACAGGAAGGAGTTTCAACACAAGAAAAAATGAACATAAGAAAGAGTGCGAAAAGGAGACAGCTACAAGACAAACCCGAACAATAAAAGAAAAGGCACAACAGGAAAATTATAAGTCAGCCATAACAGATCACTGTAAAAGGGAAAATCATATTATGGACTGGGGGAATGCCAGAGTCATCCGCACAGAAGATAACAAACATCAGCGCTGGATCAGGGAGGCCATGGAGATCCGTAAGCGAAGCCCGAGGACCATCAACCGGGATGAGGGAGCATACATGCTCTCCCACACCTGGAGTGCCATCTTGCAGGGGACAAACAGACAGTAGAAGGCGTGACCGACCTGTCAATCCAGACAGGAAGGCCACGCCTTCAGAAACATCAGCTGATAAAAGATGCGTCACCAATTAACATCCGGTGACACTCTGAGGAAGATGACAGTCGTACGTCGAAACATGTCAGGTAAACAAACCCAAAAACTAGATGTCTGATAAAAAAGAAAAAAAAAAACTAAGGAAAGAAAATATCCATCCATCTATCCATTATCCATAACCACCTATCCTGTGCAGGGTCACGGGCAAGCTGGAGCCTATCCCAGCTGACTATGGGCGAGAGGTGGGGTACACCCTGGACAAGTCAGATCATCACAGGGTTCACACATAGAGACAAACAACCATTCACGCTCACATTCACACTTACGGTCAATTTAGAGCCACCAATTATCCTAACCTGCATGTCTTTGGACTGTGGGGGAAACCGGAGCACCCAGAGGAAACCCACACAGACACGGGGAGAACATGCAAACTCTGCACAGAAAGGCCCCCGTCAGCCACTGGGCTCGAACCCAGAACCTTCTTGCTGTGAGGCAACAGTGCTAACCACTACACCACTCATTATATTTACAGCATTTAGCAGACGCTCTTATCCAAAGTGACATATAACAAGCGTGTGCGTGTGTGCGTGCGCGCGCGCACACACACACACCACCAAGGAAGCAGTTGGGGGTTAGGTGTCTTGCTCAAGGACACTTCAGCCATTCCTGCTGGTCCAGGGAATCGAACCAGCAACCTTTTGGTATCAAAGCTGCTTCTATAACCATTAGGCCATGGCTTTGGTTGGAATTCAGGGACAAAGTAGCCAGACAAGCACGCAACAGGGACAGGTGGATGGAAAACACAGGATAGAAGAAGAAGAGTATTGTCATGCTAGAACATGCAGCCAAGGTTAGAGAAGCAGCCTTAGGCCTGAAAGGTTGCTAGTTTCATTCCCTGGACTGGCAGGAAAATCCATGGCCAAAGTGTGCTTGAGCAAGGAACCTAACTTCCAACTGCTCTCCAGGTGCTGTGTGTGTGTTTGTTGTACGTCACTCTGGATAAGAGCGTCTGCTAAATGTAATGTAATGGACCAGTTTTGGGCCTCTTAGCTCTGGTGAAGAGAAACTGTAATTCTAAAGCATACAAAGACATTCTATATAATCGTGTGTCTGTGAAGGTTCTCAGTCATCCAGGTCATAGTAAACCATAGGTGCTAGAAAAGAAGGCAACTGGACTTGCTTGAAATTCTTGAAGACGTTTCACCTCACATCCGAAAGACCTCACCTCTCATTCGAATGGTGTTAGCAGCCTAGAGAGTCGTTAAAGTGCATATCACGGGTAAATTCAGGAGCGAAATCAATGCAATTCTCCTATTTTATATTAAACTTTGGTCAAATATCTGTAACATTCTGCATTCTCTGCAATTATTTTACCTTGCGCAATACCAGAAAAATTCAGTTGAAATCACGCCGTTTGAGGCGAATTGGTCCGCCAATGAAAAAACTTGGCATTTGGATTTCCCGACAAACATTGATTTTCGTGACGTCGCGTGCGGGACGCCTCCTTCTGAATCCTACGTCAGCGCTGGTTTGTTTATGAGAAAACGACCTGGTGGTTTTCTGCAAATTTCTTCAACGTTATCGCGTAATTATTAAAATGGTTAACAGATGTATCGTAGGAGGGTGTAGCAACACCAATCTTGATGGGATTAGTACTCATCGTTTCCCAAAAGACCGGACAATGAGAGAAATGGGAGCGCTTGGTGTACACAGGCTGTGCACTGAAACCGTGCAAAGCTCGCGCAGCCTGCTGGCGCTTCCGCAGGTGACGTCACGAATCTGGCTCCAGAGTCCCTTGGGATTTTTCCAGACGCGTTTTGTTATTTTATTTTATTCTGCTGTAGACAGATGGCCTTGTCCAAAACCACCCTTCTGGATGAGTGTGTAAAGGGACATACTTTCAGATAAAAAAACACAAAATTGGTCCAGAATATGCACTTTAAGGTGATCTGTGGGTCCTTGGCTCTCTCTGCCATCGGCATGTAGAGAAAGCCAACAACCCACAGATCACCCTAACGACTCTTTAGGCTGCTAACACCATTCACACCCGGCCCCCAGTGACCTACACCTACAGGACGACTCAATGACCGAGGTGACCTAGCCTTTTGAATGAGAGGTGAAACGTCTTCAAGGATTTCAAGTAAACCCAGTTGCCTTTTTTTTTTAAGCACCTACGGTATACAGTTGTGTGCGTCTGAATTTGTGGGAACAGTTTGGAGAAGATGGCTAGATGTCCACAAACTTTTGGCAATATAGTGTACAATTTGATTGTAATCATAACAGTGAAAACATTCCCTACCTGTTCAACTCATTCGACTGAAATAACAAAAACTCAGCATGTGTATGATGTGAATAGCAGCCACTTCCTGTAATCATGGTACTGTACGTTTTTTTTTTTTTTAAATAGGACCATCCACGCATGTGTGATTTAATAGCTTAAACATGCTAAATCACTTCATTCAGGAAACATGATCTGGCCAATGAAACTACAGAACCGTGCGCTAGTCTTCCACTTTAAACTGATTACTTAAACAGGACATGACCCAGTTTCAGGAATGACATCAGGTGTGTGCGAAACTACTTTACAATATTATCATGATACAGCAATAGAGTGGCGTAGGCATTGGATTTGACCTACACTGCCACGTTTTCCCAGCGTTGATGAATCTCTTGTCAGTTGAACAGAATTATATCCTAGATGATTTTCCTTATGGCGGCATGGTGGTGTAGTGGTTAGCACTGTCGCCTCACAGCAAGAAGGTCCTGGTTCGAGCCCTGTGGCCAACGAGGGCCTTTCTGTGCGGAGTTTGCATGTTCTCCACGTGGGTTTCCTCCGGGTGCTCCAGTTTCCTCCACAGTCCAAAGATATGCAGGTTAGGTTAACTGGTGACTCTAAATTGACCGTAGGTGTGAATGTGAGTGTGAATGGTTGTCTGTGTCTATGTGTCAGCCCTGTGATGACCTGGCGACTTGTCCAGGGTGTACCCCGCCTTTCGCCCGTAGTCAGCTGGGATAGGCTCCAGCTTGCCTGCGACCCTGTAGAACAGGATAAAGCGGCTACAGATAATGAGATGAGATGAGATTTTCCTTATAGCATGGAATGGCTGCACTCTCGATTCTGATTGGTCAGAAGTACCGTATTCGTTTTCTATCACAGCAGCTCTGACTGGTTTATATTAAATCTGCTTGTTGTAATAAACATTAGTCGCAACTAATGCAGGAGCTTGTATGACTCAGAGAGGGGAAAAAAGATGCTGGTGAAGGAATGACTGTTTATCGCTGCTATAAAATAAGTCATAATAGGAGCTAACTTGTGCCGTGGACGTTCCGCAACACTGAACGCAACTACAACCCCAATTCCAAAAAAGTTGTGATGCTGCTTAAACTGTAAATAAAAACAGAATGTGAAGATTTGCAAATCATGGAAACCCTATATTTCATTGAAAATCGTACAAAGACAACATATCAAATGATGAAACTGAGAAATGTTATTGTTTTTTGAAAAATATATGCTCATTTTGAATTTGACGTCAGCAAAACATTTCAGAAAAGTTGGGACGGGGCAACAAAAGACTGAAAAAGTTCTGTAATGTTAAAAAAAATTAATTTGGTTAATTGAAAGCAGGTCAGTAACATGATTGGGGCATCCCAGAGAGGCGGAGTCTCTCAGAAGTAAAGATGGGGAGGGGTTCAGTGCGCTGTTGCCCCTTTTCCACCAAAGCAGTTCCAGGGCTGGTTCGGGGCCAGTGCTTAGTTTGGAACCGTGTTTTCTGTTTCCACTGACAAAGAACTGGCTCTGGGGCCAGAAAAACCGGTTCCAGGCTAGCACCAACTCTCTGCTGGGCCAGAGGAAAGAACCACTTACGTCAGCGGGGGGGCGGAGTTGTTAAGACCAACAACAAGACCACGAAAGATCACCATTTTTAAGCGACGAGAAGCAGCAGCTGTACAAACGCGAAGTCATCCATTATTATTATTATTGTTGTTGCTGCTGCTGTTTCTTCTGTGTTGTTTTTGCTTCGATATTCGCGCCAAGGTTTATGCAAACGTAGCGACGTAACTGACGTGTACAACGACATAATGATGTGGCTTCCCTTAGCACCGCGAGCTATGGAAAAGCAAACTGGTTCTCAGCTGGCTCGCAAGTTGAACGAGTTGTGAACCAGCACCAGCACTGAACCAGCCCTGGAACTGATTTGGTGGAAAAGGGGTATGTGAAAGGCTGCATGGGCAAACAGTGCAACAATTTACGAATAACGTTCCTCAATGTAAAACTGCAAAGAATTTGTGGATCACATCATCTGTGGTACATAATATCATTAAAAGATTCAGAGAATCTGGGGAAATCTCTGTATGCAAGAGACAAGGCTGAAAACTGGCACTGGATGCCTGTGATCTTCAGGCCCTCAGGAGACACTGCATTAAAAGCAGACACATGTCTGTATACTGTAAAACATTTCAGCCTTGTTTAGTTATGCCCACTTACTTTTTCTCTTTAACTCAATGAGCTCCGAAAAGTGTTTTAATTTGAACTAATCTGTGCAAGTTTTCAAAGGTTAGACTTGAATTACTTAGTTGTCTTGACTAATTGAGACTTCTTGTGAGTTGAAACAAAGATAATCGTCAAATTGAGTTAATTTGCATTTTCAAGGCAGCAGGTGAACTTGCATTTCCAAGTTAAACCAATTTGAAATGTTTTACAGTGTAGTGGAAATCACTGTATGGGCTCAGGAACACTTCAGAAAACCATCGTCTTTGAAAACACTTCATTATGGCATCCACAAATGCAAGTTTAAACCAGATATAAACAATATCCAGAAACACCGCCACCTTCTTTTTTTTTAAACCTTTATTCGTCTTCAAGCACAGTGAAATTCATCCTCTGCATTTAACCCATCTGAAGCAGTGAACACATGCACAGAGCAGTGAGCAGCCACACCAGAGCACCCAGGGAACAGTCAGGGGTTCGGTACCTTGCTCAAGGGCACCTCAGCCCAAGGCCACCCCATGTTAACCTAACTGCATGTCTTTGGATTGTGGGGGAAACCGGAGCACCCAGAGAAAACCCATGCAGACACAGGGAGAACATGCAAACTCCACACAGAAAGGCCCTCGCAGGCTGCTGGGTTCGAACCCGGAACCTTCTTGCTGTGAGGCGACCGTGCTAACCACTACACCACTGGGCACCCAGTATGGTTTTCCGGCCTTGACCCTTACACACAGAGATTCTTCCAGATTCTCTGAATCTTTTGATGATATTATGCACTGTAGATGATGATATGTTCAAACTCTTTGCAATTTTACACTGTCGAACTCCTTTCTGATATTGCTCCACTATTTGTCGGCGCAGAATTAGGGGGATTGGTGATCCTCTTCCCATCTTTACTTCTGAGAGCCGCTGCCACTCCAAGATGCTCTTTTTATACCCAGTCATGTTAATGACCTATTGCCAATTGACCTAATGAGTTGCAATTTGGTCCTCCAGCTGTTCCTTTTTTGTACCTTTAACTTTTCCAGCCTCTTATTGCCCCTGTCCCAACTTTTTTGAGATGTGTTGCTGTCATGAAATTTCAAATGAGCCAATATTTGGCATGAAATTTCAAAATGTCTCACTTTCGACATTTGATATGTTGTCTATGTTCTATTCTGAATACAATATCCGTTTTTGAGATTTGTAAATTATTGCATTCCGTTTTTATTTACAATTTGTACTTTGTCCCAACTTTTTTGGAATCAGGGTTGTACATGTCGGTCCTGGGATCGAGATACTGACCTCTTCGGCTCTTCGGACCTGCCTGATCCATCCTGGTGCCCTGTGTCTGGTTGGAGTCTCATCGCATCACTCCTGTGGAGGATGGCCCCATGTGGACAGTTGGGGGCCGCGCCTGGAGGACGCTCTGGACTCTTGCAGTGGTGCTTTTGTGGCTGGGGACTGCAGTTGACTTGCTGACTTTAGATTAGATTAGATTAGATTAGATTAGATTAGATTAGATTAGATTAGATTAGATTAGATAGATCTAATTTATTGATCCCTTTGGGCAGGTTCCCTCAGGGAAATTAAGATTCCAGCAGCATCATTACAGATAAACAGAAAAAAGAAATAGAGAAAAAACTTCTAGATAAATTAAAATAAATTAAGTATTTACATATACAAATATAAAAAGAATAAGATATGGGGAAGAGAGGAAGGGGGTAGAGAGAGGAGGGAAGAAAAAAAGGGAAAAGGGGGGGCAGCAGGAGAGATACTGCACTTTATATTGCACATTATATTGCACATTGTCCAGTATTGCTTATTGTTAGGCTAGGCTACTGCTCCTTCCCGTCCTCTGTCCTCCTGTTACCCCTCCTCCCCCCCAGAGAGGAGTTGTACAGGACTGCAGTTGACTTGCTGACTTTGGGACTGCGGTTGTCGTGAACGGTTTTGCACTCGGGTTTCCGTCAGTGGGGGGTTTATAGCATCAACGAAGCTGACTTTATGTTAGGACTGTTAATGTTATAGTCATGTTGTCTGTTGTCGCCCAAATGAGGATGGGTTCCCTTTTGAGTCTGGTTCCTCTCGAGGTTTCTTCCTCATGTCGTCTGAGGGAGTTTTTCCTTGCCACTGTCGCCACAGGCTTGCTCATTGGGGTTAGATTAGGGATAAAATTAGCTCATGTTTAAAGTCATTAAAATTCTGTAAAGCTGCTTTGTGACAATGTTTATTGTTAAAAGCGCTATATAAATAGACTTGACTTGACATATGTCAAAGCGATGGCCATAAACGAGATTCGTTGAGACCTGTGCGAGACATCGTAGGACAGAAGTAAAACATACAGCGGAAATCAAAGTGACCGACATCTGCCAACGTTGTCAAAAGACGCGCGCGCCCTCTTTCGAATGCTGATGTAATCAAGCTGGAAGTTTTGTTTGTTTTGATAGCAATCAGGAAAGTTTGAAAAAAGTCGGCAGTAATCGTCATTTAAACTCGTTTTTGTGCAATATTTCATTTGGAAAACAGTTTTCAAAATGTCGGCACTGACACCTGGCTGACACTTGACGTTTCGAAGTCTCGCACAAGTCTCGTGAAGATCGCGCGGATAAGCGACGCCTGCCGTGGACCAAACGAACTAAATTCAACACGGCTAAAAACCGAATAGGCCGATAAGTATAATATTTAATTGTGAATAGTTGCCAATACGAGTCATGATATAAGGTTACTAAAACCGAAAACGTAATTGAATAACACGCTAATTAAGAAATAAAGCAAGTTGAAAAATGATTTCAGTTCCCCTTTAAAATAAGTTTGAAAATCAGTCCGCTGGAGGATAAAATTAGCTCATATTTTAAGTCGTTCAAATTCTGTAAAGCTGCTTTGCGACAATGTTTATTGTTAAAAGCGCGATACAAATAGACTTGACTTGACTTTAGCCCGTGTACGACTCGATTTCGTGGAATAACTGTTAAACAGTTTTTAAGAAAGAAAGAAAGAAATGAAACCATGAAATTTGTACTGTATTAATGTTTAAGAAAGAAAGGCTTAAATTCACCAATATCAAACCAGCTCTGTTAAAAAAAAACAAAAACCCATCACACACAGACGCACACACTTTATTCTGTTTACTTTTTAAAAGTAATAATTATACTCAAGAGGACATATGTGAAAACTTCAAGGAGCAATGTTCCAATAATAAGAATACTTTTTTAAAAGACAAAAGGTGAGACAAAGAAAGATTTTTCCCAACTGAAGACTATCTAGAAATCTTACTGTATGTACACTAATCACACATTTATTTCTCTTTTACACCGCTTAAGCACAACCTTAAAGTTTTCAACAACAACAAAAAAAGCTTTGCAAGCTTGAACAGTTTTCACTAGTGTTTCGATATAAAATTTCAAGAGTTGTACAACACAATGACACGAGATCCGATTTACAGACAGGGAAGGATACATGTTGTGTGACTGTACACAGCTTGTATGATGCAGAATAACATGCTGTAATAATAGATGCGATAACAGGAAAAAAAAAACAACAAAACCCAAACCCTCAGCCGTGTTTGTCAGTCTTATGAGCGTACCGATCGCTTGGCGGCTTGTTCGACCAGCCAACACTTTTCCAGCATTAAAACGGCGGTGAAGTTTTTCCTGCTGTCTTGTTTTTGAATCACAGAGAAGACGTGTGGCTCAGCCTCCGTGTTCTGATGATTGATCACCGAGTGAAAGCTACACATGCTACAGAGCACAGCATGTACAGGATTACATGAAGCTTGTTTATTAATCACGTTTTCACATTCGAGAGAGAGAGAGAGAGAGAGAGAGAGAAAAAAAGGTCTGATTCTGGGAGTTTAAATGAAGGCGCCATTATGATGAGGTTCTCCTTTCTGATCAGGTTGATTCTTTAAGTTTAAAGAAAGAAAGAACGAAAGAAAGAAAGAAAGAACGAAAGAAAGAAAGAAAGCACAACTTTATTCATCACACACTTGTGAAATTCCTCCCTGCATTTAACCCATCTGAAGCAGTGAACACACACATGAGCAATGAGCACACACACACACACACACACATACCCAGAGCAGTAGGCAGCCATGCTAACAGCGCCCGGGGAGCAGTTGGGAGTTCAGTGCCTCGCTCAAGGGCGCCTCAGCCCAAGGCCGTCCCATATTAACCTAACCGCATGTCTTTGGACTGTGGGGGAAACCGGAGCACCCGGAAGAAACCCACGCGGACACGGGGAGAACATGCAAACTCCGCACAGAAAGGCCCTTGCCGGCCTCGAACCCAGAACCTTCTGCTAGACTGCCTTTCAGATTCAAGTGTAGGTCGTAAAAAGAATTTTCCTCGACACCCAATTATTTTTGTTTAGTGGACCGAAAGCTACTGAATTTGAATCACAGACTTCTATTTAGAAAAATAAAACTAATAAAATTGGAACAATTAATGAATTTAGAGCCACGTGGCCCTAAATTCTCCGCTATTTTTTTCCTGCTTCACCATGACCCAATACAAGATACTACGTCATGCGTCACGTGGTGGGCTTTCCCCGTTCGCGCAAGGCATTGTGGGATACAAATTTGAAACAGGAGAGAAAAATGGAGGACGTGAGTGTGCGAATGAAACGTGAAAGACCGACTACAGTAACGGAAAGAAAGCGAGAAGAAAAGACGTTATGTTATATACGAAGGAAAGGAAACGCAGGACCAAACTAATAAATATTGGCGCTCAGCGAGCACCTCGGTGTGATCAGCTGTTCGTTTAGCGACAGAATGATGGAACTGTCAGTGCACACTCAAAGGTGAACCTGTAGATGGCAGTAATGCGACACTGTGGATGCCAGCTGCCGCAAAACCCAAAAGAAGAAGGTAAACCTGCGCATGCGCACACGGACTTCCTCTGTCTGCTTGACTGCGCGAAGCGAGCGATTTCATGCACATTATTTGCTTTAATCCCCTCAAATTAAATAACTTCCCAGCCACAGAACAGAATGGCCTGATCATTTTTAGACATTACAGAAATAAACATACATCACAATGACCAGATTTCAGAGGGGACTAAATTTCACCGATTTTTATGAAATCGAAAGGCCGTCTCGCTTTAAGTTCTGCTGAAGTGTGAGGGAAGTTGATACACAGAGTATGTACATTATTATTATTATTATTATTATTATTGATTTAGCCTTATATTCAAACCTGCACAATTCCATCCACAAATCTTTTTCTTAAAATTTTGTTTGAGTCGTGTTTTTGGCTCCATGTGTACCACAGTATGAGAGTCTTTCCCTTGGACATTATAAAACCTGAAACAGGAAGTAACATGACCTGATGATAAAATTCACTCGAACAGGAAATGATGAAGGGATGTGGAAAAAAAAAGAAGACGTTCACTTCTAGTAGTAAATTTTGTTTTGCGCTCAGCTCATCTTTAACTCTTTATTCTTCAAAGACGTCTGTTTTTTCTGACAAAAAAAAAAAGCTAAAATTGAGGCTACGGAAAAAAAAGAGTTCACCATATAATCGTAAGATTTGAGAGTTCAAATCCAAATGTCGTTCAGTCATCCATGTCTGGGCGCCAAGGGAGTAAAATTGGCTGTGCTTTCAAGAGTAGGAGGGGCTTATTCTTTTCTTTCTATTCTTTCTCATCTGTCAATCACAGCAACACTAGCCAATCATCGTGGGTGTCTGGGAGCTCATGTATGCAGAAGATCATGTGTTAGCCCTCATGCTTCCTGCTTGGAAACTGTCGTATGATAGCTGGTGGGTGGGAATCGGCACGTGACCGAATTGGTACAAAATGGAGAAACTGGTCATTCAATAATAGTAACAACCACAACTGCGCACTATCTATCCGTTCCCTCATTTCTGACTACCTGCATGAGATCCCGTTCCCGATACACTCCTCCAGACCAGATGTGTACCCTGGATTGGATTCATGAAGCGCTTTCACACTCAACCAGTCATAGATGTGGGAAAAAAGTGCAAGGTGTCTTAAAATTTGGCCTAAAAGTTCTGTAAGGTTGGAAGTTTAACACAGTTAGACTTTGCCTGAAAAAGAATTCAAATTCTGACACTGATTTGCAGTCTGTGGCAGATGGGTTTGTGTTGCGTCCCCACCGTCCAGCTCCGAAGAAACCTGAAAACATAAAAAGTCTTAAAAAGTTCATGGCAGTTCAGAGCCTCAACCAAAGCGCTTCAGTACAGCCTGCGTCCATCAGTTCAGTCAGGTCGTTTTTAAAGAGGCCACACCCTTCTGAAGAGTTCTAGTGCACCTCCACACCCATGTACTCAGAGTTCTCTGCAGCCGGGAAGTGCCCGTTCGGCTTGGACCCCACCGGAAAGAAGTCCTGCTGATAGTCGGGATTGTCGATGCTGTTCTGCGTGATGTAGCCATGCCCATTCGGCTGCTTCTGGCTGGATGTGAGCGGGGAGATCATCTGAGAGTGGGAGGTGTTTAGGTACTCGGGAGCGGATTTAGAAGACGTGACGAGCACTGGGTTTTTGAAGCAGTTGAGGTACTCCTCCTCTGTCTCGTCCAGGGTCCCATGTGCAGGATGCTGATACATGGGGTTGGCCATGTCTGATGCAACAGCGCTGCCATTCTGGTTCATGTATTCTAGTTGGAAAAAAGAAACAGAATTTTAGTGTTTCAGGAAACGTCAAGGGATCCTCCAGCGGACTGATTTTCAAACTTATTTTAAAGGAGAACTGAAGTCATTTTTCAACTTGCTTTATTTCTTAATTAATGTGTTATTCAATTACGTTTTCGGTTTTAGTAACCTTATACACTACCGTTCAAAAGTTTGGGGTCACTTTGAAATGTCCTTATTTTTGAAAGAAAAGCACTGTTCTTTTCAATGAAGATCACTTTAAAGGTCCCATGGCATGAAATTTTCACTTTCTGAGGTTTTTTAACGTTAAAATGAGTTCCTCTGACCTTCTTAAGTCACCCCAGTGGCTAGAAATTTCATAATGTGTAAACCAAACTATGCCCAACATTTGAGAATGGCGCGTCAAAACGGCGCGTTGATAAGCTCTTCCCTTTACTACGTCAGCAAGGGAGATGATCCCCACGCCCCCCCCTCTGGATTCCCACCCACTGTATGGATTGCCCCGCCCAGGTAGTGAGGAAACCATAGAGGACACAACAACATGGCATCACCTAAGCGAGCGAAACATGGAAATTGCGCTGTACATGGATGTGACGACACAGAAAAGAGTCTGTTTTTACTGCCGACGGGAGAGCCCCTGAAGACGCAGTGGCTTAATTTTATTTACTCCAATAATACGCCGTCGAGTCTACCTAAGACGGTGTATGTTTGTCGGAAGCATTTTCCTGAGGAATGTTTCCACAACTTGGGACAGTACAGGGCAGGTTTTGCACATCAACTGTCACTGAAGCCTGGGTCCGTACCAAGCATCCCTGCCGCATCAGCAACAAACACCGAACAAGTAAGTGTATAACTGTTAAGTCGTTTTGCCGTGTTTTAAAATCGGTGCGTTAGCCTAGCAATGGCTACATTAGCTGTGCAGCTAACCGCTTCCTGCAGTTAGCCAGGTAATCTGCGCTACAAAACTAAAGCGCATGCAGCATGCTCTGTTAAACTGAGTTTAGTCTGGAAATTGACTGTAACTTATGAGCTTATGTTTGACTATTGCTCCGCAATGCATGTCTTCTGTTGGATAAGCGATATGTTGCTGCTTCTATCCTCTTTGGTTATGGAGTGCGTGTTCAAGCCTAGGGTATTATACGTTCGTAAACTACCACTCCGAACACTCTCACTCTCTGTTCTCTGTGTCACGTTGAGTTTACGAAAGGAGTCCGAGGGAGAACGGGGTTTTGTCTTAGCAGCGTGGCTACAGGCGCTGATAGCAGCGAGTATGTGTGTGCGCAGCTTGGTCAAGCCCCTCCCCCTCCCCCCATGGCCCGCCCCCACCCTCTACCCTTCCACGCCTCCTGCTTCTCATTAGCAAAACGACGCACTGGGAAAAGCGCTGAAATGGGGCTTTCTCCCAGGAGGCTATATTTACGTGCCGAGGGTTCATTTCGAGAAAGGCTGCGGATATAACATCCGGAAGCCTCCACGAGCCCGTTTAAAGCATCAACAAACCACCATGCCATGGGACCTTTAAACTAATCAGAAATACACTCTATACATTGCTAATGTGGTAAATGACTATTCTAGCTGCAAATGTCTGGTTTTTGGCCCCAGTCACACCGCTCGAACTTTGCTGGAGCGTTCCTTGAACGGTGGGGGGGGGCGAATTTCGACAACGCTCGTCACCGCGCACAAAATGGGAAAAAAATCGAAAACACGGGCATTGGCTTAGCGGTGCACCGCTGAAGCTGGCGTTGCTTTAGCGTTGGTTTAGCGGTAGCGAGCGTTGGTATAGCGGCGTTCTGCGCATGCAGGCTTTGGCTCGGCGGGGGTATAAAGTTGGTTTAGCACCAATCATCGCAAGTCTCTCAGCATCCATGGTGATACAGTTTTACTGTAACTTTGAGCAAATTCGATATAGATGAGGTCTGAACTCAACGGCAGCTCGATTCCAAATGAGCTCCTGGTCCATTTCTCCCCGTATTTATAGCCAAATTCTGGTCCCGCTCCGACACCTCTATACCAACGCCAAACCAAAGTTCATCGCCGCCATGGATAGCTGCTTCAACGCCCGACACCGTTCCAGCAACCCCGTGTCCGCTCGTAAAACGCTTACAACCGCTCCACCGAAGTTTGTGCAACGTTTAATCGCCGCCCGGGCAACGCTGGCGAAGCAGCGGTGGTCCAGTGTTCAAGATTTCTGCGTTGGCCTAGCGGACCCAAGCGTCCATGAACTTGCGTCTAGCGGTGCCAAACTTTGACTGGGCGTTGGTGGAGCGGGGGTGAACTTTGCCGGGGCGGAAAATTGCCCCCTCCTCACCGCTCGCAATATTTTGTGCAGCTCAAAACTTTCGGAGCGGTAGGAGGGCCCCTCGAGAAACATCAGCGGTGGCCGAGCGTATACGGCGTTGCTTTAACGGGGGCCAACTTTTGTTAAACGGTGGTGAACGGTTACGAGCGGTGATGAATTTTTTTCACCGCTCCAGGAACGCTCCAGCAAAGTTCGGGCAGTGTGACCGGGGCCTTTGGTGCAATATCTCCATAGGTGTATAGAGGCCCATTTCCAGCAACTCTCACTCCAGTGTTCTAATGGTACAATGTGTTTGCTCATTGCCTCAGAAGGCTAATGGATGATTAGAAAACCCTTGTACAATCATGTTAGCACAGCTGAAAACAGTTGAGCTCTTTAGAGAAGCTATAAAACTGACCTTCCTTTGAGCAGATTGAGTTTCTGGAGCATCACATTTGTGGGGTCGATTAAATGCTCAAAATGGCCAGAAAAATGTCTCGACTAGATATTCTATTCATTTTACAACTTATGGTGGTAAATAAAAGTGTGACTTTTCATGGAAAACACAAAATTGTCTGGGTGACCCCAAACTTTTGAACGGTAGTGTACATGAAAAATTCCCAGGAGAAAAGCCCAGTGAGTTTAGGTCCTGGTGGTTAATCAGTGTTTCTTTTACCAAGGAATGCGGAAAAACAGCTTTGTAGCTAATAAAGAGCCGTCTCTCTATCAAACTGCCGTGAGGCTTCAAGGCAAAAGAACGTTCTAGATGTTTGTTTAACTAACCTGAATGTTTTTCCCCCCTTTTTCAGTTTAGCCATGCAGAAACACGGCACATTTTATCCTTTCTGTTTCTATATTACACGTGACATGACGTTTGATGTAAATATAATTACATAAAACATATTCTGTGATCTTCCATGAGCGTTCCTGAGACACCGAATTACCATAAATAAGAGTTTTAAGCTTGTTGAGATCTAATTGTCAACATTTTCTCATGCAGTATATTCAGAGTGAGACTTTCTCAATCATCTTATGATGAGTAGGTCATGACGAGATCTCGTTCAGGAAACGGAGGTGTGTGTAAACAGGATGAGTCACAGCATTACGAAATGAAAGCCGTGTCAACACACCTCGCTCTGTCTATATATACAGTCCCATGCATAAGTCTGAGTTACCCTGGGTTTTTTTTTTTTCTCCATACAAACTTTGTTATAGATTTCTATTTTATGATTTCTACATTATCGAGTCAAAACATCGCAAAAACATTTTAGAGTTCCAAACGTTCGTTTTTTTTCCAGCACAAAATTAAATGTTACTGGAAAAAAAAAAAAAGTTTGTATCTGAGATCTCCTCTCATCTCATTATCTCTAGCCGCTTTATCCTTCTACAGGGTCGCAGGCTAGCTGGAGCCTATCCCAGCTGACTATGGGCGAAAGGCGGGGTACACCCTGGACAAGTCGCCAGGTCATCACAGGGCTGACACATAGACACAGACAACCATTCACACTCACATTCACACCTACGCTCAATTTAGAGTCACCAGTTAACCTAACCTGCATGTCTTTGGACTGTGGGGGAAACCGGAGCACCCGGAGGAAACCCACGCGGACACGGGGAGAACATGCAAACTCCACACAGAAAGGTCCGCGCCGGCCACGGGGCTCGAACCCGGACCTTCTTGCTGTGAGGCGACAGCGCTAACCACTACACCACCGTGCCGCCCCTATCTGAGATCTGAGTGGCATATTACAGTCCATAAGAGAGCGCTTTTCAGTTTGCATGTTCTCCCTGTGTCCGCGTGGGTTTCCTCCGGGTGCTCCGGTTTCCCCCACAGTCCAAAGACATGCAGGTTAGGTTAACTGGTGACTCTAAATTGAGCGTAGGTGTGAATGTGAGTGTGAATGGTTGTCTGTGTCTATGTGTCAGCCCTGTGATGACCTGGCGACTTGTCCAGGGTGTACCCCGCCTTTCGCCCGTAGTCAGCTGGGATAGGCTCCAGCTTGCCTGCGACCCTGTAGAACAGGATAAAGTGGCTAGAGATAATGAGATGAGATGAGATGAGATGAAGGCTACTGGGTTTTGGTGTAAAATGAAGATGTGAGTGTGACAGTCAGAGTGTCTAGAAGAATCGTGGCTGGTTCTGGAAGATGCTCAGTAAAACCTACAAATGTGAAAAACACGAGCAAGTCGGTTCTTCATCATGTTCAAATCTTTTTGATTTTCTGTCCAATTTTTCCGTTTTAAATTTTTCACGTGCACAATTTTTTTTCTCTTCTTGGTCTTTTTAAAAAAATGTCTTATTTTCCGCTGTTCTTTTTTTGTTTATTTTATTCTCTTTTATTTCTGATGAGCCTTAACCTTAATGAAGAGACAGGAGGCAAAGTTGGAGGTGGCGGAGTTGAGGATGTTAAGGTTTGCGATGGGAGGTTGGACAGGATAAGGAACGAGCACATCAGAGGGACGACACATGTGGAGAGCTTGGGAATTAAGCTAAGAGAGATGAGACTGAGATGGTATGGGCACATCCTGACACGAGATGCAGAGCATGTTGGAAGGAGGATGCTGAGAATGGAGCTGCCAGGCACATGAAAACGAGGAAGGCCAAAGAGGAGATACAGTGGTGCTTAAAAGTTTGTGAACCCTTTAGAGTTTTCTATATTTCTGAATAAATATGACCTAAAACATCATCAGATTTTCACACAAGTCCTAAAAGTAGATAAAGAGAACCCAGTTAAACAAATGAGACAAAAATATTATACTTGGTCATTTATTTATTGAGGAAAATGATCCAATATTACATATCTGTGAGTGGCAAAAGTATGTGAACCTCTAGGATTAGCAGTTAATTTGAAGGTGAAATTAGAGTCAGGTGTTTTCAATCAATGGGATGACAATCAGGTGTGAGTGGGCACCCTGTTTTATTTAAAGAACAGGGATCTATCAAAGTCTGATCTTCACAACACATGTTTGTGGAAGTGTATCATGGCACGAACAAAGGAGATTTCTGAGGACCTCAGAAAAAGTGTTGTTGATGCTCATCAGGCTGGAAAAGGTTACAAAACCACCTCTAAAGAGTTTGGATTCCACCAATCCACAGTCAGACAGATTGTGTACAAATGGAAGAAATTCAAGACCATTGTTACCCTCCACAGGAGTGGTCGACCAACAAAGATCACTCCAAGAGCAAGGCGTGTATTAGTCAGCAAGGTCCCAAAGGATCCCAGGGTAACTTCTAAGCAACTGAAGGCCTCTCTCACATTGGCTAATGTTAATGTTCATGAGTCCACCATGAGGAGAACATTGAACAACAATGGTGTGCATGACAGGGTTGCAAGGAGAAAGCCACTGCTCTCCAAAAAGAACATTGCTGCTTGTTTGCAGTTTGCTAAAGATCATGTGGACAAGCCAGAAGGCTATTGGAAAAATGTTTTGTGGACGGATGAGACCAAAATAGGACTTTTTGGTTTAAACGAGAAGCATTATGTTTGGAGAAAGGAAAAACTGCATTCCAGCATAAGAACCTTCTCCCATCTGTGAAACATGGTGGTGGTAGTATCATGGTTTGGGCCTGTTTTGCTGCATCTGGGCCAGGACGGCTTGCGATCATTGATGGAACAATGAATTCTGAATTATACCAGCGAATTCTAAAGGAAAATGTCAGGACATCTGTCCATGAACTGAATCTCAAGAGAAGGTGCGTCATGCAGCAAGACAACGACCCTAAGCACACAAGTCGTTCTACCAAAGAATGGTTAAAGAAGAATAAAGTGAATGTTTTGGAATGGCCAAGTCAAAGTCCTGACCTTAATCCAGTCGAAATGTTGTGGAAGGACCTGAAGCGAGCAGTTCATGTGAGGAAACCCACCAACATCCCAGAGTTGAAGCTGTTCTGTACGGAGGAACGGGCTAAAATTCCTCCAAGCCGGTGTGCAGGACTGATCAACAGTTACCACAAATGTTTAGTTGCAGTTATTGCTGCACAAGGGGGTCACACCAGATACTGAAAGCAAAGGTTCACATACTTTTGCCACTCACAGATATGTAATATTGGATCATTTTCCTCAATAAATAAATGACCAAGTATAATATTTTTGTCTCATTTGTTTTACTGGGTTCTCTTTATCTACTTTTAGGACTTGTGTGAAAATCTGATGATGTTTTAGGTCATATTTATGCAGAAATATAGAAAATTCTAAAAGGTTCACAAACTTTCAAGCACCACTGTACATGGATGTGGTGAGAGAGGACATGAAAATGGCAGGTGTGGTAGAGAAGGATGCGGAAGACGGGGAGCAATGGAGACGAAAGATCCGCTGTGGCGACCCCTAATCGGGAGCAGCCAAAAGAAGAAGAAGGAGAAGAAGTTTCTCTTTTATTTCTGATGTACCTTCAAACCGTTTTATTTTGCTCATAGGTTGTTTTTTCCATTCTTTTTTTCCCCTCTCTCATTGTTTTTGATTTTTTTTCTCTCTCTTTATTTTCTTTTCCTTCTTTTATTTCTCCTGTCATTCTCCCTGACTTTAACAGTAAAGAAACAAAAATATATTTATATTACTGTGCAAAAGTCTTAGCCCCTCCTATTTTTTATTTTTTTTGTCATTTCGACTTTGTTATCGATTTCTATTTTATGATTTCTATATTATCAAGTCAAAACATCACAAAAACATTTTAGAGTTCCAAACGTTCGTTTTTTTTTTCCAGAACAAAATGAAATGTTGCTGAAAGAAACAAAAAAAGTTTGTATCTGCAATCTGAGCGGTATCCATAAGAGAGCACTTTTCAGATTAAAAAAGAAAACATAATGAAGGCTGCTGGGTTTTGGTGTAAAATGAAGACGTGAGTGTGACAGTCAAAGTGTCCAGAAGAACTGTGGCTGGTTCTGGAAGATGCTCAGTAAAACCTACAGCTCATTTCCGCATAAAACTGCACTCATTGGACCTGAGACTATTTTTTCCACCAAATACTGACTTTGTTTAATTTATTATGGCTTACTGCTTACTGTATTTTTTAATGTTGAAATATTTCATTTCGGGCGGCACGGTGGCGTAGTGGTTAGCGCTGTCGCCTCACAGCAAGAAGGTCCGGGTTCGAGCCCCGTGGCCGGCAACGGCCTTTCTGTGCGGAGTTTGCATGTTCTCCCCGTGTCCGCGTGGGTTTCCTCCGGGTGCTCCGGTTTCCCCCACAGTCCAAAGACATGCAGGTTAGGTTAACTGGTGACTCTAAATTGAGCGTAGGTGTGAATGTGAGTGTGAATGGTTGTCTGTGTCTATGTGTCAGCCCTGTGATGACCTGGCGACTTGTCCAGGGTGTACCCCGCCTTTCGCCCGTAGTCAGCTGGGATAGGCTCCAGCTTGCCTGCGACCCTGTAGAACAGGATAAAGCGGCTACAGATAATGAGATGAGATGAATGTACAGTATGTACACCAGTTCTCCATCATTCCATCCGATGGTCATGCCAAATCACAATCCCTGACTGATTACTCTTGAAAAATCCCCCACACATGCCAAAGACATGTCCAGACATGACCTTTAACTCTTGTTTACCTGGGGCAGGCTGGAAATCTCCATCCAGGAAGCGTTCAGTGGGGTCGGGGATGTAGCGCAGCATGACGCTGTTCTCACGCACTGGCACGAGAGCCTGAAACAAACACAACAGCACTATGGATTCCAGAGTTACCGGAGAAACTAGTTTTACTTGACAAATATTATGTGCACATAACATTTACACTGAGGACAAAGTTATTCAGGTAAAATAGAACTCAAAACCCTGAGTGATTTTTGAATAGAAGAAGAAGCCTTTATTTATCACATGTACACTCTGGCACAGTGAAATTCCTCTTCTGTATTTAACCCATTGGAAGCAGTGAACACACAAGTGAGCAATGAGCACACACACACACACACCCAGAGCTCTACTACAGCACCTGGGGAGCAGTAGGGGGTTAGGTGCCTCGCTCAAGGGCACTTCGGAGTGATCCAGACGGAGAAAGTGCTGTTCATCAGAGGTGGACAGTAACGAAGTACATTTACTTGAGTACTGTACTTAAGTACACTTTTTGACTACCTGTACTTTACTTGAGTATTATTTTTTTTGGAAACTTCTGACTTTAAAGGAACAGTCCACCGTACTTTCATAATGAAATATGTTCTTCTCTGAATTGAGACGAGCTGCTCCGTACCTCTCCGAGCTTTGCGCAACCTCCCAGTTAGTCAGACGCGCTGTCACTCCTGTTAGCAATGTAGCTAGGCTCAGCATGGCCAATGGTATTTTTTGGGGCTGTAGTTAGATGCGACCAAACTCTTCCACGTTTTTCCTGTTTACATAGGTTTATATGACCAGTGATATGAAACAAGTTCAGTTACACAAATTGAAACGTAGCGATTTTCTATGCTATGGAAAGTGCGCACTATAATGACAGGCGTACTAACACCTTCTGCACGCTTCGACAGCGCATTGATACCTTCACTCCTCTTCGGGCACAGCCAGGCGGGCGAATGCCCTGGTCTGTCCGCCCTGTCTAAAAAAATGGTACAACTCGAGCCCCATGGTAAAACTGGGACTTTGTCATTTTTCTGCAAGAGGCCCATGGTAAAACCACACTTCCAGGCGGGGCTGCCGTCTGCCTCCCAAGCCGGCCGAGAACGCTCCTCGTCGGGCACGGCCAGGCGGGCGAATGCCCTGGTCCGTCCGCCCTGTCTAAAAAAAAATGGTACAACTCCGAGTGAAGGTATCAATGCGCTGTCGAAGCGCACAGAAGGTATAGTGCGGACTTTCCATAGCATAGAAAATCGCCACGTTTCAATTTGTGTAACTGAACTTTGTTTCATGTCACTGGTCATATAAACCTATGTAAACAGGAAAAACGTGGAAGAGTTTGGTCGCATCTAACTACAGCCCCAAAAAATACCATTGGCCATGCTGAGCCTAGCTATATTGCTAACAGGAGTGACAGCGCGTCTGACTGACTGGGAGGTCGCGCAAAGCTCGGAGAGGTACGGAGCAGCTCGTCTCAATTCAGAGAAGAACATATTTCATTATGGAAGTACGGTGGACTGTTCCTTTAACTTCACTACATTTGAAAGGCAAATATCGTACTTTTCACTCCACTACATTTCTATCAAGGTCCTCGTTACTTTTTCGTTACGTGATTGATTTTTTCCCAGGTGACACTGAGACAGCTGATCAGTAATCACTAGGGTCATGTCACGTCCATAGACCGTACAAAATCAAGTTCAATGATTTCTCCGCAGCGTTATTTAACACGATCAGTTGATGGCAGAATGGAAGAAGGCGGTTCTTCTGGAGAACGCACGCACTCGTGGCTTTACCTGGAACCCTTGTTTCAGTTTTTGGAAAGGATTAAAGATTTGTTTCTTTTTAAATGTTTGCCAAAAACTAACTACGTACATCACGGCCGACAAAAACTCGCCGTCCAACCTGCGGAAGCATATTGAGGGATATAAACATTTTATTCCAAGAGGAAGCTTGCAACGAAGTTGTCTGTGCTTTTAGAGCTAGCGATAACGTTGCAAATGTAGCTATGCAATCTGGTTAGTCACATGACTTTCTATGGTATGGATTTGCCAGCCAAGTTGCCGTAGCCTTGTCCATGGCTAATGTTTACACATAGCTAGTTAACTTAGACACTGTTAGTTAGCATGTAAAAACGGAGTTACGTTAACATGAATAACGTTAACTTATCTGAAGTCCTTTCAGAAATATGTTTTAGCATAATCTTGCCAAATAAACAGAATGTAGAAATCTTTCTTTTCTAGTAGCGTTAGCTACCCAATATGATTTCGAGTTTGAAAAGTTTGCTAGCATGTCAGGTGGAGCTTCACTGACTAGCTAGCTTAACGTTAAACCACCATGATGGCGCAGCATGCGTTCGTTTTGTGAATTCACATTTCTGTCTTTGGTAACGGCGTTAGGTTTGTAAGCGTTGTGGCAATAATACAACAGTGCACTGACTGGATAACTTTCACTTGTATCAGAGTAACATTTGACCAGTGGGATCTGTACTTTGACTTAAGTGATGAAGTTGGGGACTTTGTCCACCTCTGCTGTTCATTCACTCAACTCCCTTCACTTTTTTCCTGCTGGTCCTGGGAATTGAACCAACAACCCTTTGGGCCCAAGTCTGCTTCTCTAACCTTCAGGCCCTATAATTCGTTCCTAGAATGAATTATAAATAATTGTAAACTTATAATTCGTTAAAACTACATCATTATATTGCATAGCAATCATAGTACTTTTATTTTAAATAATCTGATTTCGAGACCCAGTTCAAATGCAGCCATTTACTGCCAAAAAACAGGAACTTGACACTTCAGGTGCTAAACGTTCTGTCATGTTCCGCCCCGGACTTCCACTCTGGAGATTACTTATCTCCCAGGTCTGCGCTAATCCGGATCCGGGACAGGAATTCCATCTTGCCTGCATTTCATGTCCTGGTTTTCCTGCTGTGTATATAAACTCCGTTCTCAGACAGGGACTTCGCCAGAACGTCTTGTTGGTTTTTCTTGCCGTTTCTGTGCCCTTTATGCCTTCATGTTTTTTTGCTCTCTAGCCTGCTTGTTTCTTGTCACGGTTTCATGTTTTTTGTGCTCGTGTTTTTTGTCCTGCCTGCCTCGTTTTTTGTCTCGCAGTTTTTTTATCTGGACTATTTTTTCATGTGGGGCGGCACGGTGGTGTAGTGGTTAGCGCTGTCGCCTCACAGCAAGAAGGTCCGGGTTCGAGCCCCGTGGCCGGCGAGGGCCTTTCTGTGTGGAGTTTGCATGTTCTCCCTGTGTCCGCGTGGGTTTCCTCCAGGTGCTCCGGTTTCCCCCACAGTCCAAAGACATGCAGGTTAGGTTAACTGGTGACTCTAAATTGAGCGTAGGTGTGAATGTGAGTGTGAATGGTTGTCTGTGTCTATGTGTCAGCCCTGTGATGACCTGGCGACTTGTCCAGGGTGTACCCCGCCTTTCGCCCGTAGTCAGCTGGGATAGGCTCCAGCTTGCCTGCGACCCTGTAGAACAGGATAAAGCGGCTAGAGATAATGAGATGAGATGAGATTTTTTCATGTCTTTTGCACTAGCGTTTTTGTCATTGCCCACCTCGGTTTTTTTGTCAAGTTTTTTGTCTCTTTTTTCCTGGACTATTTTGCTATTTGTTTTTTCTATACTGTTTGCCTTTTTTGCCACACCCTTCCCCTGGATTAAATCTCATTATTTATTGGATTACTGTCTCTGTGTTCTGCTTCTGAATCCTAATCTTGCCACACCTCCATCACGGTCAGTCAGCACAGAGTATACACTGATTAGCATCTCATCTCATCTCATTATCTGTAGCCGCTTTATCCTGTTCTACAGGGTCGCAGGCAAGCTGGAGCCTATCCCAGCTGACTACGGGCGAGAGGCGGGGTACACCCTGGACAAGTCGCCAGGTCATCACAGGGCTGACACATAGACACAGACAACCATCCACACTCACATTCACACCTACGGTCAATTTAGAGTCACCAGTTAACCTAACCTGCATGTCTTTGGACTGTGGGGGAAACCGGAGCACCCGGAGGAAACCCACGCGGACACGGGGAGAACATGCAAACTCCACACAGAAAGGCCCTCGCCGGCCACGGGCCTCGAACCCGGACCTTCTTGCTGTGAGGCGACAGCGCTAACCACTACACCACCGTGCCGCCCCCCTCTGATTAGCATCGCTACTGTAATTGAGTTATCTCAGGTCTCTTCAGTTTTAAAAAGTTTCAAAGGAAGAAGCGTGATAATGCTCTGCAAACTGTGCGAGCTGAAACTTGTGGAGCAATCAACATTTCACAGCTCAGCATCAAACCTGCGGAAACATGCACGGATATGTACGCCGTTAGCTAACTGAGTGAACGAGACTTCTTCTTCTTCTTCCCATCAGGGGTTGCCACAGCGGATCTTTTTTTCCTGCATATTTGATTTGGCATAGTTTTTACACTGGATGCCCGTCCTGACCCAACCCTTCCCAATCTATCTGGGGTTGGGACTGGCATTGAGTATATACTGGTTGGGGAATTTTACCTAATTTGCATGTCTTTGGACTGTAGGAGCAAACTGGAGAACCCGAAAGAAACCCACGCAGACACGGGGAGAACATGCAAACTCCACACAGAAAGGACCTCATCAGCCGTGAGGTTCGAACCCGGAACCTTATTGCTGTGACGCGACAGTGCTAACCATCGCTTTATTTATTTATTTATTTATTTATAAGCTTTATTTATACAGGGGACACCCTTCAGCATAGCTGTTCTCCCAGGTGACCCGATACAAAATAAATTACAATTGTTTACAATGTGAGATTCGATATCAAACGATTCAGTAGTGACTCTTAAAATATATGCACTAGTAAGTACAGGTGTAGGTGAATCTATTAAAGTATATGTACTAGTAGGTATAAGGAAGTAATTTTTAAATGCACGGCACCACCGTGCCGCCTCCCTGAGTGAACGAGACTAGCTAGCCCGATCTTTGGATTGCTTGTTTTATGGAATAAAAGCTCTGTATCAAACATGTCACTTCGATGCTTGGTAGTGATCACTTGTGTTAATAAGAGTGCTCTGAGAGCACAATATCCCCCGCTGGGAACTAAACCATAACTCTGGTAAAATGCGACCGAATTGAACGAAATTGCAACATCCGTATTACCAACATATAACAAAGAATCCTGTCAAGTTTCGTGAAATTCCTCCAAAAATTGTAAGAGGAGTTGATTTCAGAAGGTGAGCGCCCTTCCTCGGATGGACGGACGGACGGACATCGCCATGACATAATCCCCCTTCGGGCCTTTCAGCCAGCGGGGGATAAAAATTGTGAGGGAAGTTGATTTCAGAAAGCAAGCACACCTTGATGAAATTACCAAAGTACAAGTTTGTTAATAATCAAGTGCATAACTCGGGTAAAATTTGCCCAAATTAAACGAAATTTCAATCTGCGTATAACTGTCATATAACAAAGCCTTCTGCCAAGTTTGGTGAAATTCCTCCACAAACTGTGAGAGGAGTTGATTTCAGAAGAGCGTACGCCCTCATGAAACTGTCAAAGTACAAGTTATTTAATTAAGGGTCAAAACTCTGGGAAAATTTTCACAAACGAAATTAAATCGCAATATGCGTATTACCGTCATATACGTAACAAGGCCTTTTGACAAGCTTCAAGAAATTTGTCCAAAAATTGTGAGAGGAGTTGATGTCAGAAGGAAAATGCACCTTCATGAAACTGTGAAAGTACAAGGTTGTTAATCAAGGGCCGCAACTCTGGGAAAATACGACCAAATTTAACGAAATTACAATATGCGTACTACTGATTGTTATATAACAATGCCTTGTGCCAAGTTTCGTGAAATTCCTCCACAAATTGTGAGAGGAGTTGATTTCAGAAGGAAAACACACTCTCGTGAAATTGTCAAAGTATAATTTTGTTAATCAAGGGCTGTAACTCTGGGAAAATGTGACCCGATTGAACGAAATTACAATATGTGTATTACTGACTTACAACAAAGAATCCTGCCAAGTTTGGTGAAATTCCTCCAAAAACTGAGAGAGGAGATGATTTCAGAAGGTGAGCGCCCTTCCCGGGACGGACAGATGGACGGACAGACGGACATCGCCACGACATAATCCCCCTTCGGGCCTTTCGGCCAGCAGGGGATAAAAACTATCTATCTTTAGTCAGTGCTTTTACAGGACACACTGTAGGAGAATGTATAAAGGCTAGTTTTGCTAGCTAGAAACATGTACACGTTAACATAGCAAGCTGCAGAAAACCCTAAGTTAGCTAGCCAGGTATATTCCGATGACTCCCACACACCAAACCTGAACCTGTAAATCTCCTCTCGGACGCAGTCGGTGCGGTCTGAAAGTCCGCAGCTGGTGATTAATGATGAATATGAGGCAAAACCGCTGTGAGCATCACTACAGTGCGATACAGTACAGAACAAAATGTCTACATTTGGTTACACAAGAACTGCTCCTGAGATTTTATTTCATAAATCACTCACCCCGTTCCTGTTCTGGCATGACCCGATGCTGCTGTTCAGGCTCTGAAACGAGAACAAGGAACACAGCGTTGTCAACAATCCCAGAAGATTTTACAGTTCGATTGTGCTATGTTTTAAAAGTACTCTTGGTAAAACGGTGACTGTAAAAGAATTGTAAAAGGAGGATGAATAAAAGAGTTACGTTAAAGATTGTGGGTTGTAAAAAAAAAAAGGCATGTTTTGGATCTACACTGAATTTAGACCGCCATCATCACATCTATTGGGTTGCTTTTAGGTCACATGACCAGATACGCACTTTTTATTCCCCATTTCCACGCACCATTTCCGTTTCCACTCTGTTTATTCTGACTGTAAAAAATGTAACTTGCAAAATTGTTGAGTGAAAAAAGGATTCTAAGTTGAATGAACACATTTCCCTTCTAATTGTTCAAGTAACTAAAAAAAATAGTTGAGACGCCTTTCCTTCGCCACAAGTTCATAGGAATTGGAAAATTAAGTTAAGTGAACTTATATATTCAAGTGCTGATTGACGCCCCTTAACCAATGCCACTGCGCATGCGCACTTCACAAGTTCGAAAGTTTCAACAGTCGGGTGGAGTGAGAAGTCCGTGGAAACTGACACGAGACGTTGTATAGGAGTCTAGACTAAGCTTTCCTCAACAGACGCCAGGGAATTCCCTCCTTGTATGTCGGTATTTGTTTCTGTTTGTGTAATAATAGGCAAAGTGAAGTAGAACTTAAGTGTTGAGAGGTTTGTGTTAACTAAAAAATGTAATGCACACTAAATCTCATCTCATCTCATTATCTGTAGCCGCTTTATCCTGTTCTACAGGGTCGCAGGCAAGCTGGAGCCTATCCCAGCTGACTACGGGCGAAAGGCGGGGTACACCCTGGACAAGTCGCCAGGTCATCACAGGGCTGACACATAGACACAGACAACCATTCACACTCACATTCACACCTACGCTCAATTTAGAGTCACCAGTTAACCTAACCTGCATGTCTTTGGACTGTGGGGGAAACCGGAGCACCCGGAGGAAACCCACGCGGACACGGGGAGAACATGCAAACTCCACACAGAAAGGCCCTCGCCGGCCACGAACCCGGACCTTCTTGCTGTAAGGTGACAGCGCTAACCACTACACCACCCACACACTAAATCATTGTAAAAAAAAAAATAGTCAAGCCAACTTAAAAATGTAACGCAACCTGCTGCCAAAGGATTTTGAGTAAACTCAACTTAGAACCATGATGTGCCAACTTGCTCTTCTAAGTTAATTGGCATTATTATTATTTCAACTAAACAATTTGTTGGACTGAACTTCTAAAGGCAAGTCAAGTCAACTCAACATAAAATACTCTTCTATGTGAACTTAAAAGAACATTTTGGGGCGTCGTAGCTCAGGTGGATAAGGCGCCATCCCATAAATCCAGGGACCCGGGTTCGATTCCGACCCGAGGTCGTTTCCTGATCTCTCTCCTGCTCATTTCCTGTCTCTACACTGTCCTATCCAATAAAGGTGGAAAAAGCCCCAAAAAAATCTTTAAAAAAAGAATAATTTAGGATAACAATGTTTTTTGTGCCAACTTGCTTTTCCAAGTTAATTGGAATGATTATTTCAATTTATTTCAACATCACAATTTGAATGCACTGAGCTTGCTAAATAAAGTAAGGTCAACATAAAATACTCATCTGTGTCGACTTAAAAGAGCAAGTCAGCACAACTATTTGGCCCGGAGTTGAGTTTACTCAAAATCCTTTGGCAGCAGGTTGCGTTACATTTTTAAGTTGGCTTGACTAATTTTTTTTTACAGTGTATGATGGCCTGAATCATTTTAATAAAAGTATAATTCAGCTTGAAATGAAAACTGTTGTAAACGTGAAAAACATGAGCAAGTCGGTTCGTCATCATGTTTACTATGATTCTTCTCTTTTCCTCTCTTTTTGATTCGCTGTCCAATTTTTCTGCTTAATTTTTCACATGCACAATATTTTTCTCTGTCTTTTTTCAAATGTAATATTTTCTGCTTTTCTTTTTTTTGAGCTTATTTTATTCTCTTATTTCTGTTGTGCCTTCAAACTGTGTGTTATTTGGCTGGTACATTTTTTCATTCTTTTTTTCTCTCGTTGTTTTTGCTTTCTTTTTTAATTTCTTTTCCTTTTTCATTTCCTTCTGTTTCCCCCTGTCCTTCTCCCTGACTTTAATAGCTGTTTAAAAAAAAAAAAAACCTGGCTGACACTTCACGTTACGAAGTCTCACACAAGTCTCGTGAAGATCACGCGGATAAGTGACGCCTGCCGTGGACCAAACGAATTAAATCCAACACGGCTAAAAACCGAATAGGCCGATAAGTATAATATTTAATTGCAATTAGTTGCCAATACGAGTCACGATATAAGGTTACTAAAACCGAAAACGTAATTGAATAACACATTAATTAAGAAATAAAGCAAGTTTAAAAATGACTTCAGTTCCCCTTTAAAGGCTTATGTGGTGGTGGTGGTGGTGGGGGTGTTTCTCTACTTCTTGTTTTTCTCGCCATCTCTTAGAGTAAAAAAAAAAGTAAAAACGTAACTTTATACTCCATTCATCCATCCATTATCTGTAGCCGCTTTATCCTGTTCTACAGGGTCGCAGGCAAGCTGGAGCCTATCCCAGCTGACTACGGGCGAAAGGCGGGGTACACCCTGGACAAGTCGCCAGGTCATCACAGGGCTGACACATAGACACAGACAACCATTCACACTCACATTCACACCTACGGTCAATTTAGAGTCACCAGTTAACCTAACCTGCATGTCTTTGGACTGTGGGGGAAACCGGAGCACCCGGAGGAAACCCACGCGGACACGGGGAGAACATGCAAACTCCGCACAGAAAGGCCCTCGCCGGCCACAGGGCTCGAACCCAGAACCTTCTTGCTGTGAGGCGACAGCGCTAACCACTACACCACCGTGCCGACCTGTTGAAAAAATCTAGAAGGTATAATCTTGCTGTAATCTCTAACTGCCATTTTCAATTCCAACACTTGTTGTTTCACAACTTGTTGGTTGAGACAAAGTTAGCATTTAATAGCCACAGCCATCATTGTCTTTTTCTTTCCTCTAGACAGCCAGGGTTTTTTATTTTTTATTTTTTTCAAGTCCCCTTTTTTGTAGCTGATGTCTAGTCACTGAGTTTATCCATGTTTACGGAATAAAAATGACAAAATATGTCCAGACATTATCGGTCTGATTTCATTCATTTCACTGAAATCCTATTTCCTGTGTCTTCCTCAGCTCGTTGTGAAATCTTATCAATGTTCTGATCACGTTTGAACACGCCATTTGGATCACGGCGAACTCTGACGTATTATTGCTAACAGTACAGTTTGTTAGCGGTCGAATATCTCTGTCAACAGTTCATTTTCTTCTTGGCCAAGCTCCACTTGATGGATGACTGAAGTCAAGATAATAACTTGTCTTGCAGGCTCAGCTTTGCTTTACACGCATGATTTGAAGCAAAACAAATTGAATTTCCTGTAAAAGTTTAAGAAAACCAGCCTCCTAAGCTAAGCAAGACGAGGTCACCCGGGTTCTCTTTTTTAAAGAACTCTTTTTAAAAAGTTAAAGGTCAAGAAACAAGCTAAATAGGCTACCATGTGTGAAGACGAGAAGATGAGATCCAGCCCATAAATGGCTATAGCCTGAAGTCTGCGTTATATAAGCTAACACTTCACACACGAATCCCTTTTTTCGCCTTCAGCCAAATGTTTCTGAACAAGAAGTTTCGCCTGCAAAGGCAATAACACTTGAAAGGCTTGAGGGAGTTTAGCGAGCACTCTGCAATGGGCAAGACGCCAAAACACGATGAGGCCATTTCTGTGATTCTTTCAGTGCACAGCGCTCATTAATCAGTGGGCACCTGGGAGGAAGCGGGGGTGCGGAGACGGCAGCACACGAGTGAACAGGAAACAGGCGGAACAGTGAAGCTGGGCCAGAAGAAAGCAGGCCAGGTAGCAGAACTGTTTCTGCAGCAGGGGCTCAAAGAAGAGCGCTCAGGCTGATGTGCACGCAAACAATACCTGAAAAACCTATTCAACTACACAGGGGAGTATCATGGTGCGATATCACATGCTATAAACACGCGGTCAATAACGGCATCCAGTACTGTAACACAGGCACCACAGATCCTCTATTACTATAAAACATGTCGTATAGTAATAGAGTAGTAATGTGCCATAGCTGCTATTTTACTACAAAGCATGCAATATTAGAAGAGTTGATTAAAATGAAATTATGGCCCTACCATAATATACTATTAGTATGCAGGAGGGCAATTTTATTACTACAAGGAATGGTAGGATGGTGTTCTATTCCAATATCCTAAATTCTTAATACAATTAAGTGTGAAGGACTGTGATGTATTCTTACTCTATTACCGCAAAGTGTGACATACTTTTTCTCAATTACTATAAAGTATAGATTATTGTTACTCTATGACCACAAAATATGACATTACTCTGATACTACAGAGTATGATGCATTGCTACTCTATTACTATAAAGTATGGCATATTGTTGCTCTATTATTACAAAGTGTGGCATATTGTTACTCTTTTATTAGAAAGTATAGAGTATTGTTACTTTATTACTAGAGAGTGTGATATATTAGTACTCTATTACTATAAATTACAGGGTATTAGTACTTTATTACTACAAAATGCGGTACATTAGTACTCTAGTACTATAATTGCGGGGTATTAGTACTCTATTACTATAAAGTGTGGTGTAATAGTACTTTATTACTATAAAGTGCAGTGTATTAGTACTCTATGATTATAATTGCGGGGTATTAGAACCCTATTACTATAAAGTACTTATAAAAGTATTTATATATACACTTTATATATAAAGTATATAAAGTGCGGTGTATTAGTGCTCTATTACTATAAAGTGCAGCGTATTAGTACTCTATGACTATAAAGTGAGGTGTATTAGTGCTCTATTACTATAGAGTGCGGTGTATTGATACTGTATTACTATAAAGTGCAGGGTATTAGTACTCTATTACTATAAAGTGCGGTCTATTAGTGCTCTATGACTATTAAGTGCAGTGTATTAGTACTCTATTGCTATAAAGTGCGGTCTATTAGTAGTCTGACTATAAAGTGCGGTCTATTAGTGCTCTATTACTATAGAGTGCAGTGTATTGATACTGTATTACTATAAAGTGCAGGGTATTAGTACTTTATTCCTATAAAGTGCGGTGTATTAGTGCTCTATGACTATAATTGCGGGGTATTAGTACTCTGACTATAACGTGCAGTGTATTAGTGCTCTATTACTATAAAATGTGGTGTATTAGTACTCTATGACTATAATTGCGGGGTATTAGTGCTCTATTACTATAAAGTGCAGTCTATTAGTGCTCTATGACTATAAAGTGCAGTATATTAGTACTCTATGACTATAATTGCGGAGTATTAGTGCTCTATTACTATAAAGTGCGGTGTATTAGTACTCTATTACTATAAAGTGCAGTGTATTAATGCTCTATTACTATAAAGTGCAGTGTATTAATGCTCTATTACTATAAAGTGCGGTGTATTAGTGCTCTATTACTATAAAGTGCGGTCTAATAGTACTCTATGACTATAAAGTGCAGTGTATTAGTACTTTATTACTATAAAGTGCGGTGTATTAGTACTCTATGACTATAAAGTGCGGTGTACTAGTGCTCTATTACTATAAAGTGTGGTGTATTAGTACTCTATTACTATAAAGTGTGGTGTATTAGTACTCTATGACTATAAAGTGCGGTGTATTAGTACTCTATGACTATAAAGTGCAGTGTATTAGTACTTTATCACTATAAAGTGCGGTGTATTAGTACTCTATGACTATAAAGTGCGGCGTATTAATGCTCTATTACTATAAAGTACGGTGTATTAGTACTCTATTACTATAAAGTGTGGCGTATTGATGCTCTATTACTATAAAGTGCGGTGTATTAGTGCTCTATTACTATAAAGTGCGGTGTATTAGTGCTCTATTACTATAAAGTGTGGTGTATTAATGCTCTATTACTATAAAGTGTGACATATTAATGCACTATTACTATAAAGTGCGGTCAATTAGTACTCTATGACTATAAAGTGCAGTGTATTAGTACTTTATTACTATAAAGTGCGGTGTATTAGTACTCTATTACTATAAAGTGCGGTGTATTAGTGCTCTATTACTATAAAGTGCGGCTCATTAATGCTCTAGTACTATAAAGTGCAGGGTATTAGTACTTTATTACTATAAAGTGCGGTGTATTAGTACTCTATGACTATAAAGTGCGGTGTATTAGCACTCTATTACTATAAAGTGTGGCGTATTAATGCTCTATTACTACAAAGTGCAGTCTATTAGTACTCGATGACTATAAAGTGCAGTGTATTAGTTCTTTATTACTATAAAGTGCAGTGTATTAGTACTCTATGACTATAAAGTGCAGTGTATTAGTGCTCTATTACTATAAAGTGCGGTGTATTAGTGCTCTATTACTATAAAGTGTGGCGTATTAATGCTCTAGTACTATAAAGTGCAGGGTATTAGTACTTTATTACTATAAAGTGCTGTGTATTAGTACTCTATGACTATAAAGTGCGGTGTATTAGCACTCTATTACTATAAAGTTTGGTGTATTAGTGCTCTATTACTATAAAGTGCGGCGTATTAGTATTTTATGACTATAAAGTGCGGTGTATTAGTACTCTATTACTATACAGTGCAGTGTATTAGTGCTCTATTACGATAAAGTGCGGTGTATTAGTACTCTATTACTATAAAGTTTGGTGCATTAGTGCTCTAGTACTATAAAGTGTGGCGTATTAATGCTCTATTACTATAAAGTGCAGGGTATTAGTACTTTATTACTATAAAGTGCGGTGTATTAGTACTCTATGACTATAAAGTGCAGTGTATTAGTGCTCTATTACTATAAAGTGCAGTGTATTAGTGCTCTATTACTATAAAGTACGGCATATTAATGCTCTATTACTATAAAGTGTGGCATATTAATGCTCTATTACTATAAAGTGTGGTGTATTAGTACTTTATTACTATAAAGTGTGGGGTATTAGTGCTCTATGACTATAGAGTGCAGTGTATTAGTACTCTATGACTATAATTGCGGGGTATTAGTACTCTATGACTATAACGTGCAGTGTATTAGTGCTCTATTACTATAAAGTGCGGTGTATTAATGCTCTATTACTATAAAGTGCGGCGTATTAGTACTCTATTACTATAAAGTGTGGCATATCAGTACTCGATTACTATAAAGTGCGGTGTATTAGTACTTTATTACTATAAAGTGCGGGGTATTAGTGCTCTATGACTATAAAGTGCAGGGTATTAGTGCTTTATTACTATAAAGTGTGGTGTAGTAGTACTCTATTACTATAAAGAATGGCGTATTAGTGCTCTATTACTATAAAGTGCGGTGTATTAGTACCCTATTACTATAAAGTTTGGTTTATTAGTGCTCTATTACTATAAAGTGCGGCGTATTAATGCTCTAATACTATAAAGTGCAGGGTATTAGTACTTTATTACTATAAAGTGCGGCGTATTAGTACTCTATGACTATAAAGTGCGGTCTATTAGTGCTCTATTACTATAAAGTGTGGTGTATTAGTGCTCTATTACTATAAAGTGCAGGGTATTAGTACTCTATTACTATAAAGTGCAGGGTATTAGTACTTTACTACTATAAAGTGCAGTTATTAGTACTCTATTACTATAAAGTGTGGTGTATTAGTGCTCTATTACGATAAAGTGCGGTGTATTAGTGCTCTATTACGATAAAGTGTGGTGTATTAGTACTCTATTACTATAAAGTGTGGTGTATTAGTACTCTATTACTATAAAGTGCGGTGTATTAGTGCTCTATTACTATAAAGTGCGGTGTATTAGTGCTCTATTACTATAAAGTGTGGTGTATTAGTACTCTATTACGATAAAGTGTGGTGTATTAGTGCTCTATTACTATAAAGTGCGGTGTATTAGTGCTCTATTACTATAAAGTGTGGTGTATTAGTGCTCTATTACTATAAAGTGTGGTGTATTAGTGCTCTATTACGATAAAGTGCAGTGTATTAGTACTCTATTACTATAAAGTGCAGGGTATTAGTACTCTATTACTATAAAGTGTGGTGTATTAGTGCTCTATTACCATAAAGTACAGGGTATTAGTACTTTACTACTATAAAGTGTGGTGTATTAGTACTCTATTACTATAAAGTGTGGTGTATTAGTGCTCTATTACGATAAAGTTCGGTGTATTAGTACTCTTACTATAAAGTGCAGGGTATTAGTACTTTATTACTATAAACTGCGGTGTATTAGTGCTCTATTACTATAAAGTGTGGTGTATTAGTGCTCTATTACGATAAAGTGCGGTGTATTAGTACTCTATTACTATAAAGTGCAGGGTATTAGTACTTTATTACTATAAAGTGTGGTGTATTAGTGCTCTATTACTATAAAATGTGGCGTATTAATGCTCTATTACTATAAAGTGCAGGGTATTAGTACTTTATTACTATAAAGTGCAGTGTATTAGTGCTCTATGACTATAAAGTGCGGTGTATTAGTGCTCTATTACTATAAAGTGCGGGGTATTAGTACTCTATTATGATAGTGTGGTGTATTAGTGCTCTTACTGTAAAGTGTGTTGTATTAATACTCTATTACTATAAATTATGATGTATTAGTACTCTATTACTATAAAGTGTGGGGCTTTAATGCTCTATTACTACAATGTATGGAGTATTGTTACTCTTACTATAAAATATGTTGTATTGGCACTCGTTTAGAAAAAAAAACCACCTGAATTTCCCATGTATTTCACATGTGATCACGTTACCACATGTGTTACCATGTAGAGCACATGTGGAAAACATGTTACCCCATGTGTAAAACATTCCCACATGTGATTCACATAAAATTGGGCCAAAACCACATGTTTCCCATGTGCAAATAACATGTTTCCCATGTGCAAAACACATTTTCCACATATTTCACATGTGAGAAATCACATGTCAAGTTCATGTGGTTTTTCTTGTGTGTGGGTGCTACCCTACTAGACAGTATGCAGTATGGGTAGTTTAATGTTTATTACTTTTAAGCTATTAAATTAAATAAACTATTAAATATTTAAGGTTTAATTAAATTATATATAAGTTATACATGCTTAGGTACCACAACACACATTAACCATCATAATGCTTGGAGGTAAGATGAGTCTACCATGAGTATGTGCACGTGTGTGTGTGTTATTACCAAAGAGTGCAGTAGCTGTGTACGAGACGTGCTGGGGCTGCTGAAGAAGCCATGGTTGGGTAATAAATACTCATCGGCATCCACGACCTCGTCTAGATCCACCCCGCTCATCAGACTGCGGAAGAATTTGGGGTCTGTGGGACTGGGCAAGTGCATCTTCTCATCGCCCTGGAGGACCAAAAATACAGAAGACACGCTGCAAAAACAAGTCTAAAATATGCACATTTGGAAAGGCATACATTTGTATATTTGTATTTACACCACAGTGATGTTAAATTCTCGATTCTGATTGGCTGTTGATGTTGACTGATTATTTTATATAACAGCAGCCCTGATAGTAGTTCTGGTTGCAAGGTTTATATTAATGCACTCATTATAATAACATGTTATTGTTTCTGAGTAAAGTAGCCAACAGGAACATGAGTGTCTCAGGGTTAATTTTCTACCAACACACAAGAAATTTAAAAAAAAGAAGCTCACCTGAATGACCAGGTAGCGTGTTGGATCTCGTGCCATCTTGGAAAACTCGGCAATGAGCTCTCTGAATCTTGGTCTGCTTTCCGCGTCAATCATCCAGCCTGAGATAAATAAAAACAAGATGACATAATATTTGTATTTAGTTTACAATAGCTTCATCTATAGTGAGTACGTATATTTATATTTACTGTATTTTTGGACAGCATTTCATAACATGGCATTTCACCTGCATATCATATCAGTATCATATATTACTGGCTGCTTTAAATGTATCCCATCTGTTCATTGATATGACCTCAGGAGAAGATGCACACAAACCTCCAAACCTTCAACACTTACATTTGACCATGATCATGTAGACGTCAATGGTGCAGCTTGGTGGCTGAGGGAGTCTCTCTCCTTTCTCCAGGACCCCGGCGATTTCACTGGCAGGAATTCCGTCGTAAGGCTTCAACCCGAATGTCATCAGCTCCCAAACAGTCACACCTCCAGAGATAACCACACACAACGTTAAAAGAACAGCTCGTTCCCAAAGAGCTTGTTTAGCGAACAATATGCCAAGCAAGTGACCCACATTCTAATCAATTCAATAAATCTCTTCTTACATACGGTATACATTTCTTTGAAACGTTAACTACGTCCACACTCATGCGACTTTTTCACATGGGATGTATTTCTTACCATAACTCCATACATCACTTTGATGCGTGTAGGTCCGGTGAAGGATGGATTCAAGGGCCATCCATTTTATTGGCACCTAAACAGTAAGGAAACATGACTAGGTTTAAATACGAGTCCTTACAAGAATGACTTCATCACTCAAACTGTAATAGAAAAAAAAATCACTCTGAACACCTTGTATGGCAACTGATATGTGATGTGTTTAACATTTAATTCTGATGTAGGTACAGTCCCTTTAAGAACTACATTTCCCATCAGCCAACTTCCGCGTTGACCTACGGCACGCGTGGGCGGGATCACCTACGTCACTTCCTCCATGATTCCATAAGAAACTAAGACACGCTACTCTCTTCCTCTTTCCGTCTGGACCAGCTGTCTGTAGGCACAAAGAGATTCGCTCCGCCGAGCAAATCAGATAAAGACGTCTTTTCCTCAAGAATCAGAGTTTCGTGCTTTTCTCTTACCTTTGGCCACGGTAAAGTCTAGAATCGCGCGATTTTGACTCAGATTGAGCTACAACCGGTTTTTGTTTGTCTATCAGTAACGTTACCAAACTGCAGCCCAAGCAGTTAATTAAAGTTAGAGGCGACCGGCTCCCTCTAATAAAGCGCTGTGCACATTGTTTTAATCAGAGACTTTCTTTTCATCACGAGCAACCACGCGTCGGACCAAGAAATCCTCTGCTTTCCACGGAAGCAACTCATGTGCTCCACAACGGTGAAACTCCAAAAGTCTCGGAACATCTCTTCATAATCTTGCGTAGAGGCAAGATACTAAGTAAGACTGGCAAATTTTGGGCATAAAACTATTCTTAGGAATTAGCTTTATGAAGAAGTGTGAATTTAAACTCAGGAACGGTTTAAATGTGTAAACTGTAGACCCTCAGGGTATTGAATTAATTATTGTTCTATTTTTGTCCTCTCAATTGCTTAATAGATAGGTTGCATGCTCTCTCTCTCTATTCCTTTCTTACCCTTAACTTCATTATTACACATATTTTGACCTCATCAAGATTTCAGTGGAATTAGCTGCTACGGCTAATTCTTTTGTTTCATTAGCATCCAGGGCTAATTGTATTGTCTCAAGGGACCATGAGGTCATCATCCTCCCCCCACAAACACACGTGGAGTTAGCTACCAGAGCTAATTCTTTTGTTTCCACCACGTGGACACAAACACATCTTAGCTAGCAACCAAAGCTAACTCTTTTGTTCTACTTAGAAACACGTGGTCACGACCCCCCACACCTCAGATAACACACACACACACACACACACACACACAAACACACACACACATACCTCAGATAAGATTCCAATCACTCTCACACATCACTCTCAAACACACACACACATACCATATCATATTTGTATATCGTCTCGTCTTCTTCCGCTTATCCAGGACCGGGTCGCGGAGGCAGCAGTCTAAGCATGGAAGCCCAAACTTCCCTTTCCCCAGACACCTCGGCCAGCTCCTCGGGAAGAACACCGAGGCGTTCCCAGGCCAGCCGAGAGACATAGTCCCTCCAGCGTGTCCTGGGTCTTCCCCGGGGCCTCCTCCCGGGGGGACATGCCTGGAACACCTCCCCAGGGAGGCGTCCAGGAGGCATCCGAAAAAGATGCCCGAGCCACCTCAGCTGGTTCCTCTCGATGTGGAGGAGCAGCGGCTCTACTCCGAGCTCCTCCCGAGTGACTGTGCTTCTCACCCTATCTCTAAGGGAGCGCCCAGCCACCCTGCGAAGGAAACTCATTTCAGCCGCTTGTATCCGCGATCTTGTTCTTTCTGTCATTACCCAAAGCTCATGACCATAGGTGAGAGTCGGAACGTAGATCGACCGGTAAATTGAGAGCTTCGCCTTTTGGCTCAGCTCCTTCTTCACCACGACGGACCGGTAAAGCGACCGCATCACTGCGGAGGCTGCACCGATCCGCCTGTCGATCTCACGCTCCATCCTTCCCTCACTCGTGAACAAGATCCCGAGATACTTAAACTCCTCCACTTGAGGCAGGACTTCTCCACCAACCTGGAGAGGGCAAGCCACCCTTTTCCGGTCGAGAACCATGGCCTCGGACTTGGAGGTGCTGATTCTCATCCCAGCCGCTTCACACTCGACTGCAAACCGCCCCAGTGCATGCTGAAGGTCCTGGTTTGAAGAAGCCAACAGGACAACATCATCCGCAAAAGCAGAGATGAAATCCTGTGGTTCCCAAACAGGATTCCTTCCGGCCCCTGGCTGCGCCTAGAAATTCTGTCCATAAAAATTATGAACAGAACCGGTGACAAAGGGCAGCCCTGCCGGAGTCCAACATGCACTGGGAACAGGTCTGACTTACTGCCGGCAATGCGAACCAGACTCCTGCTCCGTTCGTACAGGGACCGGACAGCCCTTAGCAAAGAGCCCCGAACCCCATACTCCCGAAGCACCCCCCACAGAATACCACGGGGGACACGGTCGAATGCCTTCTCCAGATCCACAAAGCACATGTGGACTGGTTGGGCAAACTCCCATGAACCCTCGAGCACCCTATGAAGGGTATAGAGCTGGTCCAGTGTTCCGCGACCAGGACGAAAACCGCATTGTTCCTCCTGGATCCGAGGTTCGACTATCGGTCGAATTCTCCTCTCCAGTACCCTGGAGTAAACTTTCCCTGGGAGGCTGAGAAGTGTGATTCCCCTATAATTGGAGCACACTCTCCGGTCCCCTTTCTTAAAAAGAGGGACCACCACCCCAGTCTGCCACTCCAGAGGCACTGTCCCCGACCGCCACGCGATGTTGCAGAGGCGTGTCAACCAAGACAGCCCCACAACATCCAGAGACTTGAGATACTCAGGGCGGATCTCATCCACCCCCGGTGCCTTGCCACCGAGGAGCTTGCAAACCACCTCAGTGACTTCGGCTTGGGTAATGGACGAGTCCACCTCTGAGTCATCAGCCTCAGTCTCCTCAGTGGAAGACATGACGGTGGGATTGAGGAGATCCTCAAAGTATTCCTTCCACCGCCCGACAATGTCCCCAGTCGAGGTCAACAGCTCCCCACCCGCACTGTAAACAGTGTTGGCAGAGTACTGCTTCCCCCTCCTGAGGCGCCGGACGGTTTGCCAGAATTTCTTCGAGGCCGACCGATAGTCCTTCTCCATGGCCTCCCCGAACTCCTCCCAGTTCCGAGTTTTTGCCTCCGCAACTGCCCGAGCTGCAGCACGCCTGGCCTGCCGATACCCGTCGGCTGCCTCAGGAGTCCCGGAGGTCAACATGGCCCGATAGGACTCCTTCTTCAGCTTGACGGCATCCCTTACTTCCGGTGTCCACCACCGGGTTCGGGGATTGCCGCCACGACAGGCACCGGAGACCTTGCGGCCACAGCTCCGAACAGCTGCGTCCACAATGGAGGTAGAGAACATGGTCCACTCAGACTCAATGTCCCCCGCCTCCCTCGGAAGCTGGGAAAAGCTCTCCCGGAGGTGGGAGTTAAAGACCTCCCCAACAGAGTGCTCGGCCAGACGTTCCCAGCAGACCCTCACCATACGTTTGGGCCTGCCAGGTCTGTCCAGCTTCCTCCTCCGCCAGCGGATCCAACTCACCACCAGGTGGTGATCAGTTGACAACTCAGCCCCTCTCTTCACCCGAGTGTCCAAGACATAGGGTCGGAGATCAGATGACACGACTACAAAGTCGATCATCGACCTCCGACCTAAGGTGTCCTGGTGCCACGTGCACTTATGGACACCCCTATGCTCGAACATGGTGTTCGTTATGGACAAACTGTGACTAGCACAGAAGTCCAATAACAAAACACCACTCGGGTTCAGATCGGGGAGGCCGTTCCTCCCAACCACGCCCCTCCAGGTGTCACTGTCATCGCCCACGTGAGCATTGAAGTCCCCCAGTAGCACAATGGAGTCCCCAGTCTGAGCACCCCTCAGTACCTCTCCCAGGGACTCCAAGAAGGCCGGATACTCTATACTGCTATTTGGCCCGTAGGCACAAACAACAGCAAGAGCCCTCTCCCCAATCCGAAGGCGCAGAGAGGCGACCCTCTCGTTCACTGGGGTAAACTCCAACACATGGCGGCTGAGCTGGGGAGCTATAAGGAAGCCCACACCAGCCCGCCGCCGCTCACCATGGGCGACTCCAGAGAAGTGGAAAGTCCAGCCCCTCTCGAGGAGCTGGGTTCCAGAGCCCAAGCTGTGCGTGGAGGTGAGCCCGACTATCTCTAGCCGGTACCTCTCAACCTCCCGCACAAGCTCAGGCTCCTTCCCCCCCAGCGAAGTGACATTCCATGTCCCAACAGCCAGCCGCTGTGTCCGGGGGTCAGGTCGTCGAGGCCCCTGCCTTCGACTGCCACCCAATCCACACTGCACCAAACCCCTACTGCTACCTCTGTGGGTGGTGAACCCACAGGAGGTCGGGCCCACGTCGCCTCTTCGGGCTGAGCCCGGCCGGGCCCCATGGGCAAAGGCCCGACCACCAAGCGCTCGCATACGAGCCCCAACCCCGGGCCTGGCTCCAGGGTGGGGCCCCGGCTGCGTCCTACCGGGCGACGTCACGGTCCTGGATTTTTTCTCCATAGGGGTTTTTTGGTGAACTGCTCTTGGTCTGGCCTGTCACCTAGGACCTGTCTGCCTTGGGAAACCCTAACAGGGGCATAATGCCCCCGACAACATAGCTCCTAGGATCATTCAAGCACACAAACCCCTCCACCACAATAAGGTGGCAGTTCTAGGAGGGGCATATTTGTATATAATGATTCCAACTGCTATTATTCATTTTTATCTTTGTTATAATAAATTCAATTATTATTGAAACTGTGTGTTTATTTGTTGTACCAATATTTTTGAAGTACCCAACCTCAAAGAATTCCAAGGTGCATATGAGTTATGTAATACGGTAAGTGATCATAATAATTTGGAATATACCATAATTTAGCTGTTTGGTAATTTATTATTAAGCACCAAAATTAATGGTATTAATTAATGAGACTGATTTAATGGTATTTAATGAGACTGATTTAATGAGACTGATCACTCAATTACCAATTGCACCTACACTGAGATTTTGGTTTAAACGTCTTTTATCGACATGTTGGTCTAGTTTCACTTTGGGTAACAGTTTATAACTTCTACATTATCGAGTCGGTACAAAAACATTTTAAAGTTCCCAACGTTCATTTTGTCCAGCACAAAATAAAATGTTTGTATCTGAGATCTGAGCGGCATATTCCCTTCCATAAGAGAGCACTTTTCAGATTAAAAAAGAAAATATAATGAAGGCTGCTGGGTTTTGGTGCAAAATGAAGAAGCGAGTGTGACAGTCAAAGTGTCCAGAAGAACTATGGCTGGTTCTGGAAGATGCTCAGTAAAACCTACAGCTCATTTCCGCATAAAACTGCACTCACTGGACCTGAGACCAAGCAAAGGGTCGTCTCACACCAAATATTGACTTTGTTTCATTTATTATGGCTCACTGTTTACAGTTTATAGTATTTTTGTGATGTTGAAACGTTTCATTTCATTATTTTTAAGCCATTTTTGGTCGACAGCATTTCTTTAAACACATACAAGACTTTTGCACAGTATACTCTATGTCATCTCATAGAGCCAAGTCTCTGCTGTAACATTGCATCGGAAGGTTAAGTCCAACATTTGCACCAACGTCTCCCCTGTTTCCACATCGGATTTCTCATTAACCCCTTCAATGCCTTTGGACGAGTCACATACGTCATGAAATCTTTTACCGCTGTGCCTTATGACGTACACTACTCGTCATAAATGCCTCCTTTTATGTACTTTACATGGCACATTACTTTTACTTCACAGTGGTATGTTACCACAAGTTGGCCTGGTGGTTAGTGTGTCTGCCTCTCGAGCAAGAGCTTGCGAGTTCTATTCACGGTCGGGTCGTACCAAAGACCATCGTAAAAATGGTACCCAGTTACTTGGAATACATGGCCCCTTGGTGTACGTTGTGTTTTCAAGTACTAGTAATTCATGTTGATGGACAGGTTCTCATTGACAAGACCCAATGTTTTTGATTACTAAAGTTATTTTTACTCTACAACAGTGGTTTTTTTTGTGATTTTTCTATACAAATATTAAAAATATAAGGTTCTGAACAAGTTAGATAAAGATTATCAAAATATCCCAATTTTGACCTATTTTTGTCCTATATGCCCGGCACATTACAATTAATTATGGGTGGCAGCCAAGGGGTTAATATGGCATTTGAACGTCAATGGAAAATCGGTAATTGAGAAGTGAAGAATGTGCCTGAGCAGCAGAAAACTGCTAAATGCTAATGCAGTATCAACCAACAACCAAATTAATATATTTAATGTGTTTCAGGGTGGGGTTTTCCTCTAGTTTCAGAGCTGGAAACATAACTGGAGATTGGTATCGCTTTCAGAAACTGATTACATCAATAAAGTTCTTGCTATTCACGATTGTCTATTTGTTCTCCAAAGGTAATGGGACACTATCCAAAATTGAACCATTTAATCATCAAGGTAAGGTTTCTCTTAGCATTTCCTGGTTTCAGAGATGGAGAAAACCCCCTTCAGATGACGTATTTTGGTGGCGCAATGTCATTTTGGAGTATACTTACGAACAAACTCCATTTACAATAAAGCTGCAAAGAAGCTATTGTGAGGGAATTGCAGGAACCTGATTAAACATTGACAGACATCCAAACCCATGAATTCTGCCAAACATGACATGCACTACATGATAAATAACACCTTAAATGTTAGGTTTACGCCAGAACAAACCAACAGACTCCAAAAACAGTCAACTGTCACCCAGAATGCAACATTAAATCCCCTTGTCTTTCAAACATCATGTAAAGTATTTAACAATCAGCCATCAGGACTGTACGCACTCACCTTCCCTCCGTCCGCGTGGTACTCTTTCTCATCAGCGTTCAGGAGTTTGGCCAAGCCGAAGTCAGTGATCTTCACATGCTGAGGGGTTTTCACTAGCACATTGCGTGCGGCCAAATCCCTGTGCACCAGGTGGCGCTCTTCCAAGTAGTTCATACCCTGAAATAAGCAGCAAAGCACAATTTCCATAAAGAGGGAAAGGATATAAGAGATGAAGAATGGAAGCAGTTGGTTTGAGTTACATAGTGATGGTTGATGAGATGTGGATTAATATTTATCGCAGGTCAAATATCATGTTTTTGAAAATGTCATGATGCATCCAGTGTGCTTCATTTCTCTCCTCATTATTATCTTATTTAATATTCATATTCAAAACACTGAGGAGATCAAATTCATTTCCAAGGCCATCAGGGAAATCTGGCAAACGCTGACAAATATTTTTATCTGCCTTCCCGTGGAGTCGATCTCAGCGTCTCAGTATGAGATAAACATCCGAGCGGAAAAACAGATCCCGTGATGATGATGAAAAACTATTCCGATAATCGTTTTTATGTATGATTCCTCATGGACTGATAAACTATTACTCAATAAGTAGAGCCACTAGAGAAGCAAAATGGAAATATTTTCTGGGAAAATATGACTGCTCCTCTTTGGACTGATCTCTTCTGAGAATTATTTCCCAAAACACACATGAGCTCAAAAGTTTGCATCCCCATTCGCATGCCCTTATTCATTGATATCAATGTCTGTCGGTATGGCACTTAATGCAAAACAGCTTTGTTTTTCCCCTTTTCATTTTTTAATTTAAGACACAAGTTCTCAAGCGGGGATCAGAACAACTCGCATGAGACCTCAAAAATGATAATATTGTCCTTTCATAGTGCTGGAGAAAGGAATAAAATGATAAATCTTCAGTTCCAAAAAAGTTGGAACATCGTGTAAAATATGAATAAAAAACAGAATGTGATCATTTGAAAATCATGAAAACTCTGCATTTCATTGAAAATTGTACAAAGACAACATATCAAATGTTGAAACTGAGAGATTTTATTGTTTTTTGAAAAATATATGTTCATTTTGAATTTAGTGCCAGAAACACATTTCAAAAAAAGTTAGGACAGGGGCATGTTTACCACTGTGTTGCATCACCTTTACTTTTAACACCATTCTGTAAATGTTTAGGAACTGAGGAGACCAAGTGCTGTAATTCTGAAAGTGAAATGTTATCCCATTCTTGCCTGATGTACAATTTCATTTGCACAATCGTTTGGGCTCTCCTTTGTCATGTTTTTTTTTGCTTCATAATGTTTTCAATGGGAGACAGTTCTGGACTGCAGGCAGGCCAGTTTAGCACCTGGACTCTTTTACTATGGAGCCATGCAGTTTGGAATTTGGATTGAAGTTGTGTTACGTTTGGTAGAGAGATTCAGCAAATATGAAGGTTATACTTTAGAAATGAAATATCTATCGAGACAAAGATATGATTAAAGAGTGGAAGATAAAGAACTAAAAAACCAGCAGAAACATGAAAATGTCATTATTATTGTTGTTGTTATTAATTATCATTCCACATCCATCCATCCATTATCCATAGCTGCTTATCCTGTACAAGGTCGCAGGCAAGCTGGAGTCTATCCCAGCTGACTATGGGCGAGAGGCAGGGTACACCTGGACAAGTCGCCAGATCATCGCAGGGTTCACACACAGAGACAAACAACCATTCACACCTACAGTCAATTTAGAGCCACCAATTAGCCGAACCTACATGTCTTTGGGGGAAACCAGAGCGCCCGGAGGAAACCCACGCAGACACGGGGAGAACATGCAAACTCCACGCAGCCGCTGGGCTCGAACCCAGAATCTTCTTGCTGTGAGGCGACAGTGCTAACCACTACACCACCGTGCTGCCCTATCATTCCACATTTGCTGTACAAATAAAAATCCCAACTGAACATGTTTGTTACTTGTGATTATAAGTAAATTGCAAAGCGTACTTAAATGTTTTCCTTTTTAAATTATACAAACTTCTGCGCTCAAATCTATAATAACGAACTACCCCAGCATTAAAACAGACAAAAAGTGGACAATAGGCCAAAACCAGGTCTGTATATTTGACTCAGGCTTTTGCACCCTACTGTAAGTGATAATTGGCTTTGGTCTGGCTCTGTTCTTCCTCGGAATGGCGCGTAGCCAAGATAGAGGCCGTTCTCCGTACCTTAGCGATTTGCACACACCAGTTGAGCAGGTGCTGCGAGCCAATATTGTCCTTGTTTGCCTTGACATAGTCGAGCAGGCAGCCGTAGGGCATGAGTTGGGTCACCAGCTGCACGTTGGAGGTCAGGCAGATACCCAGCAGGCGGCACACATGCGGGTGTTCCACACTCGCCATCACATAGGCCTCCTGAAAGCAAAAACACTTGCAAATGAGAATTTGCAGCAAACTGGAAGTTAATTTTAAAACAACACTCACTGAGTGACTGCATGCTTGCTTAGTGTCCCTGTGTTGTGAGTTACAGCTTATTACAAACAACCATCCATCCATTATCTCTATCCTGTCCTACAGGGTCGCAGGCAAGCTGGAGCCTATCCCAGCTGACTGTGGGTGAGAGGCGGAGTACACCCTGGACAAGTCGCCAGGTCATCGCAGGGCTGACACATAGACACAGACAACCATTCACAATTCATTCATTAGCATAATTCGCCTAACCTGCATGTCTTTGGGGGAAACCGGAGCACCCGGAGGAAACCCACACAGACACGGGGAGAACATGCAAACTCTGCACAGAAAGGCCCTCGCCGGCTGCTGGGCTCGAACCCAGAACCTTCTTGCTGTGAGGCGACAGCGCTAACCACTACACCACCGTGCCACCATTATGTACAACCTAGCATGCTAATAGTTAGCTACAACAGAATGGCCTGGGAGCCCTCAAAAATAATATTTTTTCATTTGGTATGCAGCCTAATTTTAATTATAAATGTAATATGCCTTAAAGTAGTGGACTTCATCTTTTTGAAGCTCAGAAACGTTCTGCTCAGAGTAGAATGATTTTTCCTAAGTGGATTAATTAGCCCGCACAAATGACAGACAGGCGGCACGGTGGTGTAGTGGTTAGCGCTGTCGCCTCACAGCAAGAAGGTCCTGGGTTCGAGCCCCATGGCCGGCGAGGGCCTTTCTGTGTGGAGTTTGCATGTTGTCCGCGTGGGTTTCCTCCGGGTGCTCCGGTTTCCCCCACAGTCCAAAGACATGCAGGTTAGGTTAACTGGTGACTCTAAATTGAGCGTAGGTGTGAGTGTGAATGGTTGTCTGTGTCTATGTGTCAGCCCTGTGATGACCTGGCGACTTGTCCAGGGTGTACCCCGCCTTTCGCCCGTAGTCAGCTGGGATAGGCTCCAGCTCGCCTGCGACCCTGTAGAAGGATAAAGCGGCTAGAGATGATGAGATGAGATGAGAAATGACAGACAATGTTTTCAGGATCAGAGTGCAGCTAGCAGCTCCTGCTAGCATCGCACACCTTCACGTCATGATTAAACATATCAAGAGGGACACTTTCCAGACTCAAATAATATCTTTTACCTTATTATTAGCCAAAATTTTGGACAACTGCTCATATTTGTTGCACGTTCATTAACTCATGAACTCAACATGCTGACTAGCTTCCTGAACATTATTACATTAGCGATCACTTTTTAGCTTTGTTTTCCAGACAGAACACTGTAGCTGTTGTAAGCTAGCTAATGGATTTATCATTTTCCACCCCTGTCTGTAGCTACATGCTAATATTTGACACAGAACCAGGATGTTTTTGCAAAAAGAGAACATAATAGCGCACCGGATTCAGCAGTGTTTAAAAAAAACAAACAAAAACCCCCCAAAAAACCAGGCTGCTAATGTGGACTTAGCATAAAAATGATTAGCTTAGTGAGACAGTAATTATAAGCTATAATTATAGGTTATATAATTATAGGCTGTATGAGCGTGCGTGGTTCAGTACAAATCTTCAGAGTATTAGTAGTGTCATGCTGGAATGGAATGCAGTTTTACCGGAAGGCACAAGGACGAACGAAATAAAACGTAGCTTTAGCCTTCAAGTCAGGTCACTTTCAGGAAAAGACTTAATGCTCGGCCAATACAAATAAATGCTCCTTTCCTCTTTAGTCACAGGGAGTCAACAGCATGTGTTCTAGATGCAGCACATCCTTATTATTATTTTTGCCGGCCTGTTCTCTGTCATGTTTCTGCTTCTGTAAGTTCTTCTGACTAATCAAAGGCAGCCATGTTTACATATCTGACTTATCTTCATAGTAACCCTGCTATCCAGGCTATCGCTAAAAACACATCCTTTAACTCAAACAGGATTTTCTTTTAAACTAATATTATTTTTTTCGTCTTAAGACCTTCTGGCCTTAGGGTTCACGGACGAGCGGCTGAAACAGAACTCCCAAGAAATACCACGATATGTAACACTGTAGGGCGTTTCTGCGCACACGCCGATGATGCATTCTGTCCCCCCCCCCCAAAAAAAAAAGTCAAAGAAAATGAAAAAAGTTATTATATTGAGATCATTTTTATGCTTAATATAAGGGTTAGATACATATGAGAAACCTTTGTGGTTTCTCAAACAAACAGCAAGTCTGTTTTTTTGATAGAATTGCTGAAGTAAGGTGAATTTATGCTCATTTAAGGCCAAAATGCACCGTTTGAGGTTTTAAACATTATTTTCCACACAATATGAGAATTTAGATATTTAAATAATATTGGCTGGCGTTGAGTGGTCTATCAGATATATTCCATTCAGCTAGCATGATATGGAACGAGTCAAAGACGTGTAGCTGAATAGAATATATCTGATAGACCACGAAAAAAAGCCAGCCATTATTATTATTATTATTATTATTATAATACGTACAGGGCGGCACGGTGGTGTAGTGGTTAGCGCTGTCGCCTCACAGCAGGAAGGTCCGGGTTCGAGCCCCGGGGCCGGCGAGGGCCTTTCTGTGTGGAGTTTGCATGTTCTCCCCGTGTCCGCGTGGGTTTCCTCCGGGTGCTCCGGTTTCCCCCACAGTCCAAAGACATGCAGGTTAGGTTAACTGGTGACTCTAAATTGAGCGTAGGTGTGAATGTGAGTGTGAATGGTTGTCTGTGTCTATGTGTCAGCCCTGTGATGACCTGGCGACTTGTCCAGGGTGTACCCCGCCTTTCGCCCGTAGTCAGCTGGGATAGGCTCCAGCTTGCCTGCGACCCTGTAGGACAGGATAAAGCGGCTAGAGATAATGAGATGAGATGAGATAATACGTCCACACTCTCTTCATATCAGCATTCTCGAAGTCCAACTCTAGCTTAGTTGGCACCATCAGCGCAGCAGTGACGTCACCTTCCAGCCGGTGTAGCGTTCATCAGTAGTGTTAGCAAAGGCTAATAAGGCAGTCAAGCCAGTGCTATCGAGAGCTACAGGTTAACGACCGAGAAACTAAGATTTCTGTCTCCAGACTCTTCTTCCACGCATGATCGCTATGGTATTTTTCACTCAGACTTAAGTATTCATTTCCATATGTAGTTTACTTTGTGACTTTTAAAATCAACATCCACAACTACACACACGGAGTGACCTGGCAGCCAAAATTCTCTCAAAATCTTCCGTATTTAACAAAGCAAACCTGGCGGCTATGTTTGTTTACCAATTGTCACAGTCGCTCACTAGTGCGGAAGTTTTACGTCTCCGACGTGTCTTGACAACCGTGCAATATCGTAAACCATATTCAACACTCATTCTCCATTGGATAGAGTGACATAATACAATACATGTAGGATAAGCGATATGCTAACAATATTGCATGCTATCGAACCAAATGAATGAAACCCGCTAGAAGGGAATAGAACACGTTTTTAATCCATGGAAAAAGTTGATAATTTAATTGGATAATTTATGTATAATAATCAACTATATGTAACTTGCGCTAGAGTTTTTTTTTTTTTAAATTAGCATCTCAAGATCAGAAGCTCATCATCACCATCATCATCGTTCTTCAACAGTATGAGTGCCAGATGAAAAGTGGTACTGATTAGTTCATCTAAAGCAATGGAACATCCTGATGCTAACTATAACTATGAACTTCTAATCAAGAGCAAGCAAATGTGATAAACATCATTCTAATATTGAACCTCACTAGAGTCAAAAACCCGATCTAATCTCTGATCCTGTATTTCATCATCATTTAAAAAAACAAACAAAAAAACCCACAAAAACTCACATCCAGGATCTCCTTGTTCGCTTTCTGTAGCGTGGCCTCACGTAAAACCTTAATGGCGACGGGAATCTTCACATCTTCTCCTTCGGGAACCCATAAACCCTGCATCAAGGGATTTGATTTATCATCACTTCAAAACATATAAACAGCTTTCAGAAGCCAGTGGCACAAAAGACTCGGTGACGTAAAGCCTAGAAATAAAACGTCTCAGATGAAAACAAGTCAAACAAATAAAACATAACTTCTGAAGGTCCAGTGAGGATTTAGTGTCTCAATGAGGAATAAAGAACCTAAATCAAATTTACTAGAAACAGGAGGTCCGCTCGAATCAGAAGCACAGAATCTGCACAAAATGTCTACGAATAAATGGAACAGTCTCAGTTTCAGTGTTTGAATAAATATCATGTTTTTCTTTAATTTCCAGAGATCATGAGTGCAAAATGCTTTAACACGTCAAGTCAGTTGTTATTTGTTTTTATTCTCTTCTCCGCACGTAGGGTTGCTGGAAGAATATGGGTTAAGTTAAATATGTATGGAATATTATTTTCCCAGAACAGCAAGTTCTGATCGTGACCAATCAGAATCGAGATTTTAACAGCGCCATGGTATTCATGTATTTAATGTAAATTATATAGGATATTATTAGCTCATCTGGCCAACAGATGTTGTTATTAGCTCATATGTCCTCATATGTTGTCCGTTGTCATCCACATTTCACAAAAATCGCTTCTTGTCTCTCAATTCTTCACTGATTTTTATTATTTTGGCATGAAGGTAGGGGTATCTAGGGTGCATAGAACTTCTACCTAGATTGGCTTCATTACAATTAATAATGGACTAATTAAGCCTTAATGAGCAGTTCAACAAAAATCACTTCTCAGTCAATTCCTCGCCGTTTTGGATTCTTTCTAGCAAATAGGTCGGTATTCCTAGAGTGGATATCGCTTCTATATATAGCTTGTATATAGTGTATATAGCTTGCAACACTTACTGTGCAAGGTGACCCACTTTAGATCGTTCCTTCTGGACTAGACGGAGACGGAGTGAGCTACGCTGTCACTGACGGTCTCGTTTTTAACGAATTACAAAAAAGACTCAATCGAAACCAGAAATATAACTCTAAATCAGGGACCGTGTTTTATTTATTTTTTAAAAATAACCATAATATGAGACCATAAAAATTTTCATTTTTTATACTTTCCCAGTAATATCTGGAATCACCTGCATATCTAGTTTTTTTTTAACTGTAAAAAAATGAACATAAATAAATAATATACAGTAATTGACCAGGTGTAGATATCATATTTCAAAATAGTGGTTTTTTTTTTTCCTTTTTCAAAAAAAGGTCATGTATCGGAAATAAAAAGGGTTAGTCACCTTGTACACGGTGCCGAAAGCTCCGGAGCCGAGCACTTTGATCTTCTTGAACTCGGTCTCTTTGAGGACGCGCAGCAGAGCCTGGTTTGGAGCTTCTCCGCTGGGAGTGAGAGGCTCCACTAGCTGAGAACACACACATACACGTCCTGTCAGGAAACGTCTCCACACTCAGTGAGGAGCATATCCTGTCTTGATGTGCTGCTTCCTCTCCCATGATGAATGATACAACGCTCGGCTTTGTTAAGAGAGACATGCTCATGTCCTACTTATCAGCCAACTGGTTCAGATAACAGTGTCCAGAGTAACAAAGCTCTCTTTACTACTAAACAACAGATGTCACACTGACCCAGACCGTGTATTTACACAGAAACGACAGCAATGCAATCGTTAAATATTTTTTAAAAGACTGTTACAAAATTAAAAAAACCCAAAAAAGCACAACTTTTCTTGTGACGTTAATTCCAGTCCATGTCATCATCATTTTAGTTCTAAGAATAGCAGTTAATTATAATAAGATTACTGCAACACAATACTCTTAACCAGCCCCACACAATTCCAAATCGGTAAACGGTTTACTCTTTTACTAAAACTCGAGTGTGCATTTTTGGAGTCGGGTGTTGAGCCGAACCTCTCTCTCCTGCAGTAATCTGCGCAGTGTTCTCTTCCGCTTGATCTTCCGTCTCCTGATAAGCACGGCCACGGCCAGGCAGAGAATGACGAAAGCCAGGAGTCCACCGACTATGCTGGCGGCGATGATGGACGTGCTCGCATCACTGAGAAACACGAAGAGCTCGTTTATTTATACAGAATAGGTTTTATTGCTGTTTTTTTTAAAGGCAGACTGTTTTCTTTTCGTATTCTTACCTTGTATCTTTGCAGTCATGAAGCTCTGGTCCAGTGCATCTAAAAATAATGCACAGTCATCAAAAAAACAACAATATACAATACATAGAATGTAGAAGAGAAGAAATCTAATCTAATCTAATCCAAAGTTAAATTAGCAGGAAGAAGACTGGTGCTCACCCTTGGGTGCAGTTGGGGTGGCAGAGCTGACACACCAGATTGCTGTCCGGGTATTTCCACACGAGTGTGTCCTTCTCCCCGGGTACACCCTGCGGGCAGCGTGACACGCAGTGTGGCCCGTCTTTGTAGTTAACACACACTGCACACATGTCAGGACCCTGTGAACCAAAACACTAACTATTACACCTTTACACCAGTACACATTTACATCATTACACCTTTACACTAGCACACCTTTATACTGGCACACCTTTACACCATTACATCATTACACCTTTACACCAGTACACCTTTACATCATTGCATCATTATAACTTTACACCAGTATACTTTTTGACCAGCACTTTACACCAGCACACCTTTACACTAGTACACTTTTACACCAGCACAGCTTTACACTAGTACACTTTTACACCAGTGCACCTTTACACCAGTACACCTTTATACCAGCACACCTTTACACCTTTACACTAGTACACTTTTACATCAGCACACCTTTACACTAGTACACTTTTACACCAGTGCACCAGTACACCTTTACATCATTACACCATTACACCACACCTTTACACATTTACACTAGTACACTGTTACAGCAGCACAACTTCATACCAGCACACCTTTACACCTTTACACTAGCACACTTTTACACCAGCACACCTTTAAATGAGTACACTTTTACACCAGCACACCTTTACACTTGTACATTTTTACACTAGCACAATTTTACACCAGCACACCTTTACACCTGCACACCAATACACTTTTACACCAGCACATCTTTACACTAGTACACCTTTATAATTTTACATCAGCATACCAGTACACATTTACATTAGTGATCCTTTACACTTTTACACCAGTACACATTTACTCCAGCACACCTTTACACTCATACACTTTCACACCAGTACACTTTTACACCAGCACACCTTTACACTAGTACTCTTTTACACCAGTACATGTTTGTGTTAGTAAACCTTTACACTTTTACACCAGCACACCTTTACAATTTTACACCAGCACACCTTTACACAAGTACACTTTATACACCAGTACACTTTTACACCAGCACACTTTTACAGATAGATAGAATAAAGAAAGATAGAATAAAGAAAGAAAGGACAGATAGACGGATGCACAGATGAATGTACTTTATCCATCATTGAGGGATGAATGAGGAGAAAACGCAGGCTTGTGTTTGCTGTGGAGAGCCACAACCCTACACACTGCTGTCTCTGTGAAATGATTTCCTATAAAACTCTTTCCTGCTGCTGGTTTCGGGAGCCATTTTAGTTCCTGTGTTTTGAATTGTTGTGTTTTTTAAGATTCTTTATTTTACTCACAGGCCCGGTGCAGGTCAGAGTTCCATTTAGAGGCTTGCACTCGGGGTCACACTCCAGACACGTCTTATTGACCTCACATTCACGTGGCTCGCTGTTGAAAGAAACACAGCTTTCATTATTTCATTGTTATGCAATCAGGGATACAGTGTGTTCCTCTGTAATTACAGATTTAGCTCCGGAACATTCTGTAAGATTGCTCAGACATGGATGAATTAGTGCTTCAGGCCAGACGTCCGAATAATTATGGCTGCATTCACATTTCAAAGTGGCACAAATCAAAAACATGAGACACTTGGTCCTACAGTAGGACATATACAGTATCTGATACTTTGTCATGTGATGTAATCGAAATTCATCCCGTTTCTGATCTCACACTTCACTGCAAACGCGTGTACCACTGATTTTTTTCTCATCTCACACGTTTCTTGGATAAAGATCCCAGTACCAGTTGGTGGAAAAGTGTAACCGTGATGTGCACCACAGCAGTCCAGATTGGACTCACCCCTCCAGGAGGTTACAGGAAGCTACACAGCGTTTCTTGCGGCTGTGGCTCATGCAGCTGAAGCACATGTCGGGCCCCGGACCCCAGCAACCGTCAGACGTACACATCTCATCACAGGTCCGGTTCTGCGCCACTGTAGAAAACAGAGAAACCAAGCAATTGTGGCGTTAAGAGCACGTGTGTGTTCTGCTCAGGTGAAAAAAACCCCCACTTTATTCTACAAGTCCCATGGAGGACATTGCCTCCGAGTTTCATCAGAAGAAGAAGAAGAAAAATAAGTTCTCTCATTGCGATATTAACTGATGAGGTCACTGTTAAAGCACAACCCTGTTCGGAAAGTAAATTATTCATTGGAAGTAACTAATTGAATCATTTAAGAATGTCCTTAATGCCCTCATGCAAGAACATTTAATAAAGCAAGAAAGCATCAAATGCTAACAGCTAGTTTAAAAAAAAAAAAAAAAAATAATAATAATAATACATAAACCTGTTTCCTTCAACACTTTTACTTATTTATGAGCAAAATAACAGACAGAAAGTACAGACAGGAATAAAGAAAGGATGGACAGAAAGAAAGAAAGAAAGAAAGAAAGAAAGAAAGAAAACATGGATCAATAAAAAGAAAGAAAGAAAGAAAGAAAGAAAGAAAGAAAGAAAGAAAGAAAGACCAATAGACAGAAAGTAAAAAAGAAAGGAAAGAAAGAAAAGAAAGAAAAGAAAGAAAGAAAGAAAGAATAGGTAGACAGACAGACCAATAGACAGAAAGAAAGAAAGAAAGAAAGAAAGAAAGAAAGAAAGAAAGAATAGGTAGACAGACAGACAGACAGACAAAGAAAGAAAGAAAGAAAGAAAGAAAGAATAGGTAGACAGACAGACAGACAGACAGAAAATAAAAATGGAAGGAAAGAAAGAAAGAAAGAAAGAAAGAAAGAAAGAAAGAAAGAAAGAAAAGATGGATAAATAAAACCAAAGAAAGAAAGAAAGAAAGAAAGAAAGAAAGAAAGCTAGATAGACAGACCAATAGACAGAAAGTAAAAAAGAAAGGAAAGAAAGAAAGAAAGAAAGAAAGAAAGAAAGAAAGAAAGAATAGGTAGACAGACAGACCAATAGACAGAAAGTAAGAAAGAAAGAAAGAAAGAAAGAAAGAATAGGTAGACAGACAGACAGACAGAAAGTAAAAATGGAAAGAAAGAAAGAAAGAAAGAAAGAAAGAAAGAAAGAAAGAAAGAAAGAAAGATGGATAAATAAAACGAAAGAAAGAAAGAAAGAAAGAAAGAAAGAAAGAAAGAAAGAAAGAATAGGTAGACAGACAGACAGACAGACAGAAAATAAAAATGGAAGGAAAGAAAGAAAGAAAGAAAGAAAGAAAGAAAGAAAGAAAGAAAGAAAGAAAGAAAGAAAGAAAGAAAAGATGGATAAATAAAACGAAAGAAAGAAAGAAAGAAAGAAAGAAAGACCAATAGACAGAAAGAAAGAAAGAAAGAAAGAAAGAAAGAAAGAAAGCTAGATAGACAGACCAATAGACAGAAAGTAAAAAAGAAAGGAAAGAAAGAAAGAAAGAAAGAAAGAAAGAAAGAAAGAAAGAAAGAATAGGTAGACAGACAGACCAATAGACAGAAAGTAAGAAAGAAAGAAAGAAAGAAAGAAAGAATAGGTAGACAGACAGACAGACAGAAAGTAAAAATGGAAAGAAAGAAAGAAAGAAAGAAAGAAAGAAAGAAAGAAAGAAAGAAAGATGGATAAATAAAACGAAAGAAAGAAAGAAAGAAAGAAAGAAAGAAAGAAAGAAAGAAAGAAAGACAGACCAATAGACAGAAAGTAAAAAAGAAAGGAAAGAAAGAAAGAAAGAAAGAAAGAATAGGTAGACAGACAGACCAATAGACAGAAAGAAAGAAAGAAAGAAAGAAAGAAAGAAAGAAAGAAAGAATAGGTAGACAGACAGACAGAAAGAAAGAAAGAAAGAAAGAAAGAAAGAAAGAAAGAAAGAAAGAAAGAAAGAAAGAAAGATAGACAGACCAATAGACAGAAAGTAAAAAAGAAAGAAAGAAAGAAAGAAAGAAAGAAAGAAAGAATAGGTAGACAGACAGACCAATAGACAGAAAGTAAGAAAGAAAGAAAGAAAGAATAGGTAGACAGACAGACCAATAGACAGAAAGTAAGAAAGAAAGAAAGAAAGAAAGAAAGAAAGAAAGAAAGAAAGAAAGAATAGGTAGACAGACAGACAGACAGAAAGTAAAAATGGAAAGAAAGAAAGAAAGAAAGAAAGAAAGAAAGAAAGAAAGAAAGATGGATAAATAAAACGAAAGAAAGAAAGAAAGAAAGAAAGAAAGACCAATAGACAGAAAGTAAAAAAGAAAGGAAAGAAAGAAAAGAAAGAAAGAAAGAAAGAAAGAAAGAAAGAAAGAATAGGTAGACAGACAGACCAATAGACAGAAAGTAAGAAAGAAAGAAAGAAAGAAAGAAAGAATAGGTAGACAGACAGACAGAAAGAAAGAAAGAAAGAAAGAAAGAAAGAAAGAAAGAATAGGTAGACAGACAGACAGACAGAAAGTAAAAATGGAAAGAAAGAAAGAAAGAAAGAAAGAAAGAAAGATGGATAAATAAAATGAAAGAAAGAAAGAAAGAAAGAAAGAAAGAAAGAAAGAAAGAAAGAAAGAAAGACCAATAGACAGAAAGAAAGAAAGAAAGAAAGAAAAGATAGATCAGTAAAATGAAAGAAAGAAAGAAAGCTAGACAGACAGACCAATAGACAGAAAGTAAAAAAGAAAGGAAAGAAAGAAAGAAAGAATAGGTAGACAGACAGACCAAATAGACAGAAAGTAAGAAAGAAAGAAAGAAAGAAAGAAAGAATAGGTAGACAGACAGACAGACAGACAGACAGAAAGTAAAAATGGAAAGAAAGAAAGAAAGAAAGAAAGAAAGAAAGAAAGAAAGATGGATAAATAAAATGAAAGAAAGAAAGAAAGAAAGAAAGAAAGAAAGAAAGAAAGAAAGACCAATAGACAGAAAGTAAAAAAGAAAGGAAAGAAAGAAAAGAAAGAAAAGAAAGAAAGCCCAATAGACAGAAAGAAAGAAAGAAAGAAAGAAAGAAAGAAAGAAAGAAAGAAAGAAAGATCAGTAAAATGAAAGAAAGAAAGAAAGCCAGATAGACAGACCAATAGACAGAAAGTAAAAAAGAAAGGAAAGAAAGAAAGAAAGAATAGGTAGACAGACAGACCAAATAGACAGAAAGTAAGAAAGAAAGAAAGAAAGAAAGAAAGAATAGGTAGACAGACAGACAGACAGACAGACAGACAGACAGACAGACAGAAAGTAAAAATGGAAAGAAAGAAAGAAAGAAAGAAAGAAAGAAAGAAAGAAAGAAAGAAAGAAAGATGGATAAATAAAACGAAAGAAAGAAAGAAAGACCAATAGACAGAAAGTAAAAAAGAAAGGAAAGAAAGAACAGAAAGAAAAGAAAGAAAGCCCAATAGACAGAAAGAAAGAAAGAAAGAAAGAAAGAAAGAAAGAAAGAAAGAAAGGATAGATCAATAAAAAGATAGATAGATAGATAGATAGATAGATAGATAGATAGATAGATAGATAGATAGATAGATAGATAGATAGATAGATAGATAGAACGGATTTGTGAGCAAAATGCAAGCTGTAAACAAATAAACCTTGTAAAAATGTACTTCTTGTGTGAAATTGGATCCTGTGTTCAAATTTTCTTTGATTCCGTGTTGAAAAACGATAAAAACTAGTTTAAGAGACACAAAGTGGAAAAGGCACTGTGATCACAGAACCACGCGAGAGCCCTTTAATACACTGCAGACCGTTTATTTTCTAAGATCTGGGTAATACAGTAAAGTCTGTACCACAGGTGGCGGCGTCTGTGTTATACGCGAGTTTGGCCGTCTGTGTGTCTGATTTAAACAGGAGCTTCCAGTGACTTGGACTGCTGTAGCACAGTTTGCTGTTGTGTATGATGGTTACGTCGCCGTCGCTGATCTCTCTCAGAGCGCGCAACCCCAGGTGCGTTATGTCCGTCCCACTGACACCCAGACTCACCGTACCTCTGAAAAACAACAATAATAATAATAATAATCAGCCTGTCATGGTGACACTTTCCTTCTCAGAGCAAGGATTACTGGGAGATTAACCTCAATCCAATAAGAGTTCTGTATAAAAAGACTTGGGATGAACGTGTTTTAAAGCTTACTGGTGTTTGGTTCTTCCACGGATCACCTCCAGGTTTTCAAAAGGGCTGAGAGAAGGCAGGTCAGACGTCCAGCACTGGATCAGCAGCGTGCCTGGGAATGAAGTGGAATGAATTAATTAATATAATGTGATAAACTAGATCATGAAACACTTTGGTGAGAGAGTTTCAGTTAAACTGAATTACAGTTAATTCTATCAAGCCAATAAAAGTTCAGGAGCGATGACACTTTAACCTTCGGAAGGACAGATTTTTAAAAATTGATTATTATTTTGTAGTTAATAGACATATAAAACTATGTAAATAAAAGGTGTTTAGTCACACGGAGCTGTACTCACCAGTGATTTCTTTCACTGTTTTGAAAATGTTGAGTCTGGCGGGATCCAGGGGCGGAGTGCCAGTAAATTTATCCCTGTAATAAAACATCATGAAATACTCAACATCATCAGCTTTTTGTTCATCATGATCTTGAGGAATCTTAATGCTAAGAAGCTCAGAGACAAGAATCAATCAATCAAGTTGTTTGTTTTACTGATACTGTATAACATAGCCATACTTTTAGGTTTTTATTCAATCTCAAGACCATTTCATCCTACTGTTTTTTTTTTTTTACAGTTAAAGGTCTTGCTCAAGAACAAGTCCATCGTGGGATTCAAACTCAGCATGGTAACCACTAATCCATTATGTTGGGATTCTTTCTTAACACGATGCTTGATATGTCTCAGCTCACCCTTGGAACGTTGTCCTCAGGATGGAGATGTCTCCATTGATAGTCGTGCAGTTCTCGAATGAATCGATGTTGCTGGCGTTGACTGACATGACGTGAGTTAGATGGCCCACACCTAGTCCAGAGCACACTGCAAAATAAAAATACATGATAACTAGATTTGGGGAAAGAACTTGATTGATAAGGCGGAAGCCATGGCTAAATGGTGAAAGAAACAGCTTTGGGAGCAAAAGGTCACTGGTTGGATTCCCTGAACCATCAGGACTGGCTCAAGTGCCTTTGAGCAAGGTACCGGTACCTAACTGACAACTGCTCCGGCAAGTGTGGTGCCGTACCTTGTGTCTGATTAGCCAAAGAAAAACTGAATATGGGATTATCAATTCGGGCAAGAACCCAGCCATAATAACGATTTGTTTTAGTAAAGTAGCACTTGGATGTCCTTCTTGTTCTGGCTACTCCTGTTAGGGGTCATCTTGATCTGCATATTTGATTTGGCATAGCTTTTTACACCGGATGCTCTTCCCGACGCAACCCTCCTCAATCTATCCGGGCTTGGGACTGTGGGAGGAAACCACAGCACCCAGACACGGGGAGAACGTGCAAACTAAACAGGCCATCGTCAGCCACTGGCTCAAACCCAGAACCTTCTTCCTGTGAGGCGACAGTGCGAACCACTGCACCACCAGGTCACCCAGGAACTGGATGTCCTTACGACATCTCAATCTCAAAATCCCTAAATCTAATAAAATTAGTACGTAAACTCCTCATGATTAACAAGATCACGCACCCGTACGCTAAAACTTACTAAAACTCTAAATCGTGACAAGAACGAGTACGAACAATGACAAGACACGTCCACACGCTTTCCCTCTAAACCCCGCCTCAATTTCTAGTTCGGATGTTTAACGACGTATCGAGTGAGTTCAGACTTCAAAATGGTGGTTGAATGGAATGATTTTTAGCTTTAGATAATATCTAAGGAATAAAACACTTGGATGTTAAACACTTGATGTCATTCGTCTGAAAATAATCAACAACAGGGTGAACAGTGAAAATGTATAACTGGATTCTTTTCCAATAAGAGCATGTCGCAAAGTGTTTCACTGGTCTCATATCATAAAAATGTCCCGGCAATTACATTTATTATGAAGTAAAGAATCAAATCTTGTACTTTTTATCCATTTGTAGTTACTTGTAATGTTGTGGAACGCCCATGAAACAAGCTCCTGTTAACACTTACATTATAGCAGCTATAAACAGTCTTTCCAATTATCAATTGCAAATAGTGTTGCCACCTGTCCCGGTTTTTCCTGATTATCCCGGATTTTCATGGTCTGTCCCGGAAAAAAAAAATAAAAATCCGGGACACTGAATGTCCCGGTTTTTTGTACATGATGGGCAAAATGTGTATTTCAACTTGCGAGCCAGCTGAGAACCAGTTTGCTTTTCCATAGCTCGCCCGTGCTAAGCGCCACTAAGCGGAGCCACGTCATCACGTCACTGAATACGTCATTACGTCGCTGTATACGTCACTTACGGCGCTACGTTTACATAAACCTTGGCGCGAATATCAAAGCAAAAACACGGAAGAAGCAGCAACAACAACAACAATAATAATAGATGACTTCGCGTTTGTACAGCTGCGGCTTCTCGGCGCTTAAAAATGGTGATCTTTCGCGGTCTTGTTATTGTTGTTGGTCTTAACAACTCCGCCCCCCCCGCTGACGTAAGCGGTTCTTTCCTCTGGCCCAGCAGAGAGTTGGTGCTAGCCTGGAACCGGCTTGGACTGATAAAAGAAACAGACTCTCTGTTGCAATGGTGAAGGCTGAGCTTCAAGTCAGGCTAAACTTTCAGTTGTCCTGTACTGAGTTCAAGACATTCATTGAAAATCAGCCAGGACTCATAGCAGCAGCAAAGAAAAACACCAAATATAAATGGAAGATTAGGTAAGGTTTTGGTGAATTAAATGAAATAGTGTAGTGTAGTACATACTCCTGTATGTACTCAGTTATATCAGTTACATGTCCTCCTATGTATTTGTTTAGCCAAGAGCAGCAGAGGCACAGGCAAGCACAAGCAAAGCACACACCACACTCTAAGCAATCAGGTAAGCTGTTTGACACTACACCTTACATTGTTACATTCAGGTATTCTTAGATACAATGAAAAATTAGATTCATTATTTTTATTCCACATAAGCAAACAAACAGAACTTATGTATTCCCCTTTTACCTGTGCCCACTACTGCCCCCAGGTGTCCACAACCAAAAACTGTTGGAAATAAACCAAAATAATGAAGACCTAGCCTAGTAAACTAGACCCACCCGCCTAGCGGCCAAAAATATTTTTGCCTAGCGAGTGGGTCTAGCCTCGCACCATATAAACAAAAACACCCCGGGCATCAAATCGTGCCCGCCAATCACAACGCAAGGTTTTTGTTTGGATTCTTTGGGCGGGCTTTTGCAGGAGTGACGACAAGGCTGCGTGACGCTGGAGAAAGCGCAACAGGAAAGATGGCTACGGCTAGTGAACAGTGCGCGTTTGACTCCGCTTTGGAATCAGTTTTAGAAGAATTAGACTTGGAGTTTTCGTTGAAACATGAGCAGGAAGAGGCTCTCCGCTCATTCCTTTTCAAGAAGGACATTTTCGCTGTTTTGCCGACCGGCTATGGCAAAAGTCTGATCTACCAGCTGGCTCCGCTCGTAGCCAAAAGGATGGGGCTAGTTTGTGCAGTACGAAGAATTAATAAACAGCTTTGAAACATTACTTTTTGATTGTTTCTTATTTTCCTGTTATTTTAAATTTAAGGGAAATTATTTCACCAAACACCACTAAATAAAAACTCTCAAAAACAGTTTAAGCAAAGCCTTGAAAAACACTTGGGAAAAAAAATGAGTGTATGTTAAGTATGTGTTACAGACTCCAAACTTGTGGTCATTATCTCCAAACTTCTTAATGTCTAGAACCTGTTTATTAATTAATACGCATTTTGAAAAATTATTTATTTCAAGGTCTCCCCCACTGCTTTCTGTCACTCTGGCTACGTCACAGTCACTGTTGCGCTGATTGGTCAGAGCGTTGGCCTATACGCACAGAGACAGTTTGAAAGACAGCGGTTTGTTCATCCCACCCCCGTCAGAAATGTCTACGGATCGAGGCCAGACTAAATATTCACATTTAGTCTGGCTTGCCAGGCTAATGAAGACCTGCTATATTATGTAAAGCAATTAACTAAACAAATAACTAGCAAAAGCATCATTTTTACTAATTAGAGCAATACAGTTTCAGCGTAGAAGGGCGATTTTTGTCTTGGGTTAGATGTGCGAAGGGCGCCGTTGCTTACAAGCAAAAAGGTCGATTGGATGGTCGAAATGTCCAGGATTTTTGTCAGACACAGGTGGCAACCCTAATTGCAAACCACTAGCACTTTTAACAGCAACACAAAATTTGTTGATTGTTGTGATTAGATTATGTGGAGTGTTAGGATTACCGGTATGTACGGTATAAGCCCCTGTGAATTAGTTACTACGGAAACGATAATGTTAGAACAAGAGCATTAATATAAACATTATACAGAAAATGAATCATGCAATTTCATGCAATCCATCTTTCATACCCTACCTTTCGGACACAGACCCTCGCACTTCTTACACTTCCTGACCCCGTCTTCGTCCACTTCATAAGTTCCAGGGCTGCAAGCTCGCACACACGCGCCGTGGTCTGTGACCACATAGTTATCTGTGAATGAAGGGGGGGAAAAAAATCAGTAGCTAAAAATGACTCCAGAAAAATGTATCTGATGTTACTCAGAAACCAGGAGAGTCCGGAAAACGAATGCAAGCTCACGATTCAGGATTCAATGATTGTCTCTGCTTTGGTTAGAATCGATCACATTTTAACTACGGTGCTCTGACACACGGAGCTGTGCGATGACAAAAAAAAAAGTTTCACTTTCCGTCTTTTTTCCCCCAGCTTCTCTTAAAGTATGCCAGAACATCATTTTAAACAATTAGATAATAATAATAATAATAATAATAATAATAATAATAATAATAATAAATGACCTTTGCATTAAGTGATTGTTACATCAGTTACAGCCTAAAGAGGTTTTATACAAACAGAAATTAAAATAAAAGGAAAAAAGAGCAAAAACAAACAAAATCATGCCAACAAATCAAACTGAATAGAATAGAACTGAATTTTTTCTTACTGCCCAAGAAGCATAAAGATCACCTTGGAACTTTACACTCATCCAAATACAAGATACCAGGAGTATTGAATATTTAACAGTTATTCCACAAAATTGAGTCGTACATGAGCTGGTAGCCGACAAGGCGCGTAGCACCGAGTTGTCTATAAGCCATGTATGATGAGATTGAGTGGAATTGCAGTTTTATTCTATCCAAATTCACTGGATTTTGAGAAACGGAGCATTTTTATTGTTTTTTTTTTGCAAATTCGATAAATAAAAACTTTATACAAAACGTCCGACAAAATCATTTCCGCTTAGAATGTAAACAAACCGGCAAAATGACAGGAGCAATTTGTGAAAAACACTATAATAATAATAATAATAATAATAATTCTTGAAAAATAAAAAATATACATTATTATCATCAAATACTTACGGAAGCCGAGAGAGGCCCTTCATATAATCCTTTTTTTTATTCACCTTGTTATCCCGAGATAACGACATAATTAATTCAGGATCTCGAGAAAACAACACAACTAATTTGAGATCTTGAGAAAACAAAACAATTATTTCATGATCTCGAGTAAACAGCTGAGAAATGGTTCATTCAGGTACGCCAAGAGACTTGTGATATGCTGACTTTGGGGCTATTTCTCACTCTGTATAGACGCAACTTTGGTCATTAGAATGTCTGGAATAATCGATCACCTAATAAGGCAATATTTTGATCAGGGTTTGACACAGGGAGAGATTGCATTAAGTCTTTTAATAAGGGATAATTTCAAAATTAGTCCGTGGCACCTCCGCAGAAGACTGGCCCGGCTTCGTCTCTACCGACGGAGATACGGTGATCCAGCTGAGATCATGAAACAATTGTTTTGTTTTCTCGAGATCACAAAATAACGGTTTTGTTTTCTCGAGATCTCGAATTAGTTGTGTTGTTTTCTCGAGATCCTGAATTAATTATGTCGTTATCTCGGGATAACAAGGTGAATAAAAAAAGATTATATGAAGGGCCTCTTTCGGCTTCCGTAAATACTTTCATTCCATATTTTGTTGCTTTTTTTGGTCATTTTGTTTTTCTCACGGTATATAAGCTGATATCCTTGTAGTAGAGTGGCCAATCAGAGTGCGTGATTGCTCATATCCAGTGAATGTGGATAGAATAAACATGCCAATATCATCCTACCATGATAAAATACATCAAATTAAAAAATAAATAACTAAATCTCCAGCCAATTAATTACCCTGAGCCTTATTTTGGATCATTCAATTCACGAGAATAATTCAATATTTTGTTAATTCAATAATCACCAAATGTTTCAAAATGTACTGCAACTGTGATTTTGTTTACGGACATCAGCAAACTTAGCTAGCTAGCTAAGCACACAGGATCTTTGGCTAAAATTTCCCAAGCGTCTCGTGATTTTTATGCTGCTGTAACTTGCAATTTGACCCAGAAATCAATCAATCAATCAATCAATCAATCAATCAATCAATCAATCAATCAATCAATCAATCAATAACCAAAAGCAGCAATACTAGATTTCACCACTGTTTACAAATAATATTTTTTGCTGTAGGTTGTGTTTAATTGTCTGTTAAACTACCTGAAAGAGTAAAGTCAGTCAGAACCAAGTAAGAAAACGTGCACTGTCGGAAATAAAACCAGCTTTATTGAATTTGATAAGCTTGGTGTTGAGTTGAAATAACAAGTTCTTTTAGTTCTTTCAGTCTATTTGGCGCAATTTACTAGCTCGATTTTGGCTCTGACTTTTAGTTTTACCCAGCATTTGTTTCGTTAAACCTTTAAAATCTAAACCCCTTAAAATCCAGGCTTGTATCTCAGTCCTTCTTATGTAAATATAATTCAGTAACTGCTACGATTTATTCAGTAACCAATGGAAACTAAAAAGGACTTCTGGATTTGCGCATCTGCCGCATGCTGTAAATCTAAATGGATCGTCAATGACCCTAATATTGAACGTGTGAAGGTATAAGCATGAGGAATGTCAGGATCTGCCAATGTTTCCTGGGAGCTGAAGGGTTAAACCTGGTCCTCTAGAGTTACTTGTGTTGTTTGCACTGTGGTCCACATGATAATGAATTCACAATGAATAAGAATATGAGCGAGGCAAAGCCGTGGTTTGAGTCAGGCAAGGATAATTTAGTGAAACTAAAAGAAACGTGAAACCAGCTTTTGTTTGCTTGTAAATTCATTAAAGTGGAATTTAAATGTAATTTTCATGGGGGCTGAGTGGTGCAGCTGCCCAAGGTTGAGTTTTATTGTCAAGAGAATGGTGCGATTGAATACTGAGGATGCTTTGCATGTCTGGGGATCCGAGAGAGAAAAACGGTGATTCTTCTCACCTGTTGTTTAGGGTGGTTTAGGGTAGGCTAATCATGTGACCAAAAACTGAGGGGAAACTGGGTAAAAAAAATTGCATGACTGATTTTATCATAGACACTATTGCTAGGAAGTTGAAATTTTCAAGTTGCAAGCAGCTGAAAGTTCGGAATTTATTAAACCTCGAGCAAAAAGCAGTATTGCTGACTTTGTTTGGAAGAAAGAAGCTGATCCCTGGTCAAAGAGTATCGAGAGAGGAGTCTTTGTTCATACAAACACTTTATGTCATTACAAAATAATCAATTGAACAGGTCTTTGGGCTCAATGTGATCAATGACTGGTCTTTAAGGAAAATAGACGATCAGGGATTGGCCATTGGGAACAATGGGGATCAGGGATTGGTTTTTAAGAAAAACGGATGATCAGTAACTGGTCATTGGAAAAAATGGTGATTGGTCATTTTGAATAATGGGGATTAGTGAGTTGGTCTTTAAGAAAATAGATGATCAGGGATTGGCCATTGGGAACAATGGGGATTAGTGATTGTTCATTTAAAAATAGATGATCAGTAGTTGGTCATTGGGAACAATGGGACTTTTGCCCCTTTTCCACCAAAGCAGTTCCAGGGCTGGTTCGGGGCCGGGGCTTAGTTTGGAACCGGGTTTTCTGTTTCCACTGACAAAGAACTGGCTCTGGGGCCAGAAAAACCGGTTCCAGGCTAGCACCAACTCTCTGCTGGGCCAGAGGAAAGAACCGCTTACGTCAGCGGGGGGGCGGAGTTGTTAAGACTAACAAGATCGCAAAAGATCACCATTTTTAAGTGGCGAGAAGCAGCAGCTGTACAAACGCGAAGTCATCCATTATTAGTATTGTTGTTGTTGCCGCTGCTGCTTCTTCCGTGTTGTTTTTGCTTTGATATTCACGCCAAGGTTTATGTAAACGTAGCGCTGTAACTTCCGTATACAGCGACGTAACTGATGTATACAGCGACGTAATGATGTATACAGCGACGTAATGACATGGCTCCGCTTAGCACCGCGAGCGATGGAAAAGCAAACTGGTTCTCAGCTGGCTCGCAAGTTGAATGAGTTGTGAACCAGCACCAGCACTGGCTCCAAACCAGCCCTGGAACTGATTTGGTGGAAAAGGGGTATTAGTGATCGATCACTGTGAACAATGGGGGTCAGGGATTGGTCTTTAAGAAAAAAGATGATCAGTAATTGCTCATTGGAAACAATTGTGATTGGTCATTTGGAGCACTGGGGATTAGTGACCAGTCTTTTAAAAACAGGTGATCAGTAATTGGTCATTGGGAACAATGGGGATCAGTACATTGTTGTTGGGAGCAATTGTGATTGGTCATTGGGAGCAATAGTGATTAGTGACTGTCTTTAAGAAAAATAGATGGTCAGTAATTGGTCATTGGGAACAATGAGGATCAGTAGTTTGTCAGTGGGAGTGACTGTGATTACCGATTGGCCATTTGGAACAATGGTGATTAGTGATTGTTTTTTGGAACAATAGTGATTAGTAATTCATTTTTAAGAAGAAACAGATGATTAGTAATTGGTCATTGGGAGCAATGATGATTAGTGACTGTCTTTAAGAAACATAGATGATCAGTAATTGGTCATTGGGAACAATGCGGATCAGTAGTTTGTCACTGTGAACAATGGTGATTAGCGAGTTGGTCATTTGGAACAATTGTGATTAGTCTTTAAGAAAAACAGATGATCTATGATTGATCACTGGAAACAATGGTGATCAGTGACTGGTCATTTAGAACAATTGTGATTAGTGATTGCCTTTAAGAAAAATAAATGATCTGTAATTGGTCATTGGGAACAACTGACTGGTTAGAATAGTGATTAGTGATCAGTCTTGCTATGGTTCTAAGCATTCACTAAATCTAGCAACAATAATGCCAAGTTTCCTCAAAATGTGACACTGAAATACCACAAAAAGAGTAGAGTCTCATTGACAGTCTTCAGATCCTAACTGAGTTCATTTGACTGAATGAATTGAATCTTACGTGGACACTTCTTCACACACGTGGCCCCGAAGTTGTACTTCCCATTCGGGTTGGGGACCAGCTGGTGTGTGTTGGGGTCGTAGAGCATCAGAGGAGGACACGAATCTTTGCATGTATCATCGTCCTGGAAGGCCCTACAGGCCTGCAACACACACACACACACACAGTTATGATAACCGAGCATTTCCTCATTGCCCCAGAGATTACGCTTCCTCCAGCTGTGCTCAGAGCCGGAGGCACGGCAATGCTGATCGATGTTTAATCACCAAACCACTTGGTTCAGCCACAACGTACACACAACAGTACAGAAGTCTCAGCTGAGTAAATGTTTCCAGACTCTAACATACAAGAAGCTTTTAAGAAACTGTGTCAACAATAAAGAAGTGTTGGAAAATATTCTGCAATAAATTACATTATCAGCTTCACAAGAAATACACTTCAGCATGTGGTCATGCTATTATTCACTGTTGAATCATGCAGACTACAGTCATTTTTTTTTCATGTTATGTCTTTACATCGTGTTCAGGTGCAAAATTAAAGTAAAAAATAGAATTCTGGTTTTGACAAGTTCTAATAATTTGCACGTCAACCGTGATAGGTTTGCTAATAGCTACTGATGCTATTTTGTGATGTCGCTAATTGAACTCATGTGACACTACTTAAAAGAGACTCTGAGAAACTCTCTGGATTCTCATCTCATCATCTCTAGCCGCTTTATCCTGTTCTACAGGGTCGCAGGCGAGCTGGAGCCTATCCCAGCTGACTACGGGCGAAAGGCGGGGTACACCCTGGACAAGTCGCCAGGTCATCACAGGGCTGACACATAGACACAGACAACCATTCACACTCACACCTACGGTCAGTTTAGAGTCACCAGTTAACCTAACCTGCATGTCTTTGGACTGTGGGGGAAACCGGAGCACCCGGAGGAAACCCATGCGGAGAACATGCAAACTCCACACAGAAAGGCCCGCGCCGGCCACGGGGCTCGAACCCGGACCTTCTTGCTGTGAGGCGACAGCGCTAACCACTACACCACCGTGCCGCCTCTAATAATAACAATAATAATAATAATGCTGACTTTAAATTGATTATAGATAAAACTTGTAGATAATCAAATCAAATAATAAAAGAAATCTATAATAAGACAAACAATTAACAATCCCCAGGCTATACGTCATGGATGTCTGGTTATGATTTGCTCTATAGATCACCAACAATTAATCTATAAAAAAATGATAGAATAAATAAAAAGAAGTTGAAATATCTAATGTATTTTAAAGACTGAAATAAAAGTCAACATGGGGATTTTGTCCTGGTGTGACAGGGTTAAGACAGGGTTCTACTTCCTCCTCTGCCTTTCAAAGGTCACTCCAGCCAATAAACCTCACAGGCAGTGAGTGATATAAACACCACTGGATGAGCAACATAAATCTTGCATTTTCAACCATGCAGACAGTGAAGTGTTTTCGGAGTGTTGTTTCCTCACCAGGCAGTCTGTAGGTCTCGGGCCGGTGCAGCCGGACGCACAGTGTTCGTTGCAGCAGTCGCTGGGCTTGGGGCCTTTACATCTCCCGGAGCACTGCTCAGCGCATGTCAGCTTTGTGACTGCAAACACACATACAAATCAAGTACTCATCATTAGAATAACATACATTTCAAATTATTCTATCCATGTTCACTGGATATGAGCAATCGCATGCTCTGATTGGCTACTCTACTACAAGGCTATCAGCTCATATACCGTGAGTAGAGAAAAACAAAATGGCGGAGCGTGTTGCTGAACCAACCAAGGATGAAATAAAAACTGTACTTGAAAACCAAACTGCAAAAAATACAAAAGAAAAGCAACAAAATATGTAATAAAAGTATTTGATCATAAGAACGTATCTTTTTTTATTTTTCAAGAATTATTATTATTATAATAACATTTTTCACAAATTGCTCCTGTCATTTCGCCGGCTTGTTTACATTCTAAGCGGAAATGATTTTGTCGTCGTTTTGTATAAAGTTTTTATTTATTGAATTTGCAAAAAATAAAAATGTTCTGTTTATCAAAATCCAGTCAATGTGGATAGAATAAAACAGTTATTCCACTCAATCTTGTTGTACATGGCTTATAGCCGACTCGGTGCTACGCGCCTCATCGGCTATCGGCTCATGTACGACTCGATTTCGTGGAATAACTGTTAAATATATGCGATTACCTTCGATTTGGTTGAATTTATAGATCGCTTGACTGCATTTCTGAAGTCAAAATGTAATAAAGTTCTGTACTGATTTGTAATTTACACATTGAGTACCAAGAAATACTTTGTAACGTCTACATTGTGTCATGCATTGACCAATCCATTCTCTTTAGAAATTTATTAGGCCTATAACCAGCCAAGACGTGAACTGTGGGGTCCAAGCACCCTTTTCAAAGAGTACCTAGACTGGCCAGTTCTTGCCAAATTACACAAAACACTTAAGAATCCATATTTTCAGGTTTTGTGACCAGAGCTCACTGTAAATTGCCTGCTGAAATCTGATTGGCCGGTTCTGGCCAATGTTTTTAAGTAATCCAGTCATTATTAGAATTCCACTTACAGATATGTACAATAATCCAGTACACCAAACTTCAACTCAATCGTGATTATGCTTCCTGAGAAACACCTATATGAAATTAACCCCGTGTAGAGACATTTGGGTAAATTAAGCATCTAGGAACTGGAGGGAAAAAAAGTTTTGATTAAAATAGTGGTGCGTGGACCCTTAAAAATTCTAACAATAACAAAAAAAAGAAAAAAAAAGATTTCATGCTTGGACCTCTGACGATATCATTCACAACGTCATTATCAACATGGAAGTCAGTTGTTTGCGTAGGAAAGAACCTGTAGTGATTTTATGGGTGAATCAGCAAGAACGTCTACATTTTAGTCATTTAGTGAGCTCAGCACTTCTTGTAAAAGTGTTTCATTCAACATAGCATTTATGAGCTGTAAAACAGGAAACATTTAACTCCTTCATTGAAATCCTCCGAACATTTATTACTTACAAGTCTGGCAGTTTGTCGGGCCAGGAGCCCAACAGGAGCCGTTATAACAGCTTTGGTCACACTTCTTACCTGTAAGAGAGATAATAAAGCAAGAAGCATCTTAATATTCAAAGGAACAATGGATAGAACAAACAGAATATTGCAAAACATAAAGGGTTCGCTTACAGAATTCTTTTAAATTGGGCAGATGTTCGATTACTTTGCTGTTCTTTTTCACAATGTCAGCCCACTGGATGGTTTCCACATTACATAAGAGCTGGTTATTGGAAAACTTCACACCACCCCGGAGTATTTCTTGAGGAGAAGAATTTCCATTTTAAAAGGGATCCAAAAAAAGTCAGTGTAAAAAACCTAGCAGTGACTTAGCAGTTTTTATAAATAACGTCCAAAGAGGATATTACATGGTGCCGTGAAGATATGAAGTTTATCTTCAAGTGGTGAATGTAGATATTCACGAATAAGTGAAGTGAACAAATGGAAATATTTTCAAAACGAGAAGATAAACTTCATATCTTTGCGTCAACGTATAATGTTCTTGATATTATATGGACACATCCACAAAAAAAATACGCAAGTTAATCAAAAGAATTTTAATTTTGAACACTGGGAGTGACATCATTGGAGTGAAATATCAGAAATTATTATCCATACAGGACACTTTTCGATGGAATAAAAACGTGTTCTATTCCTTTCTAGCGGGTTTCATTCATTTGGTTCAATAACATGCAATATTGTTAGCATATATCACTTATCTTACTTGCATTACATCATTCTACCCAATGGAGAATGAGTGCTGAATATGGTTCACGACATTGCATGGTTGTCAAATCGACATGACGTCACACTTCGGAGACGTAAAACTTCCGCTCTAGCGAGTGACTGGGACAATTTGCAAACAAACATTGCCACCAGGTTTGCTTTGTTAAATACGGAAGATTTTGAGAGAATTTTGAAACAGAAAGACGTGTTGAACACCCGAAAGGAATGTGTATGTATAATAATAATAATAATAATAATAATAATAATATTGGCTGGCTTTTTTTCGTGGTATATCAGATATATTGCATTCAGCTATTCGTCTTCGACTCGTTCAGTATCATGCTAGCTGAATGGAATATATTTGATATACCATGAAAAAAATCCAGCCAATACTATTTAAATATGTCGCTCAGATCCGCGATGCATTTTGGATGAAAAATGCGAGTTTTTCAACATGAGAAGATAAACTTCATACCTTCAAGCCAACGTGTGATTTTCTTTTTATTATACAGACACGTTCACAAACAAAAAGTACCCAAATTTATCAAAACAATTCATCAATTTCCTCACGAGTGACATAATAAAGATTTATGTCATGGTTTTGGTTCTCCATGTCCGGGATGGAGCTCGTATGAAAAGTATGAGTATTAGTACTAGTATTTCCTAGTAAAACATTCGTGTCCGTATAATATTATATATATATATATATATATATATATATATATATATATATATGAGTGATTCCACGCTTATGGGTACTGAAATGGGGACATGAACTTATTTTTAAAAATTCACCTAAAACCATTTTTTTTTTTTACCATCAGGTCACAAAACATGTAATCTTTAATGAATGATATGTTAAAAGATAACTTTAATTTTCTGAGATGTAATAAAAACATATTTATATGCCAAAGTCAGAACGCAACAGAGAGGTGAAGTGGCCAAGTGGTTAGAGTGCTTGACCACTAAGCAAACGGTCCCCGGTTCGAGCCTCGTCTTGGACGGTGATCTGGGGCTCGCCTCCTGTCCACCCAGCAGTGAATGGGGACCTGGTGGAAACACTGGGGGAAGTCAAAAGGCGGCGAGGAAAGGAACTGGCCACCCTACCTCACCATGCCGTGGCCTAGACAGAGTGTGCTCTCTAACAGGCACTCTCCCCAATGTACGAAAATGTATATGGGACTGACTTCTTCTTCTGGGGGCGGCATGGTGGTGTAGTGGTTAGCGCTGTCGCCTCACAGCAAGAAGGTCCTGGGTTCGAGCCCCGGGGCCGGCGAGGGCCTTTCTGTGTGGAGTTTGCATGTTCTCCCTGTGTCCGTGTGGGTTTCCTCCGGGTGCTCCGGTTTCCCCCACAGTCCAAAGACATGCAGGTTAGGTTAACTGGTGACTCTAAATTGACCGTAGGTGTGAGTGTAATTAATTTGTAACAGACGCGAGATGGACAATCGTAACAGACATCATTTTGGAACTCATAGGCTTGACTTTGGCATATAAATATGTTTTTATTACATCTCAGAAAATTAAAGTTATCTTTTAACATATCATTCATTAAAGATTACATGTTTTGTGACCTGATGGTAAAAAAAGAAATGGTTTTAGGTGAATTTTTAAAAATAAGTTCATGTCCCCATTTCAGTACCCATAAGCGTGGAATCACTCATATATATATATATATATATATATATATATATATATATATATATATATAATCTCTAAATCTTTTATGTTTTATCTAAAATATCATTGGCATCAATAATTCTTAAAATAACCATTAAAAGGTTAACAATGTAAAGCTATTTTTAATTCCATTACCACGGTACACCATCACTGCTGTCATCATACCCCAATTATCACAATCCACTCCACAAACCTGTATAGGAGTCATTCGTTACTGGCATATGATCATGACGTACCGGTGAGGCTGTTGAGCGACAGCTGTTTCAATCCTTTGAATATGGTTTGATTATAATTTAACAAGACTGCCAAGGCAAATTCATTATCGTATAGTGAGTGGCCTCGGATGAGGCGCAGGTTGTCCAGTGGGATTTCTGATGCCTTGTTCAAAGCTATGAGAACATGGCCTCCAACTTCTTCAATGGTCTAAAGAAAAACAATGAAATCATATCAAGCATTTACGTATTGAAGAAAACACAGTTTCCTGTTCACTTCTTGTCTTCTCCCACTTGGCCAAGCCCCTCATCAATGTATAGTTTAGTCAGGTGTTCCGTTATTAGCTAAGTTTATTTTCATTTTTGTATTTTATTATTTTACTGGTGTCTAAGAGAACAGGAAAACAAAAACTAAGATATCATTGCAAGTCTTGAAGTCATAAACAGTAAGAAATATGAAGACCAGCTTTAAGTTAGCTAATGACCGAGACTAACTATTTATACACATAGCTGTTAAATCTTAAATGAAGGTGCAGTGATAAACAACAACAAGATAAAACTATCAGGAATATCGACATTTTCCTCAGATGTCTTGGTAAATCAGTAAGAAAACACTCTCTTTGGCTAAAATTACAATGCAAGTACAGTTAGCATCAACCGCTATCTGTGGACGCTGCCATATTAAGAAAAACATCAACAAAATTTATAACCTCGGGGTTCATGAATGTCACAAGCAAAAGTGGTTTAGTTAAATCTTCTCTCCTCTCTAAGCTGTGTGTAATCATAGATCGTGATTGGAGGGTTAGCTAAATATTAAACTAGCCTGCTGGCTGATGTTCAGATTACGAGAGAAACATTTTCAGGTGTATACAAGTTGTATAAAAACGGGACATTAATGAGAAGACTCACTATGAAGCCTTTTGTAAAAAAAAAAAAGTAAGGGGTTAGCTAGTTATCTAGCTAATGTTTGTAAATGTCATTCTGGTTGTCTGCCTAATGCTAGTTTTAAATAGATGACGTGGAAAAAATAATTTGACTTAATAATCTGATTTTTGATTTAAGCAATAAGTTTGGGGGTCCAAGCATTCTTTCCAAATAGCATCCTAATAGCTAGTTCTTGCCAAATTACATAGAACCATAAAGCAACCATGGTAGCTCAATGCTAATCATGATAAATGCCTGAGGAAGCTGATAGAAGCCAGGTATATATATATATATATATATATATATATATATATATATATACACACACATTTTAATAATCTACAATATAGAACTGCCTTTTAAGTGTCACATGAATCCATGAACTAAATCACAAGCCACAAATGTCTGGGTAAATCTTGCGGTACATGGCTTATAGCCGACTCGGTGCTATGCGCCTTGTTGGCTATCAGCTCATGTACGATTCGATTTCATGGAATGACTGTTAATTATTTTTTCGCGGTCTGGTTTCCATCAAATCCCACGCTCTGATTGGCTAGCGAGCAGGTCCGTATCCTACGGTACGGACCCCAATTACAGACCCCGGTTACAGCCCTCTGGTGACTCACTCATTCACAACAACAACAAACATAGTAGCAATTTTTGTCAACATTTATCTTTTTTATAAGATTTATTTATAAGATTTTTATCAAAAATCTTATAAAGTTTTGCCAGCATTTCTCAGGAGAATAGCATTAATTTTACAGCATGGATAGCGATAACGACAGTGTTCACAGCGAAAGCGAGTTTCACTACCCTGAGGAAGAAGAAATAAAAGAAAACATTTCAGGAGAAAGCTAAAAACCTGTAACTGTTGCTAACACGAGCAAAAACATGGCTGAATCCTGAATGACTCAATTTTGTATAAATAGGGGACTACATAGGCAGCAAAATGTAGTTTTTTTTTTCCTGCCATGGAAGTGCACTTGTATACCGAGGACGAAGCCATTTGCATTACAGCTGTGAATGAGGATTCAAAATGGCGGCTCGGTTCGGTTTTCCCTTTCGGGCGCTCTCGTTTTCTGTTAGAATTTGGTAAAGAAAAAAATAAATATATTATTTAGCAGCTTAAGGTCGGTCCGTATGGTGAAATACCGTGACCTCGGCCTTGAATACTGACCTCGGCCCAGAGGGCCTCGCTCAGTACTTTCAAGACCTCGGTCACGGTATTTCACGACATGGACCTCCCAGCTGGTAAATAACATATATTTTTTTTTTTTGCGGTCCAAATCCTGTGCTCTGATTGGCTGGCGAACGGGTCTGTATCCTACGGTATGGACCCCAGTTACGGACCCCGGTTATGGACCTCTGGCGATTCGCTCGTTCACAACAACAACAAACATAGTAGAATTTTTTGTCAACATTTATCTTTTTTATAAGATTTATTTACAAGATTATCAAAAATATTATAAATGTTTGCCAGCATTTCTCAGGAGAATAGCATTAATTTTACAGCATGGATAGCGATAGCGACAGTGTTCACAGCGAAAGCGAGTTTTACTACCCTGAGGAAGGAGAAATAAAAGAAAACATTTCAGGAGAAAGCTAAAAACCTGTAATTTGCTAACGCCGAGCAAAAACATGGCTGAATCCTGAATGACGCAGTTTTGTATAAATAGGGGACTACATAGGCAGCAAAATGTAGTTTTTTTTCCTGCCATGGAAGTGCACTTGTATACCGAGGAGGAAGCCATTTGCATTACAGCTGTGAATGAGGATTCAAAATGGCAGCTCGGCTCAGTTTTCCCTTTTGGGCGCTCTCGTTTTGTTAGAATTTGGTAAAGAAAAAAATAAATATATTATTTACCGGCTTAAGGTCGGTCCGTATGGTGAAATACCATGACCTCGGCCTTGAATACCGACCTCGGCCCAGAGGGCCTCGCTCAGTACTTTCAAGACCTCGGTCACGGTATTTCACCATACGGACCTCCCAGCTGGTAAATAACATATATATATTCTCCACCAAAGCTGTAAATATCACCAGGTTGTTTTCTGTGGAATTTTCTTGTAAACTCTGAACAAAATCAGACTTCAGTCTTATCTTAAGTCTGTGTATATTAAACAAGGGCAGCTCATTTGTATAACCTGTGAAAAGACAACTTGTATGAAATCCTTGTACCTTGAGAAAGGACAGATCATGCGTGTGTGTGGTGTGTGTGATTTCCAGGTTCTCCAGGATCACGGTGCAGTTGCTGTACATCTTCACCATGTTCTGGTAGTGATCATCTTCAGTGCTCAGCAGAGTCAGTCTATTGTTCGACCCCTGACATACTGAGGAGAAGGAAATACAAACAAAAATCATTATAATTCTAAGGTGAAAGTCGTTACGTACTGTAACTGATGACAGACATTCCAGTCCAACTCAGGAATGTTAAAGAATATTCTATAAAATGTGGTAGAATTGTAATATTATAGCACGCTGTGGTTTCTTTGTTTACTTCAGGTTCTCACTATCTCGTGCCAAAATCCTGCCCACTTCTTACTCCAGTGTGTGGAGTTACATTTACACTGCAAAAAATGCTACCTTAGCAAGTGAAAATATCTTGAAAATAGTTGAAACGATCTAGCACTTCCTATTAGAAGAATACAAGACACCAATTCTGAGATTATTAAAACCCATACGGAAGCCGAGAGAGGCCCTTCATATAATCTTTTTTTATTCACCTTGTTATCCCGAGATAACGACATAATTAATTCAGGATCTCGAGAAAACAACATGACTAATTCGAGATCTCGAGAAAACAAAACCGTTATTCCGAGATAACGACATAATTAATTCAGGATGTCGAGAAAACAACACAACTAATTCGAGATCTCGAGAAAACAAAACAATTATTCCGTGATCTCGAGAAAACAAAACAATTATTTCATGATCTCGAGAAAACAGCTGAGATTTCTAGCAGAGCTGCGCCCCCTGTGGGTCAGACAACGAAGACTTAGAAATTGGCGGACATGTAACAGAGCAGAAATGGCTTTTTACGATGCCTTGAAAGAGAGGGGGGCCAGTCTTCTGCGGAGGTGCCGCGGACTAATTTTGAAATTATCCCTTATTAAAAGACTTAATGCAATCTCTCCCTGTGTCAAACCCTGATCAAAATATGGCCTTATTAGGTGATCGATTATTCCAGACATTCTAATGACCAAAGTTGCGTCTATACAGAATGAGAAATAGCCCCAAAGTCAGCATATCACAAGTCTCTTGGCGCACCTGAATGAACCATTTCTCAGCTGTTTACTCGAGATCATAAAATAACTGTTTTGTTTTCTCGAGATCACGGAATAATTGTTTTGTTTTCTCGAGATCTCGAAATAACGGTTTTGTTTTCTCGAGATCTCGAATTAGTCGTGTTGTTTTCTTGAGATCCTGAATTAATTATGTCGTTATCTCGGGATAACAAGGTGAATAAAAAAAAGGATTATATGAAGGGCCTCTCTCGGCTTCCGTACAACCAACTTACTCTAAGATGTCTTATCAAGTAAAAATATCTGTCCGTGCAGCAAGATAACTTCACTAGTATTAAGTAATTTTCTCCTCAAATTTAGTTTTCAATTTTTTGCAGTGTATTTGTTTCTTGAATATATCAGCGATATATGAACTTATGTATATTTTAATTAGAATTAATTATGAGGCTTTAATCATTGTCCATTTTCCACCATAAATTCCCAGAATGTGTTTATAAGCAACAAAACGCACAAATTTCAAATTCTTAGCCATTTTGTTTTCAAATGCATCACACCACACTGGAAGAAGAAACTGTAAGGTAAGTTTTATGTTAAGAATAAAACACTTGGGGTTGTGCTGTTATAGAAAAATAATCACAGACAACAGACCGTGACAAGCAAAATTACTCTTACTGCCTTAAAGTTGATTATTTTCCTATAACGGCATGTCCAGAAGCGTTTTATTCCTCTTATACCACAGTGATTTGACAACTATTAAAATTTTTAACATGTTGTACGGTGGGCGGCACGGTGGTGTAGTGGTTAGCGCTGTCGCCTCACAGCAAGAAGGTCCTGGGTTCGAGCCCCGGGGCCGGCGAGGGCCTTTCTGTGTGGAGTTTGCATGTTCTCCCCGTGTCCGCGTGGGTTTCCTCCGGGTGCTCCGGTTTCCCCCACAGTCCAAAGACATGCAGGTTAGGTTAACTGGTGACTCTAAATTGACCGTAGGTGTGAATGTGAGTGTGAATGGTTGTCTGTGTCTATGTGTCAGCCCTGTGATGACCTGGCGACTTGTCCAGGGTGTACCCCGCCTTTCGCCCGTAGTCAGCTGGGATAGGCTCCAGCTTGCCTGCGACCCTGTAGAAGGATAAAGCGGCTAGAGATAATGAGATGAGATGAGATGTTGTACGGTTTATCTATTTATACCAGAGGGGGAACCGTCAGAACCTTTCAGGCGTTCAGAGAAGCCCAAACGTATCAGCATTCAAATGTTATATTTAATTTCTTTCATTCTTTCATAATTTCATGAAAATTATTCTCTTCTAATTCGGCCTCATTTTCTATCAAATGTGCTTCAGAAATGAAAGGGTTACTGTCCTAAAAACATTAAAATCGAGCTATCGAATGAGATTCTTTTGTTTGTTGTGTCTAGGCTGAGAAGAGTTTCGAGCTGTTCACTCATTGGTTAGGACTTCATTGCCGGGACAGAAGGCCATGGCAGTGTGTGTTTATGTAGGAAGTGACAGATGAATTAATTAACCAATCATATTTTGATTTATAGTGGGAGGGACCAAAAATTTATCACCCTAGGCCTCCTCGAAGGCCAATGCGAGTTTAACTGCGAGTCGGCGCCGTCAGCGCTGCAGTGAAGTCACCTTCCAGCTGGTGTAGCATTCATCAGTAGATGCTAATAAAGCGGTCAAGCCAGTGCGATCAAGAGCTACAGGCTAACGACGAGAAACTAAGATTTCTGTCTCCAGACTCTTCTTCCACGCTGCAAGCTCACTACAGTATTTTTCACTCAGACTTAAGTATTCATTTCCCTGTGTAATTTACTGAGTTACTTTTAAAATCAACATCGACAACTGCACACAACGGAGCGACCTGGCAGCCTGCCGCTAATCCCCTACAAAATCCTTTACCCTGTTGCTGTTTTGGTGTCTGGCTAAGTTTTAGCTGAGCTCAAGTCCCAGCTCTAATAGTACTGGTTTATAGCTACATTTAATATTGTAGAACCTCCACAAAACAAACTCTATTATGATATCAATTACATTATAGCAGCATTAACTATCAAGAAAACGTATGTGGTTTGGGATGATACACATAAATACTAGATACGGGAAAAAAGAACATAATTTGACAAAGCTGCAGCACTTGCTAGTAGCCTAGACTAGCCTCGCATAGCTAGTTTGTAATGTGCAAGTTACACAAACCTGACATGGCATACAGACATTAACAAATTACCTTTAGCCATCCGCTACATATAACTCTTTCATTATATACTGGTTTGAAAATTAGATGTTTAAATGAGGGCGGCACGGTGGTGTAGTGGTTAGCGCTGTTGCCTCACAGCAAGAAGGTCCGGGTTCGAGCCCCGTGGCCGGCGAGGGCCTTTCTGTGCGGAGTTTGCATGTTCTCCCCGTGTCCGCGTGGGTTTCCTCCGGGTGCTCCGGTTTCCCCCACAGTCCAAAGACATGCAGGTTAGGTTAACTGGTGACTCTAAATTGAGCGTAGGTGTGAATGTGAGTGTGAATGGTTGTCTGTGTCTATGTGTCAGCCCTGTGATGACCTGGCGACTTGTCCAGGGTGTACCCCGCCTTTCGCCCGTAGTCAGCTGGGATAGGATCCAGCTTGCCTGCGACCCTGTAGAACAGGATAAAGCGGCTAGAGATAACGAGATGAGATGGGATGTTTAAATGAACCAGCTATTTTTCATAAAACATCAATATGCTAGCTATAGCTACAGTGAGCATACACTGATAATTAATTATTCCATGAAATAGAGTCATATATCAGCAGATAGCTATAAGCCTTGTACAACCAGATTGAGTGGAATAACTGTTTTATTCCATCCACATTCACTGGATTTTGAGAAACAGACCATTTTTTGTTTTATTTTTTGCAAATTCGATAAATAAAAACTTCATACAAAATGTCAGACAAAATCATTTCTGCTTAGAATGTAAACAAACTGGTGAAATGACAGGAGCAATTTGTGAAAAATACTATAATAATAATAATAATAATAATAATAATAATAATTCTTGAAAATTAAAAAAAATGATACGTTCTTACGATCAAATATTTTTATTCCATATTTTGTTGCTTTTTTCCTTGCATTTTTTTGGGTTTTCTTTTCGAGTAGAGTTTTTATTTTGTCCTCGGTTGGTTCAGCAAAACGCTCTGCCATTTTTTTCTCTATTCACGGAATATGAGCTGATAGCCTAGTAGTAGAGTAGCCAATCAGAGCGCGCGATTGCTCATATCCAGAGGTGAACAGTAACGAAGTACACTTACTTGAGTACTGTACTTAAGTACACTTTTTGAGTATCTGCACTTTACTTGAGTATTATTTTTTTGGAAACTTATGACTTTAACTTCACTACGTTTGAAAGACAAATATCGTTCTTTTCACTCCACTACATTTCTATCAAGGTCCTCGTTACTATGAAGCGGCTTTCAAAGTGGATGTTTTTTCTTTTCTTTTCTAAAACGTGATTGGCTTTTCCGCAGGTGACACTGAGACAGTCAATCAGTAATCACTAGGGTCACGTCACGTCCATAGACTGGATAAAATTAAGTTCACTTATTTCTCCGCAGTGTTATTTAACACGATCAGTTGATGGCAGAATGGAAGGAGGCGGTTCTTCTGGAGGACGCACATGCTCATGGCTTTACCTGGAATCCATGTTTCAGTTTTCTGAAAGGATTAAAGATTCATTTTGTTTTAAATGTTTGCTTTGTTTGCTGAAAACGAACCACATCACGGCCTACAAAAACTCGCCGTCCAACCTGCAGAAGCATATTGAGGGATATAAACGTTTTATTCCAAGAGAAAGCTTGCAATGAAGTTGTCTGTGCTTTTAGAGCTAGCGATAACATTGCAGTAGCTACGCAGTCTGGTTAGTCACATGACTTTCTATGGATTTGCCCGCCAAGTTGCCATCGCCTTGTCCACGGCTAACGTTTACACATAGCTAGTTAACTTGGACACTGTTAGTTAGCATGTAAAAACAGTTACGCTAACATGAATAACGTTAACTTATCTGAAGTGCTTTCAGAAATCTCATCTCATTATCTCTAGCCGCTTTATCCTGTTCTACAGGGTCGCAGGCAAGCTGGAGCCTATCCCAGCTGACTACGGGCGAAAGGCGGGGTACACCCTGGACAAGTCGCCAGATCATCACAGGGCTGACACATAGACACAGACAACCATTCACACTCACATTCACACCTACGCTCAATTTAGAGTCACCAGTTAACCTAACCTGCATGTCTTTGGACTGTGGGGGAAACCGGAGCACCCGGAGGAAACCCACGCGGACACGGGGAGAACATGCAAACTCCGCACAGAAAGGCCCTCGCCGGCCACGGGGCTCGAACCTGGACCTTCTTGCTGTGAGGCGACAGCGCTAACCACTACACCACCGTGCCGCCCTGCTTTCAGAAATGTTTTAGTATAATCTTGCCAAACAAACAAAGTGTAGAAATCTTTCTTTTCTAGTAGCGTTAGCTACCCAGTATGATTTTGAGTTTGAAAAGAGTTTGCTAGCATGTCAGGTGGAGTTTCACTGACTAGCTAGCTTAACATTAAACCACCATGATGGCACAGGCAGATTCATACGTGCATGAATACATGCGTGCACACATATCCAGTGAATGTGGATAGAATAAATACAGATATCAAAGCATCTTGTAGGAACAGATTTGACGTCTTCTGGCATTTGGCACTCTTCTTAGAACGACTAATGTTCTAGACATGGTCGCATTTAGGAAATACGATTTTCTCTCTCATCTCTATAACCACCATGATAAATAAATAAAGAACGTGAGACGATTCCGTTACCTAGGTTACACCATCACGAACTCCAGCGAGGACACGCAGACCCTTGGCTCGAGAATTGGATCCGCGTTTGAAAAATGGAACGAGCTTAAACGTGTCCTTACGGATCAGCGTATACACCTGTCTACTAGAGTAAAGTTCCTCACTGCATGTGTGAGATCCCGACTCTTGTACAGTGTACAGACATGGCAACTGACTACGAAAGAAGTCGCAAAGATCGAGGTCGTATGGAATGGTATCCTGAGGAAGATGGTGAAGGGTGGATACAGAAGACAGAAGGATGATAGAACTGAAGAAAATGTGAGTGATCATAAACAGGATTGGAGCTTCAAACTCTCAAATGCAGACCTACACCGCATTACCGAGACAAAACCGATCAAGTCCTTCTGCTTATACTAGCGATTAAAATACCTGGCGCATGTCTGCAGGATGGATAACGGAGACATAAGGAAACATACTTTCTGACGAACGCTCCCCAAGTTGGATGAGGTTCGAGAGACTGTTGGGGATAGACGCCCCACAGATAAGGAGAATGATGATGGATAGGACAAAATTTCAGCGTCTATTGGATACAATAGATGCACCCTAAGGAGTTAAAATCTCCAGAAAAGGGAACACGATGATGATGATGATGTATGATGCAGTCGATTCTGTAATGCTGAACTTTCTCATCTCATCCACAATTCAGGAACCCTGAATTCTTCTTTCCTGCTTCTCTGGGAATCTCAAAAGTGGCCTCTGGTTCATGGTTATGAAGCCAGTGGGTGGATCTTTTACCAGAACTGCATGCCAGTGGAAAGCTTCAAACACATGCCAAGAGAAATAATGCTTGTTCAGAGATTCTGCCTGTTTGGTGGACTTTCTCCTTCTCACACACTTTCATATTTCATGCACAGAAACTCCCTTTCTCTAACCATAAGCAGAAAAGTATCCTGAGCTTGCCCAGCACACACTGTCCCAGATTCTTGGACGTCTCCTTGTTTTTTAAACACCTGACTGGAATGTGCTTTCAAATCATACATCTACTATCTCTTTCCTGAGACGTGCATGTAAGCAGACAGGCACCTTCAGAGATCCTGTTAAGAACACAGAGTGAACGGAGAAGTAGAATCTGCTCATCTCGTCGTTTAACAAAAGTGTCTAATTGGAGTCACGAAGAAAAAAAATCATGCCGTATAAACAATGGTGAAGAAAAAAAGTCTGCAAATTCTTATTAATCGTGTTATTTAAAAGCACTTTTAAGGTTTGCATCTTGCTAAAATACTGTTGGGTTGATTGAAATTGATTATTTTCCAATAACAGCATGTCCTATAGTGGTTTATTTGCTTCATAGCACAGCATAGGTTCCTGTAGTATATGACATTAAAGGAACAGTCCACCGTACTTCCATAATGAAATATGCTCTTATCTGAATTGAGATGAGCTGCTCCGTACCTCTCCGAGCTTTGCGCGACCTCCCAGTCAGTCAGACGCGCTGTCACTCCTGTTAGCAATGTAGCTAGGCTCAGTATGGCCAATGGTATTTTTTGGGGCTGTAGTTAGATGCGACCAAACTTTTCCGCGTTTTTCCTGTTTACATAGGTTTATATGACCAGTGATATGAAACAAGTTCAGTTAAAAAAATTGAAACGTAGCGATTTTCTATGCTATGGAAAGTCCGCACTATAATGACAGGCGTACTAACACCTTCTGCGCGCTTCGGCAGCGCATTGATATCTGAGCTCCGTATCAATGCGCTGCCGAAGCGCGCAGAAGGTGTTAGTACGCCTGTCATTATAGTGCGGACTTTCCATAGCATAGAAAATCGCTACGTTTCAATTTTTTTAACTGAACTTGTTTCATATCACTGGTCATATAAACCTGTGTAAACAGGAAAAACGCGGAAGAGTTTGGTCGCATCTAACTACAGCCCCAAAAAATACCGTTGGCCATGCTGAGCCTAGCTACATTGCTAACAGGAGTGACAGTGCGTCTGACTGCGTCTGACTGACTGGGAGGTCGCGCAAAGCTCGGAGAGGTACGGAGCAGCTCGTCTCAATTCAGATAAGAGCATATTTCATTATGGAAGTACGGTGGACTGTTCCTTTAAGGGAAGCCATGGCCTAATGGTTAGAGAAGCAGATTTGGGACCAAAAAGTCGCCCGTTTGATTCCCTGGACCAGCAGGAATGGCTGAAGTGCCCTTGAGTAAGGCACCTAACCTCCAGCTGCTCCTGGTATGTTGTACGTTGCTCTGGATAAGAGCGTCTGCCATTAATGTGATGATTTGGCCAAAGTGAAGATGTTAAAATCCTGCAAATTTACACATTATATGACACTCAGCATAAAAAACAAGTTCTCAGTTCCAGCACTTGCATGTCTATGGAAGTATCCCTATCTCGAATATAAAGACTATAACGCAAACAATCGTCTCGAAGATGTCTTTTGTTTGAATCCTGTATTATATTAAGCTTATTCAAACTTAGGTTCTTGTTTGAATAAGCTGGACTTCACTCAGCTGCAGAGCTGCACATAATACACATCTGTAAAACAGTAACATGATACCAGGATGATACGCATCAAACATCAAAACGAAGCTTTTGGAATGATTAACAACTAAAATAGTTTACTGTAAATGATCATGTAAAAAAAAGCATCAAATGTGATAACACTGTAGGCGAGTTTATTCTAATCGTCATCTTTAAAAATTAACCTCGCCAATTTTTAAATATAAATAGACATTCTATCCACATTCACTGGCTATGAGCAACCGTGCACTCTGATTGGCTACTCTATTACTGGGATATCAGCTCATATACCGTGAGTAGAGAAAAACAAAACAAAAATGGCGGAGTGCATCAAGTCAGATATATCACTTTGTTATCAAGTATTTAAAAGAAACAGAAATATCTAAAAGAATAGGTTGGGTTTTTTTTTTTTGCCCAATATCGCGTGTTCCACACTCCAGCCCAGTCAGTGGCAGTAATGCACCTTTAAGTTGGTTTGCCAACCGACAACAAACCCTAAAGAAGAAAAAGAAAATAGCAGAGCGTGTTGCTGAACCAACCGACGATGAAATAAAATCTAAATTTGAAAGCAAAACCCCAAAAATACAACCACCCCCCCCGACAAAATATGGAATGAAAGTATTTGATGGCAAGAACGTCTCATCTCATCTCATTATCTGTAGCCGCTTTATCCTGTTCTACAGGGTCGCAGGCAAGCTGGAGCCTATCCCAGCTGACTACGGGCGAGAGGCGGGGTACACCCTGGACAAGTCGCCAGGTCATCACAGGGCTGACACATATAGGGTGTTCACATGGCACATATTTGCATCGATGCTGCACCGATGTATTTTGTTGCGATATATCTTACACCGGTGTAAATTTTGCGCAGCGTTCACACGTCACAACCCTGCTTACTAGAGAGAAGCGTGTTAGCACCGGTGCAGCCCCACTTGCGGTCACACGGCAGTTTCTGCGACCGTGTTATAGTAGCAAAAACTTTATTACTATCATTTCCTTTGATAGTAATAAAGTTTTGATATTTCCTTTTATTACTATCATTTCCTATCATTATTACTATCATTTCCGATAGTAATAATGCGGAAATTAAATATGCGCATGCGTGAAAATGTACTTCTTTTTCCCGGTTGTCATGGCATCACCAAGCGCCGGGAAAACAACGTGGATGAAGACACCAGTGTTGCCAGATATTGCTGACGTTTTCCAGCCCAAAATATGTTCAAATCCGCCAAAATGCACTTAAAACCGCCCAGTCTGGCAACACTGGAAGACACGCAGTTCTGTTGTTGTTGATATTCGCCATTTTGGAAGCGCAAAATACCAGGATGCAAATTATGCAATACCCTTATGTAATCAACTCTCCTCACGCGTAGCGAGTCTACCCCTGTAGCGTTCAGACGTCCCATTTTATATCGGTGCTGCCCCGCAAACTAGCATTTACTCCGGAGTAAATTTCTTAAACCACCTCCCGAGCAGGGTTAGATTTGCACCGGTTTAAGCAGCTTTCAGGGGCTGCACCGGTATAACTTTGTACCGTGTGAACGCTCTACCGGGGCAGCCCCGGTGCTACACCGGAGTAAAAGTTGCCGTGTGAACACCCCTCTAGACACAGACAACCATTCACACTCACATTCACACCTACGCTCAATTTAGAGTCACCAGTTAACCTAACCTGCATGTCTTTGGACTGTGGGGGAAACCGGAGCACCCGGAGGAAACCCACGCGGACACGGGGAGAACATGCAAACTCCGCACAGAAAGGCCCTCGCCGGCCACGGGGCTCGAACCCGGACCTTCTTGCTGTGAGGCGACAGCGCTAACCACTACACCACCGTGCCACCATGGCAAGAACGTATCTTTTTTTATTTTTCAAGAATTATTATTATTAGTTGGGGTGGTGGAGGTGTGGTGAGATAGGATAGGATCCAAATGCAGAACAGACAGTTATCCAATAAATAAGGTGATTTAATCCAGGGAAAAAAGGGCATGGCAAAAAGGTAAACAAACAGGACAGAAAAACAAATGGCAAAGTAGTCCAGGAAAAAAAAAAGAGACAAAAACTAGACAAAAACACGAGACAGGTAAGGGCAAAAACGCTAGTGCAAAAAACCATGAACAAGAAAAAACCTTAGTGCAAAAAGCCATAAACCAGAAAAACAGCTAGAGCAAATACCATGAGATGCCGCCGCCCCCCCAAAAAAGGCCATAGAAACTGCTAGAGTAGCAAACAAGACATTCTGGCGAAGTCAGAGTCTGAGAACGGCGTATTTATAGGCAGCGATGAAAGCCAGGACGTGAATACAGGTGAGGTGGAATTCCTGTCCCGGATCAGGATTGGCGCTGGCGTGAGAGATCCGTAATCTCCGGAGTGGATGTCCGGGGTGGAGCATGACATTATTATTATTATTATTATTATTATATTTTTCACAAATTGCTCCTGTCATTTCGACGGTTTGTTTACAATCTAAGCGGAAATAATTTTGTCGGACGTTTTGTACAAAGTTTTTATTTATCGAATTTGCAAAAAATAACAATAAAAATGCTCCGTTTCTCAAAATCCAGTGAATGTGGATAGAATAAAACAGTTATTCCACTCAATCTCACTATACATGGCTTATAGCTGACTCGGTGCTACGCGCCTCATCAGCTATCAACTCATGTACGACTCGATTTCATGGAATAACTGTTAAATATTTTTTTAGCCACTCAGAGCGCGCGATTGCTCATATCCAGTGAATGTGGATAGAATAAGAGATATTAGCTTTTATAGATATTAGTTTATTTTTTTAGATACAATGCTAACCTGGTCTAACACTACCTTAGTACCATATTTTAGCTAATATTTTAGCTACTAGTCTATCCAGGTAGCAATTATTGATTACATCTGCTACTTTTCTTCATAGCTAGCAACGACCTCTACTATCATACTAGCTAGCTATATTTACAAAGGCATTAGCTATCTATCTTTCCATTTATGTTCACCTAGCATAACCGCATGTCTATCTGGTGTTCTTAAAGGAACAGTCCACCGTACTTCCATAATGAAATATGCTCTTATCTGAATTGAGACGAGCTGCTCCGTACCTCTCCGAGCTTTGCGCGACCTCCCAGTCAGTCAGACGCAGTCAGACGCGCTGTCACTCCTGTTAGCAATGTAGCTAGGCTCAGTATGGCCAATGGTATTTTTTGGGGCTGTAGTTAGATGCGACCAAACTCTTCCGCGTTTTTCCTGTTTACATAGGTTTATATGACCAGTGATATGAAACAAGTTCAGTTACACAAATTGAAACGTAGCGATTTTCTATGCTATGGAAAGTCCGCACTATAATGACAGGCGTACTAACACCTTCTGCACGCTTCGGCAGCGCATTGATATCTGAGCTCCGTATCAATGCGCTGTCGAAGCGCGCAGAAGGTGTTAGTACGCCTGTCATTATAGTGCGGACTTTCCATAGCATAGAAAATCGCTACGTTTCAATTTTTTTAACTGAACTTGTTTCATATCACTGGTCATATAAACCTATGTAAACAGGAAAAACGCGGAAGAGTTTGGTCGCATCTAACTACAGCCCCAAAAAATACCATTGGCCATACTGAGCCTAGCTACATTGCTAACAGGAGTGACAGCGCGTCTGACTGCGTCTGACTGACTGGGAGGTCGCGCAAAGCTCGGAGAGGTACGGAGCAGCTCGTCTCAATTCAGATAAGAGCATATTTCATTATGGAAGTACGGTGGACTGTTCCTTTAAAGGTGACAGACACCTTTTTCACAAGTCGACACAGTTCCCTGAGGTCTTAATGAAATGTCTGTGACATGCTTTGGTCTAAATATTAAAAGGATAAAGCACCACAGCTCCCTTCTCACCCTAAACAGCCAATTTGAGAGCCTGTTCCTTTAAATGATAATGAACCCCTGCCCACCCCACCCTTCCTTCGTCCGCCAGCCAATCAGGTAGCATTTTTCTCATGAATATTAATTCGCAAAGTCTGTTCTCAAGCCATGAATTGAGATACTCAGATGAGGGGGTGGTACTATTCTAATGAGCTGCACCTGTGACATAGAAAGTGGAGGCAAATCTGATCGTCTTGTTCAAGGACGTATTTTCTGAAATCGGCAGAACAAACCGACTGGGTTGTTTTATTTCAGAGTTTGTACATTAGCAGACACTCCAGATACCCAAATGCACACACACCGGCCACTTTAATAGGAACTTGTTCTTGATTCTAAGAGTCTTGTTCTTGGTTGCAGGACTGGAATCCAATGTGTTCTTCTGTTTTCTGTTGCATGCTGGGATGCTTTTCTGCTCACCACGGTTGTAAAGAGTGATTACATGAGTTACTATATCTTTCCTGGCACAAACGCTCAAACCAATCTGGCCATTTTCCTCTGACCTCTCATCAACAAGGAGCGATTTTTTTTCAGCTAAGTGTAAACTGCCGTTAGCTAACCACCATTCCATAGAGATTGAATGGGATTTAGTTAACTAGCGATGGTTTTTGCTAACATAGTTAGCTGAAAGTTATCTCTAGCTATGTCGGGATAACATTAGCTCTCTTGCGTCAAGTTAAAAGTGATAGGCAGCTCATGATTATTTTACATTTTTTTTTTGTGCTCTTATCTGATTGGTTTCTCACCTGGTTGCCTGTTGCCAGCAACATTACCCAAAAAGTTGCCCCGTGTCTCATCACCTTTACTCATTTCCTACGTCCTCCTAATTAACGACGAGATGCTTGTCGTCTTCTCCATGACACATCGGTTACATTACTACATTTGGAGTAGCCTTAAAATACACTCCCCGGCCACTTTAATAGGAACTTGTTCTTGATTCTAAGATTCTTGTTCTTGGCTGTGGGACTGGAACCCAGTGTGGTCTTCCATTTTCTGTTGCATGCTGAGATGCTTTTCTGCTCACTACGGTTGTAAAGACTGATTATATGAGTTACTGGCACAAAAGCTCGAACCAATCTGGCCATTTTCTGATCTCTGACCTCTCTTATGAACAAGGCGTTTGTTTCCACCCACAGAACTGTCGCTCACTCGCTCGGTGTTTTTTGTTTTGCGCACCATTCTCATACATGTCAACCTATACGGCATGTCCGTATTTTATACGGATTTGATTCAATAAACGTAGTAAACGGGCGTACAAATAAAGTTATACGGATTCTTTAAAAAAACTTCAATATTTATTTAGAGCTATAATCAATTCCCACGATGATAAAAGAGCGCATAACATTTACAAACGTACTGTACAACACAGAAAGCACAAACAGCCAGTAAAGAGTCTTATGAAATCGCGCGTTATCTTGTGGTAGCGAGACTTCGTTCCACTTCTGATCATGCGCACACCGCATTGTGAGAATCCCGCCAACCGGGAAGTAACATTTTGTTTGAAAAGCGTATTTCCACCTGAGCGACTTTCACTAGCGACTGAAAAGATTCTGAATGGGCACTCCGGCAAGATCAACACAGACACTTGCTGTGACATGCAGCCTCGTGAGGTATTGGTGCAGAGTGCTAAAAAAAAGCTGTCATGGAGTACAATTCAGAACATTAGAGTGACACTTCGTGTTTTTGTCAAACATTGGAGCTTTGTATTCATTCTGAAGGTTTATTGTTATTAATATTGAATAAAAAGTAACTGGGATATATCATTGTTAATTATCATTCAAATTTTAGGTAAATTATTTTAATTTGCATCTTATAAGGATTTTATAAGGGAAATACGGATTTTGGAGGTTGGTTATACAGGTTTGATTGACCAAAGGTTGACGTATGCATTCTGTCTGTGTAAACTCTAGAGACTGTTGTTTGTGTGTGAAAACCCCAGGAGATCAGGAGCAGTTTCTGAAATACTCAAACCTCAAACATCTGATGAGCACCAACACGCACGGCACAGTGAAAGAAAGTCATACTTTATTGCGAGATCACAATTTTGTCCCATTCTGATGTTTGAATGACGTGACCATTAACCGAAGCTCTTGATTTGTATCTGCATGATTTTACGCATTGTGCTGCCATCAAGGGATAGGCTGATTAGAGAATGGCATAAAACAGCATGGTGCAGCGGTCTCAAAAGTAGCCGGTCACCGGCAGCAAATCGCCGGCTATGGCTTGTTATGCCGCCGGCTATTGTCAGTCGAGTCACAAAATTTAATATTAAATATTTCTGACAGCAAAAAAAGTTGTGAACGTAAATTACATCCACTATGTCATGTATGTCCGTTGCTGCGTCAACTGTGTTTACATCCTCGACACGAGTGCAGCCATTACTGCCGCCTGTGTTGCCAGATTGTTTTTACATCCTCGACATGAGTGCAGCCATTACTGCCACCTGTGTTGCCAGATTGGGCGGTTTTAAGTGCATTTTGGCAGATTTTGAACATATTTTGGGCTGTAAAACGTCAGCAGTATCTGGCAACATATTTTTTTACTTAATACAAGAAATTAATGGATGCCAACGTTTTTGCCAAAATGGTATTTTATTTTCCATTACTTAGGCAGCTTCAGCATCATACTGTGAGATTCTGTTCAAATTGTTTTTTTTCTTCTATGAAGCCTGAGCCATTTATTTTATTAGTTTATAATTATTGTTTAATTTAGTCTTCAGGAGAGACTGCCTGCACACAGTACTAGTATTAATAGTTTTTTTTTCTTACATGAAAGCTGAGGCATTTATATTATATTTTAAGGGAACTTCATGTTGTGCTGCGAGGTTCTCTGCACTTTAACTTTTGAACCAACAGGTGCATTTGGATAAGTAAAGCCTATTTTTCTGCATTTTTGTAGTCCTGGTAATCTTTTATATTGGTAAAGTTGTTTATAGGACCATTTCTCAGTGTCTGGTTTTTTAATCAATAGTTTTTCAGTAATAACTTAATATTTAACATATCACTCAAATTTAAACAACCCCCGCGCCTCCCCCATGGCCTGCCCCCATAGTCTCCAAAATTTCTGTGGGAAACACTGGCGTGCGTAACAACGCTAATCAAGCTTAAGCTAGACGACCCGCCTCAAATACCCGTCCCGGGTAAATATCCCAGTTTTAGATGGCCTGTTCCAAACCATCCCGCCCCATGAAAAATTCGTACTTGCATATCTCTATCTATCTATCTATCTATCTATCTATCTATCTATCTATCTATCTATCTATCTATCTATCTATCTATCTATCCTGCACGCTTTGCGTGCATTATGTCTGCCGCTGGCAGACATTTTACCATTTTGCACCCTGCTGTAAATTATTTGTACCCTGCTATTCTCCCAAACTTTGAAGCCCCTGATGGTGGATGTAGGGGTGTTCCTAATAAAGTGGCCAGCGTGTGTAAAAGCATTGAAAAAGTGAGTTTTTCATAAAATGCCTAGTTTGATGCTAGTTAGCTTACAGAACAGCAGTCTAACAGAAGGTAGTGAGCTTTTCAGAACGATCCCCAAACAACGACTGAATAATTTAAATACATCGCTGCTGTTTTAGGGTTTTTTAAATCATAATACTCCATCATATACAGCTTTAGCAGCGGCAGCTTAGTGGTTAAGGTTCCCTGCTAGCAGTCAAATGGTTGAGCTCAAATCCTTGACTTGTCCGGAAGCCATTTTGGACTTTTCATTAAATTGCTGATGCTTGAGCTCAGCAAAAAATTACAGCTGAAAGATCAGTAGAACTGAAAAGAACTTGCTCCGCAAATCCAGTTGTTCCTTTTCCACATTTGCTGTTGCTATTGAGAAAAACAGACTTAAAAACCAGAGATTTTTCCTTTGAAGGCACTGACTGGTTAGATCTCATTCCTCGACATGTCGGTGCTTGATGACACGTCCAGAAGCTGCTTATTAGCCATGGAGATGGCATGCTTTGCCTCACTGCAGAGCTCATAATTTAAGTCGAGATGTTTATCTGTGGTTTTAAAAATCAACATTTGCTGCGCTAATGCGTTTGGATATAAATTATTAGTTATGTCTGAGTCTTCGTAAGAATGAAACTCATCATTCAAAGCGGTTGGTGACAAAGCTGGATAACAAAACTGGTTGGTTTGATTTTTTTTTTTTTTTGTCGTACGTAATTGTTCATGTACGATGAAGCAAGAACAGGGATTGGATATTGTTTCCTTCTCCAAACGCACGCATACACAAAACCAGCTGTGTAAAAAAGAATGCAGGTACACAAGAACGCAACATTCACTCCTTCTTCTTGTAATAACTCATGACACACTCCTTTCTCGCGTGCTAAAGTAACCCAAACAACCCAGGCCCAAGCCAGGCTAACAGGCTTGATTAATTCTAAGATTTAATTACAGACTATCATTTCCTTGGCTGTGACAAAACAACAACACATATTAGTCTTGAAGATTGGCGTAAATAATCTGATGGTTTACTGTAAACCGGACAGAGCTGCAATAGATAAGGAAGAAAACCCTAAGGAGGTATAAAGTTACAGGAATATTTACGACCTTTACTGTTACTGTTATTATCTTGAAATTGATTATTTTCCGATAACCACATATCATAAAGTATTTTATTCCTCTTATACCACATCAACACTGTGTTTGCCAGAATGACCATGCAGATTATTTCAGATATTCTGGCACTGGGGTAGCACGGTGGTGTAGTGGTTTAGTCTGGCTAACGCGACTTCAAAGCTCTGCGAGCATTTGGTCTGGCAAAGATATTAAGCCCAACCGTTTCCCAAAGGCGTGGTTGACCCGCCTCCCTGAAATGCCTAAGTTTGCTACTGGTCGAAGCCAGAAAAGGCTGTGACGAAGCTTAAACCAATCACATCACTCTTTCCTCTGACGTATGTGACGTGACGGAAACTGCTTGAGTACCAGGAAGAAGATAAATACCTCCAGGGCTGCTCTTTGCTCCGTTTTCAATGAGAACTTCCCGTTGAATGCTTTCAATACAGCATCTACCGCTGTGTCAAAGGCTTGCCGCTGCTCCATGTTCGTAATGTTTCTAGTGAATGAAGCGCTTCCGGCATAGATTCTGTAAACAATCTATGGCTTCCGGTCGCAGTTCTACTACATCACTGCCTTGAACACGCCTCTACCCAGGGCCGTTGGAGATGCTCAAAGTTGATTGGCTCCCGATTTTTCGGGGGCTTGGAAGAGCTGGAGATAGCTTGCCTTGCCAGACTAAGCTCGCAACAGGCCCTCGTGTTGCGTCACACTTAGGATGGGCGGGCCCAGGCTAGTAGTGGTTAGCGCTGTCGCCTCACAGCAAGAAGGTCCGGGTTTGAGCCCCGTGGCTGGCGAGGGCTTTTCTGTGCGGAGTTTGCATGTTCTCCCCGTGTCCACGTGGGTTTCCTCCGGGTGCTCCGGTTCCCCCCACAGTCCAAAGACATGCAGGTTAGGTTAACTGGTGACTCTAAATTGACCGTAGGTGTGAATGTGAGTGTGAATGGTTGTCTGTGTCTATGTGTCAGCCCTGTGATGACCTGGCGACTTGTCCAGGGTGTACCCCGCCTTTTGCCCGTAGTCAGCTGGGATAGGCTCCAGCTTGCCTGCGACCCTGTAGAACAGGATAAAGCGGCTACAGATAATGAGATGAGATGAAGAAACGAGTGTGACAAAGTGTCCAGAAGAACTGTGGCTGGTTCTGGAAGATGCTCAGTAAAACCTACAGCTCATTTCCTTATAAAACTGCACTCATTGGACCTGAGATCACTATTTTTTTTTAAAGCAAAGGGTCGTCTCACACCAAATATTGACTTTGTTTCATTTATTATGGCTTACTGATTACTGTTTATGGTATTTTTTATGTTGAAACATTTCATTTCATTATTTTTAAGCTATTTTTGGTCGACAGCATTTCTTTACATGTGCCTAAGACTTTTGTACAGTACTGTACATTAGCTATATTATACTGAAACTCGGGCGGCATGGTGGTGTCATGGTTAGCGCTGTCGCCTCACAGCAAGAAGGTCCGGGTTCAAGCCCTGTGGCCGGCGATGGCCGTTCTGTGCTGAGTTTGCCTGTTCTCCCTGTGTCCGCGTGGGTTTCCTCCGGGTGCTCCGGTTTCCTCCACAGTCCAAAGACATGCAGGTTAGACTAATCGGTGGCTCTAAATTGACCGTCGGTGTGAATGTGAGTGTGAATGCATGTGTGTCTCTATGTGTCAGCCCTGTGATGACCTGACGACTTGTCCAGGGTGTACCCCGCCTTTCACCCGTAGTCAGCTGGGATAGGCTCCAGCTTGCCTGCGACCCTGTAGAACAGGATAAAGCAGCTACAGATAATGGATGGATATTGAAACTTGGATATTTAACACAAGGCTATTAAAACTTGACTAATATTTAACAGTTATTCCATGAAATCGAGTCGTACATGAGCTGATAGTTGTCTACAATCCATGTACGACGAGACTGAGTGGAATAACTCTTTTATTCTATCCACATTCCCTGGATTTTGAGAAACACAGCATTTCTATTTGTATTTTTTGCAAATTCGATAAATAAAAAATGCCTGGCAAAATAATTTCCGCTTAGAGTGTAAACAAACCGGCGAAATGACAGGAGCAATTTGTGAAAAATGCGATAATCATAATAATTCTTGAAAAATAAAGAAAGATACGTTCTTACCATCAAATACCATATTTCGTTGCTTTTTTTTTTTGGTAATTTTTGGGGTTTTGTTTTTCAAATGGAGTTTTTATTTCGTCCTCGGTTGGTTCAGCAACAAGCTCTGCCATTTTTTTCTTCTACTCCCCGTATATGACCTGATATCCTAGTAGTAGAGTAGCCAATCAGAGCGCATATCCAGTGAATGTGGCCAGAATAATCAAGTATAATACAGAAGAAGCATTCAGAATGTAAAATGTACAGTATAAGGATATAATTATCTCATGCAAGCATAGCACTTAAACAAAACGTCTGCATCTTGCAAGTAAACCTTTAATTTCTTTCACTTAATGCTCACTAAAGAAGTTGCGCAATCCTGTTCTGACCCATATCCTGCTTCCACAGCAGCGTTAGGGTGGATTCAGCTGAAGGCTACTGAGCTGAGATTAGCGTGATCTTGTACAGCTAGGGAGGTGAAGTTAAAGGTAAAGGCATGCTTCAGTGTGACAGCGACGCATTTTCACTATAACAAAGCACGCTGTGTGTTTTACAGCTGCGACCCGAGTGATCTGTACATCTCCCACGCACAAGCCTGATTCCTAAACAGTGCTTCGATTGCTATGTTATCAAAGAAAGGTGATAAAGAGTCGTCCATTTCCTGTTTGCATGAAGGGTGCTCTTTTAGAGTACATGTTTTCGCTCTCAGCTTGTTACCTTGTCATGAATACTGACAAATCCCTATAATAATAATGATTTAACTAGGTCATTTCAGCCAGGAGGTACTGACAGGAGGAATGGTGTTGCTGAATGGTGTTTGGCTTAGCAAGGCCAGTGCAGTAAAATAAAAAAAAGTTAATATTAAAGTTTAACGGTAATGAATTGTGTCAAATAGTAACGAATAAGTAAACGAAAGGACTCTTGTGGCTGGACCAATGCCAGTCCTGAATACCAAGAGTGTGTTGTTATTTCCTGATGTAGGCTGTGATGATGTCAATATGGGCATAGGTTCTTCATATCACCTGTCATAAAAACCTGGGTCATTGCATCACTTCCTGTACTCTTCTTGCTGGAGGACAAGGCGTTGCAGGTAAGGAGTGGCCAGCAGGAACAGGCAGAACTCAGACCAACTCAACTTGCGTGCAAGTCATAACTGTTTATTTCATGTATACCAAAATTTCTTTACACGGTCTGTGTTAAGTGTTGCCATGTATCAGAAAGAATGAGTAAGGCTATTAGTCACTTCCTCTGGTAAAAGCTGCTTTTTAAAAAAAAAAATAATTATCAAGCTTTTACGCTTGAAGAAAACACATAAAGCAGCTTGCCTTAGACACTGATTAACATACCCAAGTGAACTCTGATATGGGTCACGATTATACATATTTCTAAATCGAAATGGGTCGGAAGCTACTTTTTAACCTCAGTTGCTCCAAACCGATCACCCTGCTGCTGCTTTTTGTCCAAGTGAAAAATCCTGAGTGTTTTGTTTGACACAATGGTTCCCATTGCTAACTGCTATAGTAATCAAATATACCATGCATATGGATGAAATTATGGATTCTCTTCGGTGACTGGCAGAGTAGTCACTCAAGAGAATCCATAATTTCAACCGGTGCCTCTCAGTACATTGTATATTAGATTTTTATTCTATCCACATTCACTGGATGTGAGCAACTGCGCGCTCTGATTGGCTACTACGATGTCAGCTCATATACTGTGAGTAGAGAAAAACAAAATGGCGGAGCGTGTTGTTGAACCAACCGAGGATGAAATAAAAACTCTACTTGAAAACAAAAGTGTTATCAAGTATTTAAAAGAAATGGAAATAGCTAAAAGAATATAGACCCCCCCCCCAATATCTCCTGTTCCACACTCCAGCCCAGTTGGTGGCGGTAATGCACCTTTAAGTTGGTTTGCTAATTGCCAAAAAACCCTAAAGAAGAAGAAAAAGAAGGAAACCCAGAAAAAATACAAAACAAGCAACGAAATATGGAATGAAAGTATTTCATGGTACGAACATATCTTTTTTATTTTTCAATAATTATCATCGCATTTTTCACAAATTGCTCCTGTCGTTTCACCGGTTTATTTACATTCTAAGCAGAAATGATTTTGTCGGACGTTTTGTATCAAGTTTTTATTGATCGAATTTGCAAAAAATAACAATAAACATGGTCTGTTTCTCAAAATCCTGTGAATGTGGATAGAATAAAACAGTTATTCCACTCAATCTTGTCGTACATGGCTTATAGCCGACTATCAGCTCATGTATGACTCAATTTCATGGAATAACTCTTAAATATCCCTCATCAAAAAATTCCAAACTAAAAGTGTTAAGATTGAGTCTCGGCATAAACTCGCTGGAGGCAGCCATGTTTGTTGTTTCCGTCCGAGCGACCTTCGACCTGCGCATGTCCAATACCCCATGCTATAACCTGCTTCGCTAGGTCTGATCATGATACGTTGATCTACACACACAGAAATGCTCGCTGAGCCATAGCTGTGACTCGAGTCAGCCGTATAGCTTGAAATTGTGGCGTCAGTTCATGCATATACCACGACTGACTCACACCATATCCATTTATTCTTATTTTTGACGTCATGAGATACACTGCTTAATCAACACTGGAACTATTTTACGTCATGTGAGCCATCCTTGGCCAATTCCAGCATGGGAATTTTTTGATGACGGATATATAAAATATCCGCCCATCCATCCATTGTCTGTAGCCGCTTATCCTGTCCTACAGGGTCTCGGGCAAGCTGGATCCTATCCCAGCTGACTACGGGCAAAAGGCGGGGTACACCCTGGACAAGTCGCCAGGTCATCACAGGGCTGACACATAGACACAGGCAACCATTCACACTCACATTCACACCTACGGTCAATTTAGAGTCACCAGTTAACCTAACCTGCATGTCTTTGGACTGTGGGGGAAACTGGAGCACCCGGAGGAAACCCACGCGGACACAGGGAGAACATGCAAACTCCACACAGAAAGGCCTTCGCCGGCCACTGGGCTCGAACCCGGACCTTCTTGCTGTGAGGCGACAGTGCTAACCACTACACCGCCGTGCCACCCGATATAAAATATAAATATCCATATTTAGTGCTCACACAATACAAAGGTTTTTCTAAAACCACAGAAATGACAACTGACACATGACTCTACTCAGCCTAGCACTAATTGTTTGGTTCTGTCCTGGAAGCTGGTAAAGATACCCAAGAGTACTGGGATATGAGGAATAAATTGCTATGAATTGAATATGGTTGGACAAAATTGGACATTTCCTATTCTGGTCTAATCAGTTGTGCCATCCATTACACGCAAAACTTTTCCTAAATATCACTTGAATTCAAAAGTAATTGGTTTGTCGGTGTGTAAGCCATAAAAAAGGATAAACGACAGTGATGCCTGTAGGAAAAGAAATCCTATAATCAGGTTTTTGTTGTATGAAATACACCAATAGTCTTGACATGTACAACATGCAGTACAGAGATTAGAACTGTTAGATTTTTTTTTTTTTTGCACCATATGTTTTTAATAAAAAAGTTTTAAAAAGCTAGGGTGGTCACTGGAGTCTGGCACGAAACTATATTGGTACATATTTATTTAATTTAGGATTCTGAGCAGAAAGTTTGTCAAGATATACCAGAAATCAGGAGGATGATTTATGTTACATTACATTAATGATCTCAAGTGACGTGGAGGTGCTTTTTATCTTCTATTGTCCTAAAAACAGCCTTAAATTGACCGTCCATAATTGTGGACATTACATGAAAGGGCTATGCTGATTGTTCCAAGGTGTTCCTCAGGGGTCTATGCTTGACCCAGTTATACTTTTGCTCAGTCATTTGTTTATAGCTCAGTACCTAGCTATGTAATAGGCGAGAGGCCGAGGGCTGCAGAAACGGAGATCGGCGCCGCCCGATGCGCCATATGGCACGGGAAGGAGGAGGACTACCGGTAAATACGGCCTTAATGAGTTTATGCTGGACAAGATAGATAAGTATCTATTCCTGAGAAGAAACTATTCTGGTTTCGTTCTGAATAGCACCCAAATTGAGCAAATATTATAAATTGATTTATTATAAATTGAGAAAATTATAATTAAATTATATACAGTTATACATTTTAGGTAGGTAGGATTTTATTTGAGCAGCACAACCTGTTTTTTTTTCTTTTTTTCACCCACTGATCATATAGCAATTTATAAAAATACAATATGCCATCTGATGCCGTTCCTTGTTCCAGTATGTGGTCATATTACTCAACAGGGTTATGTACATAAGGAATTTGAAAAGCTCTGTCTGGAACTGGGTGTGAGCCGATTTGTTTTTTACAGCTCTGCCTTTTCACTGTGGTGTAAACAGACTGGTTTAATTATGCCTGATTGCATGAGTCCTCCACGATCGCGAGGAAGAATGGTATAAAGCAGCATGTATTGTTTGGAGCTTTAGCTACAATTAGTTAGAGGAGATTTAATTGTCAGCTAACATTGTTCCTCATAGCATCATTACCTGCAATGACATTAGCCATTAGCATAAACGAATTAGAGGAAAGCATATCCATGCTTATAAGGAAGAAGCAATGCTAATCAGGTTTCCTGGGTAATTACAGCGCACAATCTTCATATCGTTCTTTGGTTGAAATGGATATCAAAACAACAACAACAAAAAAAACCCTAATGTTTATGCCAGGCAGTGTTTATATCCTTGAAGCCTCCGCACTGGACGAACAGAAGAACTGGCCATTTCCCTTTCCAGACCCACGGTGTTGAAACTTGGCCCAAATCTTGGAGGTCCACCATCAACTTTAGTGAGGGAAAAAAATAAAAGCATTTCCTCCAGCTTTCCTGTTCACCTAGTCCCCGCTTCCTGCTCCACCTCGGATTTAATTGTTATATGTTCAGGGTGGGGAAGGCCTATTCCTCTTCATACAATCTAAACAAAGAGTTCTACAACACAATAAATAAATCCACATCTGGAAAGGGATGGACGCGAAGCATTTGATCTATTAAACCTGTTACTGTGAATTGCAGATGCGAACTGGACCAATACCCATTGGGAGGACGAGCTCTGAGGGTGTGCCAAATAAAATGGGGGGTTGGAAAAGGGCTGAAGGAGGTTAAACACCCCCCCCCGTCATCCTCTTTAGGAAAAAAAGGGACTGAGAAGAAAAACTGGCCCTTCTAGCTTTTCAGGAAGTTCCCTATATGGGGGAAAGCAAAGCTCTTTGCTAGAAACACAGATGCTGGTGGCCTCCTGGGAGGATGGAGGAGGCTCAAGGTCTGATCTGTGGAGGAAGGCACGTGTGTGAGCCAACCCAGATGCCGAATGGCTACAGTAGAACATAGTGTTTAATTTCATTCAAGGAATGTTAAATACATTCACGGGAAAGGCTACTTGAAAAATAATACCCTTATTCTGACCTCTTTAAAGGTTCTTTTTGACTAGATATACGTACACTGGTCTCAACTTCAGGAGTTCCTATAGATTTTATGCGTTGTTATGAAAGAACTCACTTTTAGGCAACCTTAACCCAGGCATATTAAAGGGGGCCTGGGATAAAACCATTTAAAAGGGGCCACTAAAGAAACACACGTGTGCAACCCATAAAATGTAAACAGCTAATCGAGCTACAAATGAATCTAATACAAAATTGCTTTAAAGAAAGTTCCCATACACTCCCTTGAGTTAACTGGTCCTTCTGACCCTTTTCTTTACTTTTTGGGACTTACATGAACACATTATACATATATATTCTCTACATGCCAAAAATGGCTGTAATTGGTAGTGGTGTAATGATACGGCGTATCGCAACCTTTAGTATGTGGTTCGTATCAAACAATACATTCAGTAGACAATAAGCAAAACATTCATCTTAACGGTTCCGACTGCAAAGTTGAATTCTGGGCAAAATGTTCTGTTGCTGGTGGAGTTTCGAGATGTTTCGCTGCTGCACACACACATCCCGTGTGTAAACGTTTTGCCGAGATAAAAAGCGTCCTGCATTTTACAATTCTGGAGCTTGCTGGAGCAAGCGAGCAACGATATCACATGACCACCATGGGGCGTGTTTGAGTTACTTTTAACCAAAACAAGTCGGCATGGGTGAACATGGCGGACTCGGCTCTCCCGCCAGCGGAAAAGAAAAGGAAAGCCTACCTAGTGAGTGCAAATACAAGATAGAGCAAGGTTCGATGATGTCATTTTTCCAGATACAAGGCGGAAGTCCGCGCCGTTTTTCATCAGTCGCGTCACATGACCAACGCCAGCGAATCAGGAAGGTGTTTGTCACAGTAACGTTGTCCAATGACGACGCCAGCTAGAGCTCAGCACAGCGTATCCGCGTATTCTCAATGTTTACACAGCACCGGACCAGACACGATCTGGATTGAATACGTGGACCCTGGCGGATTCCCGTTTCCCGGCGTTTCCAGGCGTTTTAATGTAAACGGACAGTGCATCCGCGAAGAAAACGAGACAGATACGGTCTAATGTAAACTTGGCCTATGTGTCAGCCCTGTGATGACCTGGCGACTTGTCCAGGGTGTACCCCGCCTTTCGCCCGTAGTCAGCTGGGATAGGCTCCAGCTTGCCTGCGACCCTGTAGAACAGGATAAAGCGGCTACAGATGATGAGATGAGATGAGATAATATGCTAGCATAAGCTAAAAATTAGCTTAAAAAAAAGCAGGAACTGGAAAATTCCCTCTCATCTTTAAGGTCTGGTGTTTGGGAACATTTTGGCTTCCCGGTAAGTTAGTTTGTTGACGGCCAACAAGCGACAAATCAAAGTTTTGAAAGTGTGCTAAAGTAAATCCTGCAAGTAAAAAAGCGCTAACACCACTAGCTTCTGCGCCAATACCGTATGTTTTATAATTTTGACTGAGTTAATCGAACGAGATGAAAACAACAAGCAACACACACATTTTGTGTCGGGTTACACAACTAGTAATTAGCCACAAAAGAGTGTGGAAGCTCTTTACCACAAACACACAGCAGAGCAAACCATTTTACAACAAAAGACGAAATATTACTTAGCGTACATTCATAGTTGTACATTTTTGTTCATCACACTTTCAAAAAGACACAATTCACGCTGTTTTATTCTGTATGTCAATGGACTCCTAACACTCCTAGACCTGGGACAGCTTCCCTCAATCAATCACGTTAATGCAAAAAGAAAGAAGACTAAATCTTTTCTCTGTGGCAGACGTTTTCCACGTTGAGAGACAAATAAGGACCAACATCAAGGCAAATGTTTATGTGCCTTGGAAAGGCCTCCCTAACAAGTCAGTCTTCATCTCCAGTTACACTTTGCTAAAGTTTAGCTGTGTTTATCCTGAGGCCCAGGGGCTGGAATGCTGGCAAAAAAAAAAAAAGTCTCTTTTTCTTTTGTATGTAGAGGTAGCATTCGCCAAATATGTTCATGCTAACCTTTTACACAGTTCAAAAGAATGTCTTCTTGTGCATGTTGCACTTGGGTGACGTTTGTCGGACGTCTTGGGGCGATGTCTGATAAAAGAGGAGATCATCAATCCTAAAACGTCTGCGGTGTGAACAAAAAGTGCATTCAAGCCATTTGGATCCATTACCTTTTGACTTGCTAATGTGATCATTGGTGTCTGGAAAGCTTTAGCGCTTATTCATGATGTTGAGAGAAATACGGACCATCAGCAGCCGATTCATGGCAGTAAATGACCTCTTTATGTCATTAACTAATAAGTAATGCTATAGTTATACATTTCTTTAAATGAGGCTTTGTGAAATGCAACTCATAATCAGAGAAAGCAGCCTTGTTGTGTGGTTTATATGAAAATAAAAGAGAGAGAGAGAGAGAGAGAGAGAGAGAGAGAGAGAGAGAGAGAGAGAGAGAGAGACGCCCTGTTTCTCATAGTCATGGTAAACATTTGAGTGGCTAACAAGCTAATAACAGTGTGCATTGTTACTATTATTGCTTTTGAATTGCATTTGTAAAAAAGAGACATGAGGTTCCAGTCCCAACTCCAAACAGCACCTCATGTGTGTGCATTATGATGTCCATAGTACATTCAAGCCATCGTTGTCAATTCTTTTATTTTCCAAACAGCCAGTGGAGTCAGATGGTAGTTAAAGCTCACGAAAAGGTCAGATGTCTTGAGTGAAGAAAAATGGTTTCCGCTTTGCAATTGTAGTACAAACTCTGAAAATGTATTATCTCCGGCGAGAAAAGTTCTGTCAACTGACAAACCTGAGCTAAAGTCGACCCCCTGATTTTTGAAAACTTGTTTCAAATCGTCACTTTGTGCCATTTTAAATGATTTCATGCATAAATTATGAAACTGTGGCAGGGAGGGCGTGGTTGAGCATCGGCTGCGAACAGCAAGGAGTCAGGTTGAATCTGGAGGTAATATATAACGAGTGGGTTACACCTGTACCGCGAGTTGGCCTAGTGGTTAGCGTGTCCGCCTCTCGATTGGAAGATCATGAGTTCTGCTCACGGTCAGGTCATGCCAAAGACCATCATAAAAATGGTACCTACTACCATCTGGCAAGGCACACTGCAATACATATGCGAGTGGGGAGTCAAACTCTCGCGGTTACCAGAGGACTAGTCCCCTACTGTAACCCTAGCTACGCGAGAGGCCGAGGGCTATGGAAACGGAGATCGGCGCCACCCTATGCGCCACATGGCATGGGAAAGACTTTGGCCGAATCCCATTTCACCCCTTGGACCAACCCCTTGGCCCTTCCCCTCCATTTTGCGCGTTCACGTGAAGGGGTAGGGGTATCCCAATCCCAGTTAACGCAGAGGGGTAGGGGAAGGGGTAGGGCTTCTGTACCCCTCCAAACGGAGATTTTCCTGGAGCTGACTCTGAACGAAGGGGTTTGAGTGATTTCCCACAATGCCATGCGGATTTCAGAAAGATGGCGGTTCCCGCGGCGAAAGATTGTCATAAATGTATTTTCTCCATTATTTACGTGTTTTAAGTTGTTATCCAGAGGAAACACGCCGCTTGATTCGCTTTCGAGCTGAGAATGAGCAGCGATTTCTGAAATCCAAGCTGCTGCTAAAAAGCTTTGGGAGTGAGTATTGTTTTCGGTTGCTTTACTGCGTACGTTTTGTTCTGTTATTCTCGCTTTTATTGTTTACATGAGTGTTCTGACACCTCATTCTGTCGGATGTGGTGCACGAAGCGCCAAAGATATCCCATTCAGTGGTGTTAGTTAACAAATCACACCCTGCCAGCAGAGATTTCTGCCTCTGACTGTAGCGGCTGGTCGCAGCCAATGACGCATTTGGTCGCGTTTTGCTAACGTAAACGCTGACGGAGGTACGCGATGACGTATGCGATCGTTGAAGGGCTATCCCAATACGTAAGGGTTGAATTTCAAGCCCTATCCCTTGTAGCTCAGTTTCAAGGGGAAGGGCCAAGGGGAAGGCGGAGGGGTAGGGGTAGAAATTAGATTTGGGATTGGGCCTTTGAGTTACACCTGTGTCTATTTTCAGATAGCCAGTAACGAGAGAGCGAGCTGCATCACCCCACGTGTGTGTCTTTTGAAACCTGGCTCCCAGTTCCTCATTGTCCCACCACAGAGAACCTTAGATGGGGTTATTTCTCAACAACTGCATGCAAATTCAAATGAATTTGGACTTTTTTTTCTAAAAAGCTTTCACTAAAAGCAATAAAACAATATTCTGTGAAAATATCGAGAAAACTAGAGACCTGTGCAGGTCTGAGCTCAGCCTTTCTCTGATTGAAAGATAGAAGCTATGGTACATCATGAGCCTGGGTATATAACTATGTTCAGACCTGTTCAGGGTTGGACTCTCTACCATCCAGCAGTTGGGTGCCCAGTAACCACAGACTGAAGTGTGCCAGTGAGTGTGACTAATTGCTATAATCTACTAGAGGCTCCAGAAGGTTATAGAAACACGGCACTATGGCCTAGGCTTTAGGCTGCCAGACGTCAGCAACTTAGTATGACAAATTCTTCCATTAGAGTCATCTGTGGGGAACAAGTCTCAGGAACTGGTGCAAAGGCACATAAATAGAAAAAAAAAAACCCAGAAATACATCGACACCTGGATTCAAACTGACGTTGCAAAAGCTGAACAGCATGCTAGACTGCTCAGCTATGAAGGTTTACGTGACAAGGCAGGGTTATGCAATGTAGCACTTACATAGTCAGTATGCCGTGGCACCACATTGCAACTGTGGAATCGCTACCTAAGGCTGGCACGCCAATTACATTCTTAAGCACGCTCGGACTCGGTTAAACACACACATACAGACAGGCGTCTTGGCAAATTTGTCGAGAAAATGGAGAGAAATTAAAATAAAAATGTCTGGTCTTTTCCAAGTCTTCAGCTGTCCAGTTTGGGTGAGTTGGTTCCCACTGTAGCATCAGAGTCCGATGTGGTCTTCTGCTGTTGTAGCCTGATTCCATGTCTTGTGTTCTGACATGCTTTTCTGCTCACTGCGGTTGTAAAGAGTGGTTATTGAGATTTTCCGTGACCTTCCTGTCAGTTCGAACCAGTCTGACCTCTCATCAACAATATATTTCTGCTGATTGGATGTTTTTTGTTTCCCCCACCATTCTGTGTTAACTCTACTGACTGTTTTGCGTGAAAATGTTCGGAGATTCTGAAATATTCAAAGCAGCCTGTCTGGCAGCGATATGGTGACCTTCATCTGCATGATTTTATACACTTTTCTGCTGCCACACAATTGGCTGATTGGATAACCGCCTGCATGACCAAGGGTACGTGTTCTTCATGAAGTGGGCACTGAGTGGACATCTTACACATCTAAAAGCAGCCTTAAATTAACGGTCCACGAGTGTTGACACCATACAGAAAAGGGTTAAAGTCTGTATTAATCCTACATCCCAGGAGCACGCTCACTTATTAGGCATCCTCGCATGTCTGCTTCAAATATTCTTCTGGCTTCTAAATCAAGACAGTGAGTCAGTCAGTCTCACTGTAATTATCTTCTTTATGAAGACTTCGCAAAACTTACAAACCCATTTTAGGCATTTGTTCCTCGTAGAAGTATGACCACACCAATCTCCAAAAGCCTCCCAGTCACATTGCACTCACACTCATCTGTCTTACAGGAAATAGAGGAGGCCACTATGAAGAGAGAATGAGTGGGCAGTGGAAGCCGGCCTTCTTTCCTGTTCACCACAAACTCCTTACGCTATGGCACACGAGAGAGAGAGTGAGAGAAAGAGAGAGAGAGAGAGAGAGAGAGACTACCACAGGCTGGATAACCCACACATTTCACATATCATTCCAGCCGGAAAAAAGCAGCTGCTCGTCAAATCCCCCCACCACCACCACCCCTCCATCACATAGCAGTAAACGTTCCCAAAGTTTTTCCCAGTCTTCGAACCAAGCAGGCAAGATCCAGAGTTAAGATTTACTGACCAACCAGCACCCATTAGTGGCACTGGTTTAGCTTCGCCTTCCACCACAAATTTACTAAAGTGTGCACGCCAGTTGAGTCACTGGAATGTAGTGAATTAAATGGAGGAAATTAAAACTAGGTAATGGCCTGAGAATCAAGAACATCTGACTGCACTTTTTAGCTGTTGGTTTAGCTTAGCGTTCCAACAGACCTCAAATTAACTTACGGTTACTTAAATCCAAGGACGTAGTCAGACCTTTAGTAGTCAGATAGACGGTGGTGTAGTGGTTAGCATTGTTGCCTCATAGCAAGAAGGTTCCGGGTTCGTGGCTGGTGGGGGCCTGTCTGTATGGAGTCTGTATGTTCTCCCTGTGTCTGCGTGGGTTTCCTCTGGGTCCTCTGGTTTCCCCCAGAGACATGCAGGTTAGGTTAATTGGTGGCTCTATATTGACCGTGAATGGTTGTTTGTCTCTATGTATGAGCCCTGTGATGATCTGGCAACTTGTCCAGGGTGTACCCTGCCTCTCACCCATAGTCAGCTGGGACAGGCTCCAGCTTGCCCCCGACCCTGCACAGGATAAGTGGTTATGGATGGACTTCACTGGGGTGGAATTCTAGGGTTGGACAAAATACTAAAGTACAATGTTGGCTCTCCTTATCTAAGTAAGATCTTTCTTTGTGGTTGAGCAAGCTACAGAAAAGTCACAGCTAACAAAACATTAGCTACATCTTATGAAGTACACTAGCTTTATGACTTCTTTATCATTAGCTAATGTTAGCTAATAATGAACCAAATCAATCGAATGTTATGCCGTTACATAATTATTACTAGTAGTTATTGCCTGTGAACCTGATTTCCTCTGAATGGCCCAATGGAGAGTTGAGTGGACACATGCAATGTGATGTGATATACTATATGTATATTTTCGCTGTGTTTTGTCAAAATGATGTAAATCGCTCCCCGCATCTCCTCAGTGATGTAGACTCGGCCCTGGCAGAAGTCTCCGGTGAGGATCACTGATTGTGAGGTCCCATACAATCGAAACTCTCAGGCGAGTGGGGGAGGGGCTTCCCTGCTGAGGTTGTGCGCAGTGTGTTAGCGCGAGCATGTAGCCTACGGGAAATGAATAGTGTGTTGGATTAGCACTAATCCCATGTTTTGGAAAATCAGAAATGTTGTCTTGGGCCCCTCTGGGGTGTCACCAATCCATGTGCAAAGTATAGAGTATGTGCATCCAGCCGTGTCGATTTGCACAGGTGAACAGGCAGACAGACAGACAGCCTTCCTTGAGTTGCAGTATAGATAGATTGTTAAAGTAGACATTTTGACCAGTGTATATGTATGCTTACTAGATGGATGATGATGAAATGAACTTTCAAATTTTGTAGCAGGAGTTCTGTTATTGGGCGGCACGGTGGTGTAGTGGTTAGCGCTGTCGCCTCACAGCAAGAAGGTCCTGGGTTCGAGCCCCGGGGCCGGCGAGGGCCTTTCTGTGTGGAGTTTGCATGTTCTCCCCGTGTCCGCGTGGGTTTCCTCCGGGTGCTCCGGTTTCCCCCACAGTCCAAAGACATGCAGGTTAGGTTAACTGGTGACTCTAAATTGAGCGTAGGTGTGATTGTGAGTGTGAATGGTTGTCTGTGTCTATGTGTCAGCCCTGTGATGACCTGGCGACTTGTCCAGGGTGTACCCCGCCTTTTGCCCGTAGTCAGCTGGGATAGGCTCCAGCTTGCCTGCGACCCTGTAGAAGGATAAAGCGGCTAGAGATGATGAGATGAGATGAGTTCTGTTATTATTCACCTATCACAGCCATATTTACCAAGTTGTTCAGTTTTGCATTATATGACATTGCTAACCAAGGCCAAATCACTCTCTGGCCTGCGTGCTAGCTAATAATTAGCAAATCTTTCATTCGTGTTACCGACCTGAAATACGACAGTCCCGTTCACTCGATTTCTACTGGCTCACACGACTGAGGTCTGTGAATTCACAGGTCGACGTTCACCAGTGTTGAACAAGTGTTGATAAAAGAAAAGCATAGTTATCAGGTATCTCCAATATCACCCTAGCAATGGGTGAACAAATGTTCATGCTATGTCTGGATAAATTGTAGCTGTCTACCCCTTGATAGCATGTGTAGAATGTGTGTGATGTGGTAACAGATGAGAGTCTGGTGTGAATTCAGGGTCTGAGTAAAAAAAAAAACAAAAAACCCTCAGACGTTACGCAGGAGTATTCTTGGATTAGATGCTAACGGTGGTGAATTAGCTTAGCCTTATCTCACAGTGCAAGAATACAGCAAGGCTGGTATTGAACTCTACATTTTAGGAAGTTAATTTAGAATAAATCAAATGAAAATATAACTCCAGGGGATAAGGGTGTAGTACGTACAAGTCGGGGGTGAGGCTCTTTAGTGCTGTCTCCACACGGTTAGTCAGCACACACTCACTATTTTGCTCTGCTTTGCACATTATGACACACGCTCTTTTAATCAGAAGTGAATAATCCTACCCAGATGGAGACTGGTACAGAATTAAGGTTACTTGCACTGACTATGGCTAGTAGGGCATGTTGCAATATTGGGCGTCTATTGGGTACAGCCTTGGCAGGCTTGTCAATGGTGTGACCCATCGATTTTTTTGGTCTGAAATCCAAAAAGCCCTGTTACAACTTGTGTATGACACAGCAAGAAGTCATGTACAAAATGCAGGCTGCAAGCCAAGAGCTGGGCTTCAGTTAGTCAAATCCTCCACGGTAGGCCTTGTGTAAATCTCAGAGAGGAAATGAACTAATCGGAACCATGTGGCAGGACTCTGTGAGATTTCGACGTGGGCTCGGGATGGGGACATATCTTTACAACTAAATGTGAAGTGTCAATGTTCGTACAGCTTCTAAACCCATCTGAATTGAACTGAAGGCCAATGCTGTCTGAATGGGACAGTCATCTTTTCCAGAGACAAGAAGCCACAGGATGTGGCCGAGTGGCCAAAGAAACAATAGTTCTGCTTGTCTGGGGCTTTAAATCCAACACAAGCCAGTTGGTTTAAAGCCACCCCCTCAGTCTAAACACAAAGAGTTCCTGGCTGTCTGTCTTGCATCACTAGTTTCAGCAATGAAAGTTGGACATTAATATTATCATCAGGCCTAGCAATAGTGGAGTTTCTTACAAATGGCCTGGCTTGAAATCAAGCTATGAAACATGACCAAGGGCTTTGGAATAGAAAGAGAGGTGCAGGATGATGGTTCAGCTGCTAAAAGGTTATTCTGATTTAAGAATTAATGCTGCTTTCCCACTTGTATTTTTTTCAAGACCCAGGACCATTTGCCCTGAGATATTGGTACATTTTGTGAAGTGTGAAAGCTGTAGGGTGGCACGGTGGTGTAGTGGTTAGCACTGGTGCCTCATAGCATGAAGGTTCTGGGTTTGAACCTCACAGCTAACAAGGGGCCTTTCTGTATGAAGTTTGCATGTTCTGCCTGTGTGGGTTTCGTCCATAGTTAACTGGCTACTCTAAATTGTCCACTGATCAAGCTTGGAGAGGGATGGGCTCTGCTAAGTTTAAATGCCCTAGACATGCCAGTACCGTAAGGTGCCCTTACATTCCTTGGACCACAGAAGTGGTCCAGTGCAACCGATCCATGGTTGTCTTGAAAACGGTGGCCTGGGGCTTGATATAGTGGACCTGAGGCACAGTCAGCATCAGGTGTAGAAGCTATCCATTCTTGGTGCAGGATGCCAAGTAACATTGGTTCAGTTTATCATGTTACCTTCTGTTTCAAGTTTTGTGATGCCAGAGAAAGGGTTGTTATAGTCAGCAGAGGAGACACAACATCTCACTGATGTATCAAACCAGATTTTCAAAGGACTTCGCGGTGTGAGTGCAAGTACTGATGGCATCAGAAAAACTGAATGTCTTGCGCCGGCTTGTATGATTAAAAATAATTTTATAGGCGTAAACCTCCTTGTTTGTAGGAATCCTAAACAATGGCATGCCATGCATCCAAGAAGCTGGACAAAAATGACATATGGAATTGTACAAGACTGCAATCAAAATTATTAGCCCCGCCACCAAATGAACCCAGAATCAGCCCAAGGTGCAGACTCAAGTATTCCGGCCAAGTGTTTAAACTCTGCCACACTGTTTTTTGTTTTTAACATATACATCTATAGTCCTGGCAGCACGGTGGTGTAGTGGTTAGCGCTGTCGCCTCACAGCAAGAAGGTCCTGGGTTCGAGCCCCGGGGCCGGCGAGGGCCTTTCTGTATGGAGTTTGCATGTTCTCCCCGTGTCCACGTGGGTTTCTTCCGGGTGCTCCGGTTTCCCCCACAGTCCAAAGACATGCAGGTTAGGTTAACTGGTGACTCTGAATTGACCGTGAATGTGAGTGTGAATGGTTGTCTGTGTCTATGTGTCAGCCCTGTGATGACCTGGCGACTTGTCCAGGGTGTACCCCGCCTTTCGCCCGTAGTCAGCTGGGATAGGCTCCAGCTTGCCTGCGACCCTGTAGAAGGATAAAGCGGCTAGAGATAATGAGATGAGATGAGATCTATAGTCCTAAAAAAACGTTCCTTAAAAGTTCTTTTGAGGATTAAGCACGGAAAAATAATTTCTGACCAGGATATCTTCTAAGGTCATACATCGACATTTTATGATACATGTTACAAAACCAATCTGTTTTCTGTTTGGACAAATCATCTCTATTAGAAACTACCTTGACAAGTTCATGCTAATATTAAGCTGTTTGCAGTCACACATTTCAATTCTCCTGGCATACCAACCAACCAAAACAAGCTGGATGACATCAGGGTGATTTTAGGAACAGATGTTGGAGTCCCTCAAGATGCAGTGTTACAGTCAGTGAAGAATGTTCCATGTTCCCAACTTTGGCACTGCTGTGCACTTACACAAGATATGAGAAATGAACCCAGGGAATTCAGCACCATCGCATCCAGTGATTAAGTCCTCCATGGATCGTGCACATCATGACCTTTGGATGAGCAGTGGATATAGGCTTAATAGGAGTTGAGAATTGAGATCATGAAAACAGCTGTGGTTACGTAAATCAGAATGTTAGCATACCAGATAAGTGGTATTAATGGCTATTAAAAGTTAATCTTGTCTGAATGCCAGGCACGCTTGAAACCTCAGGCAAGGTAAATAACATACACACCCTGCTGATACAGCCTGATTAAATTACCAAGTGTGAAAATAATGATTCCGACTGTTTTGCCCTAACTGCGTTAGAGGGCACTGACTGCACTGTTGTGCTGCTTTGGATTCCACACATAGTTCTGAGTGGGGCCGCTATGACAACACGGTCTGACTTGCATACTTGCCCTCTCGACCCACAATGATCCTCTAATCTCTAGGTCATTTTCCGCACTTGTGATTACAGCAAAATTCAAAAGCTGTTATAATCCCACAACAAGAGCCTGTATATTAAAAATTCCAAACGTCTATAATCAACTAGAGTGAGGCTTACTTTCAGATCACGAGGCCTGGATCTTTCCCAGATTTAACTTGAGGGAGATTTGGTCATTGCGACAGATCCAAGATCCCCAGCTCGATCTCCAAGAATGGACAGTTGCAGAAAAGGGTTCCTCAAGGGTTCTTCTAACTAGTAAAAGGTTCTACCTAGATCCTTTGGTGAAGTACTGTAGGGACAGGATTTTCTGACCTGCTAACCACAAAGAGGAATAATGCATAGTCCGGCCAGGGGTGAGGTGGTATGGGGTAAAAACGCAGCACATGTTCAATATTGTCCATTCACAAATCACTAAGGTAGAAATTGGTGTATCTATGGTGGTATATATCCATCCATTCATTATCTGTAACTGCTTATCCTGTGCAGGGTCGCGGGCAAGCTGGAGCTTATCCCGGCTGACTATGGGCGAGAGGCAGGGTACACCCTGGACAAGTCACCAGATCATCGCAGACCACCAATTAGCCTAACCTGCATGTCTTTAGAGGAAACTGGAGCACCCCAAGGAAACCCATGCAGACTCCACACAGAAGGGCCCCCGTTAGTCACTGGGCTTGAACCCAGAACCTTCTTGCCGTGAGGCGACAGTGCTAACCACTACACCACCATGCTGCCCCCAATCCTCAGTAAAACCCTGTGTATATATACAGCATTTGTCAGACATACACTGATAGATTTTATTTCATATTTATGAACTCAAAACATTCTCCATTTAGTGTGGCAGAAATCAAGCACAAGGGATTACGAATATGCGATGGAGGGAAGGGGGCAGGACTTCCAGGGGTCTCAGTGAGTTCAAATCTCCTATGTAATTGGCATTCTTTCCAGATTCACATGCCGATTGGATCATCTACCATTTTTTATGGTTGGGGGTAAGACTGCTCTTTTTTTGGATACCCCGATGTTAAAATGCAGCATAAATGCATAAAGCTTGACAGGTCTGGGTTCCATCTAGTCCCTTGAAAGAAAATGAAAACAGATGGGATTATTTTTTTGTCAGGGAGGCCACTATAACTCCATCAGGTGTGATGTCATTTTCCGCGAGCACAGCAGAGGTGTACAAGTGCATGCTGTACTAGACTATAGGATACGGTCTAGCGTGACTTCTCGGTCAATTTGTTTCTATTTCTCGACAAAAATTATGGCAATGCAGGATTAGAAACGGAATCAAAATAAAGTAGTGGCTAGTTTATCGCCTGCTTATTTAAAAATATATATTTATCTGCTTATCTTCCATCCGTTTGATGCGTGACGCGGGATGCTGTCGTGCTGTTAGTGTTTTGTGGTGAAACAAAGTCAGGATCGCATCTGGCTTCAGTTGTCGTTTCTGCCTCGTGTCTCACTTCTTCCCAGTGATTTTTTCATCCAAGTCCTCCACAAATCCACAATCTTCTGTAAAATGCTCACTTCACAATTTGCTGCTTTTTCCATGAGTAAAGTTTTCTCGCTTTACTTGATGAAGCCACTCGGCCAAACGTCTTGGATCCAGGATGGAATGAGGAAGACGTGCGGAATCCTATGTCACGCAGCGCCACCTTCGTTTTCGTCTCCTAATACATCCATCCAATGTATCTGGCTAATCCAGTATGGCCACGCCCATGGAAATGGCCCAACGGACTGATGTTACAATTTTAACGTTTTTTAAGCTAAAGTCCACAAAAAATGTTTTCGTCTAGAACATCTTGTATCAGGGTTTTTTCTAGAAAAAAAACGTCCCCCCTTGTCTGTCCCCCCCTCCGCCGTGCGAAGCCTTTGAAAAATTGAGGCTACAATGGGACGTTCTGAGGCTATCTGAGAGGGAAATTGTAACACATTGTCTGTCAACATTGAGAAAGAAAGAGGTAATCTTCTTCTGCCCCAGACAGTCTTTGGCTTTCTTCCATTTCGTGCCGCGGGATGACATCTTTAAATGCCCAAGTGTCAACAAAAACAACTCGCGAACTACTTCTGTCAAAAGTTTCCGTGCCGGTGGGTGAAAGGTCATTCAGTCTCGAGAAATCTCACTCTACAAGTCAGCTGACCTTGTATGTAACCCATGTCAAATCTCGCGAGAGCAGCCGCGACAAGTAAACAACTAAACAACATGGCGCCTCAGTCTGGAAAACGCCAATTCGGATTGTTTTTGCACCGTCTGGCGGTGTATCTACTATGATTGGAATATTTTTGGAGCAATTATAACGTATTTGATGATCAGACACATTGTCACGTAGTGTTGCTGGGATGTTTTCACGGAGAAAAGATCGTTTTGAGAAAGATTGCATGTTGTGCAGTAGCATATAAGTGCATGGCCTAAGTGTGACTTGGGGTTCATTCGGCATTTCGGTAAGGGGGCGCACGCTGAGAGTAAGGGGGCGCAGCGCCCCTGTTCCCCGGTTTAGATGAAAGCCTGTTGTATTAATGTATAATGATGACATTTCATAATCCTGTAATTTCAAAATTTCCTGGTTAATTGCTTTTTCCTCAGTGGGTCAACTTGAAGAACACTTTCTCAGGATGCTAGATGGAACTTATTTTCAAGGAACCTAATTCTGAGAACCGCTGCTTAAAAAAAAAAAAAATCATTTGGATCTGTTTCGACGCAGCACAAAAAATGCTAATCCAAGACATGACAAAAACATGCAAGACAAGCTAGCTGAATCTTAATAATAATAATAATAATAATAATAATAATAATAATAATAATGTCTTTTTTTATTGTTTCATCATTACCATACAGTCATAAATTGTGCTTACTGTACATCCTGGTCCACCTTCAGGGCAAACACAGGTTCACGTTGAAATCATTTGTTCCACCTTTAGATAGCTCATAAGGAACAAACAGCACTCCCACAACACTGTACTCAAGTGTTTCACATCCTGTACACCTGCACTGTGCAGTTTTGTAGTTTCCCTCATCAAACACTGATTTTATTCAGAAGATCATTCTCCAGATTGTCGGTGCAAACCAAATTATGCTTCCAGGATTGAGCAATTGCTTTCTGAATGAGCAGGGTTGTCCTGCGGAGTATTAGGCCGAATCCCATTTCACCCCTTGGACCAACCCCTTGGCCCTTCCCCTCCATTTTGCGCGTTCACGTGAAGGGGTAGGGGTATCCCAATCCCAGTTAACGCGGAGGGGTAGGGGAAGGGGTAGGGCTTCTGTACCCCTCCAAACGGAGATTTTCCTGGAGCTGACTCCAAACGAAGGGGTTTGAGTGATTTCCCACAATGCCATGCGGATTTCAGCGAGATTTCATGCGGATTTCAGAAAGATGGCGGTTCCCGCGGCGAAAGATTGTCATAAATGTATTTTCTCCATTATTTACGTGTTTTAAGTTGTTCTCCAGAGGAAATACGCCGCTTGATTCGCTTTCGAGCTGAGAATGAGCAGCGATTTCTGAAATCCAAGCTGCTGCTAAAAAGCTTTGGGAGTGAGTATTGTTTTCGGTTGCTTGACTGCGTACGTTTTGTTCTGTTATTCTCGCTTTTATTGTTTACATGAGTGTTCTGACACCTCATTCTGTCGGATGTGGTGCATGAAGCGCCAAAGATATCCCATTCAGTGGTGTTAGTTAACAAATCACACCCTGCCAGCAGAGATCTCTGGCTCTGACTGTAGCGGCTGGTCGCAGCCAATGACGCATTTGGTCGCGTTTTGCTAACGTAAACGCTGACGGAGGTACGCGATGACGTATGCGATCGTTGAAGGGCTATCCCAATACGTAAGGGTTGAATTTCAAGCCCTATCCCTTGTAGCTCAGTTTCAAGGGGAAGGGCCAAGGGGAAGGGGGAGGGGAAGGGGGAGGGGAAGGGGTAGAAATTAGAATTGGGATTGGGCCTTAGTCTGTGTATACATCTCTAGCACGTCCATCGTCTTGCAGAACTTCACATAATGCAACCTGTTACTGCGAGAAGGAACAGGCAGAACTTTGAATATTCCAAGGCTACATCCACACGACAACGGCAATGAGATTTTATTAAAAAAAATATCGCGTCCACATGGGCAACGGATCAGTAAAATATCAGGTACATATGGCAACGCAACGCTTGCTGAAAACGATGCAATACACATGCCACACCTCTACGTGCTCTGTAAGACGGTCCCATCGGAGACACCAGAACAATAGAAGAAGTAGGACGCATGCGCATAAACCCCTTCTTCTACCCGGCGTGAAGCACTCACAGGAACAAACACACAACAACAAGAAGAAGATGGTTGCGACCACGCGAGGAAATCGTGCCTTCTGTGTGTACAAATTAGTTTTATTAGTGTGCATAGTTTTATATAACTTAATTTTCTTATTGTGTGTGAACATTTTGAAAAGCATTTTTATATAATTTATATAACTTTTTATATTGTGTGTGAACATTTTGAAAAGCAGTCTTATCCAATAAAAAAATAAATTCAAGAAATGGTTCAGTTACTTGTTTATTTAAAAGAAAAGCTGTATACAAAAGTGAATGCAATGCAGTGGTTCATACAAAACAGCGAGAGTGCTGCTTGTTCTAGTCATGTGGTTGTGACGTCATCGTAAACAAATCCGTTCTACTCATCCAGACGACTTCGCAACGGCGCCGTTGCCAGATTTTTCCACTCTGGAACCCGTTCTCAAAAAATATCGATTGGGGGCACCGAAAACGCCGGTGCCGTGTGGACGCCAGGCCGAAACGATAAACAATTTTATCAGATTCACCTGAATCCGTTGCCGTGTGGACAGGGCCCAAGAGGCCAAGGGTTTTATTTTGCATTCTGGTAACAAGTGTCTTTAAAAGGTTTTCATGTTATTAGAATCTGACTACGCCCATGTTTACATTAGACCGTATCAGCGGATCATCAGATTAACGTTTTTAAAACGATTAGCGTGCACACAGCAACACCAATACACGATTCGCGTGCACACAGCAACACCAATACACGGATACGCTCGGCTCCGCAGGCATCCTGCGCTCCAAATCACTCCGCCCTGAACAGCGAGTGCCCTCTGGAGGGTGCGCACTCCGGCCCTGCGCAGCTCACAGAGCGCGCGAGTGAAGTGCACGAGCTGTGATTCGGGACTGAGCCGCTGTGTGTGTGATCCCAGTGCATATCACTTACCACTTGCAAGTGGAAGGATGGCAAGCCGAAAGACAATCATAACTACACAATGGGCAGTATTTGCATCAGTATTTGCAGTATTTTCATACTTTTATACTCTTTAATGAAAGGTGATACAAGGCGGAAGTCCGCGCCGTTTTTCAGCAGTCGCGTCACATGACCAACGCCAGCGAATCAGGAAGGTGGATGTCACAGTGACGTTGTCCAATGACGACGCCAGCTAGAGCTCAGCACAGCGTATCCGCGTATTCTCAATGTTTACACAGCACCGGAGCTGACACGATCTGGATTGAATACGTGGACCCTGGCGGATTCCCGTTTCCCGGCGTTTCCAGGCGGTTTAATGTAAACGGACAGTGCATCCGCGAAGAAAATGAGACAGATACGGTCTAATGTAAACTTGGCCTAAGGCGCAATGTGTAACCCTACTGCAAAACATTCCCGAGGAATTAAAAAAAAAATCATATTTGTTGTGAAATAATTGCACAAAAAATTAAACGTGGTTATTGTTTACAGTATAAACTCATCCAGTGATGGTCTATCTGTGTTTGTAGTGTCTTTAATTGCAACAGGGCAATTCTAGCGTTGAGGATGTGACATTTGAACTTGACATTTGTCTAATTTCCTGTTCAAACATAACATCGTTGAGTCAACAGATTATATCTGGTCATGTGACTTTTCGAGAAGCATGTAGAGGGATGCTGAAAAAAAGAATAAATCCATGGACATATTACAAATACATGGACCAGAACTGTATTAGGAACATCATACGAATACTGACTAATACCGACTAATACCAGAGAACGCTGACTAACACTGACTAATTACCAACTCCATCACCACCACCACCTCACTGATTTTGGGTGACAGGAGTAGAACCTGATGTGGTCTTCTCCTATTGTACCTCATCCTCCTCAAGCCTCAATGTGTTGATTGTTTTGAGATGCTTTTCAACACACCACGGTCGCAAAGAGTGGTGAGTCTGACCAGTTTCTTCTGATGTCTTTCATCGACAAAACATTTCTACCCACAGAACTACCGTTCACTGGATATTTTTTTGCTTTCACGCCACTATTTGTATTGCTGGGTTTCAGTCACGTGACTTTTCTTAGCGGTTTTACCGGAAGTGAAATAGCTAGTGGCTGCCGTAGTGCAAACAACTAGCGATAACTTATCAGAGTATGCCCATAATCTAGAAGCCGCTGCTCGCTTTAGATATATTCAGAAGATCGCTATGTGCAATGAAATCGACCCCTACAGTCTGGGAAAGAAGGATTTGTCATATGATCTCGAAAACTACCATTCAGTCGAGTTCCCCGGCAACTTGAACTATCTGGTGTTGCAGACGTCCTTCTACACTGCAAAACAGATGGAAGCGTGGAAGAGTAAAGGACCTCGGTATCAAGTCGCTGCCAAATGAATCCTGTATTGTTTTTGCCCGTGTAAGTATGTTTTTTTTTAAGCTTTTCGTTCGTGTCTTTACAACGAAGCGCTGCAAGTTGAAGTGTAAACAAACAACAGTTCGCTTGATTCTCACTTGTGTTGGCTCTTATCTCTCAGGTAAATCATTCACAAAGATCATCAGGAACCCCTTTAAAGACCAGGATCTTAGTTAAACAAGACGGAGAAGAAGCGAACATGGCGCACTGTAACTGTACGGCTGGGGAAGAATTTTGTCGTGACCTTCATGCGTATGGACTTTGTGAGGAGTAAACAAAGAAACAGCTGGGGACTTTAGCGCTTTGTGGCTAAAAAAAGTACCGTAAAATAACGACACATAGCAAGAAAAGTCCTTGGAAAGCACTAAGGCCAGAGCTGAGAGGGAAATACAAACCTTTCACCAAGTGATCACTGCAAACTCGAGCATGCTTCGACTCGGCTCGCTTCGAATTCAGTGAGAGGTTCAAAAGCCACCTTTCTCCACGTCTTTTTGTGAAACCCTGTGTTCGTTCACCCTTTTTATTAGTTCACGAGGAACCTTGAAGAAACTTATCAGTTTCACGGTTTGATCGATTCGAACAACCTAAAACAACGCAAGCGTAAGGCATTTTTCATGCGAGCAATGCACCTTCTCCGTACAAACGCTTTGTCAGCTGAGCTTTGGTAGACCACCAGCTAAAGTTTTGAATAACTAATGAGGCGGATGTGACGTCACGTGAAACCCAGATATACACTAGAGATCCCAGGAGTTCAACAGTTTCTGGAACCCAAGTAGCACCAACAACCATGACACGGTCAAACGTCACATGGATAATTACATGAATGAGAAGGTGTATAGGAGTTTCTCATCTCATCTCATTATCTGTAGCCGCTTTATCCTGTTCTACAGGGTCGCAGGCGAGCTGGAGCCTATCCCAGCTGACTACGGGCGAAAGGCGGGGTACACCCTGGACAAGTCGCCAGGTCATCACAGGTCATCACCTACGGTCAATTTAGAGTCACCAGTTAACCTAACCTGCATGTCTTTGGACTGTGGGGGAAACTGGAGCACCCGGAGGAAACCCACGCGGACACGGGGACAACATGCAAACTCCACACAGAAAGGCCCTCGCCGGCCACAGGGCTCGAACCCGGACCTTCTTGTTGTGAGGCGACAGCGCTAACCACTACACCGCCGTGCCGCCCTATAGGAGTTTCTATTAAAGTGAATTACTATCAGAGTATCAGAGCTAGTCTACAGAGGCAGCCCTTGGTATACCTGACATCTGTACCGAAAAGATCAGAATCCAAAAAATATCTAAAACGTAGGCTGAATTTGTCTTTTTGAACTGACATTTCATTTCAAAAGGCCACGCTGACCTTCCATGATGGAAAACCCAGGTCCGTCATATTCCCGAAACATTTTTTTTTCTTTGCAAGCAGACTCTTTTTCTTGGCCTTATACCATCATTCAGTTCCCAAAACACCTCAAGAAAGCCTGATGCTGTCATACCACCTTGCAGAAACGTAACCCTGAAACAGTTTATGTTTCTTCTGGTACATTTAAACTTGACCAAACACCTCAAAGCCAATGGGCCAATGGTTCGTTTCTCCATAGGGGAACAGATATAACAAATATAACAGATATAACACATACTGGACTAAGAGTGATCGCTTGATTCTTCTGAAAGCACAATATTCAACGTTAATATCAGTAATGTCTTGGGATGCTGATGGATTAGTCATTAAATATCTTGTGACTGGAATCAACTGAGCTACTGCTGGTGTCGAAGAATATTATTTCACTGAAAATATATAATGATGACAAATGAAAGGACATAAAAGCCTTAATTAAGGAGGAAGTTTGCTATAAAAACCAAATTAGCGCTGTGTTTTTCTTTGAGATCTGAGAACCCAGCAGTAAATCAGCTTCCTGCGGTGAAAAGCCATCACCCACGAATTGGAAGGAAATTAGTTTTTATTATTATTAAAAAAAAAATACAGTTGGGAAGAAAAATACTGGCACTGCAATAAGAAAAACAAGCTCCTTAATTTGTTAACTTTTTTTATAAAATGGTAAAAATGATAATTTTGCCAATCACACACACACACACACACACACACACACACACACACACACACACACACACACACACACGTTTTATATATAGCCTTGGAACTGAAGAAGATTAGTTTAAATTATTCCTTACGTTCATAATTTTTCACAATTTTGGTCATGATATTTCCTGCTTTTGCTAGGTTGGTTTGTTTTAAAACATTTTGCGAGCATGTTGATGTGAATCACGCTGTGTGGGATCGATGTTACAGAATAAATCACATATTTTTATTTTCTTCAGTACTTCTTATTAAGTTTCACCCAGTGAAGTACCCTCTATACAAGAACACTGAATTCTTTACATGTACTATTTAAAGCGAGACGGCCTTTCGATTTCATAAAATCGGTGAAATTTAGTTCCGTCTGAAATGTGGTCATTCTGATGTATGTTTATTTCTGTAATATCTCACAAAATATCAGGCCATTCTGTTCTGTGGCTGGGAAGTTCTTTAATTTGAGGGGATTAAAGCAAATAATGTGCATGAAATGGCTCGTTTCGCGCAGTCAAGCGGACAGAGGAAGTCCGTGTGTGTGTGCATGCACAGGTTTACCTTTGACCATGAACTGACAGGTCCATTGTTCTGTCGCTAAACGAACAGCTGATCACACCGAGGTGCTCGCTGAGCGCCGATATTTATTAGTTTGATATTTCCTGTGTTTCCTTTCCTTCGTATATAACATAACGTCTTTTCTTCTTGCTTTCTTTCCGTTACTGTAGTCGGTCTTTCACGTTTCATTCGCACACTCACGTCCTCCATTTTTCTCTCCTGTTTCAAATTTGTATCCCACAATGCCTTGCGCGAACGGGGAAAGCCCACCACGTCATGCATGGTGTAGTATCTTGTATTGGGTCATGGTGAAGCAGGAAAAAATAGCAGAGAATTTAGGGCCACGTGGAGCTATATTCATTAATTGTTCTGTTTAAAAAAAACAACTAATAAATTTGGAAGTCTGTGATTCAAAGTCAGTAGCTTTCAGTCTACTAAACAAAAATAATAATTGGGTGTCGGAGAAAATTATTTTTATGACCTCCACGTGAAAAATCTGAAAGGCAGTCTAGCTTTAATAGTCTATTTGATTTATCATCCATCATAATGCTAGCTCAGCCAGATATAGGTAGCTAACGTTAGCTGAGGAAACCAGCTAGTCTCTTTTTTTAACTGAGGAATCAAGAGATTTAAGATTTTAAATGACCCAAATGAAGCACAGGATGCAAGGACATTACTGAGGATGTTTGTACCACAAGTTTAACAGTAAAGTCACAGAGTAATTTCATGAAGCTCGTCTATCAACATCGCACTCTGTCGCAAACCTCGAAGCTAATCCTGCTTCAAAGAGCCACAGAATCTTGGAATAAAAGCCTTTTTGTTGGGCAGGTAGTTGTTTCTTGAAACTCTCTCTCTCTCTCTCTTTGTCTCACTAAAGAGAAATGTGCCAAATCTCTCACGTTCTCCTTTTTTTTCTCTGCCCACAACCATTTATTTCCTGTACATGATGCTGAATTGTGAGTAGAAGTCCTGTTTGTTTGATGACGTAGCCTACAACATGAACATACACATAGACATACAGTCAGGACTCTAGATTTAGTTTCCCAAAGACGCGTACTTGGAATTTTCTTGGACTACAATGGAGTCATTTTATTAGAAAAGTCTTTACAGTGGTAGCTTAGTGGTTATATATCTAATACTAGTTGTTTGTTTGATCGTTGAGAAAGTGCTTAATACTAAACTTTGGGGTTGGATTGGATTAAATTCTGCCTCGCTTTAGATAAATGTGTCTCCTGGATAAATTAGTAAGGAAGAAAACACTTGTGGGTGTGCTGTTGTAGGAAAATAGTTGATTATTTATCTACTGTACACACCATAGTGGGGTTTTTTTTGGTTCTTATACAACAGCAATTTGCCAATGATTCCAATATTTTTTAGTAATTAAAGGACACATTGCACTTTTATCCATTTACAGTTACATTTAGTGGCGTGGAATGTCCGCAAAACAAGTTCCTGTTATCGCTTATGTTATAGAAGCTATAAACAGACTTTCAGCAGATAAACAGCAGATTGAGATGCTCCTGAAAAAACGAAAACTGAAAAAGTTACAGCATTACCTCTGACTGTTACAAAACTCTGACCCTCGAGACTCCTTCTGAAATATTAAATCAACTTCCCCTCACAGAAAGCCTCAACATATCACCAATTATTCTATCCACAGTCACTGGATATGAGCAATCGTGCACTCTGATTGGCTACTCTGCTACTAGGATATCAGCTCATATGCCTACCGTGAGTAGAGAAAAACAAAATGGTGGAGCGTGTTACTGAACTAACTGAGGATGAAATAAAAACTCTACTCGAAAACAAAACACCAAATATATATATATTTGATGATAAGGGCATATCTTTAAATTTTTTTTTCAAGAATTATTATTATTATTATCGCATTTTTCACAAATTGCTCCTGACATTTCGCAGCTTCTCATCTCATCTCATTATCTGTAGCCACTTTATCCTGTTCTACAGGGTCACAGGCAAGCTGGAGCCTATCCCAGCTGACTACGGGCGAAAGGCGGGGTACACCCTGGACAAGTCGCCAGGTCATCACAGGGCTGACACATAGACAACCATTCACACTCACATTCACACCTACGGTCAATTTAGAGTCACCAGTTAACCTAACCTGCATGTCTTTGGACTGTGGGGGAAACCAGAGCACCCGGAGGAAACCCACGCGGACACGGGGAGAACATGCAAACTCCGCACAGAAAGGCCCTCGCCAGCCACGGGGCTCGAACCCGGACCTTCTTGCTGTGAGGCGACAGCGCTAACCACTACACCACCGTGCCGCCCACATTTCGCCACTTTGTTTACATATTTCATCTTTAAGCATTAAAATTTGTTGAATTTTTTTAGACTGGTTCAAAAGCTCAAAGAAGTTTGAAAATTACATCACTGAAATGTCCGAGGAAGAATTAAATAAACGTCTAAAGCTATTCTACACCTCGGCATGACAGCAAGACGGCGCTTTCTCCAAAAAAAACAATACAAAGTCAATTCGTGCAGGTTTTTAAGAAGTCCGCCTCAGCGGAAATGATTTTGCCGGATGTTTTGTATAAAGTTTTTATTTATTGAATTTGCAAAAAATAAAAATAAAAATGCTCTGTTTCTCAAAATCCAGTGAATGTGGATTGAATAAAACAGTTATTCCATTCAATCTTGTTGTACACGGCTTATAGCCGACTATCAGCTCGCGTATGACTCGATTTCATGGAATAACTTAATTATACGTCTCTAAAGTCTGTACAAGTCCCTGTGGAAGTTGTTTCTATAGTAACAATATTATACTAATATTAGAATGTTCGCATGAATATAAACCTAAAGCGGCTATTAGAGAAAATTAATCAACACAACAACAAAAACCAACCACTTCTGAGCATTTAACAATGTTTAATTGTGGTATAAATCCATTACATTAATGTATAATTGCCATATATAACCACCAGATTAACAAATGTGACAAGTTTCAACACTGAGACCTTGAAAAGGAGACACAGAGTCTCGTCTTGGTGCTGATGAAATCCATTTGTAGACCAAACAAAGCTCCAGTCTTATAACAGCAGCGCTTTCTCCAACAATATCAGCTAAAGCCCAGATATCACTAAAGACACAATCCTATCTGAGGATTATCTCGCTAGCCCAGATACCGCTTCTTATTTCAAGAATGTAACGTTTCTTCAAGAAACCTTGACAAAGTTGGCATGTACCGGTATGCCTCCGTGTTATTTTTCCCTGCATCGAGACTTGCATTTTAGTTGCTCAGTGTTCACGTTAAACCTTTTTTCATGCAACTTGGCTTTCAAAGGCTTAGAGTTTCCTTTTAGACTTAACAGAATTCAATGCAAAACTCGCCAAGCAAGTCAGCAACTACAGTAGTTATATGTTGTTCCACTTCCACCATGGTGACAAGAGCTTGTTCTCACACATCAAAAGCCTCGGGCTGGGAAAACCAAACCTGATGGTAAGAAAATCCCAGATTCTTATCGTCATCTTTTGGAAGGTGGGAAGACCAGATGGTAACAGAAAACGAGTGTTTCTGGGCTGTTTTTCTTTCCTGACGTCTGTTTGACATGTTCTCACCCAGGTGTGGACAAGGTGGGGGATGTAGATCACAGTATCTTCTTCTCATTTTCAAACAGTGGGAAAAGGGAAAGTAAAGAAATAGCTCAGCCGTTACAGGAAAATAATTAAAGCAAACGTAGCTGTTTTAAGGAATGCACGTAGAAATGAAGATGTGTCACGTGTACATTACAGCAGAAAACAGGGCCAGTCATGATACAGCACTGCTGGAGCAAATGGGGTTAAGGGTCTTGCTCAAGGGCCCAATAATGGCCCTTTTCCACAACCCTTTTTCAGCTCGCTTCAGCTCGCTTCAGCCCGACACGGCTCGCGTTTCGACTATCTAAGAACAGCACGACTCAGCTCGCTTCAGCCCTGCTCAGCCCCCAAAACTCGCACGGTTTTGGAGTGGGGCTGAAGCGAGCCAAACCGAGCTGAGTGAGGCTGAGGGCGTGAGCAGACACTCCCCTGTGCACTGATTGGTGAGGAGGAGTGTCCTCACATGCCCACACACGCCCCGCGAGCACGCTGGGATCTGTAAACACCGTAAACCCGGAAGAAGAATTACGAATTACGAGAATTATGAAGCCTTATGCGCCTCGCCTCATCTATACGCTCTTGCCAGTATCTGTTGGCGTTGTCGGTGACAACAAGCCACAGCACCAAGACCAGCAACACTAACGACTCCATGTCCTCCATGTTTATTGTTTACTCTCTGAGTTGTGAGACTACCGCTTAAAAGGTCACTGATGTCACTGTTTGCGCCGCATAACGACATCACGTGACGTCCACCCACTTTCGCTAACTCCACCCAATGTGTCCACCCACTTCCAGCCAGCACGGTTCAGCGCGGTTGTAGTCGAAATGCAACTCCAACAGCCCCACTCAGCTCGACTCAGCACGGCACGGCTCAGCCCGACTCAGCCGCGTTGGTAGTGGAAAAGCGGCATAAGTGGCAGCTTGATAGTGCTGGGGTTTGAACCCAGGACCTCATGCAACATGCCAAGCCTGTGGTCTACCACATTAACATGCTGTTAGATTCATAAGAATGTTATTACAGATCAACTTTCCCAATCACGGTACCATCATACTGGTACACTCACTCTCAATCACAGCCATGAAAGCTCGGTTCCCTGAAGTGATGATGTTCCTGCTGTATTGTCTTCCTGAAATCTGGCCGTAAAATTTCCCGAACACACCCTTCAAAGTTAAGGAGGCTCCATGACATTACACTCGACACCAAAACATCAGACATGAATTTCTATGTGGAAAACGAGCATTTACTTAAAGCTGATCTTGTCATCTATTGGGAGAACTGACGCTTTGATTGTTTTGAAGAATCAGATCTTCCAACATGGATATGATTCAATATTTACATTGCACTGATTAAAAAAATGAATCATCACTGAACTGATTCAGTTATCTGTACTGCTAATAAGCTTTTCATTATTTGGAAATGTTATCAAATTAATTGAGCCATCATTTCACAGATAGACAGAAGGTGTGGTCTCAGTTAGGGAGGCGTGGCGTTTGTATCTATAGCCACTCTATCTGTTAGCTATAGTAAAGAAGGCGTGGCCTCAGTCCCAGCTTCTGTGCCTGTTTGTTTCAGTAAAGGAGGCGTGGCCTCAGTCCCAGCTTCTGTGCCTGTTTGTTTCAGTAAAGGAGGCGTGGCCTCAGTCCCAGCTTCTGTGCCTGTTTGTTTCAGTAAAGGAGGCGTGGCCTCTGTCCCAGCTTCTGTGCCTGTTTGTTTCAGTAAAGGAGGCGTGGCCTCAGTCCCAGCTTCTGTGCCTGTTTGTTTCAGTAAAGGAGGCGTGGCCTCAGTCCCAGCTTCTGTGCCTGTTTGTTTCAGTAAAGGAGGCGTGGCCTCAGTCCCAGCTTCTGTGCCTGTTTGTTTCAGTAAAGGAGGCGTGGCCTCAGTCCCAGCTTCTGTGCCTGTTTGTTTCAGTAAAGGAGGCGTGGCCTCAGTCCCAGGTTCTGTGCCTGTTTGTTTCAGTAAAGGAGGCGTGGCCTCAGGCCCAGCTTCTGTGCCTGTTTGTTTCAGTAAAGGAGGCGTGGCCTCAGTCCCAGCTTCTGTGCCTGTTTGTTTCAGTAAAGGAGGCGTGGCCTCAGTTCCAGCTTCTGTGCCTGTTTGTTTCAGTAAAGGAGGCGTGGCCTCTGTCCCAGCTTCTGTGCCTGTTTGTTTCAGTAAAGGAGGCGTGGCCTCAGTCCCAGCTTCTGTGCCTGTTTGTTTCAGTAAAGGAGGCGTGGCCTCAGTCCCAGCTTCTGTGCCTGTTTGTTTCAGTAAAGGAGGCGTGGCCTCAGTCCCAGCTTCTGTGCCTGTTTGTTTCAGTAAAGGAGGCGTGGCCTCAGTCCCAGCTTCTGTGCCTGTTTGTTTCAGTAAAGGAGGCGTGGCCTCAGTCCCAGCTTCTGTGCCTGTTTGTTTCAGTAAAGGAGGCGTGGCCTCAGGCCCAGCTTCTGTGCCTGTTTGTTTCAGTAAAGGAGGCGTGGCCTCAGTCCCAGCTTCTGTGCCTGTTTGTTTCAGTAAAGGAGGCGTGGGCTCAGTCCTAGCTTGTGCCTGTTTGTTTCAGTAAAGGAGGCGTGGCCTCTGTCCTAGCTTCTGTGCCTGTTTGTTTGAGTAATGGAGGCGTGGCCTCAGTCCCAGCTTCTGTGCCTGTTTGTTTCAGTAAAGGAGGCGTGGCCTCTGTCCTAGCTTCTGTGCCTGTTTGTTTCAGTAATGGAGGTGTGGCCTCAGTCCCAGCTTCTGTGCCTGTTTGTTTCAGTAAAGGAGGCGTGGCCTCTGTCCTAGCTTCTGTGCCTGTTTGTTTCAGTAATGGAGGCGTGGCCTCAGTCCCAGCTTCTGTGCCTGTTTGTTTCAGTAAAGGAGGCGTGGCCTCAGTCCCAGCTTCTGTGCCTGTTTGTTTCAGTAAAGGAGGCGTGGCCTCAGTCCCAGCTTCTGTGCCTGTTTGTTTCAGTAAAGGAGGCGTGGCCTCAGTCCCAGCTTCTGTGCCTGTTTGTTTCAGTAAAGGAGGCGTGGCCTCAGTCCCAGCTTCTGTGCCTGTTTGTTTCAGTAAAGGAGGCGTGGCCTCAGTCCCAGCTTCTGTGCCTGTTTGTTTCAGTAAAGGAGGCGTGGCCTCAGGCCCAGCTTCTGTGCCTGTTTGTTTCAGTAAAGGAGGCGTGGCCTCAGTCCCAGCTTCTGTGCCTGTTTGTTTCAGTAAAGGAGGCGTGGCCTCAGTCCCAGCTTCTGTGCCTGTTTGTTTCAGTAAAGGAGGCGTGGCCTCAGGCCCAGCTTCTGTGCCTGTTTGTTTCAGTAAAGGAGGCGTGGCCTCTGTCCCAGCTTCTGTGCCTGTTTGTTTCAGTAAAGGAGGCGTGGCCTCAGTCCCAGCTTCTGTGCCTGTTTGTTTCAGTAAAGGAGGCGTGGCCTCAGTCCCAGCTTCTGTGCCTGTTTGTTTCAGTAAAGGAGGCGTGGCCTCAGTCCCAGCTTCTGTGCCTGTTTGTTTCAGTAAAGGAGGCGTGGCCTCAGTCCCAGCTTCTGTGCCTGTTTGTTTCAGTAAAGGAGGCGTGGCCTCAGTCCCAGCTTCTGTGCCTGTTTGTTTCAGTAAAGGAGGCGTGGCCTCAGTCCCAGCTTCTGTGCCTGTTTGTTTCAGTAAAGGAGGCGTGGCCTCAGGCCCAGCTTCTGTGCCTGTTTGTTTCAGTAAAGGAGGCGTGGCCTCAGTCCCAGCTTCTGTGCCTGTTTGTTTCAGTAAAGGAGGCGTGGGCTCAGTCCTAGCTTGTGCCTGTTTGTTTCAGTAAAGGAGGCGTGGCCTCTGTCCTAGCTTCTGTGCCTGTTTGTTTGAGTAATGGAGGCGTGGCCTCAGTCCCAGCTTCTGTGCCTGTTTGTTTCAGTAAAGGAGGCGTGGCCTCTGTCCTAGCTTCTGTGCCTGTTTGTTTCAGTAATGGAGGTGTGGCCTCAGTCCCAGCTTCTGTGCCTGTTTGTTTCAGTAAAGGAGGCGTGGCCTCTGTCCTAGCTTCTGTGCCTGTTTGTTTCAGTAATGGAGGCGTGGCCTCAGTCCCAGCTTCTGTGCCTGTTTGTTTCAGTAAAGGAGGCGTGGCCTCTGTCCTAGCTTCTGTGCCTGTTTGTTTCAGTAAAGGAGGCGTGGCCTCAGTCCCAGCTTCTGTGCCTGTTTGTTTCAGTAAAGGAGGCGTGGCCTCTGTCTTAGCTTCTGTGCCTGTTTGTTTCAGTAATGGAGGCGTGGCCTCAGTCCCAGCTTCTGTGCCTGTTTGTTTCAGTAAAGGAGGCGTGGCCTCAGTCCCAGCTTCTGTGCCTGTTTGTTTCAGTAAAGGAGGCGTGGCCTCAGTCCCAGCTTCTGTGCCTGTTTGTTTCAGTAAAGGAGGCGTGGCCTCTGTCCTAGCTTCTGTGCCTGTTTGTTTCAGTAAAGGAGGCGTGGCCTCAGTCCCAGCTTCTGTGCCTGTTTGTTTCAGTAAAGGAGGTGTGACCACTGTGCCACTCCTCCAGAAGGAAGGCATGATCTTTTTGTCTGTCAGTCACACTGGAGGTGTGGCCTCTCATATCAAGACCCTGTCTCACGCTTATTTCTGGTGAGCTAGTGGAAACTTCGTCTTGCAACCATTATTGGCTCCATTAACAGCTTGGAGCTTGGACCAGACACATTTGTAACTTCGGATAAAAGCATCTGCTACACGATTATGTAAACTGTGCAGTGTTTGCCAGAGCTTAGCATCTTAGACATTTCCTTGTGCTTTTTTTGACTATTCTGTGAGTACGAGCCGAAGCTGCTGGTCAAATATGGGCTTCTTTTAGAGAGTCAGAGCTGGAGAGAGATGAATCAGAAAGAACAGAGCTGTCGAATGAGTCAGGAGCAGAGAGAGACACATACAAAGCCAAGCTAAACACACACACACACTTCACACTTTTTATGTAACATCATATCTGTGTTATAAGAAGAAAATATTTCTTTTTTCAACTTCATGAAACAGCACTGAATATGTTATTCTGTGTGTGTGTGTGTGTGTGTGTGTGTGTGTCTGTTCAGAGACTGCTGGCCTAGAACTGTCATCTTGCTCCTCGATCCTTTCCTTTCTCCAACGATTGCTAAATATACCACTGAAATGTCAAGTTGACTGGAAAACCTGTTCCAAATCAGTTAAGAAGCGAAATCTAAGAGGGAGTGAACATTTCCTTCGTATATCTCCCGACTAATATCAACAAACATGAGGTAAACATGTACGTTATCCTGTTCTCAACCTCTTCCTAATGCGACTGCTGTTGTTTGCTTAATTACACCAGTCAAATATTTGGCATACGGTTTAACACTAAATTAACGGCCAGGTCTATTTGCGGTATGTTTTAATTTATGTTAAATGCTTTTCTTTGGGAGATTAGACCTCAGCTACTGCACCCAATAATCCCTTAATGTAAAAAAAACCCCCAAAAACCTGAAAATGAGCGATACATGCAGTGCGTCTTTGTAATTTCCTTTAAAAATAAAAAAGAGCAAGCTCTGTGTAAAATGGAAGCCATTTCCAAGCTGCTCGCATGGACCTGCGCCTAATGAGATGTAAAAGAAGTGATGGGAAAGTGTGTGTGTGTGTGTTTTTTTTTTCCAGAATGAATTCCAAGGTCGCTTTCCACCACTATGGCCTGTTTGCTGATGGAAAAGCAATAAAGCCCATGACGCTGGCTGCTATCATGCAACTATTTTAGGTTTTAAGGGACATTTATGTCTTTCCAAACAACAACGTCTTCCGCTGAGGGGCTCGACATGTCACAGAGGATGACAAGGTTACATGAATGTCGCTGTCTTTCTGGAAAAAAAAGTGAAAAACATGCCAGTGAATTGAAAACTAGGGATTTGACTCATATTGGATGGATGTTGAGCTAAAACGCTGGATCACGCAAAAAGATTTGCAATCTGTATCGGTATTTTTATGCATGTTACTGACAGGAATTGCTGACACACACACACACACACACACACAGTCCGTTTTACATCCTGGCCTTAATGAATATGCAATTTCTGTCAAAATTTAAAATCCTTTTTTTTTTTTTTAAATTCAAATAGACTCATTGGAGACTGAAACTCACTTCGAGAACAAAGAATGCATGTATTTTTAGCATTTAACCCTCACCCTACCATGCTATTTTACACCTTAATCTTACCACGTGGGGTCCGTTTGGACCCCAATACTTTTCTTTAAAATTAAAGCTTATAAAGACAAAATCACCAGATAAGTTTTGTTCAGAACATCTTGTATTAATAACAGCAATACACTAATGCCGCTTTTCCACTACAAACGCGGCTGAGTCGGGCTGAGCCGTGCCGTGCTGAGTCGAGCTGAGTGGGGCTGTTGGAGTTGCATTTCGACTACAACTGCGCTGAACCGTGCTGGCTGGAAGTGGGTGGACACATTGGGTGGAGTTAGCGAAAGTGGATGGACGTCAGGTGATGTCGTTAAGCAGCGCAAACAGTGACATCAGTGATCTTTTAAGCGGTCGTCTCACGACCCGAATAGTAAACAATAAACATGGAGGACATGGAGTCGTTAGTGTTGCTGGTCTTGGCGCTGTGGCTTGTTGTCACCGACAACGCGGACAGATACTGGCAAGAGCGTATAGATGAGGCGAGGCGCATAAGGCTTCAGAAATTCTCGTAATTCGTAATTCTTCTCCTTCCGGGTTTGCGGTGTTTACAGATCCCAGCGTGCTCGCGGGGCGTGTGTGGGCATGTGAGGACACTCCTCCTCACCAATCAGTGCACAGGGGAGTGTCTGCTCACGCCCCCAGCCTCACTCGGCACGGCTTGGCTCGCTTCAGCCCCACTCCAAAACGGTGCGAGTTTTAGGGGCTAAGCAGGGCTGAAGCGAGCTGAGTCGTGCTGGTTTTTGGTAGTCGAAACGCGAGCCGTGTTGGGCTGAAGTGAGCTGAAGCGAGCTGAAGTGAGCTGAAAAAGGGTAGTGGAAAAGGGCCATAAAGGGCCCAAGGCATAAAGAACACACTTAACCTTCATCCTACCAGCCAATTTTACATGCACAAACTACCAGGCGGGGTCCGTATGGACCCCAGGAGGGAATACCTTGAAATCAATGCAGTAAGAACCAATTCAATGCAGCAAACAGACATAACTTTATTGAAGAACAAAATCCACTATGGCTGAATATCAATGATGTATTATAAATGCAATAACATTGCAATAATATTGCAATAACTAGCATACATGTAGCAAATTATAGCGCCACAAAAAAATTGGCATTATATACATGATTTTTGCAGCTCATGCAGCTGTAAAACATTCTGGATTACAACTTAGGTCTTTTCTTACAGAATTTAAAACAAAAAAGTAATTGTAAAATAATTTAGGGCTTTTGTTTTGCAGTCTGTGCTTATTGCAGCAGTGGGGTCCACACGGACCCCAAGAAGGAATGCCTTGGTAGTTTCATTATGGAACATAAAAGAAATAAAAGTAGTTAACTTTCAGTGTGCTATTCAATTATAAAATGAAAGACAGATAAACTTTACTCTGGGGTCCGGTTGGACCCCAGTAACAAATTAATTATACCTTCACAATGCAAAAAGCTGATCTTCCGGTGCTTTAGTGTTTTAATTAAGACATAAATTCCGACAAATTCATAAAATGGTGAGGCAGTATGTCACATATTTTTAAAATGGCAAACAAACATATAGGTGCGGGGTCCAGATGGACCCCACTTGGTAGGATGAAGGTTAATACAACTAAAACGCAGGGATTAAAGTCACACAAGGCAGTTTCTTGGATTTGACAAACAAGCATTATTTTAATACCTAGATGCATCTAGTGTGTCTGTGTGTCTCAAAATAACGGGATAGGTTCTCAAAATGGTGAAGTTGTTTTCAGATAAGATGTTTGGCACGCAAACCTGTTTTGAGTACGCCAAGTAAGTAGGTAATGTGGGGTGTAATTTTCTCAGGGGAAGACGGAGAAGGAAAAAAGAAAATGCCTGGAAGAAAATAAAAAAACATCCTGGACAGGATGCGCTTTTAATTAAGCCTGACAAAATGGAGCTTTTGTTTCTTAGGACTGTATATCAGGGCATGAGAGTAAAAAAGTGAAGCAACACCTCGTGAATATCACCAGCTGATTCTCAGAGGTCTGAGTAAATAGCATCAATGAGAACGGTTCATCTCGACCAAGTTTTTATTATGAGCTTGTGTATGTTACAGGTCAGAATTGTCGGTCAGGTGGAATTTTTCAACCTAGGTTAGAATTTTTAACCCAGTTCATAATTTGCTACTTGTATTAGGGAGACTTACTCTATCTAGGGTCGCGTTAGGATGTGGGGAGACTTTTATTTTGAATTACTTGATGATGTAATATGACTGGACTCATTAATAAATTCAAAATATACCGTATATCACTCCTTCTGTTGCAGTCATCGCTGGTCTAGTGGCCAAGCTGTTGGGTTAGCAATCAGAAGGTTCGGAGTTCAAATCCTGGTTAAATTGATGCAGGTTGATGTATTAAAAAGATGAATAGTACCTTGTGGAGCTAGAATAACTCCTAGGGACTTGAATCACATGCTGTGCTGCCTGAGAATGAGCTGGAAAAACACAGCACGTGAATGTTTACACCTGAGTACAGAAATGGCTTAAGTTTATCCTTATTATAATGAGCGAGATCACAACAAACATGGCGGAACCGGCAGCCTCCGACACAGAAGCGAGCGCTCGAGAGCCTTCAAGCCACAGTTGCATTTAGATTTGGAATATTTCAATTCTCGAATTTTATTTTTATAAAAATATTTTTCTAAATATTTCAATTTTTGGGGCGGCATGGTGGTGTAGTGGTTAGCGCTGTCGCCTCACAGCAAGAAGGTCCGGGTTCGAGCCCTGTGGCCGACGAGGGCCTTTCTGTGCGGAGTTTGCATGTTCTCCCCGTGGGTTTCCTCCGGGTGCTCCGGTTTCCCCCACAGTCCAAAGACATGCAGGTTAGGTTAACTGGTGACTCTAAATTGAGCGTAGGTGTGAATGTGAGTGTGAATGGTTGTCTGTGTCTATGTGTCAGCCCTGTGATGACCTGGCGACTTGTCCAGGGTGTACCCCGCCTTTCGCCCGTAGTCAGCTGGGATAGGCTCCAGCTTGCCTGCGACCCTGTAGAACAGGATAAAGCAGCTAGAGATAATGAGATGAGATGAGATTTCAATTTGTCTTGATTTAGGAGTCTTCGTTCAATCTGGGCGATCCACCATGTTTGCTGTGGCTCCGCGGTCGCGACCTCTGACCCGCACGTGACCTGACGTGACTTTTCCGAACTGGCTGCTGAGCGAGCAGTTTGTAAACAGACTAACACATGGTTAGGACACCCCACATTAGGAAATAAAATGTATTGAAACAATATGATGCATACCAGCTATGGGGATGGGTATCAGCTCCAACAATTCAGAAAGGGGAGTGGATTAAACAATTCCTGAACCAACACATTGACCTGTCACTTTAAGTATGAAAAAAGATATGTAAAACTAAACAGAGACTGTGACTAAAATCACAGTAATTTGCGCTAGCTGACCTTTGTCAACTGAAGGTCGAGGAAAAGTTGCGCCCTGCTGCCCTGAAAAAAACAAAACTGATTGAAAAAATCATGAAAATTCACAGTTATGCCCTGTGATGACCTGGCGACTTGTCCAGGGTGTACCCAGCCTTTCGCCCGTAGTCAGCTGGGATAGGCTCCAGCTTGCCTGCGACCCTGTAGAACAGGATAAAGTGGCTACAGATAATGAGATGAGATGAGATGAGATTGACAGTTATATAAGTGATTGAAAAAAGGCCAGTTTTTCATGGCTCATTCCAGATCAGTGATCCAGATCAGCACCAAAAGTCATAGCAACGTAATTCAGCCCAGAGGTATTCTTCATGTGACATTTGGTGATGATTGGTTGAAAACTGAAGGAGAAATAGTGTCCTAAACATGTTAGGATAATAATAATAATAAGAGGAAGAAAGAGAAGAGTAGAAAGACCCTGAGTGAGAGTAACAATTTGCACTACCGCTGCTAGCACAAATTAAGAAAGATATGTAGATACTGTGACTGAAGTCACAGTGATTTGCATTAGCTCTTACAAACCGGGACGTCTGGTCACTGTACCCTATAGATCCGGAACGGTAAGAGATAGAGAATGACACTTAGTGAGGAAAAAAAATCCTGTTTTTCATGGATCATTCCAGTTTGGTGATCCAGACCAGCACCAAAAGTCATAGAAACTTAATTCAGCCCAGAAGTATTCTTCATGTAAAATTTGGTGATGATTGGTCGAAAACTGAGGGAGAAATAGTGTCCTAAAATGTTAGAATAATTACAACAACAACTGTTGCCTGGCAAAACAAACCTCGCCCGGTAGCACTTATGATGAATATGAAGGACGATATCACAAAAAAACAATTTTGACCTTTTTGGTGATTTTGATCTTGTGTGTGAACATACTTGGCCAATAAACATGGTTCTGATTCTGATTCTCTGCTGCTCTCAGCCAATCAGAACACACCGTACTACACGATTGTTACACTCTTACATTCTTACAGCACGATGACATAGTGGCTACCGCCTCTATATGAAGCAGTAGTCACAAAAACCTTGACCTTGACCGGATGACCCCCAAAATGTCGGAGGTTCTATTTGAGATCAATGCCCATCTATCCTGAAAGTTTCATGAAGATTGGTCCAGCTGTTTTTCCGTAACATCATGAACAAACAAACAAACAAAACAAAGAAACCCGACCGAAAACAATAGAGTGCTTCGAGGTCAGCGCGAACCCAGTGGCGGCCATATTGGAAGTCAAAGGTCGCTGTGTCAGTGCATTGTTGTTGTTCAGCGAAGCAAAAAGGGGTGACAATGCCGAATACGTGTGTCATTGTTGGCTGTAGTAGCCGGGGGGAAAAGGGTGGCAAAAGCTTCCACAGACTCCCTAAAGTCGTGACTAACCAGGGAATTGCAGCACAGGAGAAAAGCGAGCGGAGGAGACGACAGTGGCTGGCTGCCATCAACCGATCAAATTTAGGACAACTTGACTGTATCCGGATTTGTTCTGATCACTTTGTGACAGGTAGGTTAAATTGTCTTGAATTTCATAGTTACTAAAATAAATGTGATACAAACTATTATCTTTTCTATGTACGTTCAGCAATGATTAATGGATATATTTGTCACATTAGGTAGCTTATGTCTACTGCAGTGCATTGTTGCATCAAATGGCATTTAAGATCTAGGCCTAGTAATGTTTATGTACACATGCTTTGGTTCACAAAATGGACTTGGGTGAAACACTAGATAGTTCACAAGATCGATGTATGTCATATGCGGCAACAAGCTGGGGTCAGCTTTCCATTCCTTCTCACTAACAGTGTATGGATCTACATTCCCAATGAAACGTACCTTCTCAGCATAACGCTCCCGTGCCTGCTTATCCAAACTTTCACAGTAGTGCTCCATCACTTCAGATGTCTAAATTCTTAAAAAATCCAATCTTCTAAGCCCTCTAACGCGGAAACGAATCAGTGAATGTGTACTCTATGATGTGTACTCTATGAGCGCTCTGGAGCGAGTGACTTCCAAGATGGCCACACACACCGCAGTGTTACTATTTTTAGCATCATCTCGGAGCACTCTATACCTCGCCCCCTGGTGGACTCCGTCCCAGGCAAGGTAGTAATAATAATAAAGTAGAAAGATCCTGAGTGAGAGTAACAATTTGCATGACTGCTGCTAACACAAATTTAAAAAATGCTAATTAGATAGACAGGAAAAGGTGGACAGACAGATAGGAAGTGGATGGAAGGAAGAAAGACAAAAGAAGTGATGGAAAATCCCTTTTAAGAATCTTAGATAATCCAAAGGGCGGCACGGTGGTGTAGTGGTTAGCGCTGTCGCCTCACAGCAAGAAGGTCCTGGGTTCGAGCCCCGTGGCCGGTGAGGGCCTTTCTGTGCGGAGTTTGCATGTTGTCCGCGTGGGTTTCCTCCGGGTGCTCCGGTTTCCCCCACAGTCCAAAGACATGCAGGTTAGGTTAACTGGTGACTCTAAATTGACCGTGAGTGTGAGTGTGAATGGTTGTCTGTGTCTATGTGTCAGCCCTGTGATGACCTGGCGACTTGTCCAGGGTGTACCCCGCCTTTCGCCCGTAGTCAGCTGGGATAGGCTCCAGCTTGCCTGCGACCCTGTAGAAGGATGAAGCGGCTAGAGATAATGAGATGAGATAATCCAAAATTTTAGCTAGGTTGGAAATTATGAACTAGATTAAAAAATTTAAGTCAGGCCATAATAATAATAATAATAATGCCTAGGTTGAGATTTTTTGACCTGTAACACATATCTATAAAACAGACTTAAAGTGAAAAAGAAAACCAGAATGGCATACAGAATGGCACAGAGAGACAATGTCCAGATTGCTGATGGGAATAACAGAGTGCAGAACTAAATGGATTCTGGCCATTTCCAAACCCACTCAGTGTCATTACAATCAGCGGAACGGTTTGAGGCACTTCATCGTCGCAAATGGCAAAAACGTTATGGAACTTAACACTGGCAATCAAACCTCGCTCTTAGCAGCCAAATTAAACTCACAGAAACCCTCTCATTGTTCTTCGTCAAATATAGAGACACTTTCAAATCACAGGAAGGGAACTGTGCCAGGTTAAGTGGCTGCTCGATAGCTTAGCCAAGCAGGAGGTCTTGCTGTTTTCTCGGGCGGTTCACTTGACTTCTCGGCTCTGAACTCTTTCGCAGATGTGGCTCTGGGAAAGTAGAGCGGCCGATGCAGCCATCAAACCTCTCTGACATTCAGAGGCTGTTTTAATAGCTCAGCATTTTTGTTTTTAACAATTGTACCTCCGGGAGCTCGAGGAAGAGCCGAGAGAGGGCTCTGATAACGTGCTTTGAAAGAAATGATGGAAAGCTAGGTGTGGAGGCGGCAGTCAGAGGGAAAGATGTCAGAGCAGAGAAATCAGAGCTCTACCTGGCAAAGGAACACAATATCTATGCAAAATGCATTCAAATTGCGTGGGTGCTTTGCAGAACAGACTGATAAACAAGAGCCTGTCATTTTTTTTGTGTGATTTGAACCTGGTAATCTCTTCAAACGCTTCCGTTTTTCTTCGTAAACCAGCACATTAGTGATGTTTACTTTGACTGATCAACTATCAGAATTATCGCAGATTTATCAGGAAATCTGACATGACGCGCGCGACTTGTTTACTCAGCAGCAGGACACTCGAGTGCGTAGGCTGTTTCTATAAACAAAGCATTAAGACAAAAACTTTGCATAACACTTGAGCTTTTAATTCAAATGGAGTCTCTTGAGCAAGTGACAAATCTGAACCTATAGTCAGTTACAGTAAAAAAATCAAATCAAAAATCAGGGGCGGCACGGTGGTGTAGTGATTAGCGCTGTTACCTCACAGCAAGAAGGTCTGGGTTCGAGCCACGTGGCCAGCGAGGGCCTTTCTGTGCGGAGTTTGCATGTTGTCCCGGTTTCCTCCGGGTGCTCCGGTTTCCCCCACAGTCCAGAGACATGCAGGTTAGGTTAACTGGTGACTCTAAATTGAGCGTAGGTGTGAATGTGAGTGTGAATGGTTGTCTGTGTCTATGTGTCAGCCCTGTGATGACCTGGCGACTTGTCCAGGGTGTACCCTACCTTTCCCCCGTAGTCAGCTGGGATAGGCTCCAGCTTGCCTGCGACCCTGTAGAAGGATAAAGCGGCTAGAGATAATGAATGAATGAGATCAGAAAATAGACTTAGGCCAAATCCCATTTCACCCCTTGGATCAACCCCTTGGCCCTTCCCCTCCATTTTGCGCGTTCACGTGAAGGGGTAGGGGTATCCCAATCCCAGTTAACGCGGAGGGGTAGGGGAAGGGGTAGGGCTTCTGTACCCCTCCAAACGGAGATTTTCCTGGAGCTGACTCCGAACGAAGGGGTTTGAGTGATTTCCCACAATGCCATGCGGATTTCAGAAAGATGGCGGTTCCCGCGGTGAAAGATTGTCATAAATGTATTTTCTCCATTATTTACGTGTTTTAAGTTGTTATCCAGAGGAAACACGCCGCTTGATTCGCTTTCGAGCTGAGAATGAGCAGCGATTTCTGAAATCCAAGCTGCTGCTAAAAAGCTTTGGGAGTGAGTATTGTTTTCGGTTGCTTGACTGCGTACGTTTTGTTCTGTTATTCTCGCTTTTATTGTTTACATGAGTGTTCTGACACCTCATTCTGTCGGATGTGGTGCACGAAGCGCCAAAGATATCCCATTCAGTGGTGTTAGTTAACAAATCACACCCTGCCAGCAGAGATTTCTGGTTCTGCCTCTGGCTCTGACTGTAGCGGCTGGTCGCAGCCAATGACGCATTTGGTCGCGTTTTGCTAACGTAAACGCTGACGGAGGTACGCGATGATGTATGCGATCGTTGAAGGGCTATCCCAATACGTAGGGGTTGAATTTCAAGCCCTATCCCTTGTAGCTCAGTTTCAAGGGGAAGGGCCAAGGGGAAGGGGGAGGGGTAGGGGTAGAAATTAGAATTGGTATTGGGCCTTAGGACTTGATTTTGACTGTTGTGGGACAAAATATAGTCCAAGTGACAGGTTATTATTTAGCTCACAAACGCTGCACGATATCTGTGGTAAAGTTCAAGAAGCTCCAATTCAGTTTCTTGGACAACCCAAGAGCATGTCAAATCCAAACTTCATCTGAGGGAAAACAGCACTGAAAGGTTTCACGTCCGATGCGTTCCCCATACGCAGCCTTACCGACTAAACGGATTCAAATCCCATGAGCAAGATCCTGGCAGGACTAAAGCTTCTTTCACCATTACTGTAAGAAGCACTGATGGCTTTTCAATCTCAAAGAGGACGTGACCTCAATGGAGTGAAACTTGATTAGCGTTCTCCCATCATTCACTAAACTCCAGATTGTTGGCCGAGAGTAGAAAAAGTCGAAATCTTTCTCCATATTTGTCAGATCTTGCTACTTATCTTTAGGGTAGTATGAAGAGATACCTGGTTGGTTTCTGATATCCAACCCTAGATTGGTTCTTAGAGAGCTTTAGTGCAAAAACCTTTTCATGGAAAAGTACCTAATGCATGCTTAAAACGTCTCTGGTTACAAGTCTCCAGATGACGAGAGAGACCCGCATTGAACTGTCAATCATTTTCATATCAAAACATCTTCCATGAAGAATAACGAATTTCTGAAAACTCTTTGAAGAAACAGATGAGAAGTAAAAAGGTCAGGGATGGAATAACGCAGTTTTATGACTGTAAAAGAGGATGTGGGGAAGGGGTGGCAAACAATGGTGGTTGGTGATTGCTTTTTGGGAACAATGTTGATCAGTGATTGGTCATTGGGAACAATGGTGAACAGTGACTGGTTGTTCAGAACAATGTTGGTCAGCTTTTGTTTGTTCAGTTCCATGTTGATCAGTGACTGGTCACTGGGAACAATGGTGAGCAGTTGATCGGTCATTTTGGTACAATGGTGATTAGTGATTGGTTGTTTGAAACAACGGCGATAAGTCAGTGGTCAATGGGGACAATGGTGATTAGTGACTGGTGTTTGAAACAAACGGTGATAAGCAGGCTTGTAGTACTCGAGTCCAGGACTCGGACTCAAGTCCGACTTGTGATTTGACTTGGACTTGAGCACTGATGACTCGGACTCGTGCATTAACTGCATTCGGACTCGTAAATTGGAGACGAGGACTCGGATTTTTTCTTTATTTTTTGTAACATGCCATAATAATTTGGCAGAAGATATTTATATCTACATTAATTTTTACACTAATTTTGCACAAGAGAATGCACAGTCACCTGTTCATATGTCATATTCAGGAACAAACTAATGTTAATGGTGCTAAAATGCCTGGAGAGAACGCCCCGGGATTGTCCGCTTTGCTTCTACAGACTTCTTGTGCAGTGGGAAAAAAATGCACTGCTGTGTGTTCCATATGTAGAAGAACTATTGAGGAGACGACGGGGACAACCTCGAACTTCAATCGTCATTTGGCAAGACCCAAAGAAGGAAGTGACACGCTATGTTCATTGCTCTGTTGATAGTGGGCAGGGTTTGCTTGCTGAGCAATGAACTAGCTAGTGTTAACCCTCTCTCATGTTATTTGCCCTGCTGATAGTGGGCGGGGCTTGCTGAGTGATGAAGAAGCTTTTTATCTATAGCCTGTTAACTAAAATGGAGCAGTCGAGCAGGAACGTTAGTCCAACACAGCAGCAGAGACGCTTTCACATAAAGGCAGCAACAGACACCGTCAAATGGTGCGGTTGGAGTCTTGTTCTCAGACTCAACTCGGCTCAATAGTGCACTCGATTCGAAATTTTCTTTAATGACTTGGACTTGAAGACTGGGGACTCGAGACTGGACTCGGACTCGAAGTTTAGTGACTCGACTACAACACTGGTGATAAGTCAGAGGTCACTGGGAACAATGGTGATTAGTGATTGGCTGCTTGAAAAAAATTGTGATAAGTCAATCAGAACAACTGTGATTTAGTGATTGGTCGTTTTGGTACAATGGTGATCAGTGACCAGTCACTAGGAACAATGATGATCTGACTGGTTGTTTGAAATACTGGTGATCGTTGATTGATCGATGAAAACAGATAACTCAGTCAGGGTTTACACATTGGTAGTGAGTTGAGTGAACTTGCTCTCTCAACTCATATAACCATTACATAACACAATAACAATGGCGAGCTAATTAGTTAGTTACATGCATTAATCCAGACTAAAGGGAATCATCATGTTTTGTGTCGAGCTCTGTGCTTCCCGAGAGATTTAATGACCTCAAATTATTTTTCTTACCATAGTGATGAAACAAGTTGCTGTTATTCACATTGCTCTTGGATTATATTGCATGACCAGCTGGGATTCAGCACTGAAATGGGGTTATTATCTCCATTATCTCCATTATCTCACCTACAATTGCTGAATTCATGCTTTGACAAAGTAGAGCAGGTAGGCAGTTTTTCTTTTCATTCGCCAGATGTTAGTGTTGGCAAGGATGCCAGGGCAATTTTGTAAATTGAGCAAGTGATGAAGAAGCCAAGCGGAATAAAAACATCTGCCCAAGGCTCTGGACAAGAAGAAAATAACTTGGCTGCTTTTGGGTCCTTGTGGAGTTTGTGTCCACTCAGAGACACTCAGGAAACGAGGCAGTAACAACAACTGCAACCACGCAAATAGAGGTGCGGTAAAAAAACGAGGGTTCTGCTGGAACATCTTTCCATGTAAAGCACACGCGCCTTGCACACAGCCAGCTCATATGCAAGCAGGCTTCGCGCGTGCCGTCTGTTTTGTTTAACCGTACTGAAATATTTGGGAGATCTGTCTTTAAACATGAGCGATTTGTTAGGATTGGGAGAACACCGGTTTGGAGTGGATGCTGGTCAGAGCAGCCAGGAAGCGTCACTTGTGTAATCTGCTTACCGGTTTCATCTTAATACAAAGCAACAGCACTCGAAGAAACTTTGGCAGTTTGTAAACTAATTAAGACAGAAAAAGTTTTTCAAGCCACATGTTCGAAAGGTCATTGTGCGCAAAGAAGTTTACTAATCCCTCCAGGCAGTGTTTAGTAACAGTGGCATCAAGCTGAGATGGCGATTCACATGCACTCCATAAAGGGCCTGGGTTTTAGAGCATGGATTCAATAAAGGTTACCATGCTGACAAGCGCATTCCCACAGCCTTAGTGTCTGAGCCAGTCAGATCCGCCTGAGAGACCTAAAACAACAGGAGAATCACCACACACGGCGCGACCATGAAGCGTCCATTCACCCTCAGATTCTGTTCAGCATCACCATGGATGTCCCACTTGTCCAAAAACTTCTAACAATATACAATAATTGTGAATTTTGCTTTAAAATGCTTTTCATATTCATCCCGGTCTAGCTCCGCCCATGTTTCTTCACTGAATAATTGATATTATTTATGCTGTGGTCCCACACTTCAAATTGTCCAAAAAAAAAAATTGTACAGTGTATACAGAAAAACGTTAAAGGTTAAATTTAGGGTTGGTGCACGGTCAACATTCGTACTGTTTCTTACTTCATTTGTATGAAACTACGTGAACTTTAATGATAGTATTTCCCTCATGTGTTTGAATTTCTATACAGTAATTCATTAGATCAAGAATAATTAGTTTGCAATATTGTTACATAATTTAAAATTTTAAAAATTAATTTTTCTATTTTTTCTGTTTTGTTTTTATTTATTGTATTTCTTGTTTTTTATTTAATTATTACACATGTATTTATAAATTATTTATGTTCTTTTAATTTTATTCATTTGTTTTTATATTCAGAGTTAAAAAAAAAACACCCGAATTACTGAATTAACGTGATATAAGCGCTGTCTGATTGGGAGAACACAAACATATTTATTTAACAGGAATAACTGTTTTATTTTGAGAAACAGAGCATGTTTATTGTTATTTTTTGCAAATTCAATCAATAAAAACTTTACACAAAACGTCCGACAAAATCATTTCCGCTTAGAATGTAACCAAACCGGCGAAATGACAGGAGCGATTTGTGAAAAATGCTATAATAATAATAATAATTCTTGAAAAAAAAAAAAAAGAGATGTGTTCTTACCATCAAATACTTTTCATTCTATATTTTGTTGCACTTTTTAAATATTTTTTGAAGTTTTATTTTCAAATAGAGTTTTTATTTCGTCCTCAGTTGGTTCAGCAACATGCTCTGCCATTTTGTTTTTCTCTACTCATGGTATATGAGCTGATATCCTAGTAGTAGAGTAGCCAACCAGAGCGCATGACTGTTCATATCCAGTGAATGTGGATAGAATAATAAAAAATATAACAAAATGAATGTGTGTGAAAACTAATCCCATATTCAATTCAGTGAAAAAAAAAAACCTGACTATTCTCGTGAACTGACTGGTCATTTTTAGCACTGCTACACTCTAAAAAATAATGGGGCCAGTACCGGTTCTTCAGGGCGATGCCATAGAAGAACCTTTTTTCAGGGCTTCAAAGAACCGTTCATGCAACAGTTCTTTAAAGAACCATTTAAACCATTTGTTTGAGCAGTGAAGACAGATTTGTGTAAACATAGCCTATGTGCATTGACCAGCAAATGGTAAGAGAATGCCAGGCTCTGAAGAACCATTTCCAATGTGAAGAACCTTTCGCATAATGTAATGGTTCATCACAGAGTTTTGACTCTCCGTGGAACCATCCAGAGATTTGAAGAACCACTGAAGCACCTTTATTTTTTAGGGTGTAAGATGTTTTAAAATGGCTCATTTGGACGTGAATGGTGGTGAATAAGAGTCCAGGGTTAAACTAGTGTTGTATAACTGATAAAGTGGAGCACAGAGACTGAATTTTATCCACTGAAACAGAAGAAGGTAAAAGCAAGAAGAGACTAAACAGTCTCCAATTTTGCCTTTAGTGCACCACAAGATTGACCTTCAGTGTGGAGAGCAGGGATGACTTTAGGGAGCTCGTATGTCCTTGTGGAAGAGGTACACATCGGGTCTGTTTGTCTGTTCTGCTACGGCTGCAGAGCACATTAGTGCAAGTAGGACAAGCTGCTTTCATTTCCTTAGGAGTATGATTTAATTATTTCTTTAATTATCTACAGTCATGGTGATCGTTCTTGATCACAAAGCTCTACATGAACCTACGAACCATGAAACCACAAATTCCATCGAAGTGATGGAAAACTTAAAGAAAGTGACAGCTTTCTTTTAACACTGACTGTAACAAATCACTGGCACTGGAGACCCCTTCCATTAATGTCAAATGTCTCCTTAGAAAAAAATGTATTTATCTGTAAAATAACACATTTTTAAATCCATTTTTATTAAGCTTAGATTATTTGCCAGACAGTCCCTGTGAACGAGTTGCATCAGAACAAGGGCATTAATACAAACATCGGATTTGTTGCTATAGAAAATTAATCAACACCTTCTGACCAATCAGATTCAAGAAAATCAACAGCACCATGGGATAAACTCAATTAATGCAAGCTATTTAAATAATATTGGCTAGCGTTGTGTGGTATATCAGATATATTCCATGCAGCGAAGACAAGTTCAATATCATGCTAGCTGAATGGAATATTTCTGATAGACCACGAAAAAAGCCTGCCAATATTATTATTATTATTATTATTATTATTATTATTATTAATATACATTCGTTTCGGGTGTTCAACATGTCTTTCTCTTTCAAAATTCTCTCAAAAGCTTCCATATTTAATAAAGCAAACCTGGCGGCCATGTTTGTTTAAAAATTGTCACAGTCGCTCGCTAGCGTGGAAGTGTTACATCTCCGATGTGTGACGTCATGTTGTCTTGATGACCGTGCAATATCATAAACCATATTCAATGCTGATTCTCCATTGGGTAGAGTGACGTAATACACGTAGGATAAGCGATATGCTAACAATATTGCATGCTATCAAACCAAATGAATGAAACCTATGAGAAAGGAATAGAACACATGTTTTAATTCCATTGAAAAAGTGTCCTGGATGTATAATAATCTTTAAATGTCACATCCAGGGCATGTCACAAATCGCAATATTTGCTATTAAAATACAACTCCAGCACAGCATTTTATCCAAATCACATAGCTGATATCCAGACGCAGGATTTGGTTATTTAACTGGTTAGTTTATGAAAAGCCAGCCTCTTTCTAGTTCATGCATTTCTCATGTCCTTGTAGTAAATAGTTTTGACCTGAGTCTGCATATCAAGGCAGGGTGAGGGGAAAAAGAGCTGGTTGTGAATCAGTGAGGCGACTTCAAGGTACTGTATTAAGTGCAACCCTTTTGTGTAGATTTTCAAAAGTCCTCCTTGATATCTCTTTCTATCTCATTCAGTTTGATATGGATTGATATAGAAGCTTGTGATTTTAAATCTGAGTACTCCCAGAGAGCAGATGGGTCCTGGAGTAAGGCCCTTAACCCTCATCTGCTTTGCTGTGTTTGGATTATATGTATATTTCAAGCTATTTTTGAAATATTCCTGCTTTCCTCATTCAGACTCCTTGGGTAATGTCTGTGTCTGTCAAACCTGGTTAAAGATTTCAAACCGAATACTCGGCACTTTGGAGATTTTGTAACAAACAAAGCAAGTGACTCCTGGCCCGGTCTGGTCTGATCTGGACTGAATTTTGCGTCAGATTGGTCAGCCAAAAGAGGAAGCAGACTGTAATAAACTGATTTGTGTGCGTCCCATCTGTCAATATTGGCACAGGCCACTGTTTACACACAGGACACCTCTCAGCTGACCCGACTAACATGTCGAATTATTGAGACACTCTAAACAAACAGCAGTAAACAGCATTACATGGGCCAATTAACAGCATGGCCTAATATTTACTCCTTTATTTCATTTTACAGCAGTCACAGACTTTGGCATGGAACATAAGATACACGGATTAATCCGAACAAGTCTTAAGGATGTGCTTTAATTAAGTCTTAAGGATGTTAGTCAATTAGAGAAAGTACACAGGCCTAAGACTTTAACAGAAAATCTACAACAGTGTTTTGAAATCTTGGTTCTGGCATTCTCCTTGAATCACAGATTGTATTGTTTACCTGATCTAGCACACCCTGTCAGGTTCACGAAGCCTTTTAATAAAGTTTAAAATTACTGTCAGGACAGGAATACACACATCTAGAGTCTAAAGGGGTGTTCACATGGCAACTTTTACTCCGGTGTAGCACCGGGGCTGCCCCGGTAGAGCGTTCACACGGTACAAAGTTATACCGGTGTAGCCCCTGAAAGCTGCTTAAACCGGTGCAAATCTAACCCTGCTCGGGAGGCGGTTTAATAGGGTGTTCACACGGCACATATTTGCATCGATGCTGCACCGATGTATTTTGTTGCGATATATCTTACACCGGTGTAAATTTTGTGGAGCGTTCACACGTCACAAACCTGCTTACTAGAGAGAAGCGTGTTAGCACCGGTGCAGCCCCACGTGCGGTCACACGGCAGTTTTTGCGACCGTGCTATACGATAATAATAATGCGGAAATGAAATATGCGCATGCGTGAAAATGTACTTCCTTTTCCTGCCTTGTTTGTGATTAATATCGAAAAACCATGGTTTATACTTCTCCAGACAAACTTTCTACATTGTGGTCTATCAGACACCGTAAAAGGGTAAAAGAGAGAAAGGAAAGGTTGCGCAAGTACAAGAGAGCACAAAAACAACGCATTCTACAATTCATTCGGCAACAAATCGACGACTTCCTGTCGTTCATGGCCATGTGGACGGTTGTCATGGCAACACCAAGCACCGGGAAAACAACGTGGATGAAGACACGCAGTTCTGTTTGGTGGGAGAGAATTGTTAACGGATCGTTTACTCATTCAGACTGGATATCAAACTTCAGAATGAGCAAGGAAGCATTCGGATATTTGTGTGCTAAGCTTCGTCCATCCCTCTCACGTGTAACGACTGTCATGCGAGTGCCGATCAGCGTTGAAAAACGGGTCGCAATCACCCTATGGAAACTGGCTACCAATGCGTGCTATAGAACGATAGGACATCTTTTCGGTGTTGCTAAAAACACAGTCTGTGTCATCGTTCACTAGACTCGTTCTGCCATTGTTTCGGAAATGAGCCAAGATTTTATTAAATGGCCTGTTGGTGAACTGATGATTGAAAATGTCCGAAATTTTGAACAGCGCTGGGGCTTTCCTCAAGTTCTGGGTGCGATCGATGGTACACATATTCCTATTATTCGACCACACGATTGTAGCCGTAATTGTCTTTGCTAGAAATTTGTGCCTAACTAGCACAGTGTGTCTGAGGTAAAATTTACTTTTAGACTACTGAAGTTATTAAAAGTTATTAAAGTTATTAAATGTGGATTTTTTTTTTTTTTTTACCTCAGACACACTTAAGAGGTTTATATCTAACGAGCATAACACTCCAGTGGGTCTGAGGTAAAATTAGGTTTTAGACTATTGAAGGTCTTTTTTTTTTTGAAAGTCTACGTTTAATAATTTTCATAACTTCAGTAGTCTGAGGTAAATTTTACCTCAGACACACTTAAGAGACTCATGCGTAGTCTAACGAGCATAACACTTAAGTATGTCTGAGGTAAAATTTGCTTTTAGACTATTGAAGGTCTTTTTTTAAGTCCACGTTTAATAACTTGAATAACTTCAGTAGTCTGAGGTAAATTTTACCTCAGACACACTTAAGAGGCTTATGTCCAACGAGCGTAACACTCCAGTGTGTCTGAGGTTAAACTTGCTTTGGTCTTTTTTTTTTTTTTTAAGTCCACGTTTAATAATTTTAATAACTTCAATAGTCTGAGGTAAATTTTACCTCAGACACACTTAAGAGGCTCATGCATAGTCTAACGAGCATAACACTTCAGTATGTCTGAGGTAAAATTTGCTTTGGTCCTTTTTTTAAGTCCATGTTTAATAACTTTAATAACTTCAGTGATCTGAGGTAAATTTGACCTCAGACACACTTAAGTGGCTTACGTCTAACGAGCATAACACTCCAGTGTGTCTGAGGTAAAATTTGCTTTTCGACTATTGAAGGTCTTTTTTTTTTAAGTCTACGTTTAATAAATTTAATAACTTCAGTAGTCTGAGGTAAATTTTACCTCAGACACATTTAAGAGACTTATGCATAGTCTAACGAGCATAACACTTAAGTATGTCTGAGGTAAAATTTGCTTTTAGACCATTAAAGTTCTTTAAAAAAAAGTCATGAATTTTAATTTATTTAAGTTATTTTTTACAAAAACACACAAACACAAACATAACTGGTAAATAAAACCGTCAAAAGTCTAAAAGGCTGTGTTTCTTTAGAAGCTAAGGTGCAAAACCCAAACTAGCCTACTAAACAGTATGTAGAAATATTAGCAAACATACTATTTTAGCATACTACATAGCACGATAGTATGCTATTACCATACACTTTGTTTATGGATGTCATATGATGTGTTAGATAGATAGATAGATAGATAGATAGATAGATAGATAGATAGATAGATAGATAGATAGATAGATAGATAGATAGATGGATGGATGGATGATTGGATAACCAAGTGAAAAGTGTTAGGCATAAGTCCCTTAAAGCTAGACTGCCTTTCAGATTTTTCAAGTGTAGGTCATAAAAAGAATTTTCCCCGACACCCAGTTATTTTTGTTTAGTGGACCGAAAGCTACTAAATTCAAATCACAGACTTCTAATTTTATTCTTTTTTTAATAGAACAATTAATGAATTTAGAGCCATGTGGCCCTAAATTCTCTGCTGTTTTTTCCTGCTTCACCATGACCCAATTCAAGATACTATGTCATGCGTCCTGTGGTGGGCTTTCCCTGTTTGCGCAAGGCATTGTGGGATACAAATTTGAAACCGGAGAGAAAAATGGAGGACGTGAGTGTGCGAATGAAACGTGAAAGACTGACTACAGTAACGGAAAGAAAGTGCAAAGACGTTATGTTATATACGAAGGAAAGGAAACACAGGACCAAACTAATAAATATTGGCGGTCAGCGAGCACCTCAGTGTGATCAGCTGTTTGTTTAGTGACAGAATGATGGAACTGTTAGCGCACGGTCAAAGGTAAACCTGCACATGTGCACACACACGGACTTCCTCTGTCTGCTTGATTGCGCGAAGCGAGTGAGTTCATGCACAGTATTTTCTCGGGAATCCCCTCAAATGAAATAACTTCCCAGCCACAGAATGGCCTGAAATTTTTTTGAGATATTGCAGAAATAAATATCACAATGACCAAATTTCAGAGGGAACTAAATTTCACTGATTTTATGAAATCAAAAGGCCGTCTAGCTTTAAGCGTGTCTGAGGTAAAATTTACTTTGAGACTATTGAAGGTCTTTTTTTTTTAAAAGTTCTTCAATAGTCTAAAAGCAAAGTTAGTATGTAGAAATATTAGCAAGCATGCTATATAGTACAATAGTATGCTATTTCCATACACTTTGTTTATGGATGTCATATGTTTAATAATTAATTAATTAAATAGTTGATTGTATAACCAAGTGAAAAGTGTTATATGAAAGAATACTACGAATAAATATATGGAAAAATAGACATTATTAGACGTCATGACGTATTCTACAAAACATTAGTGGTAAAGTGTTGCTTAGCGATGGAGGTAAAGTTGACGCTTTCTGTCTATGTCATGAAAATGATATACACTTTTTTTTTAATCACTGGTTGTGATGATAATCTTAACGCAACTGCGGAATAAACAAACCCTATACGCCCTGGGTAATTACAAGACAAACCGCAGTCTGTGACGAGGCTCCGTGTTAGCTTGCCTGCCTGCCCCAGTCAGCGGGTGAAATCACCTCGGCTCCATTTACAAGTCAAACTTCTGCGCTGTTCCCATGCGCGCGCCCTCCACTGCACATCACAGAGGAGGCTCGCGCTCAGTTATGGCATGTCGCACTTTCCCCTCGGAGTCTAAACGCCTTTGTGTTCAAAAAGCAAGACCTTTTACCTCACTGTTTAACCCTGAATACACCCTTTTACACCCTTTTTAACTATTTAACCCCAAACAGACCCTTACAGACCAGTTCTATAACCTGAACACACACTTTTACCGATACCAAGACGGATTCCCAGCTCATTATGAACTTGTACACAAACTTTTCTTACTTTTAAAACATTTATACCACAAAGATACTTTTTTTATATGAGCACATACTCATTTATAACCATATACAGCTTTAAAACGAGGACTTACTACATACCCCTCACTACATACTGTATATTTATACCTTGATATAAGTCCTGAACACTGATTTTGACTGACATTTAGAAATAATTGGACCACCATATATATGAGCCCATAGTCTATTATAACCTGAATACACAAGCTATATTTCCTTGTACTTATCACCAAAAACGCTTGATTTATATCTTCACTACATATTTATACCCTAAGGTACATGATATAAGTCCTGAATACTGATTTTGATATCCTGAACACTGACACTTACGTCTTGAAAACTTTTTTGGCCACCATATATGAGCCCATAATTATTTATAACCAGAACACACAGGCTATATTTCTTTGTATTGAACACCAGAAAACTGATTTATATCCTCACTGCATAGAGTTACATGATAAAACTCCTGAATACTGATTTTGATATCGTAAACACCGACACTTAGACCTTGAATACCAATCTGACCACCATAGTCTTTTATAACCTGAACCGTACGCAGGCTGTTTTTCTTTATATGTATCACCAAAAACCTTGATTTATATCTTCACTACATATATCCTAAGGTACATGATATAACTCCTGAACACTGATTTTGATATCACAAACACTGACACATCTTGAATACTTTTTTGACCACCATATATTCAAAGATTCAATTTTTTTTTTTTATTGTCAATTCAGTATATATCCAGGACATAGGGGAATCGAAATACAGTTTCTCTCTCACCTTACTTGTAAAATCATATATATATATAAAACACAAAGCCATTTATGATAACTTTTCAGAAGGCATGGATTTACACCCTCACTACATCCCTCATATGATATGATATGATATGATATGATGGGGCGGCACGATGGTGTAGTGGTTAGCAGTGTCGCCTCACAGCAAGAAGGTCCTGGGTTCGAGCCCAGCGGCCGATGACGGCCTTTCTGCATGGAGTTTCCATGTTCTCCCCGTGTCTGCGTGGGTTTCCTCCGGGTGCTCCGGTTTCCCCGACAGTCCAAATACATGCAGGTTAGGCGAATGAATTGGTGGCTCTAAATTGACTGTGAGTGTGAATGGTTGTCTGTGTCTATGTGTCAGCCCTGCGATAACCTGGCGACTTGTCCAGGGTGTACCCCGCCTCTCGCCCATAGTCAGCTGGGATAGGCTCCAGCTTGCCTGCGACCCTGTAGACCAGCATAAGCGGCTAGAGATAATGGATGGATATGATATAAATCCTGAATACTGATTCTGACTTCTGAAACACTGACATTGAAACCCTGGATGTTTTCTATCTTTAGTACTTTCTTGTTTCAGGATTTTTACACTGCTTTGTACACCTTAAACAGACTTTCTCAAAACCTATACAGAGCTTTGTTCTTACAGGCTACTGAACACCTGAACATACTGATTTATATCTTAATTGCATGTGTCAATAAATCCTGAACACAGATTTTGAGATTTTATTCAACTCTGGCACTGAACAGATTTGTTCATACCATCACATGTGTGTGTGTGTGTGTGTATACATTTTACCCCTGAATACTTAATAACACCTGAATACAATTCAGTATTTGACACCTTGAGCGCGAGCGCAGAACCCACACACGCACACCTGAACTTTACCCATAGAAATAAATCACAACTGGTTACATACAGAGCTCGCGCTTTCTTTCCCATTACCCAAACAGGCTACAGATGTTTATACCCTAAACAGATGTGTCTATAAGCCTTACGTCATCACGCATAAGTAATATCCAGATGTTACCTTTCTTATCCGGCGTCAAGCACGAGCCCAAGGAAATCAGGAAAGTCAAAAGGAATCCGCTTTTTCCTAAAGTCTCCATTTCGTCTCTTTTCACGCTTTAGAAGAATCTCTCGGTTTGTAAACGTCTTACTCCATAACTGTAATGCGCCTCTGTCGGCGTGCGTCTGTGTGAAGTTGTGTCCCAATTCGCAGAACCTCTCCCGACTTGAAACTTTTGACAGCTCCTCCTTCGATTTCTGCCCTGAAGGAGTCGATACTCATCGGGCTCGATCCCAAATCACCGCCTCCACCCTGCCCAAGTGCACTAGTTTAAGTGTTCCACAAGGACTCCTGCGCCCTATGTAGTGCACTGCGACGTCCAATCCAGGGTTCCAGCCTGTGACCTGGGGTTCTGACGTCATTAAGGAGGTAGGGAGGGAGGGAGGGAGGTATGCAAGAGAAAGGGTTCCAGTAAAATAAAATAAATAAAGGTATGATGGAAACCTGGGTTTCTCACATTAAGTCCTGGGAACAGCACTTTTTTTTTTCCTGCTGCTGCTGCAACACACCTCACTGAACTCAAGTCTTTAACAAGAATCAGATGTTTGCGGAGGGAAAATGAAGAAATGACTACTCTGAGAACCGTGCTACAGAAATACTGTGTAGCCCGATTAAGAAGAAGAAACCTTTATTCTATATGCACACACACCCAGAGCAGTGGGCAGCCACACCAGAGCACCCGGGGAGCAGTCAGGGGTCAGGTACCTTGCTCAAGGGCACCTCAGCCCAAGGCCACCCCACGCCAACCTAACTGCACGTCTTTGGATTGTGGGGTGACGCAGACAACATGCAAACTCCACACAGAAAGGCCCTTGCCGGCTTCTGGGTTCAAACCCGGAACCTTCTTGCTGTGAGACGACCGTGCTAACCACTACACCACCGTGCCATCAGAACGTCTTAAATAATCCAAATAAACAATCCGGTTCAAGAAATCCAGCGAAGTCTTTGGCCGAATCCCATTTCACCCCTTGGACCAACCCCTTGGCCCTTCCCCTCCATTTTGCGCGTTCACGTGAAGGGGTAGGGGTATCCCAATCCCAGTTAACGCGGAGGGGTAGGGGAAGGGGTAGGGCTTCTGTACCCCTCCAAACGGAGATTTTCCTGGAGCTGACTCCGAACGAAGGGGTTTGAGTGATTTCCCACAATGCCATGCGGATTTCAGCGAGATTTCATGCGGATTTCAGAAAGATGGCGGTTCCCGCAGCGAAAGATTGTCATAAATGTATTTTCTCCATTATTTACGTGTTTTAAGTTGTTATCCAGAGGAAACACGCCGCTTGATTCGCTTTCGAGCTGAGAATGAGCAGCGATTTCTGAAATCCAAGCTGCTGCTAAAAAGCTTTGGGAGTGAGTATTGTTTTCGGTTGCTTGACTGTGTACGTTTTGTTCTGTTATTCTCGCTTTTATTGTTTACATGAGTGTTCTGACACCTCATTCTGTCGGATGTGGTGCACGAAGCGCCAAAGATATCCCATTCAGTGGTGTTAGTTAACAAATCACACCCTGCCAGCAGAGATTTCTGGCTCTGACTGTAGCGGCTGGTCGCAGCCAATGACGCATTTGGTCGCGTTTTGCTAACGTAAACGCTGACGGAGGTACGCGATGACGTATGCGATCGTTGAAGGGCTATCCCAATACGTAAGGGTTGAATTTCAAGCCCTATCCCTTGTAGCTCAGTTTCAAGGGGAAGGGCCAAGGGGAAGGGAGAGGGGGAGGGGTAGGGGTAGAAATTAGAATTGGGATTGGGCCTTTTTCTTCTTCTGGCTGCTCCCGATTAGGGGTCGCCACAGCGGATCTTTCGTCTCCATTGCTCCCTGTCTTCCACATCCTTCTCTACCACTTTCATGTCCTCTCTCATCACATCCTCTTTGGCCTTCCTCGTTTTTGTGTGCCTGGCAGCTCCATCCTCAACATTCTCCTTCCAACATGCTCTGCATCTCTTCTCAGGATGTGCCCATACCATCTCAGTCTCATCTCTCTCAGCTTAATTCACAAGCTCTCTACATGTGCCGTCCCTCTGATGTGCTCGTTCCTTATCCTGTCCAACCTCCCATCGCAAACCTTAACATCCTCAACTCCGCCACCTCCAACTTTGCCTCCTGTCTCTTCGTTAAGGGTATGGTCTCCAATCCGTACATCACAGCTGGTCTCACTACTGTCTTATACATCTTACCTTTCACTTTTGCTGGGACTTTCCTATCACAAATGACTCCCGAAATCCTTCTCCAACTGCTCCACACTGCCATCACTCTCTTTCTCACCTCATGATCGCAGCCCCCATTTTTCAAGAAATCCAGTGAAGTAAATCAAGAAAATCAGTCCAGGTGAAGAAAACCAGTTCAATAAATCCAAATATGGAAACAAATCCAACAAAACCAATCCAATGCATGCTGAATGTGTACTAAACCAATTCCATCCATCCATCCATCCATCCATCCATCCATCAGCGCTTATCCTAATCTAGAACCCATAAGGATTCTTCTTGAGGACACTATGTTAGGAACCCATTGAGGAACCCTTGTAGGAACTAAAGGGCCAAATCTGGAACCTGTAAGAATTCTTCAAGACAGCCTGAGAGGAACCAATGTAAGAACCCTTGAACAATATATTGGATACTGTATATACCATGTCCTTGGGGGGATTGAAATATCTAGAACCCTTATGGCACTCATATTCACACCTATACCACAATGTAACATGAAGTACAGTTGCCATGATTACCATGATGTAACGTATGCACACTGTGATCAAGTTATCATAATGTAACGATAATAGTGAAAGTTAGCTTGAGCTCTAGTGTTATTTCACCAACGATTTATGATATGTCACTGGAAATGTAAATTGACTTAATCAAACTTAAACTTTGTACATTTGATTTTGTTATTTGATTGAATGAGATGTTATTCTAAATTATAATCATGTTTTGTTGTTTCCTGTTATGTGAATATCAGTATAAACGTCTTATAATACAAGAATCATTATTAACACACAGGTCATTCCTGTGATAGTTTTCTTTTTAAACCACTTATTTTACTCATCTCATCTCATTATCTCTAGCCGCTTTATCCTGTTCTACAGGGTCGCAGGCAAGCTGGAGCCTATCCCAGCTGACTACGGGTGAAAGGCGGGGTACACCCTGGACAAGTCGCCAGGTCATCACAGGGCTGACACATAGACACAGACAACCATTCACACTCACATTCACACCTACGGTCAATTTAGAGTCACCAGTTAACCTAACCTGCATGTCTTTGGACTGTGGAGGAAACCGGAGCACCCGGAGGAAACCCACGCGGACACGGGGAGAACATGCAAACTCCGCACAGAAAGGCCCTCGCCGGCCACGGGGCTCAAACCCAGACCTTCTTGCTGTGAGGTGACAGTGCTAGCCACTACACCACCGTGCCGCCTACTTATTTTACATTTTTAAAATTATTTTACAGTTATATCATTCACTTATATATACAGTTGTGGTCAAAAGTTTACATACAGTGACCTGAATGTCATCTAGGATATGAAGGTCATGGCAATATTTTTGCTTTCAGTAATTTCTTTGAACTGTTCTTTTTCTGTGGAAGAATGATTGTACAGCATACATCTTTAATTACAAAAAAACCCCACTACAAGTTTTAATTTTCTTTGGGTTTTCTGAAATCAACACAGGGTCAAAAATATACATAGAGGGTCAAAAATTTACATATGCTCACTTAGGTTATTAATTCAGAGGTGCTGAAACTTCCAAAATGTCTTTTATCTTGCCAAGGCCGAGGTCTCTTAACTTCCTGTTAGTGATCATGATTGACTACAGCTGGTAGCTTCTCTGTGCCTTCATAAAAAGGGTTTGTTTACAGCACTCATTGGATTGACCAATACACAATACAATGGGAAAGTCCAAGGAGCTCAGTGCAGATCTGAGAAAGAGGATCGCAGATGTACACAACTCCGAAATGTCTCTTAGAGCAATTTCTAAACAACTGCAAATTCCAAGATCAGTTCAAACAATTGTATCCAAGTTATTGTGAGGTGTAGTCACTTTGCCAAGCCACTTGCTTCAAGAAAACCTAAACTGTCACCTTCAGCTGAAAGGAAATTGGTTTGGATGGTCAAGAACAACCTGGGAACCACCATGGCACAGCCCTGCCATGGACTGGAAGCTGATGGATCACTGTCTACAGTTCAGATCACCATGGACTAAGAGGCTGCTATCCAAGAAATAACCCCCTGCTCCAAAATTGACATCTTCAAGCTTAACTAAAGTTTGAAGCTGACCACATGGACAAAGAAAAAGCCTTCTGGAGGATAGCTGTATGGTCAGATGAGACAAAGATTGAGTTGTTTGACCACAATGACCACCATGTACAGAAGGACACTGTACCAGCTGGTGGTGGTGGTAGGATCATCATGCTGTGGGGCTGTTTTGCTGCCAGTGGAACTGGTTCATTGCACAAAATGGATGGAATAATGAAGAAGGAGGACTACCTCAGAATTCTTCAGCATAAACCATCAGAAACTTGAACACGACTTGGGAGTTACAACAGGACAATGAACCCAAACACGCATCAGAGCTGGTTGTGGAGGATAAAGCAGGCTAACATTAAGCTTAAAACAAGCCCTGACTTTAACCCTATTGAAAATATATGGACCGTGCTTATAAGTTGAATCTATGCCAAGAAAAAAAAAATTAATTGAACTCTACTAATTTTACCATGAAGAGTCGTGAAATATCCAACCAGAATTCTGTCAGAAGCTTGTTCATGGTAAACAAAAATGTTTGATCAAGGTGAATCTTGCGAAGAGACATTTTACCCAAATATTAGGTGTGCTGTATGTATATTTTTGACCCCATGTTGATTTCAGAAAACCCAAAGAAAATTAAAACTTGTGCACCAAATTCTAGTGTTTTTTTTTTAAATTAAAGATGTATGCTGTACAATCTGCCACAGAAAAAGAACAGTTCAAAGAAATGACTGAAAGCCCAAATATTGCCATGACATTCATATCCATGATGACATTCATGTCACTGTATGTTAACTTCTGACCATATATATATATATATATATATATATATATATATATATATATATATATATAAAATTCAGTTATATTATAATTATTATTTTTAAATTATTTTACATTTTTTATTTTACTTATTTTTATTTTACAAATTATCATTTCTGTCCGTATCATTCGCAACAGTAGCAAATGTGGCATCGATCATATATCAATGATATGTCAAAACTTAATGCTTCAGGAAGTTTTTGTTTTTGTTAGTAAGAGTATAAGCCCTAAATCTGGGGATAATAATTACAAATGTAGTTACACATCTACGTCATACTTCCTTAATTACACAAAATGTACAACAATGATTACAATTTCCTTTTCCACATACAGTATGTGAAATGCGACTTGGTGTCTTCAAACAGTTTAATAAAAATTACACTATGCTAAACCTCTGGCATAATTATTAAAGGACATATTACTTCAGGATAATTAATATAAATGGGACTTTATAGTTTCTTTAAGAATCCTTGGATGAGAAAGCTGCAATACAAATATTATTTGTATTCTTTTGAAAGATTTATAGGAACGGATTTTCTTGTGCATTGACCCATGTGATCGACTCTGCTGTATGTTCTTTGGAAACCCTTCAAATATATACGTTCACCTTTGACTCGACCATAATAGCGCAGCTGAAATAACAGGTATCTATTTACGGCCAGGAATCCACTACAGGATGTCTGGTGAAATTATTATAAATCGACACAGAAAGATTTCTCAACTAACTGCTGTACAGATTGCTCAGCTAGATGTAAATGGACACGGTGGTGGTGTAATGTGGTGAAACAGATCAGGACTGGCTTAAATCTGCAAGCCCTTCAGGAGAATTATAGCCTAAAGCGGTGTTTTAGTTTTATTTACTTCCAGATTTGTTTAATGAAATTTGTACATGAATTCCCAAGAAGAGCAGAAATAAAATGATGGATAATTACAATAATGAAAATATCACAAACCCAATCTCAGTCAAGGAATTAAATACAGAAAGTAATAACAAAAATATAGCACGTTATCAAACAACTTACAATACTAATGTGAATCTTCAGTATATATCACGAGGCAAAAACAGTAAATGGATTAAAATAGATATATATTTAACAGTTATTCTATGAAATTGAGTCGTACATGAGCTGATATTCGACAAGTTGCGTAGCACCGATCGGCTATAATCCATGTATGACGAGATTGAGTGGAATAACTGTTTTATTCTATCCACATTCACTGGATTTTTTTGTGAAACGAAGCATCCATCCATCTATTATCTGTAGCTGCTTATCCTGCCCTACAGGGTCACAGGCAAGCTTAGAAGAAACCTTTATTCGTCACATGCACACTTCAAGCACAGTGAAATTCATCCTCTGCATTTAACCCATCTGAAGCAGTGAACACACACACACACCCAGAGCAGTGGGCAACCACACCAGAGCACCCGGGGAGCAGTCAGGGGTCAAGTACCTTGCTCAAGGGCACCTCAGATCAACCTAACTGCATGTCTTTGGATTGTGGGGGAAACCGGAGCACCCGGAGGAAACCCACGCAGACATGGGGAGAACATGCAAACTCCACACAGAAAGGCCCTCGCTAGCCGCTGGGTTCAAACCCGGAACCTTCTTGCTGTGAGGCGACCGTGCTAACCACTACACCACCATGCCACCCAAATATGGTCACACCCCACATGGGACTCAAACCCACAATCCCTGGCTTAGGAGGCCAGTGCCTTATCCATTAGGCCACTGGGGCTTTTTTTTAAGCTGGAGCCTATCCCAGCTGACTACGGGCGAAAGGCGGGGTACACCCTGGACAAGTTGCCAGGTCATCACAGGGCTGATACAGACACAGACAACCATTCACACTCACATTCACACCTACGGTCAATTTAGAGTCACCAGTTAACCTAACCTGCATGTCTTTGGACTGTGTGGGAAACCGGAGTGCCCGGAGGAAACCCACGCGGACACGGGGAGAACATGCAAACTCGAAATAAAGCATTTTTATTTTTATTTTTTGCAAATTTGACAGAAGTGGACAAAGTCCCCAACTTCATTACTTAAGTCAAAGTACAGATCCCTCTGGTTAAATGTTACTCCGATACAAGTGAAAGTTGTCCAGTCAAATTTTTACTTAAGTTAAAGTGCCATTCCATCATTGGATGTATTGTTTGGCATAAAATACAATATATTTTGACAACATATATAAATGGTATCACTAGATAGAGAAATCTTTTAGCTTCAAAATGATATATCAAACATAATTTTTGACAACGACAAGTATATTAATTTTGCGACCAAAGTCACCTACCCTTTTAATTTCCGCGCGTGATGTCATCGGCAGGTTCCCCTTCTTGTGTACCACGTGACGTGTGACGTGGCACATATTATCAGCAATGGCGGACAGAACGCGATAAAAATAATACCAATAAATCTAGCTAATACCAATAAATCTAGCTAACTGAAAGATTAACTCAAAAATTTTCGCAATTTTTTTGGCCCCCATATACGAGGAGAAATGACTCTCTCACTTTGGGGGTTTCCTGGTCTAAAAATAGACCGACACGTGGTACACAAGAAGGGGAACCTGCCGATGACATCACGTTTCACTACCGCGCGGAAATTAAAAGGGTAGGTGACTTTGGTCGCAAAATTAATATACTTGTCGTCGTCAAAAAATTATGTTTGATATATCATTTTGAAGCTAAAAGATTTCTCTGTCTAGTCATGTTGTCATAAAATATATTGTATTTTATGCCAAAGAATACATCCAATGGTGGAATGGCACTTTAAAGGACTGAAGTACTTGCTTTTAAAAATACTTAAGTATTAAAAGTACATTTTCTGTCAACGCACTGTGGTATTATTGACACAACACTTACAAAACCTAATGCCTCTGAAGCAACTGACTGGAGTTTCTGACTAGTTTGTAGAACCTGTAGCGCTGAAGCTCCACCTGACATGCTAGCAAACTCTTTTCAAACTCGAAATCATATTGGGTAGCTAATATTACTAGAAAAGAAAGATTTCTACATTCTGTTTATTTGGCAAGATTATGATAAAGTTAACTTTATTCATGTTAGCGTAACTCTTTTTTGTATATGCTAACTAACAGCGTCCAATTCAACTAGCTATGTGTAAACATTAGCCATGAACAAGGTTACGGCAACTTGGTGGGAAAATCCATAGAAAGTCATTTGACTAACCAGACTGCATAGCTATTTTATCGCTAGCTCTAAAAGCACAGACAACTTTGTTGCAAGCTTTCTCTTGGAATAAAACGTTTATATCCCTCAATATGCTTCCGCAGGTTGGACGGCGAGTTTTTGTAGGCCATGATGTGGTTCATTTTCAGCAAATAAAGCAAACATTTAAAACAAAATTAATCTTTAATCCTTTCAGAAAACTGAAATATGGGTTCTAGGTAAGGCCACGAGTGCGTGCGTTCGCCAGAAGAACCGCCTCCTTCCATTCTGCCATCAACTGATTGTGTTAAATAACGCTGCGGGGAAATAAGTGAACTTGATTTTATACGGTCTCTGGATGTGACGTGACCCTAGTGATTACTGATCGGCTGTCTCAGTGTCACCTGCGAAAAAACCAATCACATTTTAGAAAAGAAAACAAAAACATCCACTTTCAAAGCTGTTTCATAGTAACGAGTGACGAGGACCTTGATAGAAATGTAGTGGAGTGAAAAGTACGATATTTGTCTTTCAAATGTAGTGAAGTTAAAGTCATAAGTTTCCAAAAAAATAATACTCAAGTAAAGTACAGATACTCAAAAAGTGTACTTAAGTACAGTACTCAAGTAAATGTACTTTGTTACTGTCCACCTCTGAAATTTGATAAATAAAAACTTTATACAAAATGTCCGACAAAATAATTTCCGCTTAGAATGTAAACAAACCGGCAAAATGACAGGAGCAATTTGTGAAAAATGCGATAATAATAATAATTCTTGAAAAATAAAAAAGATACGTTCTTACCATCAAATCAAATCAAATCAAATCAAATCAAGTTTATTTGTATAGCGCTTTTAACAATAAACATTGTCGCAAAGCAGCTTTACAGAATTTGAACGACTTAAAATATGAGCTAATTTTTCCCTAATCTATCCCCAATGAGCAAGCCTGTGGCGACGGTGGCAAGGAAAAACTCCCTCAGACGACATGAGGAAGAAACCTCGAGAGGAACCAGACTCAAAAGGGAACCCATCCTCATTTGGGCAAATCAAATACTTTTAATCCATATTTTGTTGCTTTTTTTTGTATTTTTCGGGGTTTTGTTTTCGAGTAGGGTTTTTATTTCGTCCTTGGCTGCTTCAGCAACATGCTCTGCCATTTTCTTCTTCTTGCTCTTTAGGGTTTTTTGGTGTTTGGCAAACCAACTTAAAGGTGCGTTACTGCCACTGACTGGGCCAGAGTGTGGAACAGGAGATATTGGGGGAAAAAAAACAACTATATTCTTTTTACTATTTCTGTTTCTTTTAAATACTTGATAACAAAGTGATATATCTGACTTGATGCACTCCACCATTTTGTTTTTCTCTACTCACGGTATATGAACTGATATCCTAGTAGTAGAGTAGCCAATCAGAGCATGCGTTTGCTCATATCCAGCGAATGTGGATAGATAGATAGATAGATAGATAGATAGATAGATAGATAGATAGATAGATATTATGATCACAAACCAGACAAAACAACCCCCCCCAAACCTCAATAACCTCATAAACACAAACGACACTGTGTACAATATGAAGATGTTTAAATATCACTCCACCATGAAAAAACATTAATTACGGCTGTATAATGTCTCAACAACGATAGGTTTACATTCCAGAACTTTCTGAGCACGTACTGTATCTACTCCAACACCTTGCAGCGTTCAGAACCCCACATCACTTTATCATAATAATGTCATTTGTTTCTCTGATACCCCACAACCTGGAACACGTTAATGTTGGACATTAATTCTCAAGAGCTCCATTCCGACAAGCCGAGTGAGGCACAAGGCACAAATCTTGATAATGTCTCCAGCCAGACTGAGAGGGGACGTGACTGAAAGAGCTCATATATCTCTAGTCAGTTCCATGAGCTGTTATTGCATTAGAGTAAGCGTGTGCCTCAGGGAATGGGGTTCGCACGGATATGAGGAGTGCGGACCAGTGGGTGAAAGCAGGGATGTCATCAATATCATATAAACACATTAAATATGATACGAGCCCATAAACAAGATCTGAGTTTCTAGAATACAGAAGGGTGTTCCTCTATAAATTCCTCAAATAACATCTGAAAGCAAAACACGAAGGCTATTGTCTAGGTGTTCGTTTAAGTGACCAGAAGGTTGTGAGGTTTAATCCCATGACTGTCACTGTTGGGTCCTTGTTGCTATCATTGATATGGTGAAGTTATCTGTGGGTTTTCTCCAGTCAGAGATAAACAGGCATGCGTGCTTAGTAACTACAAGAGTTTTCTTTAAAGCAGATACGCAGAACCATGGCCTCACTTTTTGTTTATAAATGCCTTGAGACCTCAAGAATGGCACAGGAATAGTTTTAAGTGTTACCAATGAATCTAATATAGTAATTTTTACGACTAAAGTGATTCATATAGGTAGCGGTCTGAGTGAATGACCTTGACATCCGTGATGTCACAGCAGGAAGTCTATCGGTCTCATCGCCATTTCTGCTATACTGAAACACAGAGCTGACTGCAACTCCGATCCTCCATTTTGAGCTAATTTATCACCATGCCACGTAGATGTGTTGCTGGCGGGTGCAGCAACATGACAGAAGGTGGATTTACGTTGCATTTATGGCCCAAGAATGTTCAAACTGCAAAGATTTGGATGCGTTTTGCGAGAAATTCACAGACACATTGGGCGGCTATGAAGTGGTCTCTCCTCTGCTCTGCACATTTTACTGAAGACTCGTACGAGACCTCTGATCTGTTGAGGAGCATTGGCTATAAGCCCGTATTGAAAGAGGGTGCAGTACCAACAATTAAATAAAACTACAAGAAAAGGAAAGTAAGTTCAGTTGGTCCAGTTCTCCCGGAGTGTGAGCCGAGGGTTGTTGCTAAAACCCAGGACGGAACGGGATGTGACATATTATCACTCAGGCAGTGACCTCCCCGCGGTTGTTGCTAAAACCGGTGATATCCCATCCCAGGTTTTAGTAATTGCCTGAGCCAAGCAGTAATGGCGGAGTACTCAATATGGAGAAAATGGAGAATGAGTGAACCAGCTGTCTGATTTCTCCGCTGGATATGCTCGCCTCAGCAGCAATATCTCGCCCTTATGTGGAAGAAGCGAATGAACAGAGAACTGAATGAAGAACTGAAAGTCAGATTGTTTCAAAACAATCGGCCACAAGGTCGGCCTTCAAGAAGTGAGAACACAGACGAGTAAGATGCAACTCTCATTTGGTTACATCACAACAACAACAACAACAACAACAACACTCGCTGTTTACCTGCATTTAGATTAATACATGTAACTTGTATTGTGCATTTAAGTTACCGGTATGAGATTATTTAATTTGCTTCAGCATGTGATTGTCTCAGTTTATCTGCTTATTTAATGAGCCTTTTACGTTTTATCAGTGAAAATGCATGCAAGTACATGTACGTTGCATAAGTTATAACACCTATCCTGTTTTAATGAGAGTAAACCCACAATCAGTGAAGTCAAATCAGTCTTAGTTGAGCAAGTCGGTAACGGTATTTCTTACTTTCACCATAAATTTTTATTTATGTGACTTTGGGCTATAGCTGTCAAAGGCCTCGGCCTTAAAACCGGTTACCGCTGTGTGTCACACACTCAGGGCTGGCTGGCTCAGCGGGGCAGCTTGAACGCCAACTTTGTGGTTGATTTTAACTTTTTATTCCCATTTATGCAGCATACAAGAGTCAAGGATGGAGATACTATCCACTCAGAAATGTATTTAAAAATAAAGGTTCTGCGTATCTGCTTTAAAGAGGGATTGATTGAACAGTTTTTGGAGTCTCCGCTTACAGTCAGAGCTAAAGAGGGATTTGTGCTTAGCAGTTTCTTGCTAACTTTTTGTCTTTATAACTTATAGAGAAATAGAAAAAAAGAGGCTGGTGAAGGAACAACTCTTTATAGTTGGGTATATCTACTGGGTATATGGTGGTGTAGCGGTTAGCACTGTTGCCTCATAACTAGAAGGTTCTGGGTTCAAACTTCACAGCAGACAGGGGCCTTTCTGTGTGGAGTTTGGATGTTTTCCCCGTGTCTGTGTGGGTTTCCTCCATAGTCCAAAGACATGCAGTTAGGCTAACTGGCTCCTCTCAATCCTTGACTTGCAAGTGACATCAAAGCAAAGGAGAAACCTGGATGTCGGCCATGTTGGTGGATATACAAATGCGGGGTCAAGCGACATTCCATATAAAACATGGTCAAAACGTGCACAACTCTTTTTGTTTTTCCACTGCTTTAAGCGTTCTTTTAGTTCTGCTATATCTTTGTGCTGTACAGTATATGGTTGTGGTCACAACAGTACTCGTCACTGTGGCACGTTCTGATTTTTTAGAATTCCGTCCGTGATTCAGAAAGAGGGCGAGGAATCTCTGAGGCTTAGTACGGAGAGGAGACAAGCACGGCTGAACAACATCGACAGGACTGATCTAACAGAGGCTAAAACCAAAACAGCTCGTGTTTGCAGTCATCATTTTATCTCAGGTGAGATTTAAAAGCTTTCCCGATAATATCATGGAAGAATTTTATTTCGTGTTGCTAGAATTTTGCAAGAAAATGAGCGTTCTCTTGTCATGGTTCACTCAGTCATTGTTATAATTTTAACACGTGTATTACCATTTCGCTTCTAGCAGTGCCAGTAAAATTATACGATAGAAAAAATCCAAACTGGGCACCTACTCAGAACATGGGCTATGTATTGTCCGAGCTCGGACTTGATTCTTCGGCAGCCAAACCAGATAGAATGTGATATCTGGGTACTTGATGGTCAGTAGAAGCGTCTTATCTTCAGAAAAATCTGACTTTTTTAAATAATATGGGTCAAAACCACACATCTCTATCTTGTCTTTGTATCGAATCTTCACTCAAGCGTTCAAATCGTGGTAATACTGAGAAAATTCAGCATTGTTTACAGACACGCTTTCAGTGGCTGCCATCCTAGCTGCTTTGTATATCCACCATCATGGCGGACGCTCATGATGTAGCACATTTTGATCACGTGGTTGCAAGTTATCTATTGCCCAGAGGTGTGTGTGTGCACGTGCTGAAAGGAACTGGCCGCCCTACTATTGCAATTCTGGCCAAGTCAACCAAAAACATGGTTTGCCTCAAGTATGGATCGGGTTCAGCAGCGACAACGATGATGATGATATCAACCCTATAATGTGATAATGGAAACTAGCTTGTTTTGTGGTTGTTGAACAATGTAAAATGTACTTATAAATGGACAAAAATACAATGTGTCATTCTTTAATTAAAAAAAAGATTATTGTTGGCTTGAGAGGAGACTTAAAACATTTTAAGACATACTGTTATTGGAAAACAATCAACTCCATGGAGATACCATGGCTCAGTGGTGAGAGAGAAGCAGCTTTGATACCAAAAGGTCACTGGTTTGATTTCCTGAACCAGCAGGAATGGCTGAAGTGCCCTTGAGCAAGGCACCTAACCCCCAACTGCCCCTCAGGCCGCTCTGGATAAGAGCATCTACTAAATGCTATTAAAGCTAGACTGCCTTTCAGATTGTTCAAGTGTAGGTCATAAAAAGAATTTTCCCCGACACCTAATTATTTTTGTTTAGTGGACCAAAAGCTACAGAATTCAAATCACAGACTTCCAATTTTATTCGTTTTTTAAATAGAATAATTAATGAATTTAGCTCCACGTGGACCTAAATTCTCCGCTATTTTTTCCTGCTTCACCATGACCCAATTCAAGATACTACGCCATGCATCACGTGGTGGGCTTTCCCTGTTCGCGCAAGGCATTGTGAGATACAAATTTGAAATGGGAGAGAAAAATGGAGAACGTGAGTGTGCGAATGAAACGTGAAAGACCGACTACAGTAACGGAAAGAAAGCGAGAAGAAAAGACGTTATGTTATATATGAAGGAAAGGAAATGCGGGACCAAACTAATAAATATCGGCGCTCAGCGAGCACCTCGGTGTGATCAGCCGTTCGTTTAGCGGCAAAATGATGGAACTGTCAGTGCACGCTCAAAGGTAAACCTGCGCATGCGCAACACACACACGGACTTCCTCTGTCTGCTTGACTGCGCGAAGTGAGCGATTTCATGCACATTATTTGCTTTAATCCACTCAAATTAAAGAACTTCCCAGCCACAGAATGGCCTGATATTTTGTGAGATATTACAGAAATAAACATATAACACAATGACCACATTTCAGAGAGAGGTTAATTTCACTGATTTTATGAAATTGAAAGGCCGTCTAGCTTTAATATTTATGTAATGTAAGTCCACTTTGGTGGCGTTGGCTATAATGGAATGTTTTATTGCTTAAAGGGGACATGTTAAGCGATAAAACTCACTTTTTCAGTGCTTGTGCACATATCTGGAGTGCCTACCAACCCACACTCTGAAATAAGACAACCAGTGAGTTTCTTCTTACATAGAAATGAAAGCTCATTAGAAAAATCACATGGCTTGAGAGAGCCATCTTTGCAAAGGATACAGCAGTTTTTCCCCCTCACAAGCATCAGACCTGCTAGCATTATGTCAAATTGAGCTAAGCACTGAAACTGCTCTGCACAGAGCAGCACATATGGTTACATCGACCCCCCATTCTCAGTGGACAGAAGAGCTGAGTGGATTGGGTTTATTTTTAATGGCAACGTCCCAGCTCCAGTTGGAAAAAAAACCTGTTTGTGTGCGATAATTACTTTTCGTCTGACTGTTTTAGCAACCTGGGCCAATGCAGGACTGGCAATTAAATTGTTCCTAAAAGAGGGATCAATACCAACTGTACCACGGTAAACCTGCAAATGAGGGAAATGTAAGTCATCCCCATTCTCATTATCTCTAGCCGCTTTATCCTTCTACAGGGTCGCAGGCAAGCTGGAGCCTATCCCAGCTGACTACGGGCGAAAGGCGGGGTACACCCTGGACAAGTCGCCAGGTCATCACAGGGCTGACACATAGACACAGACAACCATTCACACTCACGGTCAATTTAGAGTCACCAGTTAACCTAACCTGCATGTCTTTGGACTGTGGGGGAAACCGGAGCACCCGGAGGAAACCCACGCAGACAACATGCAAACTCCGCACAAAAAGGCCCTCGCCGGCCACGGGGCTCAAACCCAGGACCTTCTTGCTGTGAGGTGACAGCGCTAACCACTACACCACCGTGCCGCCGGAAATGTAAGTATTTAAAATAAATAATTATGCTATGTGTTTCTTTGGCCGTTTAATACTAGCTAATGCAGTGGCATAACCGTTACGATTAGAGCTGGGACTTGAGCTCAGCCAAACCTTAGCCAGACACCAAAAAAGCAACAGGGTAAAGGATTTTGTAAGGGATTAGCAGCAGGCTGTCAGGTCGCTCCGTTGTGTGTAGCTGTCGATGTTGATTTTAAAAGTAACTCAGTAAATTACATAATTTTTAAGCTCGCCATAGCTTGCAGATTTGTAACTGAATTCTGATGATAATGGGCTGACTTTGTTAAGTTAGTAAGGCTAACAAATCCAACATAAGCCCAGGCGGATGACTTATCCATAAAAAAAAAAAAAGTTAACTCCAGCAATACAGCCTGCTAGTGGTTTTTTTTTTACAGCCAGTCATCCATGGGTAGCATTGATAATTGTCAACTTTGAAATGCTTTTCAACAGTTTTCCCTGTTTCTGTTAGGTCTAGTGCTAGAGTTGGTCTTCCCTTTTGCATTATAAATTGTTTCTCCGCAAAAGCCCACCTTGGAAAAGGTAACGTTATTAAGCCTGCCACGTCGATCTCTTCTGTCATAGCTGCAGACATAACGATCTGACTCACGGTTAAGCTAGCATTGGCCTTCGAGAGGGCCTAGGGCGATCAATTTTTGGTCCCTTCCACTATAAATCAGAATCTGATTGGTTAATTCATCCATCTGTCACTTCCTACATAAACATACACTACCATGGCCTTCTGTCCCGGCAATGAAGTCTGAACCAGTGAGTGAGCCAACTCGAAACTCACAAAAAACAATCTCATTGGATAACTCGATTTTAGTGTTTTCAGGACAGTAACCCTTTCATTTTTGAAGCAAATTTGATAGAAAACAAGGCCGAATTAGAATTAGAAGAGAATAATTATAATGAAATTATGAAAGAAATGAAAGAATGAAAGAAATTAAATATAACATTTGAAATACTGATATATTTAGGCCTTCTCTGAAGACCTAGAAGGCCCTGACGGTTCCCCTCTAATCTAATAGCTGACCTAACAGCTGAGGTCATCGATGTATGCTCATTTTCAAAAAAGTTAATGAATAGAATGCCTTTATTGTCACTGCACAAATGTACAATGAAATTTAGTTCATCACAGGAGAGCAAAGCCACTGCATACTTACGCACCACCACTCTTGGGCACTTCAGCCCAAGGCCATCCTATGTTAACCTAACTGCTTGTCTTTGAACTGTGGGGGAAACTGGAGCACCCGGAGAAAACCCACACAGACACAGGGAGAACATGCAAACTCCACACAGAAAGGCCCTCATTGGCCGCTGGGCTCAAACCCAGAACCTTCTTGCTGTGAGGCGACAGTGCTAACCACTACACCACCATGCCGCCATGCCACAAGTAATGCCGTTACTTGCTGCAGGATCCACAATACCGTAACACTATGAGTTTGTTGGTTGAGGTGAACTTTTCATAAACGTGAGATGCTTTTGTAAAGTTTGCGAGGTTTTTTTTCTCATGTTGTTTTACCATGGTATGGACAAGACGCTGATTTTGTCGCTGTGCCTTTAAATTTAAATATGTAATTAGCTTTAGTCTGATTGGCTAACATCCATCTCTGTCATCCATGGATTCCGTTAGCCAATCAGAACAAAGCTATTAACATATTTAAATTTAAAGGCACATCCGCAAAATCAGCCTGTCTCATCCGACAAGGTTTTAAAGCGATGAACCAGGAAATTTTGAAATTACAGGGTTATGAAATGTCATCATTCTACATTAATACAAGATGTTTGAGATGAAAAAAAATTAAGCAGAATTTAGCTTAAAAAAAAAGTTGTAACGTCAGTCCACTAGGCCATTTCCCTGGGCGTGGCCGTACTGGATTAGCCAGCCAGATACATTGGATGGATGTATTCGGAAATGAAAACGAAGGTGGCGTTGTGTGACGTAGGATTCCGCACGTCTTCCTCATTCCGGATTGGATTCAATTCATTTGGCTGAGTGGCTTCAGCAAGTAAAGCGAGAAAACTTTACTTGTGGAACAAGTAGCAAATTGTCCAGTGATCATTTTACAGGAGATTGTGGATTTGTGGAGGACTTGGATGAAAAAAAAAATCACTGGGAAGAAGTGAGACACGAGGCAGAAATGACGACTGAAGCCAGACGCGATCCTGACTTTGTTTCACCACAAAACACTAACAGCACAACAGCACACCGTGCCATGCATCAAACAGATGGAAGATAAGCAGGTAAATATATATATTTTTAAATAAACAGGCAATAAGCTAGCCACGACTTTATTTTGATTCCTTTTCTAATCCTGCATTGCCATAATTTTTGTCGAGAAATGCAAACAAACTGACCGAGAAGTCACGCTAAACCATAATATTATACTACACAGGAAATTTGCCTGAGTAAAATTTACTCAAATTGAAGAAAATTTTACTATACATTACCGTTCAAAAGTTTGGGGTCACCCAGATAATTTTGTGTTTTCCATGAAAAGTCACACTTTTATTTACCACCATAAGTTGTAAAATGAATAGAAAATATAGTCAAGACATTTTTCTGGCCATTTTGAGCATTTAATCGACCCCACAAATGTGATGCTCCAGAAACTCAATCTGCTCAAAGGAAGGTCAGTTTTATAGCTTCTCTAAAGAGCTCAACTGTTTTCAGCTGTGCTAACATGATTGTACAAGGGTTTTCTAATCATCCATTAGCCTTCTGAGGCAATGAGCAAACACATTGTACCATTAGAACACTGGAGTGAGAGTTGCTGGAAATGGGCCTCTATACACCTATGGAGATATTGCACCAAAAACCACACATTTGCAGCTAGAATAGTCATTTACCACATTAGCAATGTATAGAGTGGATTTCTGATTAGTTTAAAGTGATCTTCATTGAAAAGAACAGTGCTTTTCTTTCAAAAATAAGGACATTTCAAAGTCACCCCAAACTTTTGAACGGTAGTGTATGCCAGATAACATTTGGTCCCTCTCTAAAAACAGTAAAAGTCACTCTTTTGATAGAGCTGTTTTTCCAGAGTCACTTTTCCTCAACTCGGTGTTAATATTTTACTCTTTATTTTGGTATTTGACTCTATTCAGTGTGTTTTGAAATGAACTCTTGTACTATTTTACTCAGTTCAGAGCCACAGTCAATTCTGTTACTCTGTTACACAATTACTCTGTCATTTTGCTCCCACTCCAACTCTACGTTTTACTCTCTAAACTCAAAATAGAGCAAAATTAACTATTTTTTGAGGAAAATACTTATAACTCTGGAAAAATTCCTGGAAAAATGGCATGCACTTGTACACCTCCACTGTGCTTATGGAAAATGACGTCACGCACGATGGAGTTATGGCGGCCTCCCTGACAAAAATAAATAAATAAAAATAATAATAAAAAGTCCCGTCTATTTTCATCACTTTAGTGATTATATCGTTAAGAACAAATTCAACATGCAGCTTTTTTTTATAAAGGACAGACATAAAGACCGACGTTTAGCTTAGTTTGTTTATTTGCGAGATATTTCCTTTATACCATATTAAAACAGCGTGAGAAAAAATAACCCAGGGTGTTTTTTAAAATTAAAAATATTCACAAACTTTACAAAAGCATTTCAGAGAATAATTTAATATAATCGAAAAGAGGTTTAATACATCTCCTTCGGTGTTGTAGTTGAGTCACTAAACCTCAAGTCCGAGTCCAGTCTCGAGTCCCCAGTGTTCAAGTCCATGTCATTAAAGAAAATTTCGAGTTGAGTCCACTATTGATCCGAGTCGAGTCCGAGAACAAGACTCCAAGTGCACCATTTGACGGTGGCTGTTGACCATTACTGCTCCGTTTGGGATCACCACCTTACTCGTGGTGGGGCGGTTTGCATGTCCCAGTGACCTCTAGAGCTATGTCGGCTGGAGTTTCAAACTCCTGGTAGGGCCACCCATGCCGAACAGGTCGAATGGTAGGGGCCAGACGAAGAGTGATCCCCTGGTCCTCCAGGTTGGGGGTTGGGCGTGAGGCCAACTACTCCACCCCGTAAAAAGAAACAAAGTTATGGAAACCACGACAATGACGACAAGTGAAATATCTGGTCTGAGGGTAGTCTTGAGTTGGACAATCAGTGGCAGCATGACCAACTCTAATGAAAGCCTCCATGGGGAAGTTAGAACTGCGAGAGATAGTCTACTCGGACCAAAGGCAAGGATTAGAATAGGAGTATGGAACGTCCGCACTGTGTATGAAACATCAAAGTCAGCCCAGGTTTTGAGAGAAATGAGTAAGTAACTCTATAGATACACGGGCTGCTACATCATCATACTGGAAATTAAACGTCATCGCCTGAAATGGTTGGGACGTGTTTTAAGAATGGAGCAGGGGTGCATACCAAAGGCATTGCTACAGTGGGAGGTGTAGGCCTGAACGACCCAAAACAACCTGGCAAAGAACAGTCCAGACCGAGCTTAAAGAGATGGGCCTTACATGGGGCGAGGCCCAAAAAGTAGCGAAGGATCGCCAAGAATGGCGTTGCCGGGTTGGGGCCTTATTTCCCACCAGGGAAGAAGAGGATAAGTAAGTAAAAAGTAAGTAAGTTGACCATTGAGTCATTGACCATTGACTTATCACCATTGTTTCAAATAACCAATCACTAATCACCATTGCTCCAGTTGACCTATGACTTATCGTCATTGTTTCAAACACCAGTCACTGATCACCACTGTACTAAAATGACTAATCACCTATCAATGTTGTTCCTAGTGTCCAGTCACTGATCACCATTGTACCAAAACGACCAGTCACTAATTACCGTTATTCCCACTGACCATTGATTTATCACAACTGTTTCAAACAGCCAATCACTAATCACCATTGTTCCCATTGACCTCTGACTTATCACCAGTGTTGTAGTCGAGTCACTAAACCTCGAGTCCGAGTCCAGTCTCAAGTCCCCAGTGTTCAAGTCTGAGTTATTAAAGAAAATTTTGAGTCGAGTCCACTGTTGATCCGAGTTGAGTCTGAGAACAAGACTCCATCCGCACCATTTGACGGTGGCTGTTGCTGCCTTTATGTGAAACCGTCTCCGCTACTGTGTTGGATTAATGTTACTGCTCGACTGCCCCGTTTTAGTTAACAGGCTACAGATAAAATGCTTGTTCATCGCTCAGAAAGCCCCGTCCACTATCAACAGGGCAAATAACATGAGAGAGGGTTAACACTAGCTAGTTCATCGCTCAGCAACAAGCCACGCCCACTATCAACAGAGCAATGAACATAGCGTGTCACTTCCTAGGGGCGTTCTCGCCAGGCATTTTAGCGCCATTAACGTTAGTTTGTTCCTGAACATGACATATGACTAGGTGAACGTGCATTCTCTTGCACAAAATTAGTATACAAATTTATGTAGATATAAATATAAATATCTTCTGCCAAATTATTATGGCATGTTACACAAAAATAAAGAAAAAATCCGAGTCTCCAATTTACGAGTCCGAATGCAGTTAATGCACAAGTCCAAGTCAAATCATGAGTCGGACTTGAGTCTGAGTTCTGGACTCGAGTACTACAAGAAAAAATCTGAGTCTCCAATTTACGAGTCCGAATGCATTTAATGCACAAGTCCAAGCATACCTGTCAACCCTCCCATTTTTCCCGGGAAATCCCTTATTTTGACTTATTTCCCGCTGTCTTCCCGTTTTTTTATTTTCCCGAAAATATCCCGTATTTTCACATTATATAAAAGTCGGTAGGTCCAGAATTCATGATGCGCCTCTGACAGGAGTTTACAGTAGGAAGTCGGGCCATGAATTCACGTCCCCGCCCTCTCCAGTACAGCAGGTGGCAGTCTAGTAATTACACATTGATTTTAATTGCATGTCTGTGAAGAAGACTGTCAGAACCATAGCGCTAGTCTGACCCATAGATTTACATAGAAGACTAGATTCCTCACCGCGTATTCCAGAACGTCCGCACAGGGCGACCATCTTACCACAGGCAAGGGGGATGAAGACTTACGCAAGCACAGCACAGCCCAGCACTCACATTATGATTTACAGGAAATCAAAGTACTGACTTTGATGACAAGCTGATGTTTGTGTCTGTTTTAATTGTAGATGTTTATATCAGTATGTTTAGTTTTATTTTAACTGCACATTGGAGCCTAGTCAAATGAAATTTCAATCTTCTGTGCTAACATATATTGACTTTGACATGATAATCAGCTTTGAATGTTCTTTCTGTAAATGTAAAGATATCTTTTTATCCTTGGAAGTATAACCACATGTGATTAATTAAGTGCTTTTTTTGTCACAAACTACCGTGAGTCGCTGTCACTGTTTTATACTATTACTTACTCGGGCAGTGCATTTGTTATTATGCTATGATGCGAGTTTACATTTGTTATTATGCTATGCTGTGAGTGCATTAGGTTTTTGAGGTGGATGAAGTATTTCTGAAGTTTCAGAAGCGAGTAAGCTGTTTATTTAACTTTAGCTTCCCCTACGGCCCTATCACATGTAAAAATCTCATCTCATCTCATTATCTCTAGCCGCTTTATCCTTCTACAGGGTCGCAGGCAAGCTGGAGCCTATCCCAGCTGACTACGGGTGAAAGGCGGGGTACACCCTGGACAAGTCGCCAGGTCATCACAGGGCTGACACATAGACACAGACAACCATTCACACTCACATTCACACCTATGGTCAATTTAGAGTCACCAGTTAACCTAACCTGCATGTCTTTGGACTGTGGGGGAAACCGGAGCACCCGGAGGAAACCCACGCGGACACGGGGAGAACATGCAAACTCCGCACAGAAAGGCCCTCGCCAGCCCCGGGGCTCGAACCCAGGACCTTCTTGCTGTGAGGTGACAGCGCTAACCACTACACCACCGTGCCGCCCACATGTAAAAATATTTTCACTAAAAATTGGAAATAAATTGTATGGTTATTTGTCCTAAGGCCGCAGTTATCCATAAGTATGCAGTGTTAGGCTTCTCACAGCACAGGAATTTCAGCATGCATCCTGTCTTACAGTCTGTAGTAGACTGAAATATTTTCGCCAAGCTATGCGTATTTTTTTTAAATATAAAATGATTATTCATCATTAATATCATAAATACATACTTCCGTTTTTTTTTTTAATATAACAAACCAAACCGTTTGAATATTGATTGAAATTTGAGGAAGTTACGGTCATCTGAAAAGTACATATCGCTACCAACACAATGTAATGGGTAAGCCAGCTGTCTGAGGTAAGATGGCCGCCATGTGCGGACGTTCGACTTCGTTGACGGGCAACAGGGACGAGGCATCTAGTCTTCTATGTAAATCTATGGTCTGACCAAGGTCACTGCTCGGAACTTCTCACAAAACTAAAAGATGGTCGTAATTCTTTCCTCAGGGAGCGAGTTTCAGTAGACGGCGAGACTAGAGACATGAATAAAGAAAGGAGCGAGGCAAAACCAAAAAAGGTGTATTGCCGCTACTTGCCCAAATGGCAGGACGAATTTAATTTTGTGAAGAAAAGTCAGTTCGATTACCGACTTTCTGAAATTTTCGGAAAGTTCGACTTTCCGAAATTTTCCCTTATTTTGAGTTAAAATCTGGGAAATATCCCTTTTTTTCAAACCTCAAAGTTGACAGGTATGAGTCCAAGTCATCAGTGCTCAAGTCCAAGTCAAGTCACAAGTCCTTAAAATTAGCGCATGAGTCAGACTCAAGTACTACAAGCCTGGTCTCCTTTAAATGGATGAAGCATGGACACATTTTTGTGCTTTCTGACACCCAGGAAAAATGTGTGGTGTTTTAATAAAAATATTAAATATAATAAAAATGATGGTTTTTCATCTGTGAGTTTCACTGTCTGTGTGGAAATAATAAAAAAAACAACAATTTTACTTCTTTATATTGATGAATATGATGGAATACGTAGAATCCAAGCTTTGGGTTAAATTTACAAATGATCTGTCTTATTTGTTATGTTTACTGTGTCCTTGATGTGTGTGATGTGGTATGATGGTGTGTAACGGTGAGGTCTGAGACGTCTCTGCTCATCCTGACAGCCAACGGAAAATATAAACCCATGACACGTAAGTTTCTGGTTGAGTTGAGTTACCTGCTCATCATGGAAATTCACACAGATGCTACATATGGATGACTTCAGAGTGTGTGAGCAATCTGACTGGAAATGAGAAGCTCCCAGTGACGTCACTGACGTGTGTTATCTGACTTGAAGTAAAGCAGAACCCAGATAACACCAGGAATATTAGACCACAGAAATCTCTTCCTCTCCTCAACACTTTTTTTTTTAATTTTAAGACAAATGGAAGTCAAGGAATCAGATCTTCCTCACAACTGAGATGGAACCTGGAGATTAAATCAGAAACATACTGTATGTACAGGTTCGGGTAATGAAAAGCTTAAACTGAGGAGATTATTTTAATTCCACAGGACTGAATCTGATTTGAGCTGTCTGTGCGCTCACTTAACCCTGCTTATATCAGGGCTTATTTATCCTGCCCTCTGATGAAATATTACCTTGAAATTAAATTATAGTGAGCACAGATTTTTTTTTGATGGGAGATTGAAATAGATGCTGTGCTGTACAGCATTAATTAATTTTTTTTGTGATGAAGCAGGATTTAGATTCATCAAAAGGAAACAGTATATAGAGGAAGTGAAAGATTTTCAACACAAGAAGATAAACTTCATATCTTCGCACCACCATGTAATGTTCTTTATATTATATGGACACATCCACAAAAAAAAATACTCAAGTTAATCAAAAGAATTTTAATTTTGACCCGGTTCGCCCCCTGTGGTTGGCGAGGGCCTTTCTGTGCGGAGTTTGCATGTTCTCCCCGTGTCCGCATGGGTTTCCTCCGGGTGCTCCGGTTTCCCCCACAGTCCAAAGACATCCAGGTTAGGTTAACTGGTGACTCTAAATTGACCGTAGGTGTGAATGTGAGTGTGAATGGTTGTATGTGTCTATGTGTCAGCCCTGTGATGAGCTGGCGACTTGTCCAGGGTGTACCCCGCCTTTCGCCCGTAGTCAGCTGGGATAGGCTCCAGCTTGCCTGCGACCCTGTAGAACAGGATAAAGCAGCTAGAGCTAATGAGATGAATGAGACCCGGTTCGCCATTTTGACAATGCGCAAACAAAAAGTCAGCGGGAAAATACTGGGAGTGACGTCATCGGAGTGAAATATCGGGAATTATTATCCATACAGGACACTTTTTCGATGGAATAAAAAAATGTGTTCTATTCCCTTTTAGCGAGTTCTGTTCATTTGGTTTGATAGCATGCAATATTGTTAGCATATCGCTTATCTTATGTGTATTACATCACTCTACCCAACGGAGAATGAGCGTTGAATATGGTTTACGATATTGCATGGTCATCAAGACATCATGACGTCACATGCCAGAGACGTAAAACTTCCGCGCTAGCGAGTGAGCAACTGTGACAATTTGTAAACAAATATGGCCGCCAGGTTTGCTTCATCAAATATGGAAGATTTTGAGAGAATTTTGAAAGAGAAAGATGCATTGAACACCCAAAAGGAATGTGTATGTATAATAATAATAATAATAATGGGCGGCACGGTGGTGTAGTATTTAGCGCTGTCGCCTCACAGCAAGAAGGTCCGGGTTCGAGCCCCGTGGCCGACGAGGGCCTTTCTGTGCAGAGTTTGCATGTTCTCCGCGTGGGTGTGCTCCGGTTTCCCCCATGGTCCAAAGACATGCTGCATTGCCATAGTCCTCATAGAACTATCAGCATTCTCTTGCATGCCTTTTCTCTGGCCACGGCCATTCCACCATCAGTCCACATCCTGATGTTATCAATCCATCCTGTTTTCCTTCGTCCTGGCCAGGCCTTCCCTTCTACTTCACCTTCTACTGTCACCTGAACTAGACTATCTGAACGTTGTTTCCAATGTCCATACATAGACAACTTCTTCTTCAATTGGGCAAGCAGACCATCTCCCTCTGAAACTCCTACCCTTTGGCGAATCCATGCATTGGTCTTTCTATCTTTCCAACTGACCTGCAGCATTCTACGCCATACCCACAGCTCAAATGACTCTATCTTCTTCATATCACTCTGCTTTAATGTCCAACTTTCTGCACCATAGAGGGCTATACTCCAAACCAGAGATTTCACCAATTGTTTCTTCAGTTTCAGGCTGATCTCTTTTGCCTTCCACAATCCAATTAGCTGGCTGGTGGCATCTCTTGCAATTGCTAACCTAGCACAAATCTCTGGTGTTGAATCTCCGTCAGTCCTTACCATTGAGCCAAGGTATTTGAAGCTATCTACCTGGTTGATTACATTTACACCAAGGAAGATTTGTTCTTTACTTCCATGGACCATAACATGAGTTTTGGCTGAGTTTATATGGAGACCAAAGGTGTGGCTGCATTTCTCCAATTCTGCTGCTTGCTTCTCCAGTTCTATCTTTGAGCGTGCAAGCAGTGTAGTGTCATCAGCATAACGTATATTCCATATTGCTCTTCCACCAACAATGCTACCCAATCTTTCATCCAGTGTCTCTTTCACCTGTCGCATGATGGCTTCACCACAGGCATTGAAAAGCAAGGGGGATACAATACAGCCTTGTTGTACTCCTTGTTCAAATGGAAACTGGTCTGTGTGGACGTCTGCTACTCGGATGACTCCAGTAGCTTTTGAGTATAGTCTCTCCAAAAGCCAAACTAGATGTTTAGGTGTGCCAAAATCCACAAGAGTTTTCCACAAGACCGCATGATTGACTGTGTCAAATGCCTTGCTATAGTCAACAAACATCAGCCATAGCTCTTGATCTTGCCTTTTCACTGTTTTCTCAATGATGTTAAGTATGGTAAGAATTGCATCAGTTGTCCCTTTACTGGCAACAAAACCAAACTGCTCCTCAGCGATCTGAGGCATTACAAAGTGTGCTAACCTGCTACGTATAACTTCCAGCAACACTTTAGATGCGTGGCACAACAGACTGATGGTTCGATATTTGGAGCAGTCCTGCATTCCGGGTACTTTTGGTAAGGCAATGATTTCGGATTGTGTCCAATCGCTTGGCCAATCACCAGTCTTCCAGATGTTATTATTTTTTTCATAGCTAGCACTACAGTGTCTCCTCCTGCCTTTAACATTTCTCCATAGATTCCATCCTGGCCAGCAGCTTTACCAACCTTTAATCTCTTTATGGCTGCTCTAATTTCGCTTGGTAGGACTTCAGGTTCCAGTAGCTCTGGTGGATGTTCATCAGGAGAGTGCTGTGGGGAGTCTGAGCTGAAGAGTTGAATGCCGTACTCTGTCCACCTGTCTTTGATGTTATCAGCTTCATAAAGCATTTCACCACTCTTATCCTTGATACCAATGCCTGCCTGAGGGGATCTCTTCCCACTAATCTGCCTTATCAGCTGGTAGGTGCGTTTGGTATTACCAGAGCTGAATGATTGATCTGCCTCAACACTTAGACTAGCCAGCCACTTCCGTTTTGCCTTACGGCATGCAGTTTTAACAGATTTACAGAGACTCTTACCGTATATTCTGCATCCTGAAAGTTGTTTATCTTGGCTTGACGTCTTTGGTGAATCAAATCTTGACATTCTGGGTCATCTATCCATGGCTTCTCAGTCTTTCTTACAACAAGACAATGTTCTTTTGTTGCTAAAGTTAGTACATCTGCCAATACTGGCCATGTGATGTCCTTACCTGCCTGGTCCATCCTGGTGCCCTGTGTCTGGCTGGAGTCTCATCGCATCGCTCCTGTGGAGGGCGGCCCCATGTGGACAGTTGGGGGTCGCGCCTGGAGGACGCTCTGGACTCCTGCAGTGGTGTTTTTGTGGCTGGGGACTGCAATTGACTTGCTGACTTTGGGACTGTGGTTGTCGTGAACGGTTTTGCACTCAGGTTTCCGTTGGTGGGGGGTTTATAGCATCAATGAAGCTGACTTTGTTAGGACTGTTAATGTTATAGTCATGTTGTCTGTTGTTGCCCGGATGGGGATGGGTTCCCTTTTGAGTCTGGTTCCTCTCGATGTTTCTTCCTCGTGTCATCTGAGGGAGTTTTTCCTTGCCACCTTCACCACAGGTGTGCTCGTTGGGGATAGATTGGGGATAAAATTAGCTCATATTTTAAGTCATTCAAATTCTGTAAAGCTGCTTTGTAACAATGTTTATTGTTAAAAGCGCCATACAAATAAACTTGACTTGACTTACCTTTGAGATGATCTTTGACACTGGATTCGAATGCAGCTGCCGTGGCTGGGTCTTTCAACTGTGCCAGATTTAGTTTGGGTTTCTTGGTAAGCAGCTTTTTCTTGTTCCATCTGCAACCCTTCAGTTTCATCCAGACTAATTGGTGGTCTGAACCACAATCAGCACTGCGTAATGCCTGGCTATCTTTGCATTCTCTTCTGTCACGTAGCCTGATGGCAATGAAGTCAATTTGGTTATTCCATTGACCTCCAGGGGAGCACCATGTGTACAGCTGGTTCTTTCTATGTTGAAAACAGGTGATCACAGCAATTAATTTGTTGTCACTGAGCCAGTCGAGAAGCAATTGCCCACGGTCATTACCTACTCCAACACCAAACTTTCCACTGGACATGTGTTGACGATTTGCACCAATTTGGGCATTGAAGTCCCCCATTACCACAAGTCGATCTTTCTTTGGACATTCATCCACTACTTTTTGCAGCATTGCATATATGGAGAGCACCTCATCATCTTCTGCTTCAGTTGTTGGCATGTAGATCTGGATGATTGTAATTGATTGTGGCTTTGCATTTAGCTGGATCACTATAATTCTGTCCGATGTTGGTTGGACTTTCAGCACAGTTTTGATGATTTTTGGTGCTACAAGGAAACCCACACCGCTTTGGTGAACTTTGCCATCTCCAACATAATAGAACATCCATCCATTTGTATTCACCTGACCTCATGATGTCCATCTGACTTCTACCAGCCCTAGTACATCCAGTCTCAAACGTTCCGCCTCCATGTGAAACTGATGTAATTTACCACAGTCATTCATTGCACAAACATTCCATGTTGCAATATTCAGATATCGTTGACCTCTGCCAGAAGTTGCCTGAGAAGTATCAGATCCATGCCTCTCAAATGAGTTTAAGCATGGCTCGTCATCAACTGTCTCAAAGCTTCTGTCTGGAATTAATCCTTCCCCAGTATCTCTAGAAGCACAGTCAACCCTAGGGGGCCTAATTGCTGACTCCATAGTGTTCTGTTCATTATAATACATCATTTATATACAAGAGAATAATAGACTAATAATCCGTTGGGACGCCAGTCCGCTATGGATGCAGCTGGCCAGAACATACTATCTGTACAACCGCCCTTTACTACACGTACACCTACTGCTGGTGCTGCTGCATGCCTTCAATACCGTAGGATCCTTAGATGATCAACGCCATTTCCACTGTACAGACTTCTCCCAAAACCCAACCCATGGGCCCCGCTCAATTTTTTGACGCCGACCGACCCGCCAGTCACATTGTAGGTAATAATGGCTTCTTGTGTGCATTTTATGAGACATTAGCCTGGGACTGACTAACCCCCACACACAGCCTTCCTACTCTGCCTGGATGCAGTTTAACGTCATGCCCAGGATGGTTAGGTTAGGTTAACTGGTGACTCTAAATTGACCGTAGGTGTGAATGTGAGTGTGAATGGTTGTCTGTGTCTATGTGTCAGCCCTGTGATGACCTGGCGACTTGTCCAGGGTGTACCCTGCCTTTCGCCCATAGTCAGCTGGGATAGGCTCCAGCTTGCCTGCGACCCTGTAGAACAGGATAAAGCGGCTAGAGATAATGAGGTGAGATGAGATAATATTGGCTGACTTTTTTCATAGTATATCAGATATATTCCATTCAGCTACTCATCTTCGACTCGTTCAGTATCATGCTAGCTGAATGGAATATATCTGATATACCACTCAACGTCAGCTAATATTATTTAAATATGTCGCTTTGATCTGTGATGTATTTTGTATGAAAAATGTGAGTTTTTCAACACAAGATAAACTTCATATCTTCAAGCCAATGTGTGATTTTTCTTTTTATTATATCGACACATTCACAAACAAAAAGTACCTGAGTGTTTGGGCGCTGTGTGAGACGGCTGCCTCTCCAGTAGCTCTGTAGTTTTTAGCTCTTTAAACCTCTTTTTTTCCAACTTTTTTTTACTTTTTTGCTCTTCTTACAAAGACATAGTGTGTTTAACCATATAACATGGATATATTTAACTTTAACATGCAACCAGGAGCCAGTTTTCTCACTTATTCGAGAGAGGAGCTGCTGGCCATGAAAACAATGGGACGAGCCGGGATACAACACCCCATCCCAGCGGAGCTGAGGAGGAAGTCCAGGGGCTGCAAGGCTGGAGCTAAGCTAAAGACTAGGCTAGCGGACAACTGGCAGCACTACAAACCATCCATTCCCTCCGTTATCATGGAGAATGTGAACTCGCTACCGAATAAAGTCGACGAGCTTTCCGCTCTGAACAACCAGCAGATTTATCGGGAGAGCAGCTTATTTATCTTTACGGAGACATGGCTAACACACCTTGTACCGGATGCTAATGTGGACCTGCAGGGGAGAGCCGACAGAGACACTAACACGTGGGAAAAGCAAAGTGGGGGACTCATCATTTATGTTAACAACCGCTGGTGTAACCCGGGACATATCTCCGTAAAGACAGTTTTATGTTGCCCAGACTTGGAGCTGCTAGCCGTTAGCATGTGGCCATATTATCTGCCAAGGGAGTTCAGTCACGTGATCACCATCTGTGTTTACATCCCTCCGAAGGCAGATGTAGCCGCTGCATGTGAGAGGAGTCACTCTGTCGCAGCAAGGCTGCAGACACAGCACCCTGAGGCATTTATGATAATTTCTGGGGACTTTAATCACACTACTTTGGACTCTACTTTGGCTGCTTTTTACCAGGCTGTGGATTGTCCAACAAGGAACAACAGGACAATTGACTTGCTGTATGCTAATGTGAGGGATGCATACAGAGTCACACCCCTCCCCCCACTAGGGAAGTCTGACCACAACCTGGTTCTTCTACAGCTGACGTACACCCCCCTGGTTCAAAGGCAGCCTGCAACAACTAGCTCCATCAGGAGGTGGTCCCCTGAAATGGAAGATGCCCTCAGAGACTGCTATGACATCACAGACTGGGATGTGCTGCTTAGCCCACACTGTGAGGACATACAGTGGTGCTTGAAAGTTTGTGAACCCTTTAGAATTTTCTATATTTCTGCATAAATATGACCTAAAACATCATCAGATTTTCACACAAGTCCTAAAAGTAGATAAAGAGAACCCAGTTAAACAAATGAGACAAAAATATTATACTTGATCATTTATTTATTGAGGAAAATGATCCAATATTACATATCTGTGAGTGGCAAAAGTATGTGAACCTTTGCTTTCAGTATCTGGTGTGACCCCCTTGTGCAGCAATAACTGCACCTAAACGTTTCCGGTAACTGTTGATCAGTCCTGCACACCGGCTTGGAGGAATTTTAGCCCATTCCTCCGTACAGAACAGCTTCAACTCTGGGATGTTGGTGGGTTTCCTCACATGAACTGCTCGCTTCAGGTCCTTCCACAACATTTTGATTGGATTAAGGTCAGGACTTTGACTTGGCCATTCCAAAACATTAACTTTATTCTTCTTTAACCATTCTTTGGTAGAACGACTTGTGTGCTTAGGGTCGTTGTCTTGCTGCATGACCCACCTTCTCTTGAGATTCAGTTCATGGACAGATGTCCTGACATTTTCCTTGAGAATTCGCTGTTATAATTCAGAATTCATTGTTCCATCAATGATGGCAAGCCGTCCTGGACCAGATGCAGCAAAACAAGTCCAAACTGTGATACTACCACCACCATGTTTCACAGATGGGATAAGGTTCTTATGCTGGAATGCAGTGTTTTCCTTTCTTCAAACATAACGCTTCTCATTTAAACCAAAACATTCTATTTTGGTCTCATCCATCCACAAAACATTTTCCAATAGCCTTCTGGATTGTCCACATGATCTTTAGCAAACTGCAGAAGAGCAGCAATGTTCTTTTTGGAGAGCAGTGGCTTTCTCCTTGCAACCCTGCCATGCACGCCATTGTTGTTCAGTGTTCTCCTGATGGTGGACTCGTGAACATTAACATTAGCCAATGTGAGAGAGGCCTTCAGTTGCTTAGAAGTTACCCTGGGGTCCTTTGTGAACTCGGCGACTATTAGATGCCTTGCTCTTGGAGTGATCTTTGTTGGTCGACCACTCCTGGGGAGGGTAACAATGGTCTTGAATTTCCTCCATTTGTACACAATCTGTCTGACTGTGAATTGGTGGAGTCCAAACTCTTTAGAGATGTTTTTTTCACTTTTTCCAGACTGATGAGCGTCAACAATGCTTTTTTTGAGGTCCTCAGAACTCTCCTTTGTTCGTGCCATGATACACTTCCACAAATGTGTGTTGTGAAGATCAGACTTTGATAGATCCCTGTTCTTTAAATAAAACAGGGTGCCCACTCACACCTGATTGTCATCCCATTGATTGAAAACACCTGACTCTAATTTCACCTTCAAATTAACTGCTAATTCTAGAGGTTCACATACTTTTGCCACTTACAGATATGTAATATTGTATAATTTCCTCAATAAATAAGTGGCCAGGTATAATATTTTTGTCTCATTTGTTTAACTGGGTTCTCTTTATCTACTTTTAGGACTTGTGTGAAAATCTGTTGATGTTTTAGGTCATATTTATGCAGAAATATAGAAAATTCTAAAGGGTTCACAAACTTTCAAGCACCACTGTACAGGGGCTGACACATTGTCTGACAGATTACCTCAACTTCTGTGCAGACGTGGTCTCCCCCACTAAGACTGTATGGTGTTACCCTAATAACAAGCCATGGGTAACACAGGAAGTCAAAGCTGTCCTCAACAGGAAGAAGGCCGCCTTCAGGAGCAGGAATAGGGAGGCAATGAAAGCAGCACAGCAGGAGGTGAAACACTGCATGAGGGAAGCTAAGGACAACTACAGGAGAAAGGTGGAGCAGAAGCTACAGGAGAACAGCATGAGGTAGGTCTGGGAAGGTGTGAAAACCATCACAGGCCACAATACAAAGACCATAGTTGTTGAGGGGACAGTGGAGAGGGCGAATGAGTTGAATGACTTCTTCAATCGGTTCAACCAGCCCACGTCCCCCCCACCCTCTCCCTCACTGCAGCCATCTCTCCTTCTTCCCTCAACACACCTCCCCCCAGTTATCACAGCAGCCCCCTCCCCCGCCTCAACACAGACTCCTCTATGCATTACTGCAGGCCAGGTCAGAGGTCAACTGAGGAAGCTTCATCCCAGGAAAGCAGCAGGTCCGGACAAGGTGTGTCCACGACTACTGAAGACCTGCACTGCTGAACTGGGTGAACCACTCCAACGCATCTTCAACCTCAGCCTGCAGCTGGGGAGAGTGCCAACCCTCTGGAAGACATCAAGTATGGTTCCAGTTCCCAAAAAGAATCGGCCCAGCGAGCTGAACGACTTCCGACCGGTGGCACTCACTTCACATCTGATGAAGATGTTGGAGCGGCTCTTCCTCAGCCTCCTCAGACCCCAGGTACAACCTGCCCAGGACTGTCTGCAGTTTGCATACTGGGCAGGTGTCGGTGTGGAAGACGCCATCCTCTACCTGCTACACCGAGCCTACTTGCATCTGGATAAGGGAAATGGCACAGTGAGGATCCTCTTCTTGGACCTCTCGAGTGCCTTCAACATCATCCAGCCCCTACTGCTTCAGGACAAACTGAACAGGATGCGAGTGGACCCCTGCCTGGTCACCTGGATCTCCAGCTACCTCACTGACAGGCCACAGTATGTCAGGCTGAAGGACATCACGTCTGACACTGTAATTAGCAGCACCAGAGCACCCCAGGGCATGGTGCTGGCCCCTCTTCTCTTCACCCTGTACACCGCGGACTTCTGCTACAACTCAGAGCTGTGTCACATTCAGAAGTTTGCCAATGACACAGCCATTGTTGGATGTATCAGTGACGACAGAGAGGAGGAGTATAGGAGCCTGGTGAGGGACTTTGCTGTGTGGTGCAACAGGAACCATCTGCAGCTCAACATCTCGAAGACCAAGGAGCTGGTCACTGACATTGGGAGGTCCAGACCAAGGTCACGACCAGTTCTGATCAAGGGAGTCGAGGTGGGGACTGTGGATTCCTACAAGTACCTTGGGCTGTGGTTGGACAGCAAGCTGGATTGGACTTGCAACATCAATCACTTATACAGGAAGGGACAGAGCAGGCTATACTTCCTTAGGAGGCTGCGGTCCTTTAACATCTGCAGGAATCTCCTGTGGATGTTCTATCACTCTGTGGTCGCCAGTGTCCTGTTTTACACCGTGGTGTGCTGGGGGGGGCAGCACATCCAAGAAGGACACATCCAGGCTGGACAAACTGATCAGGCGGGCCGGCTCTGTGGTCGGCATGAAGCTGGACTCTCTGGTGAAGGTGGCAGAGAAGAGGTCTATGGACAAACTATTGAACATCATGGACGATGCCAGTCACCCTCTGCACACCGTCATCAGCAACCAGAGGAGCCTGTTCAGTGACAGAATGCTCCTTCCCAAGTGCAGGACGAACAGACTCAAAAACTCCTTTGTCCCTCACGCCATCAGACTGTACAACTCCTCTCTGGGGGGGAGGAGGGGTAACAGGAGGACAGAGGACGGGAAGGAGCAGTAGCCTAGCCTAACAATAAGCAATACTGGACAATGTGCAATATAAAGTGCAATATCTTTCCTTCTTCCCCCCCCCCACACACACTTACCCTAACCCCACTTCTCCCCCCTTTCCCCCCTCCCCCTTCCTCTCTTCCCTATATCTTATTCTTTTATATTTGTATATGTAAATACTTAATTTATTTAAATTTATCTAGAAGTTTTCTCTATTTCTTTTCTCTGTTTATCTGTAATGATGCTGCTAGAATCTTAATTTCCCTGAGGGAACCCTCCCAAAGGGATCAATAAAGTTTTATCTAATCTAATCTAAATTTATCAAAACAATTCATCGATTTAATCACGAGTCACATATAGAGATTTATGTCATGATTTTGGTTCTCCATGAGCTCGTATGAAAAATGTGATGTATTTATAGGAGGAAAAATGTATATGTAAAAATGTAAATAAATTATATATATATATATATATATATATATATATATATATATATATATATATATATATATACACACACACATATACATACATATACATATATATATATATATATATATATATATATATATATATATATATATACTCACACACACATATATATATATATATATATATATATATATATATATATATATATATACACACACACATATACATACATATACATATATATATATATATATATATATATATATATATATATATATATATATATATATACTCACACACACATATATATATATATATATATATATATATATATATATATATATATATATATACACACACACACACACACACATATATATATATATATATATACACACACATACATATTTTATATATATATATATATATATATATATAACACGGGCCACGTACATAAAAAAAAGAAAAGAAAAAAAATTTTCCTTCTTGGGACCAAGGTATTAACACACACACACACACACACACACATTCTGCAGGGGTCAAGAGCAGGTTCAAGGGTGCCATCTGGGCGTACAAAATTACCCACAGTCCTATTATCATATTTTTAGATCACAAAAAAAAACCCCAACAAAATCCACTTTGACTGAAACAACACATCCTGATTGTTGCGAAGATGTCCAAGGCTGCCTCTTCTGCGCTAAGTGTTCTGGGTCAAATTTCTTCTATCAGTGAAACACTGGGAGTAATTAAGTTGTTTATTGATGCAGAAGGGATGATGTGCGGAGCAGGAGGTGTCTCAGAGCTCAGCTTTGATCTTGCGCAACAGAGACCAGCTGGACCACGGAGACGTCATCCAAAACACAAAAGACGAGGGATATGAACTGCTTACGACTGCTGCGGGATGCAGGATGGAGTTTACAAGCCAGCTCTCAATGCTAAAAAAAATGATGATTAAACAAGGACAAGAAATGAGTGTGTTTATTAATTATTATAAAATTAATTTTGAAAAAATTTTGTATAGCTGTTTTTCCATTGCATAAATTGATATCCTTTCAAATGTTTTGATTGACTTGTATGCTCTTCTGCCATGCATTCTGTTCATGTAATAACGAGCTACACAGATGCAACAGGGGAATTTTAAGCCTTCTCTTGGATCAAACATTATTCCATGTTTCTAATTATTTCTCGGAACAGGGCTGTGTAATAAAGCAGCTTAGATGTAGACCATGTGCTATTAATATTAGCCTGCACTATCAACTCTGTGGATTTGTCATCGCTGTGTGTTTTTTTATTTATAAAACTAATTTAGGGCAACTCCTATATTATTTAGCTGTTTTATGTCCCAGAACATGCCACTAATGGGTTGCAGTGCTTGACTCATCCGAAAGTTCAGTCAGTTTTGGAAATAAAAAGTGGCTTTTAGGAGATTTTTCTCCAAATTTTATCCAATTTTTCCCAACAATTTCTCCTCATGTTGACAATTTTCCAATTCCTAACATGTGCGTCCTCCAAAACAAGCAAAGCCAGCCAGCTCCATCTTTTCAAATGGCTGCTCATGCTGCGTCACATGGCAACATAACTCACTCGGAGGAAAGCGCAATCTGTCCTCTTCCGCATACATGAACTCAGACTGCCTGTGATTGGCTAGTGTTGCTGTGATTGACAGGGAAGAAAGAGTATAAGAGTATTCCATCCCTCCCACCCAGACAGGACAGACAATTAGTTCTCCAGACACCATAGATGGTTGTGGCATCTCCTACATCAAAACTGATGTTTATTCAAATCCAGTCAATGCATACATTCACTGGCCACTTTAATAGGAACTTGGTATTGATTCTAAGCCCATGTTTACATTAGACCGTATCAGCGGATCATCAGATTAACGTTTTTAAAACGATTAGTGTGCACACAGCAACACCAATACACGATTTGCGTGCACACAGCAATACCAATACACGGATACACTCGGCTCCGCAGGCATCCTGCGCTCCAAATCACTCCGCCCTGAACAGCGAGTGCCCTCTGGAGGGTGCGCACTCCAGCCTTGCGCAGCTCACAGAGCGCGCGAGTGAAGTGAACAAGCTGTGATTCGGGACTGAGCCGCTGTGTGTGTGATCCCAGCGCATATCACTTACCACTTGCAAGTGGAAGGATGGCAAGCCTAAAGACAATCATAACTACACAATGGGCAGTATTTGCATCAGTATTTGCAGTATTTTCATACTTTTATACTCTTTAATGAAAGGTGATACAAGGCGGAAGTCCGCGCCGTTTTTTAGCAGTCGCGTCACATGACCAACGCCAGCGAATCAGGAAGGTGGATGTCACAGTGACGTTGTCCAATGAGACGCCAGCTAGAGCTCAGCACAGCGTATCCGCGTATTCTGAATGTTTACACAGCACCGGAGCTGACACGATCTGGATTGAATACGTGGACGCTGGCGGATTCCCGTTTCCCGGTGTTTCCAGGCGGTTTAATGTAAACGGACAGTGCATCCGCGAAGAAAACGAGACAGATACGGTCTAATGTAAACATAGCCTAAGATTCCTGTTCTTGGCAGGATCAGGACACTTTGTCCAATGGCCATTTCGTTCAATGGTTGAGACATTTCGTCCAAAGCCTTTTTCATATGCGCTATCAATTATTTTATATGTGGTAACAATATGTGCGACAAGATCAAGATATAAACAAACCATAATTCATTTAAGGGAGTGCATTAAGCAGGTTTATGACTGCGTCTCCCTGTAATAAATGGAAATAAACAATTTTTGTAAAGCAAATGAGTGCCGTAGTACCAGCGCTTCAACACAAAAGAGCGGTGTAAGGGGCGTAAACAAGTAAACCCTTGCCATTACAGGCTGCTCTCCGAACTTTGAGTCCAGTGAAGCCGTTTAATTCATCACATAACCAGTCTTAATATTGCGCGTGCACAGTCTGGAGCGCACCCAAGAGTCCTGCGCAAGGAAGGAGTTTTTGTTGAATATTTCTTGGATTTTACATGAATACTCAGTAGGAACCCATCGTTTTGAACACACTCACCGAGAAAGGCGAGTCTGGGGTGATCTTTACTTGACATTACTTGGTTAAACTACACACTGCAAAAATGCGTTTTGCTTCGGTTAAATTCCGTGAAGAATTCCTCCTTTTTCCGAACAAACAAATACCTGAAATATAAAATAATTGGTAGTGCGTTGTCAGTAAACCCACTGGAAACAAGCAAACTACAAACACAGACAGCTCGGACTACAACTCCCAGCATGCACAGCGCCCTCTATCTCCCGCCTTCTGATTCACAGCTGACTCACATTTCCACAATCACCTGTCTCCCTATATAAACCCCAGTCACACTCTCACCCATTGTGAAGTATTGTCCTGATTTACCAGTTAATACCAAGCCTTGTTTCTTTCTGACAGCCTTTTTGATCCTTGCCAGTACTTCCTCGCTTTCTCACTCTCTGTCTTGCCCTCGTAACTCTGTTTGCCGATCGCCCGACCCTCGCTAGCTTCTGACTACATTTCCTGTCTCTCGATTTGGCTTGATTTGCTCTTCTAAAGCTGTCTTCCGCTGTACATACATCCATAAGTGCCTGCATCCTCACATGGTGTGAAAAAGGCTTTGAATGAAATGTCTTAACAATTGGATGAAATGGCATTGGACGAAATGGTTGTTGGACCAAGTGTATCCTGTATCCTTTTTGGCTGCAGGACTGGAACCCAATGTGGTGTTCTGCTGTTGCATGCTGAGATGCTTTTCTGCTCACCACGGTTGTAGAGTTACTATGAGTTGCTATATCCTTCCTGGCCATTTTCCTCTGACCTCTCTTATCAACAAGGCATTTGTTTCCACCCACAGAACTGTTGTTCGCTCACTCACTCAATGTTTTTTGCACCATTCTGTCTGTATAAAGTCTAGAGACCGCAGTGAAAGAGTCACACTCAGAGAGATCACAATTTTTCCCACTCTGATGTTTGAATGAAGTGAACATCATTAACTGAAGCTCTTGATTTGTATCTGCATGATTTGATGCATCAAGGGATCGGCTGATTAGAGAACAGCATAAGACAGCAGGTGGATGTAGGGGTATTCCTAATAAAGTGGCCAGCGTGTGTGGATCTGAGCAGGTCAGGTTTAAGGATTTTGTTCCTTCAAATTCCCAACGGTATCTTTCTGAACACCACAGAACTTATAACCTTCTTAATATAGCTTGTAATGGAAAAAAAAACATAAAATGATTGGTTTGATAATTTAAGAATTTAAGAAACCCAAAATCAGGGATTGAATGTTTTTGTTTTTTTTCCCTGCCAGTAATATAGCTGACTCTGGCATTTCTATGTAAGACAACATCAATCTTCGTTGAAGTCACGAAATCACCACATTTGGCATGCAGGTTTCAGTCTCCTAAAACAGCAATGCCACACCCGCCTGTGTTAGGGGTGGTGGAGGTGTGGTGAAAAGAACTACAGACCAGAAGTTTAAGCTGTGATACGTGGAAAGTGGGGTGAATAAATTGCATGGTGAGTGGTAATGCCAGTCTGATGGAACATGGATTGATTACTTTGCTGATGAGGAAGGGTCCTAAGTATTTGGGGGCCAGCTTGCGGGAGATGGTTCTGAGTGGCAGATGGCGTGTGAAGAGCATGACTTGCTGCCCCACCCAGTAGGTGGGTGCCTTAAAGCGGCGTTTGTCGGCCTGCCTCTTAGATGTTAGGGCGGAGCGAATGAGTCTTCTCCGGGCCAATGCCCACGTCCTCCTGCAGCAGCGTATGAAGGTCTGGGCTGAGGGTATGGCGACCTCCTCCTCTTGGTTGGGGAAGAGTGGTGGTTGGTAACCTAGGACACCATACACCTGAGTGCCACCTCCAAATCTTGATTTGCCCGTTCCGCCTGGCCGTTGGTTTGAGGATGGAACCCTGAGGAGAGACTACAGGAGGCCTCAATTAGTTTGCAGAAGGCCCTCCAGAACTGCACAGTGAACTGAGGACCCCAGTCGGAGACGATATCAGTGGGGAGTCCGTGTAGGCAGAAAATGTGAAGGATGAGTAATTTGGCGGTTTCTTTAGCTGTGGAAAGCTTGGGCAGAGGGATGAAATGGGCTGTCTTGGAGAAACGGTCAATAACTGTGAGGATGCATGTGTTGCCACCTGAGTTGGGGAGTCCTGTGATGAAGTCCAGGGCGATGTGAGACCAGGGTCGATGAGGAATTGGGAGGGGTCTTAGCAGGCTGGCAGGGGGTCGATTGGCTGTCTTGTTCCAGGCACATGTGTTGCAGGCTGCCACGAACTCCTGGATGTCTTCCTTGATGGAGGGCCACCAGAAGCGCTGTTGGATGAATGCCAGGGTTCGAGCAGCTCCCGGGTGACAAGCCAACTTGGAGCCATGACCCCACTGCAGCACCTGGGTTTGCACAGAACAGGGAACAAACAGATGGTTAGGTGGTATGTTGCTTGAATTACCTTCTCCGGGGTTCTGCTCCAGGGCCTTCTGCACCAATGTCTGTACCTCAAGTAGGGTGGCCCCCACCAGACTGCGTGGATGGAAGATGGTTTCGGGCATACTAGACTCCTCCTGGCAGGCAGAGAATATCCTGGACAGGGCATCGGGTTTGCCGTTCTTGGAGCCTGGGCAGTAGGAGAGCGTGAATCAGAACCGGGAGAAGAAGAGAGACCATTGGGCTTGTCGTGAGTTAAGGCATTTGGCGAACTTGAGGTATTCTAGGTTTTTGTGGTCGGTCCAGACAAGGAAGGGGAGATCCAACCCCTCAAGCCAGTGCCTCCACTCCTCCAGGGCTAGCTTGATGGCCAACAGCTCTCTTTTGCCAATGTCATCATTTTGTTCAGCAGGGGACAGCCAGTGAGAGAAGGAGCAGGGGTGGACCTTGTTATCATTGACCTTCTGGGAGAGAATGGCTCCGACCCCAGACTCGGAAGCGTTGACCTCCACGATGAACTGTTTGGTCAGATTGGGTATGGTGAGAATGGGTGCTGTGGTGAACTTGTGCTTGAGCATGGAGAAGGCTTTCTCTACTTCCTCCCCCCACTTGAACAAGGTCTTAATCGAGGTCAAGGCAGTGAGAGGTCTGGCCACAGTGCTGAAGTCGCAGATGAAGTGCCTGTAGAAATTGGCAAATCCCAGGAAACGCTGGAGCTCTTGTCGCGAGGATGGGGTGGGCCAGTCAGCAACTGCCTCAAGCCGGAGGGGGTCCATCTGGATCCTAGCTGGGGTGATGATGAACCCCAGAAATGAGACAGAGCTCTGGTGGAATTCACTCTTTTCCGCCTTGACAAACAGCTTATTTTCTAGCAGGCACTGGAGGATCTGCCAGACGTGGCCCTGATGTTCCTCCAGGGATCGAGAGAAGATCAGGATGTCATCCAGGTACATGAAAATGAAGATGTTAAGAAAGTCCCTTAGGACGTCGTTGACAAGTGCCTGGAAGACTGCAGGAGTATTGGTCAGGCCAAAAGGGACCACGAGGTACTCATAGTGGCCAGTGGTGGTGTTAAAGGCCATCTTCCACTCATCCCCCTCCCTGATCCTGATGAGATGATAGGCATTGCATAAGTCCAACTTGGTAAATATCTTGGCTCCCTGGAGTAGTTCAAAGGCCGTGGTCATGAGCAGTAGTGGGTAGCGGTTCTTGACTGTGATGGCGTTGAGACCTCGATAGTCAATGCAGAGGCGGAGCAACTTGTCCTTCTCCATGAAGAAGAATCCCGCCCCTGCTGGGGAGGAGGAAGGGCGGATGATCCCAGCTGCCAGAGACTCGGAAATGTACATCTCCATAGCTTGCCTTTCGATGGGAGAGAGAGAGCAGAGTCGCCCTTTGGGCAGCACCATCCCAGGCAGGAGGTTGATTCCGCAGTCATAGGGTCTGTGAGGAGGGAGGGACACTGCTTGGGTCTTGCTGAAGATGAATCTTAAGTCCAGGTATTCTGGAGGCACGTGAGAGAGGTCGGGAAACTCACTGACTGAAGGCTGCGGTGGTTTGGCGGGAGGCAGAGCAGAGTTCAGGCAGGAAGCTAGGCAGGAATGGCTCCAGCCTAGGATGCTGTTATCGGCCCAGTTTAGGTGAGGGTTGTGCTGCGTTAACCAGGGTAATCCTAGGATGATGGGTACGTGGGGGTTGTTCATGATGTGGAGTTGGATGGTTTCAGAGTGGTTGCCGGAAATCCTCAGGGTGAGCGGGGCGGTAAGGTGGGTGATGGTGGTCAAGCCAGTGCCATTGAGAGAGGGCGAGTAGCGGGATTCCCAGACACTTGGCGGTGGCAGAGCAGATCAGGTTCCTGTCCGCCCCGAGTCGACGAGGGCCTGGAGATGATGATGCTGGTTGTCGTGGATAATGATGACAGAGAGTAACGATCGATCAGCGGGGGGCTGGTTCCAAGCGTTGCCCACCAGGGCCCCTCGATTTGCTGGTGGTCTCGTTCCCTTTAACAGGCAGGCTCGGCAGATGCGTCCTCGCTGACTGCAGTAGAAACAGGCCCCTGTGCTCCACCAGTGCTGTCGTTCCTCCGCTGACACCTGTACCCGGTCTACCTGCATGGGTTCGACGGACGAGGCAGGAGGTGGAGAGGAGGTGAAGCTGGAGCAGGTCTTCTCTCTCCTCCATTGCTGGAACCGGGCATCGATATGGTTGGTGAGGTCCATGAGACTGGAGCGGTCTGACAGCAGTTCCCACAATACAGTTCATCCTTAATGGTGTTGGACAAGCCATGCAGGAACGTGTCAACCTGGGCACTCTCGTTCCAACTGCACGATGACACCAATGTCCAGAACTCGATGGTGTAGTCCCAGGTAGACCGGTACCCCTGCCGCAGCTCCATGAGTTCCTTAGCTGCCTCCTGGCCAGACAGAGAGTGGTCGAAAGTTCGCCCCATCTCCTCAGAGAAAGCTTTGAAACTGGAGCAACAGGGAGCATCAGCGTCCCAGACCGCTGTTCCCCACTCCCTGGCCTTGCCGGTGAGGAGCGTGATGATATATGCCACCCGGGAGCATTCTGTGGGGAAGCTCAGAGGTTGCAGCTCCATGATCAATGGGCATTGAGATAGGAACGATCTGCAAGTACCTGGCTCTTCATCATAGGGCTGAGGCGCTGGGAGTTTCGGTTCGCGGAGAAAGGCAGTGGCAGGAGCTGAAGTTGGAGATGGCTGGGCAGGGGTAGGCACGGCTTGATAGCACTGCATCTGTGTGGTGAGGAGGTTGAGTGAGTTGGACAGGGTGGCGAGGTTCTGGGTGATCTGCTGGAGGTCTTGTTGATGGATCCCCAGGAGAGTCCCTTGCTGCTGGATGGCCGTTATCAGACGGGTGAGTTCTGCTGGGATCCATGTTGCCCAGAACGTACTGTTAGGGGTGGTGGAGGTGTGGTGAGATAGGATCCAAAAGCAGAACACAGACAGTTATCCAGTAAATAAGGTGATTTAATCCAGGGAAAAAGGGTGTGGCAAAAAGGTAAACAAACAGGACAAAAAAAACAAATGCCAAAAATAGTCAGGGAAAAAAGAGACAAAAAACTTGACAAAAACATGAGACAGGTAAGGGCAAAAACATTAGTGCAAAAAACCATGAACAAGAATAAACGCTAGTGCAAAAAAAATCATAAACCAGAAAAACAGCTAGAGCAAAAACCATGAGACGCAAAAAGGCACAGAAACAGCTAGAGTAGCAAACGAGACATTCTGGCGAAGTCAGAGTCTGAGAACAGCATATTTATAGGTAGCAGTGAAAACCAGGAAGTGAATACAGGTGAGGTGGAATTCCCATCCCGGATTCGGATCGGCGCTGGCGTGAGAGATCCGTAACCTCCGGAGTGGATGTCCGGGGTGGAGCATGACAGCCTGAGCAAACACAGAACAATCAAATCATTGACTAAATGCCAAATGTTATGGCAAAATTATGAAAATAGTTGCAGGAATTTGCTATAGAAATTTAAAAAGGAAAGACATCAGGTTTACCTGATGACCCAATTTACCAACTTCGCTCTACTGGAATTCTTTTTAAAAATTAAAGTTACTTTTTAAACCTTGCGCCTATATTATTTCAATTTAAAACATTTCATTCAAAATTTCAATTTAAGAAATCCAAAATTTTACCATGCAAATCCTTAATACCTTTGCAATTTACACTCATAAATTAGGTCTGGCTACAAGTAGCCAAAGAGTTTATTTATTTAATTTGTTTTTTTCTATTGTGGAAAAAAACAAAGCTCATTTCATAGGGGTTTCAGAGATACATGTTCAAATAAGCAGTTTGAGTGAACTTGAAATAAATGCCCTTATCAAAAAGAAGTATACTTCAAGTTCATTTTATTAAGTATACTTAAGTAAAGTTAAAGTATATTTCCTTAAGTATACTAATCTAATACTTCTTGGGACTAAATTGGCCCACTTTTAGTTTATAAAAAGCATACTTTAAGTCTAAGAGAAGTAAACTCTGAGTATACAACTAGTATTTTTTATTTTGTACTGCAAGTATACCACAAGTAAACTTATATACTAATAGTTTACTAGTTCTATACTTGTAGTCCACTCTTTAGTTTACAAAAGCGTACTTCATAGTGTACTGGAATATACTATGAGTTTACTCGTTTTATACTTCTAGTCCACTTTTTAGTTTACTAAAGTATACTTTGTAGTATACTGGAAATATACTATTGGTTTACTCATTACACACTTCTAGTCCACTTTTTAGTTTATAAAAGTATACTTTATAGCATATTGGAAATATACTATTAGTTACTGGTTATATACATCTAGTCCACTTTTTAGTTTTGAAGTTTACTGCAATTCCCCTTCTAGGTATACTATTAGTTTTCTAGCCCGAACCCTTACCTCATGCACACTACCAGTAGACAACTTAAGTGTTTTGTACCTTAAGTTACAATGAAGTTATAAAGGTAAGGATTCACAAAATAACAACAGATAATCAGGATTAAGAACATAATCATTTTCTTTAAAAATCTAAATTTAAAGCAGCATGGTATTAAATGCCAAAGTATAAAAACATGGCAATGACAACTGAAATTGGCATCCAAGCCCTAAAGAAAAATAAATAAATTTAAAAAATGTTAATTATCCCACTCAGGAAAAATTAAAAAAACAAACAAACAAAAAAAACACCTTCTATGGAACCACAGACATAACTAAGAGTCAACAGTGCTGAAGCACAACTACAGGGTGAGTACACTTAAACATAAGGCACAAATATTTTAATACTTTATTACACTTTTGTTAAGTATATATTGATCAAAAGTTTAAGTATAAGCTTAATATACTTAGACTTTTCTATATACTTTTCAGTATAAGCCAAGTATACTTGTGTGTGACTTTATTAAGTATATCTCTGATAAGTAAATAAAAAGTAAACTGAAAGCATACTCTCTTATTTTTAGTTGAAAAGAAGTATACTAGAAACACACAAATAAATTTTTTAATAAGGGTGTACATTTTTTCATCATCTATAATGGATTGTGGATGAAGCATCATGGAAAAGGATTCTTCAAGAGATGCATGACATACATACAGATGTTAAATTCACATGTTAAATCAAAAGTAATGTGACTTTTGAAGTATTTTAAAGCTAAAACGTACTTATGTTGGTCTGGAACAGGTCCGGATGCTGTTTTCTAAGTATCATGGATGTCTTTTACCTTTACCTTCCATACAAATTTGTAAATGTAACATCAGTGGGATTAAAATTGAACCCCAATCATGGACTCACACTTTTATATTAACACATCAAATTGCTGCAATTTACTTTTTATCTGATTGTTTTAAGGTTATGTATTGAGTTGCAATGTCGTCCAGGTCTCTCCTGGGAAAGAGACTCACCAGGACTGACACTAACCTGGTTCAATAAAGGTTAAATAAATAACAACCCAGCTCTATTTGTGCTGAGAACATCTCAGGAACAGGGGGAATAATTAGCCATCATTAGGGAAAGAAAGAAGACTGTAAGTTTCCACAGCAGCTGCTTGTCTTCAGTCTATTTTCAGCATGATGATAAAAAATGCACAGGTATACGATACCAGTCAAAATTTGGACACAACTTCTAATTCAATGGCTTTTCTTTAGCTTTATTAATTAAAAGACACTTCATGTCTTAAAGTAGGGCTAATGATGGATGTTGTTTCTCTTTTTCTTAGTTGAGCAGATCTTAACATAATATGAATTACTACAGTTGTGGTGTGGAATAGGGTTATTTCCTGTATTTTTATCATTACTTACTATTTACTGTTTGATCTCAAACGCATTACAAAGGATAGGAAACTCGTCCACTAATTAACTTTTGACGAGGCACACCTGTTAATCGAAAAGCATTCCAGGTGACTACCTCAAGAAGCTGGGTAAGATAATGCCAATAGTGTGCAAAGAGTCATTAAGGTAAACGCTGGATACTTTGAAGAATCTAAAACATGAGAAATATTTTGGGTTTTTTTAACACTTTTTGTTTACAACATAATTACTGCCACCAACTTTGTTGGAGGAGGTTATGTTTTCGGCTCCGTTTATTTGTTTGATTGTTTGTTCCCAACGTAATTCAAAGTAGTAAACGGATTTGGATGAAATTTGGTGGAAAGGTGGGTCATGGGCCAAAGAACAATTGATTAGATTTTGATGCAAATCTGGATATATATGCAGCTCCAGGACCCAGATGTGGATCCAGGACTTTTTTTGCCTGTTCCCAACGTAACTCAAAAAGTAGTAAACAGATTTGGATGAAATTTGGTGGAAAGTTGGGCCATGGGCCAAAGAACAATTGGTTAGATTTTGATGCAAATCCGGATATGTATGCGGTTCCAGGACCCAGATATTTATCTGGATCCAGGACTTTTTTGTCTGTTCCCAATGTAACTCAAAAATTAGTGAACAGACTTGGATAAAATTTGGTGGACAACTTTAATATTATCCTAGGTTCAAATGATTTAATTTTGATGTTGATATGTGGCTTGGTGGACATCTGCACTCTCCTGAGTGCCCTTCTAGTTCCATATACACTGTCAGAAATAGGGATACGGTAGGAGCCCATTTCTGTCCACCAAGGTATAATCTACACAAATGTACCCCCTAGGGCTCATTATTCGCCCTCAAGCTAACAATGTGTACCATTTATATGGTCCCAAGCAGTATATACAGTGGGGCAAAAAAGTATTTAGTCAGCCAACAATTGTGCAAGTTCTCCCACTTAAAAAGATGAGAGAGGCCTGTAATTTTCATCATAGGTACACTTCAACTATGAGAGACAGAATGGGGGGAAAGAATCCAGGAAATCACATTGTAGGATTTTTAATGAATTAATTGGTAAATTCCTTGGTAAAATAAGTATTTGGTCACCTACAAACAAGCAAGATTTCTGGCTCTCACAGACCTGTAACTTCTTCTTTAAGAGGCTCCTCTGTCCTCCACTCGTTACCTGTATTAATGGCACCTGTTTGAACTCGTTATCAGTATAAAAGACACCTGTCCACAACCTCAAACAGTCACACTCCAAACTCCACTATGGCCAAGACCAAAGAGCTGTCAAAGGACACCAGAAACAAAATTGTAGACCTGCACCAGGCTGGGAAGACTGAAACTGCAATAGGTAAGCAGCTTGGTGTGAAGAAATCAACTGTGGGAGCAATTATTAGAAAATGGAAGACATACAAGACCACTGATAATCTCCCTCGATCTGGGGCTCCACGCAAGATCTCACCCCGTGGGGTCAAAATGATCACAAGAACGGTGAGCAAAAATCCCAGAACCACACGGGGGGACCTAGTGAATGACCTGCAGAGAGCTGGGACCCAAGTAACAAAGGCTACCATCAGTAACACACTACGCCGCCAGGGACTCAAATCCTGCAGTGCCAGATGTGTCCCCCTGCTTAAGCCAGTACATGTCCAGGCCCGTCTGAAGTTTGCTAGAGAGCATTTGGATGATCCAGAAGAGGATTGGGAGAATGTCATATGGTCAGATGAAACCAAAATAGAACTTTTTGGTAAAAACTCAACTTGTCGTGTTTGGAGGAGAAAGAATGCTGAGTTGCATCCAAAGAACACCATACCTACTGTGAAGCATGGGGGTGGAAACATCATGCTTTGGGGCTGTTTTTCTGCAAAGGGACCAGGACGACTGATCCGTGTAAAGGAAAGAATGAATGGGGCCATGTATCGTGAGATTTTGAGTGAAAACCTCCTTCCATCAGCAAGGGCATTGAAGATGAAACGTGGCTGGGTCTTTCAGCATGACAATGATCCCAAACACACCACCCGGGCAACGAAGGAGTGGCTTCGTAAGAAGCATTTCAAGGTCCTGGAGTGGCCTAGCCAGTCTCCAGATCTCAACCCCATAGAAAATCTTTGGAGGGAGTTGAAAGCCCGTGTTGCCCAGCGACAGCCCCAAAACATCACTGCTCTAGAGGAGATCTGCATGGAGGAATGGGCCAAAATACCAGCAATAGTGTGTGAAAACCTTGTGAAGACTTACAGAAAACGTTTGACCTCTGTCATTGCCAACAAAGGGTATATAACAAAGTATTGAGATGAACTTTTGTTATTGACCAAATACTTATTTTCCACCATAATTTGCAAATAAATTCTTTAAAAATCAGACAATGTGATTTTCTGGATTTTTTTTTCTCATTTTGTCTCTCATAGTTGAAGTGTACCTATGATGAAAATTACAGGTCTCTCTCATCTTTTTTAGTGGGAGAACTTGCACAATTGGTGACTGACTAAATACTTTTTTGCCCCACTGTAAAGGGGACAAATACAGTTGTGCTCATAAGTTTACATGCCCTGGCAGAATTTTTGCTTTCTTGGCCTTTTTTCAGAGAATATGAATGATAACACAAAAACTTTTTTCCCCACTCATGGTTAGTGGTTGGGTGAAGCCATTTATTGATACACAACTGTGTTTTCTATTTTTAAATCATAATGACAACAAAAAACATCCAAATGACCCTGATCAAAAGTTTACATACCCCAGTTCTTAATACCGTGTATTGCCCCCTCTAACATCAATGACAGCCTGAAGTCTTTTGTGGTAGTTGTGGATGAGGCTCTTTATTTTCTCAGATGGTAAAGCTGCCCATTCTTCTTGGCAAAAAGCCTCCAGTTCCTGTAAGTTCCTGGGCTGTCTTTCATGAACTACACGCTTGAGATCTCCCCAGAGTGGCTCAATGATATTGAGGTCAGGAGACTGAGATGGCCACTCCAGAACCTTCACTTTGTTCTGCTGTAGCCAATGACAGGTCGACTTGGCCTTGTGTTTTGGATCGTTGTCATGTTGGAACATCCAAGTACGTCCCATGAGCAGCTTCCGGGCTGATGAGTGCAAATTTGCCTCCAGTATTTGCTGATAACGTGCTGCATTCATCTTTCCTTCAACTTTGACCAAGTTTCCTGTGCCTTTGTAGCTCACACATCCCCAAAACATCAGTGATCCACCTCCGTGCTTTACAGTAGGAATGGTGTTCCTTTCATCATAGGCCTTGTTGACACCTCTCCAAATGTAAACGTTTATGGTTGTGGCCAAAAAGTTCAATTTTGGTCTCATCACTCCAAATTACCTTGTTCCAGAAGTTTTGAGGCTTGTCTCTGTGCTGTTTGGCATATTGTAGGCGAGATACTTTGTGGCATTTGCTTGGTTTTAACAGAGCCTCTGATTTTCCATTTGTTAATCACAGTTTGAACACTGCTGACTGGCATTATCAATTCTTTGGATATCTTTTTGTATCCCTTTCCTGTTTTATACAGTTCAACTACCTTTTCCCATAGATCCGTTGACAATTCTTTTGCTTTCCCCATGACTCAGAATCCAGAAACGTCAGTGGCTGGATGAAAGATGCAAGAGTCTGTCTGGATCCCAGAAACTCACTCAGCTTTTATGCGCACACACTGATTACAATCAAACAGATCACAGGTGAGGATGTTACCTTTAGTAGCCATTCAAACCCATTTGTGTCAACTTCTGCGCATGTTATCAGGCCAAAATCACCAGGGTATGTGAACTTTTGATCAGGGTCATTTGGGTAGTTTCTGTTGTCATTATGATTTAAAAAGAGAAAACACAGCCGTTTGACAATAAATGGTTTCACCCAACCACTAAGCATGAGTGGAAAAGATGTTTTTGTGTTATCATTCATATTCTCTGAAAAATGGCCAAAGAATCATAGATTCTGCCAGGGTATGTAAACTTATGAGCACAACTGTAAGTGTCTTAGAGGATACTGACCCAGTGACAAACTGTTGTACCCCTAAAGGTACAGTAATGTACTTTTATTTTTTGAGAGTGTATGTTCCTGTCGGTTCATAGTCTTAATGTCTTCAGTATTGTTCTACAATGTAGAAAAGAGTCAAAATATAGAAAAATCTATGAATGAGTAGAGTAGGGGTGTCCAAAGTTTTGACTGGTACTGAATATGCATCACATATGCAGTACTTATTTTCTGTTACAGGGTCATGCGTAAATGAGAGGCTGCTGAATTCAAGATGAGGTGGATTTGTAAACTTTAACAGAGGGTATTCTTGCATAATGAGAAACATTACCAAGCATACAAACTAGTAGGAAAGGAATGTTATAGAAAATGTTTTAATTAATTAATGCAAGATGATAGATGGGCGGCACGGTGGTGTAGTGGTTAGCGCTGTCGCCTCACAGCAAGAAGGTCCTGGGTTCGAGCCCCGGGGCCGGCGAGGGCCTTTCTGTGTGGAGTTTGCATGTTCTCCCCGTGTCCGCGTGGGTTTCCTCCGGGTGCTCCGGTTTCCCCCACAGTCCAAAGACATGCAGGTTAGGTTAACTGGTGACTCTAAATTGACCGTAGGTGTGAATGTGAGTGTGAATGGTTGTCTGTGTCTATGTGTCAGCCCTGTGATGACCTGGCGACTTGTCCAGGGTGTACCCCGCCTTTCGCCCGTAGTCAGCTGGGATAGGCTCCAGCTTGCCTGCGACCCTGTAGAAGGATAAAGCGGCTAGAGATAATGAGAATGAAGATGATAGATAAATGAATGAATGAATGAATGACTACTTATTGAAGCAGACTTGTTAACGGGATCACTTTTTCGGTAGGTTGTGAAAACCCACAGGTTTCTTGTGTTGCTCAATATTTTTGGTCTAAAATGCAACAGGGAAAAAACCCAACCAACCAAAAAAAAACCAAAACAAAAAAACCCAACCTCACACAAGATAAGACAGGTAGAGCTTTGAGAGCACAAAAGCCCTAAAGAGATAATTCTGGGAAATAGTCTCAGTATTCCTGTTCTCCAAATGTACCTGATCAGCGAACCTGTTGTTTGGTGTTTGAGATTTGATCTTGTTTGGTTTGGTTTTGCTGTGAGCTGAATGTAACGTAAGTCTAAACAAACAAACAAACAAACAAACAAACAAACAAAAAACCTCATTAGGCTCTGATTTTGGAATCAGTTATTTTTTAAAATACAAAATCATCCATATGATCCCTGGTCCATATTTCAATAGAAAAGGGATAACCCATAAATCAAGTTTAAATTGGTACAAGTCCTTGTGCAGTTCTCCAAACACTGGTAAGGAAAAGAACCATATGAAATTGTGTTAACAGAAAAGTCCAGCGTGTCCTAACCCACATCAGCAAGTTGTCATTCCATTACTGGAGAACTAGATTTGTTTTCAGGCGGATTTATTATTATTATCTCATCTCATTATCTGTAGCTGCTTTATCCTGTTCTACAGGGTCGCAGGCAAGCTGGAGCCTATCCCAGCTGACTACGGGCGAAAGGCGGGGTACACCCTGGACAAGTCGCCAGGTCATCACAGGGCTGACACATAGACACAGACAACCATTCACACTCACATTCACACCTACGGTCAATTTAGAGTCACCAGTTAACCTAACCTGCATGTCTTTGGACTGTGGGGGAAACCGGAGCACCCGGAGGAAACCCACGCGGACACGGGGAGAACATGCAAACTCCACACAGAAAGGCCCTCGCAGGCCACGGGGCTCGAACCCAGACCTTCTTGCTGTGAGGCGACAGCGCTAACCACTACACCACCGTGCTGCCCCATTATAATTTTTATTATTAATTAACTAACTAACTAACTAACTAACTAATTAATTTTTTTTTTTAGAAAAGCTTTATGTTTTTGAGTTTCCAACTTAGTCATATTTGGGATACGTGAAAACAAACTATTTAGTGTAACTATTTCAGATTTCCTGATAATGATTTACTGTCACACCATTGTCATCACACGTCTGGTGAACATATAACAGTGGTGGACTAATCACCCTGGAACAGAATGATTTTTTGTTTGTGTGTGGGTTTTTTTTTGTAGTTGCATGGCTGACAAGTAGCTTCAACAAACAGAAAAAAGGAAACAAACCCTCCTTCCTACTGACTTATGCAAATGTTTACTTTTGGTTTGTAGCTTGTATAGTATGTTTAAACTTAACACATTTCACAGTGATGTCACACACCACCATGCTCTAACACTAACACTAACTATATAGTACTCATTCTGAATCCCCACCACCTGCTGCACCACACACACTGACGCAGTCTCTGGTACAGTAAAATGATTGTAGCTAGACGCCAGGCTTGTAGTACTCGAGTCCAGGACTCGTGCCCTAATTTTAAGGACTCATGACTTGACTTGGACTGATGACTCGCACTTGGACTCGGACTCGTGCATTAACTGCAGTTGGACTTGTAAATTGGAGCCGAGGACACTTTGGCTACGTTCACACTGCAGGCTGAAGTGACTCAAATCCGATCTTTTCGCCCATATGTGACCTGTATCGAATCTTTTATTGACAATATGAACGACACAGATCCGATTTTTTCAAATCCGACCCAGGCCGTTTGGATATGTGGTCCTAATTCCGATTCCTATCCGCTCTTTTCATATGTGACTTCAGTCTGAACCGCCAGGTCGCACTCATCCGACTTACACGTCATCAACAAGCCACAAACGTCACTATTCTGCGCTGAAGTAGGCGGCGGGTCTCTCAAAAAAAGTTACAACAACATGGCGCATAATCACGGGCGCAGATAGAGGGTGGGACTCGTCCCACCCAGATTTAAATTCACCTCGCTCGGTCCCCCCCACTTATAGGGAGGAAAAAACGTCTATGCTGTCTTTCTTTGCATAAGGCAAACCTCACGGAAAAATCAAAAGACTAATTACCATTCGGTTTATTGAGGTGCACAGCAGTGTATACATAGTTGCAACAACTCACATAAAACAAAACAAAGACTGATATTCGGTTGATTGAGCTGCGCAGACTGCACAGGTTGCGAGCTCGAGCTTGGTTGCTATGGTAACCCACAACAAGTTTGATTGGATGGGTCATACCGCAACCGGGCGGTTTTACTTCCGTAAACACTGGCCATGCTCACTGTGTGTGATGTCGTCGTATCCTGCAATGCGCATGCGGAACACTTTTAGGTCGCTTTTCGTTCATACTGAGGATCACATACAAGTCGCATATATTTGTTAATGTGAACGACCTCACAAAAAAATCGGATTTCACAAAAAAATCGGAATTGAGCATTAAGCCTTGCAGTGTGAACGTAGCGATATTTTTTCTTTATTTTTTGTAACATGCCATAATAATTTGGCATAAGATATTTATATTTATATCTACATTCATTTTTATACTAATTTCATGCAAGAGAATGCACATTTACCTGTTCGAGGGACGACCTCGAACTTCAGTCGTCATTTGGCAAGACTCCACCCAGAGAAGGAAGTGACACGCTATGTTCACTGCTCTGTTGATAGTGGGCAGGGCTTGCTTGCTGAGCGATGAACTAACTAGTGTTAACCCTCTCATGTGATTTGCCCTGTTGATAGTGGGCGGGGCTTGCTGAGCAATGAACAAGCTTTTTATCTATAGCCTATTAACTAAAATGGGGCAGTCGAGCAGTAATGTTAGTCCAACACAGTAGCAGAGACGCTTTCACATAAAGGCAGCAACAGCCACCGTCAAATGGTATGGTTGGAGTCTTGTTCTCGGACTCAACTCGGAATTTTCTTTAATGACTTGGACTTGAACACTGGGGACTTGAGACTGGACTCGGAATCGAGGTTTAGTGACTCGACTACAACACCGCTAGACAAATGAATTAGCTTTCATGGATGACACAATCATTTCGGATTCGGCAAAAATAATATCCCAAACGTTGCTGATTTTTCAACTAGGACGCAAACATGATGTGCAAGATGATCATGGAAATGTTTCTTTCCTTAAGTCTGTATCAATGCACTTGACTAGCATTAAGTAATTACGTCAGCTCTTCGTGTATCTTTGCATGTAAGGCCGTTCTGTTTTCTTCCATGCTCCGTTTTAGATGTGATGTTACTCAACAGGCCCCTGAGCACCTCTGCCAAGACACACTTGTCAGAGCATGTATGTCGCCATGGCTTCCGTACTGGTTAAACAATAAATAACTCACTATCCAAGAAGCTTGTGAAATCCACAAACGGTCTCTTGGTGCAAGAGTGCAGATCACTTTGTACTCTCGGCCCTAAAAGTATCACTAAATAACACTTCACTTCACCTCGTTATAAACTTTTGACACTTGTTTATTATGACTTGCGGTGCATGAGATTGTGCTTTCTTGAACTTGCATGCCATAAAAGTGAATATGAATGACATATGAATGTGCTTCTGAATGATATATTAGCATTAAGTGAAGATCCCAGTTCCAGTTATGAGGCGGGGCAGGTAATCCAGTTCTCAAGAAGGTGCAAAGGAGTGATGATTGCGCTTCTTCTGTGGTTTGGTTTCTGTCTTAGATGTGGAACATACTGTATTTTCCTTGGGCTGAGTGATTAGTCATTAAAAGGAGTATTTTGGATTGCTGTGACTGGACATATTTATTGATATTGAAGTCAATAATGGTGGAAAAGAAAATATTATTCATATTAAGCATAGCTTTACTGAAATTGGTCATCTTAACATCACCCAAATTTAGCAAAGGATGTTAACAAGAATCTACCATGGGACAAAAGTAAGGTTTGACCAATCCTATGGTATATTCCATGTTTCTTCACTTCCCCACTCAAAACATTAGTTCCTACCTAATTAAATCCCATTTACTGAAAACCTACAGTGCTGTGAAAAAGTATTTGCCCCTTCCTGATTTGTTCTGTTTTTATATTTGTCACACTTTAATGTTTCATGTCTCATCTCATCTCATTATCTGTAGCCGCTTTATCCTGTTCTACAGGGTCGCAGGCAAGCTGGAGCCTATCCCAGCTGACTACGGGCGAAAGGCGGGGTACACCCTGGACAAGTCGCCAGGTCATCGCAGGGCTGACACATAGAGACAAACAACCATTCACACTCACGTTAACACCTACGGTCAATTTATAGCCACCAATTAGCCAAACCTGCATGTTTTTGGACTGTGGGGGAAACCGGAGCACCCGGAGGAAACCCACGCAGACACGGGAAGAACATGCAAACTCCGCACAGAAAGGCCCCCATCGGCCACTGGGCTTGAACCCAGAACCTTCTTACTGTGAGGAAACAGTGCGTGCTGCACCCCCCCCCCCCAATCAATTAATCAATTAACCTTGACCAATCAAAAATTAACCAAATTTAATTGATAATTGCGCTCAATTTTGCTAGCCACACCCAGGCATGATTACTGCCAGACCTGTTAAATATAAAAATATCACATAACTAGAACCAGGCTGGCAATGTGAAATAGGTTAACAGATCTTAAAAAGATATCACAAAGTAAAGAGATACAAGAACAGATGCACAACAAAATAATTGAAATCTATCAGCCTGGAAAGGGTTACAAAGCTATTGCCAAGGCTCTGGAACTCCAGTGAACCACAGTGAGAGCCATTATCTACAAATGGAAAAAACTTGAAACAGTGGCGAACCTTCCCAGGAATGGCCGGCCTTCCAAAATTCAACCGATTGATACAAGAGGTCACAAAAGAACCCCGATGAATATCTAAAGACCTGCAGGCCTCACTTGCCTCAGTTAAGGTCAGTGTTCATGATTCTATAATAAGGAAGGCACTGGGCAAAACTGGCATCCATGGGAGCGCTGCAAGGTGCAAACCACTGCTGACCACAAAGGCTCATCTCATGTTTGCCAAAAAGCATCTTGATGACCCTCAAGACTTTTGGGATAATATTCTGTGGACTGATGAGTCAAAAATAGAACTTTTTGGAAAACATGGGTCCTGGTACATCTGGTGTAAGAATAACATTCCAAAATAAGAACATCACCAACAGTCAAACACGGTGGTGGAAGTGTGATGGTCTGGGGCTGCTTTTCTGCTTCAGGACCTGGACCCTTTGACATAATTGATGGAACCATGATTTTGCTCTCTACCAGAAAATCCTGAAGGAGACTGTCCACGGGCGGCACGGTGGTGTAGTGGTTAGCGCTGTCGCCTCACAGCAAGAAGGTCCGGGTTCGAGCCCCGTGGCCGACGAGGGCCTTTCTGTGCGGAGTTTGCATGTTCTCCCCATGTCCACGTGGGTTTCCTCCGGGTGCTCCGGTTTCCCCCACAGTCCAAAGACATGCAGGTTAGGTTAACTGGTGACTCTAAATTGACCATAGGTGTGAATGTGAGTGTGAATGGTTGTCTGTGTCTATGTGTCAGCCCTGTGATGACCTGGCGACTTGTCCAGGGTGTACCCCGCCTTTCGCCCGTAGTCAGCTGGGATAGGCTCCAGCTTGCCTGCAACCCTGTAGAACAGGATAAAGCAGCTAGAGATAATGAGATGAGATGAGACTGTCCACCCATCAGCTCAAGCACAGTTGGGTTATGCAGCAGGACAATGATCCGAAGCACACAAGCAAGTCCACCTCTGAATGGCTCAAAAGAAATAAAATTAAGGTTTTGGAGTAGTCCAGTCAAAGTCCCGACTTGACTCCAATTGAGATGCTGTGGTAAGACCTTAAACAAGCAGCTTGTGCTCGAAAACCCTCCAATGTGGCTGAATTGAAACAATTCTGCAAAGAAGAGTGGGCAAAAATTCCTCCACAGCGATGTACAAGACTCATTGCGATTTATCGCAAACATTTAATTGCAGTTGTTGCCACCAAGGGTGGCCCAATCAGTTATTAGGTTTAAGGGTGCAATTACTTTTTCACAACGGTGATACAGGTTTTGATGAACCCTTTGCTTTTAATAAATGGAGTGATCATTTACAAGGTGCATTTTGTGTTTACTTACATCGTCTTTATCTTGTATTAGACTAAGTGGGATGACCTAAAACATTTAAATGTGACAATAAAAATGGAAGAAATCAAGAGGAGGGCAAATACTTTTTCACAGCACTTATGACTTTTCATATCCTGTATGACCTGTCATTAAATGTATACAAAGACATTACGAAGAAAAATAGAGATTATAAAGAATGTAGCCGAGATGCCTCTGATGAGGCTAAGTACAAAGCTAGTACAGTTAGCTCGTTTTGCTAAGCTGCAAATGAAGCTAATATGAAGGCTAGGACATGGTACGTAAATAAAAACAATTTTCACACTGATTAGTGCATTATTTAAGTCATGGTTAACAAGTTAGCTTTTGAAGGTTTATAGCTACTCTGAATTATCCTGTCAGAAACAGAAAATGCGCAAAACAGAATGATGAAGTATTATTATTAATGTTAACGAGCTTTTGAGAAAAGCTATTTCCGCTCAAGCAGTCTGCGTTTGGAATGAATTCTTTGTCACGCTGCATAAAACTTCTTCCAAATGAATACATTTAAAAGTAATTCTGTACTAAAATACTTCACAAACTCTCTAAATTAAATAAATAAAAATGCTAAATCAGAATGCTATTCCATGACAGACAGCTAATAGAAAACCCCATCCGTGTAATAGCACCTCAGTGTTTAGTATCTCTCAGTTGATATCTAAATTGCAGTGTGAATTATGCGGTACTATCAGATGGCTCGAGAAAATGAAAATCTCGAGTGTGTTTTCAGCTGAGCATCATTAATACAGAGCAAGCTGCAGCTGCTGAGGCTCGGCTTTTCATCTGCCGTGTTTAATGTGTGAAACAGATGAATTCATGCTTCCATGGATGAGCTTTCATCGAGCTCTGGCGTATAATTGATTGGCCTCTTCTGTGCTCTAATTGGTATCTCTGGTATTGTGTTTAATCCTTAATGAAAGCCTGCTGAAGCTCTCATCATACAGTCACTATCGGCACAAATCAACAAGATTCACCTCGCAGGCAGGTGTTAAATATATTGTCAGGAATCTTACAGCTTATAATTTGAATCTCAGCAGCTTTCGAATTTCAAGTTTGCGAAATGTACACTCGCCGGCAGCATACCTGTCAACTTTGAGGTTTGAAAAAAAGGGATATTTCCCAGATTTTTAACTCAAAATAAGGGAAAATTTCGGAAAGTCATACCCTTCACCAAAAGTGGGTGTGTAGTTGAATGGGGGCAATTTTCTATCTAGTATTTGTGATTTCCTGTACTCTGGTGCATGTTGGTGATAGCCAAGACGCAAACTCAATATGCTTATGGTTTATAGAGTGCATTTGTGAATAAACTATACATTTATTTTTATTTGCTTTCAGTGGTACCAGTTATTTCCCAAATTAAGGGCTAAAATACGTATCTTATGTTAAAATAAGAAAGGTCATTATATAACCAGTCAATAAATTCAATTCCATTGCAATTTATTATGGTTTTACCATAATCATGGCCTCGGAACACTAGATAGATAGATAGATAGATAGATAGATAGATAGATAGATAGATAGATAGATAGATAGAGTAATAAAGAGATAAAGAGTAATATAAGATATTAAACCAAGAGTGATTTAAAATGGGTAAGTTCATCTCATCTCATTATCTCTAGCCGCTTTATCCTTCTACAGGGTCGCAGGCAAGCTGGAGCCTATCCCAGCTGACTACGGGCGAAAGGCGGGGTACACCCTGGACAAGTCGCCAGGTCATCACAGGGCTGACACATAGACACAGACAACCATTCACACTCACATTCACACCTACGGTCAATTTAGAGTCACCTGTTAACCTGACCTGCATGTCTTTGGACTGTGGGGGAAACCGGAGCACCCAGAGGAAACCCACACGGACACGGGGAGAACATGCAAACTCCACACAGAAAGGCCCTCGCTGGCCCCGGGGCTCGAACCCAGGACCTTCTTGCTGTGAGGCGACAGCGCTAACCACTACACCACCGTGCCGCCCCATGGGTAAGTTTCAGATAGAAAATAATATAGACAATGAGTGGATAAAACAGTTAATACACCAATTAGTTTACACTAGGCTATGTATGAGGTCTTAGCCAGGACATACTTAATGTAAACATGTGTAGCTTACCTTTGATTATTTGGGAGGCTTTTGTTTTCCCCATGGAAAATTTCTTTGCGAGGGAAGAGTCTGGGAACATTCCAGCCACGCACTTGTTGAAATCATCAAAGAAAGAGAGGCTAATGTTTTTCTTAGCTATTAGCATCGCGATCTTCACCTCAGACCTAATCAGTGTTGCCAGATACTGCTGACGTTTTCCAGCCCAAAATATGTTCAAAAACCCGCCAAAATGCACTTGAAACCGCCCAACTTGGGAGGGAAACCGCCCAATCTGGCAACACTGGACCTAATCACTTGTTCAGCCTCGCCTCCGGACGTAGTTATGTAATTACTGATGCCTGAGAGGGCGGGGACGTGAATTCATGGCCTGACTTCCTGCTGTAAACTCTTGTCAGAGGTGCGTCATGAATTCTGGACCTACCGACTTTTTTATATTGTGAAAATACGGGACTTTTATATAATGTGAAAATACGGGATATTTTCGGGAAAATAAAAAAACGGGAAGACAGCGGGAAGACAGCGGGAGGGTTGACAGGTATGGCCAGCAGAGGTGGACCAAGTACCCAACTTCATTACTTAAGTCAAAGTACAGATCCCGCTGCTTAAATGTTACTCTGATACAAGTGAAAGTTGCCCAGTCAAATTTTTACTTAAGTTAAAGTACTGAAGTACTTGCTTTTAAAAATACTTAAGTATTAAAACTACATTTTCTGTCAACGCACTGTTGTCACTGTTGTATTATTGCCACAACGCTTACAAAACCTAACACCGTTACCAAAGACAGAAATGTGAATTCACAAAATGAACGCATGCTGCGCCATCATGGTGGTTTAACGTTAAGCTAGCTAGTCAGTGAAGCTCCACCTGACATGCTAGCAAACTCTTTTCAAACTCGAAATCATATTGAGTAGCTAACGCTACTAGAAAAGAAATATTTCTACATTCTGTTTATTTGGCAAGATTATGCTGAAACATATTTCTGAAAGGACTTCAGATAAGTTAACGTTATTCATGTTAGCGTAATTCGTTTTTACATGCTAACTAACAGCGTCCAAGTTAACTAGCTATGTGTAAACGTTAGCCGTGGACAAGGCTACGGCAACTTGGTGGGAAAATCCATAGAAAGTCATTTGACTAACCAGACTGCATAGCTATATTATCGCTAGCTCTAAAAGCACAGACAACTTCATTGCAAGCTTTCTCTTGGAATAAAACATTTATGTCCCTCGATATGCTTCCGCAGATTGGACGGCGAGTTTTTGTCGGCCGTGATGTGGTTCATTTTCGGCAAACAAAGCAAACATTTAAAACGAAATGAATCTTTAACCCTTTCAGAAAACTGAAATATGGGTTCCAGGTAAAGCCATGGGTGCATGCATGCATTCCCCAGAAGAACCGCCTCCTTCCATTCTGCCATCAACTGATCGTGTTAAATAACGCTGCAGAGAAATAAGTGAACTTGATTTTATACAGTCTATAGATGTGACGTGACCGTAGTGATTACTGATAGACTGTCTCAGTGTCACTTGCGAAAAAATCAATCATGTTTTAGAAAAGAAAAGAAAAATCATCCACTTTCAAAGCTGCTTCAGAGTAACAAGTAACGAGGACCTTGATAGAAATGTAGTGGAGTGAAAAGTACGATATTTGTCTTTCAAATGTAGTGAAGTTAGTCATAAGTTTCCAAAAAAAAAATACTCAAGTAAAGTACAGATACTCAAAGTGTACTTAAGTACAGTACTCAAGTAAATGTACTTCGTTACTATCCACCTCTGCTCACCGGCCACTTTAATAGGAACTTCTGTACTCTTGCTTGTTCCTGCTCAATCAGCCGATCATGTGGCAGCAGTGAAATGCATGAATCCATGCAGATACCGATCAAGAGCTTCAACTGATGCTCACGGTAAAAAACATTACAATGACCGAGAAATGCGATCTCAGTGACTTTGACCGTGGTATGGTTATTGGTGCCAGTTTGAGTGTTTCCGAAATCTGGGATTTTTGCACACAACACTGACAGAATGGAGTCAAAAACCAATATACACTCACTGGCCACTTTATTAGGAATACCCCTACATCCACCTGCTGTTTTCTGCAGCTCTGTAATCAGCTGATCCCTTGACGGCAGCACAGTGCATCAAAATCATGCAGATACAAATCAAGAGCTTCAGTTAATGTTCACTTCATTCAAACATCTAAGTCTAAAGTCCTTCCCGCGCCATGCCCTGGTCTTCCCAGGTAGTCTCCCATCGCAGTACTAACCAGGGATGGGTTTCCCAAAAGCTTCTTAATGCTAAGAGCATCTTAATTAGGAGAGTGTTCATTGTGATGCTCACTCTACCATTTGACGATCTTTGTACTACGATGCTTTTGGGAAACCCACCACAGGCCATTAAGGTACATTTCCATACCCCTCGGCCTCTCGCCTATACAGCTAGGGTTATAGTGTGTGTGGGGGGGTCCTCTGGTAACAGATTTTTATTCTTTTTGGCAGGAAGGCATGTCTCCCTAGGGTGCATATAGCTTCTACCCAAATTTACATAATTACAATTAATAATGAAGATATGGAGTAATTAATCAATCAATCCCTAACGAGCAGTTTCCACACAAATTGCTTCTTCTCCTTCAATTCTTCACTGATTTTGATTCTTTCTGGCATGAAGGTGGGGTACCTAGGGTGCAAAGAACTTCTACCCAGATTTGCTTCATTACAATTATTAATGAAGTTATGGACTAATTACAGTGGTGCTTGAAAGTTTGTGAACCCTTTAGAATTTTCTATATTTCTGCATAAATATGACCTAAAACATCATCAGATTTTCACACAAGTCCTAAAAGTAGATAAAGAGAACCCAGTTAAACAAATGAGACAAAAATATTATACTTGGTCATTTATTTATTGAGGAAAATGATCCAACATTACAAATCTGTGAGTGGCAAAAGTATGTGAACCTTTGCTTTCAGTATCTGGTGTGACCCCCTTGTGCAGCAATAACTGCAACTAAACGTTTCCGGTAACTGTTGATCAGTCCTGCACACCGGCTTGGAGGAATTTTAGCCCGTTCCTCTGTACAGAACAGCTTCAACTCTGGGTTGTTGGTGGGTTTCCTCACATGAACTGCTCGCTTTAGGTCCTTCCACAACATTTCGATTGGATTAAGGTCAGGACTTTGACTTGGCCATTCCAAAACATTAACTTTATTCTTCTTTAACCATTCTTTGGTAGAACGACTTGTGTGCTTAGGGTCATTGTTTTGCTGCATGACCCACCTTCTCTTGAGATTCAGTTCATGGACAAATATTTTCCTTTGGAATTCGCTGGTATAATTCAGAATTCATTGTTCCATCAATGATGGCAAGCCATCCTGGCCCAGATGCAACAAAATAGGCCCAAACCATGATACTACTACCACCATGTTTCACAGATGGGATAAGGTTCTTATGCTGGAATGCAGTGTTTTCCTTTCTCCAAACATAACACTTCTTGTTTAAACCAAAAAGTTCTATTTTGGTCTTATCCATCCACAAAACATTTTTCCAACAGCCTTCTGGCTTGTCCACGTGAGCTTTAGCAAACTGCAGATGAGCAGCAATGCTCTTTTTGGAGAACAGTGGCTTTCTCCTTGCAACCCTGCCATGCACACCATTGTTGTTCAGTGTTCTCCTGATGGTGGACTCATGAACATTAACATTAGCCAATGTGAGAGAGGCCTTCAGTTGCTTAGAAGTTACCCTGGGTCCTTTGTGACCTCGCCGACTATTACACGCCTTGCTCTTGGAGTGATCTTTGTTGGTCGACCACTCCTGGGGAGGGTAACAATGGTCTTGAATTTCCTCCATTTGTACACAATCTGTCTGACTGTGGATTGGTGGAGTCCAAACTCTTTAGAGATGGTTTTGTAACCTTTTCCAGCTTGATGAGCATCAACAACGCTTTTTCTGAGGTCCTCAGAAATCTCCTTTGTTCGTGCCATGATACACTTCCACAAACGTGTGTTGTGAAGATCAGACTTTGATAGATCCCTGTTCTTTAAATAAAACAGGGTGCCCACTCACACCTGATTGTCATCCCATTGATTGAAAACACCGGACTCTAATTTCACCTTCAAATTAACTGCTAATCCTAGAGGTTCACATACTTTTGCCACTCACAGATATGTAATATTGGATAATTTTCCTCAATAAATAAATGACCAAGTATAATATTTTTGTCTCATTTGTTTAACTGGGTTCTCTTTATCTACTTTTAGGACTTGTGTGAAAATCTGATGATGTTTTAGGTCATATTTATGCAGAAATATAGAAAATGCTAAAGGGTTCACAAACTTTCAAGCACCACTGTAAGCCTTAATAAGCAGTTTAACAACAACAACAACAACAACAACAAAAATCGCTTCTTCTTGGTCAATTCTTCGGCGTTTTGGATTCTTTCTGGCAAATAGGTCGGTATTCCTAGGGTGTATATCGCTTCTATATATAGCTTGTATATAGTGTATATAGCTTGCAATAGTTATTGCGCAAGGTGGCCCACTTTAGATCGTTCCTTCTTGACTAGATGGGGCTGGAGTGAGCTACGCCCTCATTGACGGTCTTGTTATATCCTGCCACGAGCAAAGAGCATCTCCACGCTTTAGGATATTTTTCAACGTGTCCTTGAATTGAAGAAAACGACAGCCAAACTTCCTGGTTCCTTCTGCCAGCTCGCCATGTAGAGTTACTGTACGGTATGTTGTCTTGAACGTTCATCTGGCATGCCAGCAACATGACCCATCCAGCATCCAGGGGTCACACTACAGGGTGAATAAATAGCAGAAATCAATAACTAGTGTCTCTAGGTGGAACCTATAAATAATAAACCCAGAACACACCCCTGTTTTATATTCTCCACGAATCATTATTTAGGAAAAGTAAGAAAAATGTGCATTTTTGTCCCACAAGATTCACCCAACCCTATTACCTGAACACATTCAGCTTTATGGAATATTTAGGATGTTCTACAAGTCACGTGTCTCATCTCATTATCTCTAGCCGCTTTATCCTTCTACAGGGTCGCAGGCAAGCTGGAGCCTATCCCAGCTGACTACGGGCGAAAGGCGGGGTACACCCTGGACAAGTCGCCAGGTCATCACAGGGCTGACACATAGACACAGACAACCATTCACACTCACATTCACACCTACTGTCAATTTAGAGTCACCAGTTAACCTAACCTGCATGTCTTTGGACTGTGGGGGAAACCGGAGCACCTGGAGGAAACCCACGCGGACAACATGCAAACTCCGCACAGAAAGGCCCTCGCCGGCCACAGGGCTCGAACCTGGACCTTCTTGCTGTGAGGCGACAGTGCTAACCACTACACCACCGTGCCGCCCGCTCTGAGTTATGGTCATAATAAATAAATAAAAAATACTCATCTTGATATAGGAAGGGGTTTATTATGATTGCTTCGGGACTGGAAGCTAGAATTTCTGCTGCTGTGCATGTTAAAGATCAATTGTTGATCCCTGAAACGTGGATTGTTCAATTAAATTTGTTTTTTTTCTTGGCATGGACTCGACGTATAAGCACGGTCCATATATTTTCAATAGGGTTGAAGTCAGGACTTGTTTTAAGCTTAATGTTAGCCTGCTTTATCCTCCACAACCAACTCTGATGCATGTTTGGGTTCATTGTCCTGTTGTAACTCTCAAGTCCCAAGTCATGTTCAAGTTTCTGATGGTTTATGCTGAAGAATTCTGAGGTAGTCCTCCTCCTTCATTATTCCATCCACTTCGTGCAATGAACCAGTTCCACTGGCAGCAAAACAGCCCCAGAGCATGATGATCCCACCACCACCACCAGATGGTACAGCGTCCCCCTGTACATGGTGGTCACTGTGGCCAAACAACTCAATCTTTGTCTCATCTGACCATACAGCTTTCCTCCAGAAGGCTTTTTCTTTGTGATACATTTTAAATGTGGTCAGCTTCAAACTTTAAGTTTGAAGGTGTCAATTTTGGAGCAGGGGGTTATTTCTTGGATAGCAGCCTCTTAGTCCATGGTGATCTGAACTGTAAACAGTGATCCATCAGCTTCCAGTTCATGGCAGGGCTGTGCTATGGTGGTTCCCAGGTTGTTCCTGACCATCCAAACCAATTTTCTTTCAGCTGAAGGTGACAGTTTGGGTTTTCTTGAAGCAAAGTGGCTTGGCAAAGTGACTACACCTCACAATAACTTGGATACCATTGTTTGAACTGATCTTGGAATTTGCAGTTGTTTAGAAATGGCTCCAAGAGACATTCCGGAGTTGTGGACATCTGGAATCCTCTTTTTCAGATCTGCACTGAGCTCCTTGGACTTTCCCATTGTATTGTGCATTGGTCAATCCAATGAGTGCTGTAAACAAACCCTTTTTATGAAGGCACAAAGAAGCTACCAGCTGTAGTCAATCATGATCACTAACAGGAAGTTAAGAGACCTCGGCCTTGGCAAGATAAGAGACATTTTGGAAGTTTCAGCACCTCTGAATTAATAATCTAAGTGAGCGTATGTAAATTTTGACCCTGTTTTGATTTCAGAAAACCCAAAGAAAATTAAAATGTGTGCACCAAATTCTAGTGTTTTTTTTAAATTAAAGATGTATACTGTACAATCATTCTGCCACAGAAAAAGAACAGTTCAAAGAAATTACTGAAAGTAAAAATATTGCCATGACCTTCATATTCAAGATGACATTCATATCACTGTATGTAAACTTTTGACCAAGGGTGGACAGTAACGAAGTACATTTACTTGAGTACTGTACTTAAGTACACTTTTTGAGTGTCTGTACTTTGAGTATTATTTTTTTTAAACTTATGACTTTAACTTCACTACATTTGAAAGACAAATCTCATCTCATCTCATTATCTCTAGCCGCTTTTTCCTTCTACAGGGTTGCAGGCAAGCTGGAGCCTATCCCAGCTGACTACGGGTGAAAGGCGGGGTACACCCTGGACAAGTTGCCAGGTCATCACAGGGCTGACACATAGACACAGACAACCATTCACACTCACACCTACGGTCAATTTAGAGTCACCAGTTAACCTAACCTGCATGTCTTTGGACTGTGGAGGAAACCGGAGCACCCGGAGGAAACCCACGCGGACACGGGGAGAACATGCAAACTCCACACAGAAAGGCCCTCGCCGGCCCTGGGGCTCGAACCCAGGACCTTCTTGCTGTGAGGCGACAGCACTAACCACTACACCACCGTGCCGCCTGAAAGGCAAATATCGTACTTTTTACTCCACTACATTTCTATCAAGGTCCTCGTTACTCGTTACTATGAAGCAGCTTTCAAAGTGGATGTTTCTTCTTTTCTTTTATAGAACGTGATTGATTTTTTTTCTCAGGTGACACTGAGACAGCCGATCAGTAATCACTAGGGTCACGTCATGTCCATAGACTGTATAAAATCAAGTTCACTTATTTCTCCGCAGCGTTATTTAACACGATCAGTTGATGGCAGAATGGAAGGAGGTGGTTCTTCTGGGCAATGCACGCACTCATAGCTTTACCTGGAACCCATGTTTCAGTTTTCTGAAAGGGTTAAAGATTCATTTTGTTTTAAATGTTTGCCGAAAACGAACCACATCATGGCCTACAAAAACTCGCCGTCCAACCTGCGGAAGCATATTGAGGTATATAAACGTTTTATTCTAAGAGAAAGCTTGCAATGAAGCTGTCTGTGCTTTTAGAGCTAGCGATAATGTTGCAAACCTAGCTATGCAGTCTGGTTAGTCACATGACTTTCTATGGATTTGCCATAGCCTTGTCCACGGCTAACGTTTACACATAGCTAGTTAACTTGGACACTCTTAGTTAGCATGTAAAAACAGAGTTACGCTAACATAAATAATGCTAACTTATCTGACGTCCTTTCAGAAATATGTTTCAGCATAATCTTGCCAAATAAACAGAATGTAGAAATATTTCTTTTCTAGTAGCGTTAGCTACCCAATATGATTTCGAGTTTGAAAAGAGTTTGCTAGCATGTCAGGTGGCGTGTCACTGACTAGCTAGTTTAACGTTAAACCACCATGATGGCGCAGCATGCGTTCATTTTATGAATTCACATTTCTGTCTTTGGTAACGGCGTTAGGTTTTGTAAGCATTGTGGCAATAATACAACAATGCACTGACAGAAAATGCAGTTTTAATACTTAAGTATTTTTAAAAGCAAGTACTTCAGTACTTTAACTTAAGTAAAAAATTGACTGGACAACTTTCACTTGTATCGGAGTAACATTTAAGCAGTGGGATCTGTACTTTGACTTAAGTAATGAAGTTAGGGACTTTGTCCACCTCTGACTATATGTGGAAATGCATCTGTATCCATGGTCAACACGTGCAAGAAACGTGTTGCTGCAAACATCTTTAAACATGATCAGTAAGTATTCATAATAAAGATTAAGGGTTCCTGGATCTTGTGCTAAAGAACATAGAGTTGTGCTAAAAGACTTTGGATTTGTGCTAAAAGACTTTTTTGTGCTAAATAACCATAAACTACTTATACCAGGTGACCTTAGTGTTTTTTTTTCTTCTGCTATTCTCAGTCGTCAACCACAGAAGTGTCCCAGCCGTGCTCCTACTCAGCGTACGCTCTTATCTGTATCGTCTTCCTCTTGGGTCTCGTCTGATACGACATGCTTGTGTGTCAACAGATTTTGAGCTGAGGACTTGTTCCTGTGCTCCTCTTGATGCCATCTTCTCATCCAGTCCACTCACGGAGGATTAATCCATGTCAATCAGCTCTGCTATCTGTCAGCATGTCAGCATTCCATGGAAGCACTTCACTTATCGTGTCACGGCCTGTCTTTTCTTTTTTCCAAGTTATGAATTTCTTCGATCTATTCAGACATGCTCACGGCAGCTCATTCTTGCCTACGTATGGATACTAATCGATTTAGAAACAGATATGAACTGTATGTTCACAGATTTACCAACGGAGTTGTTTTTCACATTGGAAAATTTTTCCAAGTGACGGATTTGTTACTACTGAACCAACCACTCTGGTGTTATCACAGTGACATGTACTTGAAAATAACCTGATCATCCTTGGCTGGGGAAGGAAGCCAACACATTTTGCAATTCATTTGCAAGGCCATTTATTTATTTTTTTTTTAAATTTTGTTGTCTCATTCCTCATGTCAGCATGACACGTACTGTATGTTATTCTGCTTGAGAGGCTGGTTTGCTCAAGAGCATCATTATTTTTTCACACAGTTTGGTACAAAAGCATTTTGGAATAATTTCCAAAGCTGATCATATTGATCATATTCAGAATATAAATTAGGTGCTTTAGTGATTGTTTTATCTCCCAGCATTGGAGCACAATCAGTGTGATATTTTGTGTCAAATATACTAGCAATAACTTTTTTACAGTATTGTTGTCTTATTTTCTGATTTAATAGTTAGATGTTTTATGCGACAATAAATTCTCTGGGGTTTTTTTTTCTGTATTTTGTGATTTTCTTTCGAAAGTAAACATTTGAACTGAGCCAGTTAATATTGTATATTATTATCCATACGGGACACTTTTTCCATGGAATAAAAACATGTGTTCTATTCCCTTCTAGCAGGTTTCATTTATTTGGTTCGATAGCATGCAATATTGTTAGCATATCGCTTATCCTAAGTGTATTACGTCACTCTACCGAATGGAGAACGAGCATTGAATATGGTTTATGACAGGGGTTCTCAACCTTTTGCAACCTGGGCCCCACCAAAGCTGGTTCATTGCAGTTGGGGGCCCCTCTTCTCGCCCCGTCCCCATCCCCCCCCCAAACACACTCACCCGCAGTGACGCCACCCGACCTACAGCACCTTATATCGACCGATAGATAGATAGATAGATAGATAGATAGATAGATAGATAGATAGATAGATAGATAGATAGATAGATAGATAGATAGATAGCCCTGGGCTAGATTATTATTATCATCTCGTCTCGTCTCGTCTTCTTCCGCTTATCCGGGACCGGGTCGCGGAGGCAGCAGTCTAAGCATGGAAGCCCAAACTTCCCTTTCCCCAGACACCTCGGCCAGCTCCTCGGGAAGAACACCGAGGCGTTCCCAGGCCAGCCGAGAGACATAGTCCCTCCAGCGTGTCCTGGGTCTTCCCCGGGGCCTCCTCCCGGGGGGACATGCCTGGAACACCTCCCCAGGGAGGCGTCCAGGAGGCATCCGAAAAAGATGCCCGAGCCACCTCAGCTGGTTCCTCTCGATGTGGAGGAGCAGCGGCTCTACTCCGAGCTCCTCCCGAGTGACTGTGCTTCTCACCCTATCTCTAAGGGAGCGCCCAGCCACCCTGCGAAGGAAACTCATTTCAGCCGCTTGTATCCGCGATCTTGTTCTTTCTGTCATTACCCAAAGCTCATGACCATAGGTGAGAGTCGGAACGTAGATCGACCGGTAAATTGAGAGCTTCGCCTTTTGGCTCAGCTCCTTCTTCACCACGACGGACCGGTAAAGCGACCGCATCACTGCGGAGGCTGCACCGATCCGCCTGTCGATCTCACGCTCCATCCTTCCCTCACTCGTGAACAAGATCCCGAGATACTTAAACTCCTCCACTTGAGGCAGGACTTCTCCACCAACCTGGAGAGGGCAAGCCACCCTTTTCCGGTTGAGAACCATGGCCTCGGACTTGGAGGTGCTGATTCTCATCCCAGCCGCTTCACACTCGACTGCAAACCGCCCCAGTGCATGCTGAAGGTCCTGGTTTGAAGAAGCCAACAGGACAACATCATCCGCAAAAAGCAGAGATGAAATCCTGTGGTTCCCAAACAGGATTCCTTCCGGCCCCTGGCTGCGCCTAGAAATTCTGTCCATAAAAATTATGAACAGAACTGGTGACAAAGGGCAGCCCTGCCAGAGTCCAACATGCACTGGGAACAGGTCTGACTTACTGCCGGCAATGCGAACCAGACTCCTGCTCCGTTCGTACAGGGACCGGACAGCCCTTAGCAAAGAGCCCCGAACCCCATACTCCCTTCGGGAGTATTATTATCATTATTATTATTATTAGTAGTAGTAGTAGTAGTAGTGGGTGGCACGGTGGTGTAGTGGTTAGCGCTGTCGCCTCACAGCAAGAAGGTCCCGGGTTCGAGCCCCGGGGCCGGCGAGGGCCTTTCTGTGTGGAGTTTGCATGTTCTCCCCGTGTCCGCGTGGGTTTCCCCCGGGTGCTCCGGTTTCCCCCACAGTCCAAAGACATGCAGGTTAGGTTAACTGGTGACTCTAAATTGACCATAGGTGTGAATGTGAGTGTGAATGGTTGTCTGTGTCTATGTGTCAGCCCTGTGATGACCTGGCGACTTGTCCAGGGTGTACCCCGCCTTTCGCCCGTAGTCAGCTGGGATAGGCTCCAGCTTGCCTGCGACCCTGTAGAACAGGATAAAGCGGCTAGAGATAATGAGATGAGATGAGTAGTAGCAGTAGTAGCATTATCCATAGTAGACTAGCAGTAAGAAAACAACAAAAACAACAAATTATTCGGGTAGAGCTGAAATGGGGAAAGCAAAAATACAGTGTGGGGTAGTAGTCTTTAAAAAGACTGTTTGGGTTTTGCGCTGTATCGATGGATTGATGATAGTAGACTAGCGAGAGTCGGCACGAGTTAACTCGGCAAGAAACCAGACTAGTGTGTGTGTGGCAAGCACTCACACGGTGGCCACGGTATGCAGACTCACTCACGTGACGTTGCGTCATGTTCGCGTCACGGGCTTAAAATAACCTACACACAAGATTTTATGATAGATTGATGATAGATTTTATAATAGTATTGATTTGTATGTAATAGTCCAATGTCCTGCATTTTGACATGGGTAAATGTGTTGCATCTGCTTAGCTACTATAGCCTGTTAGCCCCAGATTTTTTTTTTCCTCCATACATGAAGCCTACTCGCAACCCCCCTGGAGTACCTCCGCGCCCCACCAGGGGGGCGCACCCCCCGGTTGAGAACCACTGGTTTACGATATCGCATGGTTGTCACACGTCGGAACTGATGCGAATATCCAATGAGAAAATGTTCTGCTGCGCATGCACACAAGCATTTCTTTGTTTGCCAGCATGTTGAACACCTGAAAGGCTACCAAAACTTCATTAGATATTCTTCATGCATATTTACAAGCAGTGGTGAACTATTACTATTAGAGCTGGGACTTGAGCTCAGTCCAAACTGAGCCAGGCACTAAAAAAGCAACAGGGCAAAGGATTTTGTAAGGGATTAACAGCAGGCTGCCAGGTTGCTCTGTTGTGTGTAGCTGTCGATGTTGATTTTAAAAGTAACTAAGAAAATTACACAGGGAAATGAAAAATACTGTAGCGAGCGTGCAGCATGGAAGAAGAGTCTGGAGACAGAAATCTTAGTTTCTTGGTCGTTAGCCTGAGCTACTTGCTCTTGCTACACTACTGATGAACGCTACACTGGCTGGAAGGTTACTTCACTGCTGTGCTAAAGGCACTGACTCGTGGGTTAGCTCTTGTTGGCCTTCGAGAATGCTGATTTGAAAAGTGTGTATGTAATATAATAATAATAATAATAATAATAATATTGGCTGGCTTTTTTTCGTGGTATATCAGATATATTTCATTCAGCTACTCGTCTTCGACTCGTTCAATATCATGCTAGCTAATTGGAATATATCTGACATACAGTGGTATGCAAAGGTTTGGGCACCCCTGGTCAAAATTGCTGTTACTGTGAACAGTTAAGCAAGTTGAAGATGAAATGATCTCCAAAAGGCATAAAGTTAAAGATGACTCATTCCCTTTATATTTTAAGCAAAAACAATTTTTTTATTTTCATCTTTTACATTTTCAAAATTACAAAAAAGGAAAAGGGCCCAAAGCAAAAGTTTGGGCACCCTGCATGGTTAGTACCTAGTAACACCCCCTTTGGCAAGTATCACAGCTTGTAAACACTTTTTGTAGCCAGCTAATAATCTTTCAGTTCTTACCTGGGGGATTTTCACACATTCGTCCTTGCAAAAGGCTTCCAGTTCTACAAGTTTCTTGGGCTGACTTGCATGCACTGCTCTTTTGAGATCTATCCACAGATTTTCAATGATGTTTAGGTCAGGGGACTGTGAGGGCCAGGGCAAAACCTTCAGCTTGGGCCTCTTGAGGTATTCCACTGTAGATTTTGAGGTGTGTTTTGGATCATCGTCTTATTGTAGGACCCTTCAACTTTTTTACAGATGGTGTGATGTTTGCTTCCAGAATTTGCTGGTATTTATTTGAATCCAGGCTTCCCTCGACCAATGAAATGTGCCCTGTGCCACTGGCTGCAACACAACCCCAAAGCATGATCGATCCACACCCATGCTTCAGAGTTGGAGAGGTGTTCTTTTCCTGGAATTTGGCACCCTTTTTTCTCCAAACATAGCTTTGCACATTGTGGCCAAAAAGTTCTATTTTGATTTCATCAGTCCACAGGACTTGTTTCCAAAATGCATCAGGCTTATTTAGATGTTCATTTGCAAACTTCAGACGCTGAATTTTGTGGCTAGGACGCAGGAACGGTTTTCTTCTGATGACTTTCCCATGAAGGTCATATTTGTTCAGGTGTCACTGCATAGTAGAACAGTGCACCACCACTCCAGGGTCTGCTAAATCTTTCTGAAGGTCTTGTTTTTATTTGCCTTTCTAGCAATCCAACAAGCAGTTCTTTCAGAAAGTTTTCTTCATCTTCCAGACCTCACCTTGATCTCTACTGTTTCTGTTAACTGCCATTTCTTAATAACATTACAATCTGAGACGGGCGGCACGGTGGTAGCGGTTAGCACTGTCATCTCACAGCAAGAAGGTCTGGGTTCGAGTCCTGTGGCCGGTGAGGGCCTTTCTGTGTGGAGTTTGCATGTTCTCCCCGTGTTTCCTCCGGGTGCTCCGGTTTCCCCCACAGTCCAAAGACATGCAAGTTAGGTTAACTGGTGACTCTAAATTGACCGTAGGTGTGAATGTGAGTGTGAATGGTTGTCTGTGTCTATGTGTCAGCCCTGTGATGACCTGGCGACTTCTCCAGGGTGTACCCCGCCTTTCGCCCGTAGTCAGCTGGGATAGGATCCAGCTTGCCTGTGACCCTGTAGAACAGGATAAAGCGGCTACAGATAATGAGATGAGATGAGATTACAATCTGAAGAAACGGCTACCTGAAACCACTTTGCTACATTCTTGTAGCCTTCTCCTGTTTTGTGAGCATCAATTATTTTATTATTCAGAATGCGAGGGAGTTGCTTAGAGGAGCCCATGGCTGTTGATTTTAGGGACAAGTTTGAGGAGTCAGAGAATTTATACAGCTTTGAAATCTGCATCATCTGACCTTTCCTAATGAAGAATTTGAACAAGCCACAGCTCAATAAGCTAATTAAGGTCTGGAACCTTGGGAAAAGTTACCTGAGAACTCAAATGTATTGGGGTGGCCAAACTTTTGCATGGTGTTCCTTTTCTTTTTTCACTCTCCAATTGTACAAAACAAAAATAATACACAAATCTTGCAGAAAACACTGAAAAGAAATGTCGTCTTTACCTTTATGCCTTTTGGTGATCAGTTCATCTTCTGCTCACTTAACTATTCACAGTAACAGACATTTTCAGTAAGGGTGCCCAAACTTTTGCATGCCACTGTACCACTCAACTCCAGCTAATATTATTTAATGATGAAGTGACGGGAAAAGTGAGCCTTCTTCAGACTATATGCTTAATGTGAAATAAATTCACTAATATAATGAACTACATTCATTTTTCTTCAGCAACCATCCTGTCCTGGTTAGGGCCAACACCAGGCTCAAGGCAGGAGAATCCATCACAGGCCGCCACCACACACACACACACACACACGCACAGTTGCCAAAGGGCGCTTTAGTACACCCAATCTACATCGGCTATCTGCATGTTTCTGGGTGGGTTCCTTTCCCCAGAGGGAAACTCTCATGCACATGAGAGAACATGTACAGACAGTAACCTGAGCTCAAGATTGAACCGAGGATCCTGGGGCTGTGAGGCAGCCATGCTTCCCTCTGCACCAACATGTTTATACCGTATATTTATACATCTGTACACCCTTGTATAAATCCATCCATTATCTGTAACTGCTTATCCTGTGCAGGGTCGCAGGCAAGCTGGAGCCTATCCCAGCTGACTACGGGCGAAAGGCGGCGTACACCCTGGACAAGTCGCCAGGTCATCACAGGGCTGACACATAGACACAGACAACCATTCACACTCACATTCACACCTACGGTCAATTTAGAGTCACCAGTTAACCTAACCTGCATGTCTTTGGACTGTGGGGGAAACCGGAGCACCCGGAGGAAACCCACGTGGACACGGGGAGAACATGCAAACTCCACACAGAAAGGCCCTCGCCGGCCACGGGGCTCGAACCTGGACCTTCTTGCTGTGAGGCAACAGCGCTAACCACTACACCACCGTGCCGCCCACTAGCATGTTAGCTTGAGATAAACAACAAGCTTTGGAGAAGTGTGTGTTTTTTAAATCCTTGTAGTGTCTTCTGATTAAAAATAAACAGGAGCTTACTTTCCAAAAGCATGAGCTTGATTTAGTTTAAGTGTTTATTACATCTTACATACAGTAATATATGCGCTATTTTAAAGGTACTAACTGCAAAGTCATCTGAAATGGTAAATTATTTTTTATTGTGCATGCATGGCTTTTCCTATGTCCTGCAAGAACAATATTGTGTGGATGAGATGGGATCATTCTGATGCACTGAGGGTCGCTTTCCTCTGTTTTGGGACCGAATATCCTCCCTCTTGAGGTAAACAGTATGGCCTTGCAGATGGAAACAGCCGAATGTGAGGAGATTTAACTAATTAGCATAACTATGGAACTGCATCACACCAAGATGGCGACACATGGAAAACATCATGACTCTGCATCAACATCGAGCTCGGAGAGTTTTGAGTCGCAGGGATGTAATTTGTGGTTGACAACGATTCACACTCACATTCACACCTACGGTCAATTTAGAGTCACCAGTTAACCTAACCTGCATGTCTTTGGACTGTGGGGGAAACCGGAGCACCCGGAGGAAACCCACGCGGACACGGGGAGAACATGCAAACTCCAGAGGTGGACAGTAACGAAATGCATTTACTTGAGTACTGTACTTGAGTATACTTTTTGAGTATCTGTACTTTTACTTGAGTATTATTTATTTTTGGAAAATTGTGACTTTAACTTCACTACATTTGAAAGGCAAATATCGTACTTTTTACTCCACTACATTTCTATCAAGGTCCTCGTTACTCGTTACTATGAAGCAGCTTTCAAAGTGGATGTTTTTTCTTTTCTTTTCTAAAACGTGATTGATTTTTTCCCAGGTGACACTGAGACAGCCAATCAGTAATCACTAGGTTCACGTCACGTCCATAGACTGTATAAAATCAAGTTCAATGATTTCTCTGCAGTGTTATTTAACACGATCAGTTGATGGCAGAATGGAAGGAGGCGGTTCTTCTGGAGGACGCACGCACTCGTGGCTTTACCTGGAACCCATCTCATTATCTCTAGCCGCTTTGTCCTTCTACAGGGTCGCAGGCAAGCTGGAGCCTATCCCAGCTGACTACGGGCGAAAGGCGGGGTACACCCTGGACAAGTCGCCAGGTCATCACAGGGCTGACACATAGACACAGACAACCATTCACACTCACATTCACACCTACGCTCAATTTAGAGTCACCAGTTAACCTAACCTGCATGTCTTTGGACTGTGGGGGAAACCGGAGCACCCGGAGGAAACCCACGCGGACACGGGGAGAACATGCAAACTCCACACAGAAAGGCCCTCGCCGGCCACGGGGCTCGAACCCGGACCTTCTTGCTGTGAGGCGACAGCGCTAACCACTACACCACCGTGCCGCCCTACCTGGAACCCATGTTTCAGTTTTCTGAAAGGATTAAAGATTCGTTTCGTTTTAAATGTTTGCTTTGTTTGCCCAAAACGAACCACATCACGGCCTACAAAAACTCGCCGTCCAACCTGCGGAAGCATATTGAGGTATGTAAACGTTTTATTCCAAGAGAAAGCTTGCAATGAAGTTGTCTGTGCTTTTAGAGCTAGCGATAATGTTGCAAATGTAGCTATGCAGTCTGGTTAGTCACATGACTTTCTATGGATTTTCCTGCTAAGTTGCCATCGCCTTGTCCACGGCTAACATTTACACACAGCTGGTTAACTTGAACACTGTTAGTTAGCATGTAAAAATAGAGTTACGCTAACATGAATAATGCTAACTTATCTGAAGTCCTTTCAGCAATATGCTTTAGCATAATCTTGCCAAAGAAACAGAATGTAGAAATATTTCTTTTCTAGTAGCGTTAGCTACCCAATATGATTTTGAGTTTGAAAAGAGTTTGCTAGCATGTCAGGTGGAGTTTCACTGACTAGCTAGCTTAACGTTAAACCACCATGATGGCACAGCATGCGTTCATTTTGTGAATCCAGTCGGTTGTTTCAGAGGCGTTAGGTTTTGTAAGCGTTCTGTCAATAATACAACAATGTGTTGACAGAAAATGTACTTTTAATACTTAAGCATTTTTAAAAGCAAGTACTTCAGTCCTTTAACTTAAGTAAAAATTTGACTGGACAACTTTCACTTGTGGGCGGCACGGTGGTGTAGTGGTTAGCGTTGTTGCCTAACAGCAAGAAGGTCTGGGTTCGAGCCCCGTGGCCGGCGAGGGCCTTTCTGTGTGGAGTTTGCATGTTCTCCCCGTGTCCGCGTGGGTTTCCTCCGGGTGCTCCAGTTTCACCCACAGTCCAAAGACATGCAGGTTAGGTTAACTGGTGACTCTAAATTGACCGTAGGTGTGAATGTGAGTGTGAATGGTTGTCTGTGTCTATGTGTCAGCCCTGTGATGACCTGGCGACTTGTCCAGGGTGTACCCCGCCTTTCGCCCGTAGTCAGCTGGGATAGGCTCCAGCTTGCCTGCGACCCTGTAGAACAGGATAAAGCGGCTAGAGATAATAAGATGAGATGAGATCTGTACTTTGACTTTAGTAATGAAGTTGGGTACTTTGTCCATCTATGGCAAACTCCACACAGAAAGGTCCCGGTCGGCCTTCTAGGCTCGAACCCAGAACCTTCTTGCTGTGAGGTGACAGTGCTAACCACTACACTGTTTATTTCTTTTCTTTTCTTCAAGTGACACATTCATTCCAGCTCACCATCTTCTTGAGGAAATCGCTCCATTTCCTCCAAGTTCTACCCCATTAAAGCTGATGAAATAGTGCCATCTGGTGGTCAAAATGAGTATTGACCCACCAATAAAGTGCCAGAAGACTAAAGGCACACATCTAAAATTGAGAAGATTATTAAAAGCCTATTAAAAGATGATTAACTTATCCTTTGCATAGGAATCCATTAGGCTCCAGGAGAAGATTAAATATTTTCATCTCAGGAATGCAGATTAAATTGGGCTCGGATGATGTTATTGGGTTATTGAAATAAACAAACAAGCAAATAAATACATATAGTAGAGCTTTATTTATTTGTTTTTAACACGGTGTGAAAATGGTGTTTCTCATTTTCAGTATTTCATTTGTGTAATCCATTTTAAAACGTGCTGAATTTGTGTTCATGGGTTTCTCTGAACACTGTAGATGATGGAGGAGTTCATTCCTCTCTCTCTCTCTCTCTCTCTCTCTCTCTCTTTCTCTCGTGTGTGCGCGTGTGTGAAACATGCACTATTTATGAATTGACAGAATCAGAATGAAAGCGCGCATGCGCAGTAGCAGCAGAGCGCCAGCCAAACGCGCAACATCGCAGGGAATTAAAAGCGCATGCGCAGTTCCAACCTCCGTTCATACCATGGGATGCTGCTGATGCTGATGCTGTTGATGCTGCTGCTGATGATGATGCTACAGCTGGATACAGCAGAAACAGTTTACCTGCTCGACACCAGGATGCAGAATTGACGCGAAGGGAATGCGTTAAAGCGCGCAGATGTTCACGAGGCATGTTTGTTGTTGAAGAAACCAAAATCCAAGGAGATGTGCTCAAGCAGAAAACCCATGGATGCTCTTCTGTCGCGCACTGGTCCATCCGTCCTGCTCCCAGCGAGTCGCCCTTGATATAGGAGCACAGCCTTGACATCTCCAGCCATGAAGAGCGCAGTGTGTTTCCTGTCCAAGCCCAAAGCCACGCTGGTGTGTGTGTGCGCCGCGCTGCTGTGGCTCCATGCGTCCTGGTGGAGTGTGTGCGCGGCGGCGGAGGAGGGAGAGGATCAGTTCAGCGCCTTGGTGAGTCAAGTCGGCCTCAGAGAGAGAGAGAGAGAGAGATGATGATGATGATGGTGGTGATGTGTAGGAGCTCCACACCAGCATCATCACTCTCGTTATAAACACTGCGCCGTTATTGTATCTGCTCTTATCCCACTATCACACAGTGTCAGTTTTCAGCCTCAGGGAACTGAAATGTCGACGCGACACTCTGATTAATTCTATTCTATCCGACTCTGTTGTCTTCTGTCCTGTGCTGTTTTCCTTTCCCTTCATTTTCTGAGATGTTTTCCCACCGGCTGCTGTGAGATTCATGCATTTTTGAAAACGGTTCCATCTGAAGCTCTTTAATTTTATTCTGCTCTGCTGCAGTTCTGTTCGATTCAATTCCATCCTGATTTATTTTCCATCGTTGCCTTTGTCACTGAATGTAGATGGGGTGGCATTCAATTCGACTCTCTTCTACTCTATTCTGTTGTGTATTTGATACTCCTGTGTGGTATTTCTCTTTCACTCCTTTAGCTATTAGATCATTCTGTTTTACAGGAAACCCTATTTTATTTTCACGATAGCAAAGTCTCAGCTTTCACTGTCACAGATTTCAGATCAGCCTCTATTCTATTCTATTGGTCTATTCTATTGTGTATTCAGTCCTCCTGTATAGTATTTCTATTTTATTCCTTTCACTAGTCTATTACAGAATTCCAGTTTATTTTCTCTATAGGTTTAACTGTCATAGATTTCAGATCAGCTTCTATTCTATTCTATTCTATTCTATTCTATGAGTTGTTTTGTTCTATATTATCCTACTTCAATTAAATGCAAATCAGCTGACATTCTATTCTATTCTATTGTCTTCTATACTGCGATATGATATTTCTCTTGTATTACTTTAACTATTAGAGAATTCTATTTTATAGAAAATCCTATTCTATTTTCACTATAGCAAAGTCTCAAAGTAGATTTCAGATTAGCCTCTATTCTACTCTATTCTATTGTGTATTCTATATTCCTATATACGTAGTATTTCTCTTTTATTCCTTTAAGGATTAGAGAATTCCATTTTATTTTCTCTGTAGCTTTAACTGTCATAGACTTCAGATCAGCTTCTATTCTATTCTATTCTGTGAGTTGTTTTGTTCTATATTAACCTACTTTAGTTAAAAGCAAATCAGCTGACAGGACAATCTGTTCTGGTCTATTCTATTCTACTCTATTCTATTCTGTGAGCTGTTTTGTTCTATATTATCCTATTTTGGTTAAAAGCTAATCAGCTGACAGGACAATCTGTTCCGGTCTATTCTATTCTCTTCTAGTCTGTGTTCTATACTGCAGTATGGTATTTCTCTTTTATTCCTTTAGCTATTATAGAATTCTATTTTATAGAAAATCCTATTTTTACTGTAGCAAAGTTTCAGCTTTAACTGTTATAGATTTCAGATCAGCCTCTATTCTATTCTATTTTGTATCCAATACTCCTATATAGTATTTCTCTTTTATTCCTTTAACTAGACTCTATTAGTGAATTCTGTTTTATTTTCACTAGAGCTTTAACTGCCATAGACTCCAGATCAGCTTCTATTCTGTTCTATTCTGTGAGTTGTTTTGTTCTATTTTGTTCCATATTATCCTACTTCGATTAAATGCAAATTAGCTGACAGGACAATGTGTTCCGGTCTATTCTATTCTATTCTATTCTATTCTATTCTATTCTATTCTATTCTATTCTATTCTATAGAGTAGACCAAAACATATTGCCCTGTCACCTGATTTGCATTTAATTGAAGTAAGATAATCAGTAGGATAATCAGATCAGCTTCTATTCTATTCTATTCTATTCTATTCTATTCTATTCTGTAAGTTGTTTTGTTGTATTTTTTTCCCATGTTATCCTACTTTGATTAAATGCAACTCAGCTGACAGGACAATCTGTTCAGGTCTATTATCTTCTATTCTATTGCTGATTCTATACTGTGATATGATATTTCCTTTTTTATTCCTTTCTTTTCATGATAAAGTCTCAGCTTTACCTGTCAGATTTTGGCTCAGATTCTATTCTTGTCTATTCTGTGAGTTGTTTTGCTCTATTTAGTTTCATGTTATCCTAAATCACTTAAATGCAATCATCTGATTCTATTCTATTCTATTCTATTCTATTCTATTCTATTCTATTCTATTCTATAATACTATATGATATTTCCCTTTTATTTCTTTGACTCTATTCCTTTTCACTATAACAAAGTCTTAGCTTTACCTGTCATAAATTAAGGATCAGATTCTATTCTATTCATTTTGTCCTATTTTATTCCATTTTATCCTACATGGTCTTAAATGCCCTGCTGGAGTCTGAATCATCTGACAGGACAATATGTTCTGTGCTTTTTTTTTATTCTATTCTACTTTGTTCTTTTCTCTTATACTGCATTCCATTTTATGTTATTTCATACTATTTTTTTGAACAATCGCCAAAGTCTGAGCTTTAATATACACAGAACTCAGATCAGGTACGGTACGATCCTATCCTATCCTATCCTATCCTATCCTATCCTATCCTATCCTATCCTATCCTATCCTATCCTAGCAAACAGCACTGCTGAATGTTATGAATATTATATGAAATGCTCTATTAACACCATGTAGTCAACCAACTCAACTCTAATGAACACAGGATCTATTCATATCGTATAATCATGTACGCCTTTTTCCGTTCTGAGCCCAGGCTGGCTGCAGCGGGTGGGAGGACAAGGTGTAGGCTGTGTGCTGTAATGTGACAGCTCTATTATTGGCCCAGACCCTTCATTTACACTTCTGTTGTTTTATTGTGCTCGAAGCCATTGTACAGGCAGTCAGTTAGTGACATGCCAATAAATAGCCGGATATAAACTGTGATAAAGGAGGCTTTTAATAGTCTCACAGTCCAAGTGCTGCAATGAAAGGAAAAAAAAAGTGCAACACATGAAGAAATAAAGTGTTGTGTAATCTGCCTGCTTTCTCTGTCCTATATTTTTGGGGGCTAAGCATGATGCTGAGCTTTGTTGAGTTTTGTCAACCTATTGCTGGTTGGTAGAAAGTTTATAGAGGCAATACAGTGGAGAAAGACATCCATGAGGAAATGTTTTTCAGTTTTAATGCTGTAAAAGTAAAATGTTATAATTTTATACACTTTGGCAGAAAGGATTCTTTACAATGAGATGGAGAACCACTGATTTGGGAGGTTTACAAAACCAAACTCAGTTCCTCTTTGAGATTTGACTGAACATCCTTTTCTCCCACCTTTTAAGAGTGTTGTGGTTCGAGGTTTTGAGATGCCTTTATAGTATTAAAAATCAATTATACAATTATCATCAAGCTCTTCATCCTGTGCACTCTCAGAAAACTGGATATTAAACTGTACTGAAAAATTAATGACGTATCCCAATTTAAAAGTCCACTATATCCATGTTTCCAGGTGAAAGATACTTATTAAAGCTAGACTGCCTTTCAGATTTTTCAAGTGTAGGTCATTAAAAGAATTTTCCCCGACATCCAATTATTTTTGTTTAGTGACCGAAAGCTACTGAATTTGAATCACAGACTTCCAATTTTATTAGTTTTTTAAAAATGGAACAATTAATGAATTTAGGGCCACATGGCCCTAAATTCTCCGCTATTTTTTCCTGCTTCACCATGACCCAATTCAAGATACTACGTCATGCATCACGTGGTGGGCTTTCCCCGTTCACACAATGCATCGTAGGATACAAATTTGAAACAGGAGAGAAAAATGGAGGACGTGAGTGTGTGCGAATGAAGCTTGAAAGACTGACTACAGTAACGGAAAGCGAGAAGAAAAGACGTTATGTTATATACGAAGGAAAGGAAACGCAGGACCAAACTAATAAATATCAGCGCTCAGCGAGCACCTTGGTGTGATCAGCTGTTCGTTTAGCGACAGAATGATGAAACTGTCAGTGCACAGTCAAAGGTAAACCTGCGCATGCGCACACACACGGACTTCCTCTGTCTGCTTGACTGCACGAAGCGGGCAATTTCATGCACATTATTTGCTTTAATCCCCTCAAATTAAATAACTTCCCAGCCACAGAATGGCCTGATATTTTGTGAGATATTACAAAAATAAACATATATCACAAAGACCACATTTCAGAGGGAACTAAATTTCACCAATTTTATGAAATCAAAAGGCCATCTAGCTTTAAAAGGATAAATCATGAGTACCAATCTCGTGAAAAGAAAGGTACGACTTTTTTTCTGAGAGTATGTTATTGCCTTCTCTGTACAGAGAAGAATAAATATGCATAATACCTCTCGATTACTTTTTTATTTTATTTAAATTATATATATATATAAAATTTATTAAATGTTATATATTTATTTTATTATTTTAATTTTATTTTTATTAGCTTCGCCAGATAACAATATAAGGCAGGGTAACCACAACAGCCTTGGTAGGCCAGTTACTGTGGGCCCATAATATAATGAAGAAAAATGATAAAATCATCGCACCAGGTTAAAAGCAGTGTAAGGCTGCGCGAAGTATTGCGCCTGAGGCAAATAGTCTTAAAGGTTCTTGGGTTTTCAGGTTCATATATAGCTTGCAGTCAGGTTCATATATAGCTTGATCTAAAATCTAAAAATGTAATGTAATGTAACAACTTTGAATGAGCTCAAGTTAACTGTAGTAAGGTTGAGTTCATCAGATCGAGTGTTCCAGATACTAACGGTTCTTACAGTAAACGAACGTTGGTAGGTCGAGGACTTACACTTAGAGGTTACATACTTAATGACATTTGAGTTACTGGTAGACCTGGTTTGTCTAGCAGGAGAGTAAATATGAGGAATGGAAGACTGGTTTAGCGTTACCAGGCCATGAACTACTTTAAAGAAAAAAGAAAACAGATCTAAGGGTGTATTCAGACCAGGATAGTTCGATAGTTCACTTGCTTTGGTCCGAACCAAATGTTTTTTTATTTTTTCATTTTGGTGCGGTTCGCTTTCACACTGTACATTTTAGTAAGCGGACCGAAATCTGTCAACAAAGCCACGCGCCCTGAGGTCGTTCAGCTATTGGTCAGAGACGACACGCGCACAAAGCGCTGTTCTGGGGAGCGCGTGAACCCCTTCTCCTTCATTTTCTCACTGAATACAGCAAACACGTCAGCATTTTTGTGTGTTCTCTCCAAAAGCTCAGATATGTGGACATCTGCCCATATATCCACAAGGGTACGCATTTCTTCCTCGGCCCACGTTTGACCCCTACTCATTTTTTGTACTCTGTAGTCTAGCCTACCACTGGTCTGAATGACTGAACGACTGTTGTAAGGTTCCCTTGACAACCGAAACAGTGTTTGCACTTTGCGGTGGAGTGTCAAGACTCTGTTTCCCATAATGCTCGACAAACGACGGAAGCTCCCGAGGTACAAAAAAGCAAAACTGTCGGATTAGGTCCGGTCTGCTTTCACACCTCCAAAAGGTCCGCACCAGGGTTCCTTTGGTCCGGACCGAGTCCGACCTTGCAGCTCGGTCTCGGTCCGCTTGTTTGGTCCGGACCAGAGTTCGGTGGTTTGTATTCAGACCAACCCAAAAGGTCCGGACCAAGGGAAATTTGGTTCGTTTGGTCGTTTGGTCCGGACCAAACAACGTAGGTGTGAATACGCCCTTAAAGACTCGTGCCAGTGACAAATTGGTAATAAATTAAGTAACTGTAACCTTTTCTCAGTCTTACGCATGTACCGCTGTTGTCCTGTCTTTTTATTATGTGCTGCAGAGGTTTTTTTAGTCGTAGAGAGCGAGAGAGAGAGAGAGAGAGAGAGAGAGAGAAGAAACATGATGATGCTCGACGACTCTTCAGGCAGAAAACCTGCTTCAGCCCGAAACACCTCAGAGAGCACCAAGCTTCGCAGTACACCCACGGACAACTCCGTTTAGTGGTGTATTAAGCACTAAGCTAATAAAAGTGGATCAAAGACACTATGAGGTCAAAGGTCATTCATTTTACAGAAACCTATGACATCATTTCACTTTTTTTTTTACAGAAAAGAAAATGACATTATCAGAGAAGAAGAAATAAGGTTGTAAGGTGCAAACATGTTATTCAGACAAATCCACAATACAGCTATAAAATACAAAAAGGTCAAATACGGAAGTTAAGGCCCGGTCCGACAATACCGATAACTATAACTATGATGATAACTATGAATAAATCAATCCCCTGCAGTTTATGTGGTCAGTGCTCACACCAGACCGATAACGATCCCTATACCCCAGGCCTGGGTTTATCTGTATCGGTGAGATTGCTTCTGGAGCAATTTTTCCAGCCCGGGACCTGATCCGATAAAACATCTGACCAATCAGGTAATTGTTTACATGTCACATTGTCTGAGCACGTGCTATTTTTCCCTGGGCGTCTTTGTACATCCTTGTTAAATTATAAAGTCACGGAATACAGATTCACAGAAAATAAAAAAATCTAACACAAAGTACGGATCTTTTATTCACAGATATGTGATTTTCTGTGAAATATCAATAAAGTAAACATATAAACGCAGGTAGGCTTTACAAATGCAGGTAAGCTCACATTTACATTCCTCTTCTGGACCAAGATTTGTCAGTATTATGCTTCACTTGGCTAAATATGTCATGCTAAAAATGATGAAGACTTTTACCGCAGATGGGCACGTAGGTTCCAGAGGCTGCAGTTGTTCCTGCAACTTCTCAAGAGTTGGAGATAAAGCGCTTTCAGGTGAAGAAACGCTTCAGAGAGTGTCTGTGGAACAACACGCTTTCATTCAGGACTATCAGAAGAGAGCTAGACATTTGGAGAAGTCTTTGAAGGATCTTAAGACAGAAGATGTCAAGTATGATGGATTGTTGAAGAAATATGAGAGAAAGACCAACTTGGAAAAAGACCTTGTGGAAAAGATGAACTTCGGCAGTCCAGACATTTAATTGTTTTAGACTTGTTGTGATGCATCATCCGTATGAAATCAGTAACCAATCTGTAATATACTGAAATGTCCGTGACCGATCTGTAAATTACTGTATTAGCATCCCTGATGCATCCGTATTAAAATCCGTAACCACTCTGTATTTTGTATACTTTTTTATTATATTTCCGTAATCTGTGACCTATCCGTATTATATCAACCACTGGAGTGTGTACATGGGTTGTTTTGAAGTCCAAGCTGTACAGTACGACCCGGAATAATGTGCTACTACTTGGAATAATCTTCCATGACTATTCCTAAGTTGCATGTGGTTATTTCCCTGAGTGTCAGGACCGAGTGATGTTATAGTCGGGATTATAGTTGTGGTGTTTCTGCTCCAGACTGGAACTAAATCAGGCAGAGGGATCGTCAGAGTTGGAGTTATAGGTACAGTTATTAGTGTTGTGGGATCGGGCCCTTACAATTAAGTGTCAAAGTGTTAATAGAGGCTGCTTTATCTTAAAGGAGTGTCTATTTTTGCATGGAAGGGTTAAGGTTCTATGCAAGTGACCCTGAATCCCAGAACAAGCAGAGACACTAATGAGTCTCTTAACTGCTCAGCTTGAACTAGATTCTACCCTACTTTCTCAGAAATAATCTGCATACACTACATGTATAGCCAAAAGTGTTGGCTTTTCAGCGACAGAACTCAACCCCACTGAACACATTTGGTATGAACTGGAATCAGTGGCAGATCATCAGCACCTGGCCTCACTAAAGCTCTTGTAGGCTCTGAACAATCACAAATCCGCACAATCACGCTCCAAAATCTAGTGGAAAGCCTTCCCAGAAGAGTGGAGCTTATTATAAGAGCAAAGCGAGAATTAAATGTTCGAAATGAACATATGGGTGTTATCTATACACATACTGTATCAAGGAACATGCGAACTGGTGCGTTTTGCTATTTTGGATTTTTGAAAAAAGTAGTTTTCAAATTTTTACATAAAAAATAGATTTTGACTTAGTTTCTAAGAGCAATGTTCATTTCTGGAGCATATATCCAAAACTATTCATGATACGGATTTCAAACTTGGTATACATGTTAACCAGTGGCGGCTGCTGGTTTTTAAAACAGGGGAAGCCCATTTTACGCATTCATCGTAAAACCTGTAGGCCGGATATCAAAGCATAGAAAGGTGTGCCCCATTAGCATAGTGAACTAGACAACCCTACCTAGTGGCAGAAAGTATTTTTGCTTGTACATTTCATGTTATAGTCTGGCTTGCCAGGCTAGTGCCTCATATCCTTAATCAAAAATATCAAACATCCAAAAATCACTGGCTATTCAACGAAGAGCCTTGAACAGCATACCCTGATATGCAACACAGAGTCTTTAACACAACACCCAGCTGTGCAACACATCCTTGAACATCTTCTGCAACACAGTCTGGAAATTCATAACCAGGTAGGCTATGCAACACACAGAACCTTGAATATTATACCCAGGTATAACCTATAACACAGAGCCCACCATTCTCTTAACATTACTGAACAATATACACACTTCAGATTCATGAACATGAACACTATTTATACACAAATTCTGCCCTCCACTCCTTTTCCAGAAAATGGTCTGTGACCCTGTCATACCAGCTGGTTGTGCTTTCCAGAGACTTCACCAATTTCTGTTAGCAGCTAGCACTGCAGATCCCAATAAGGCTCAAGCTAGCCTACAGCCAGATTGAACTACAAATGAAATAAACGAGTGAATTCACGAATGATCAAACTGATAGAATGGACGAAAGTTAACGGAGCACAACGAGTAATATTTACATTTATTTACACAGTAATGTACAGAGACATCAATGAGAAGAAACGTTTATATGAAAAGAAATTCAGACAGCACTTTGGCACACGACTGCACTTTCTCGACATCCGCTAGGGACTGACTGATCATACTTCCGTGTTCCTCGCCGAAGTACCGCCCTCCTCATGTCTTTCAAACACTACCTCCAATAATCCTTTATCAGCCCGGCTTCTTGTCCCTCCCACTGTCTCGTTTAGTCCCAGAGAAGCCCGGCTTCCCTGGAAGTGATGATTTTGTTGATTTTAACCAATAACAACTAGCCGAAATTGGCTGTTCAGAGCCGTCTCGTAGACTGCAACGGATACCCGGCTGCCAGTTAGTGTTGCCAGATACTGCTGACGTTTTCCATCCCAAAATATGTTCAAAACCCGCCAAAATGCACTTAAAACTGCCCAATCTGGCAACACTGCTGCCAGTCCATAGAGCCCATTGAAATAAGAAAGGTTACAGCCTGGCAGCAAAGGTGATTCTCGTAGCAAACTGCAAGTTCGTCAGACATCACTCAAATAAGTTACAGGATAGTTATGAACATAAATACAATCTTGGGCATATATTATGTTATGCAAGTTATTGTTTTAATGAGAATTCAACGTCGTAGACGCCACAGTTTGGGGAGAGAATTTTAGGGGAAGCTCGGCTTCCCTTGTTGTCTCTGAGAACTCGCCCCTGATGTTAACAAGGTGATGTAGATGTGCTTTTCATACTAAAATCTCATCTCATTATCTCTAGCCGCTTTATCCTTCTACAGGGTCGCAGGCAAGCTGGAGCCTATCCCAGCTGACCACGGGCGAAAGGCGGGGTACACCCTGGACAAGTCGCCAGGTCAGCACAGGGCTGACACATAGACACAGACAACCATTCACACTCACATTCACACCTACGCTCAATTTAGAGTCACCAGTTAACCTAACCTGCATGTCTTTGGACTGTGGGGGAAACCGGAGCACCCGGAGGAAACCCACGCGGACACGGGGAGAACATGCAAACTCCACACAGAAAGGCCCTCGCCAGCCCCGGGGCTCAAACCCAGGACCTTCTTGCTGTGAGGCGACAGCGCTAACCACTACACCACCGTGCCGCCCTCATACTAAAATATTTGAGAAATTTAAATTTTTCATGTTTCCATGGAAACGTTTTCAGACTTAGTCTCTCAGGTTAGTCTTAGGGGTAGGTTTTGTTTCCGGAGCAAAACTTGAAAACTATGAGTGGTATGGTTTTGAAAGTTGGTATATGTGTTGATTGAGTAATGTATACGGTATGTGCCTTTTGATACTAAGATATGTGAGAAGTTTTAATTTTTAGCCCACTTGGACCAAAGGTCCGCTGGGTTTATGCCACAGGCTGCTGAGGTCAGTGTAAAGAGGTATAGTTGGTTCCTTCCTGCAGCAGAACTTGAAAAATGTGACAAATAATATCTTGAAACTTGGTATATAGTTGGTATATAGAGCGGGGATATAGATGACTGTCTTTTTGTTATTATTATGCTCCTAACATTTTTTTGGACGCTATTTCTCCATCAGTTTTCAACCAATCATCATCAAATTTCACATGAATACCACCTCTGGGCTGAATTAAGTTGCTATGACTTTTGGTGCTGATCTGGATCACCGAACTGGAATGAGCCATGAAAAAAGACTGTTTTTCAATCACTTATAACTCTGTCAATTTTCATGATTTTTTCGGTCAGCAAAATGACCTTCACCTTGACCTTCAATTGACAAAGGTCAGCTAGCGCAAATTACCATGACTTTAGTCACAGTCTCTATCTAGTCGTTAATTTTTCAGCAAACTTGCTAAAAAAAAAAAAGCTGACTTTGTAAAATAATTAAGCTGCCTCAGCTGTCAAATAGCGATGATGTGACTACACAATAACCGAAAAAGTTACAGGTAAAGTTTGGGAGCATTTATCACTTTAATCGATATTTTGTGCTGTTCTAGACAAGAAATTGCTTTAGATTGCAAGGCATGCTTGACAGATTCTATTCCCTGAAGTGTACACTTGACCCCTCAGGCTTCCCTCGAACTAATAAATGATTGAAAGAGTCATAAAAATGTTTTGTTTTGGAAAGGAATGATGCACAAGACCAACCACTTAAGATTCTCTCAAACCAGAGCCACAATCTACCACAAACCAGCATTTCTTCTGACATTATGACCCAGATAAGCTATCCTACCTCTGTTCAGAGAGCAGGAGCCTGGGATTGCAGGCTGTCCTGACGTTATGATCGAAAACCAGGCAATCTTCCGAAGTGTCAAAGCACGTCTTTTAGTCCCATGCTGTTGCCTGATAAGTACAGTAGTTGCTAGGGCACTGAGGATCCAGCTGCACAGTCACGGATATTTACAAGCTAATCCCTGTTTCTCTTTGCCTCATACTGTGGAGCCAAATCCTGTTTTATCCTTATTTCATGTCTTTAATTCAACTGCATGACTCAGACAGCTTTGCGTCCTCAAAACTCATCCTGAAATACGGTCAGATATTGAAAATGTAATTAAAAAGAAAATAAAAAGCAACCAAATGAACAAGAGATACAAGATGCAGGTGAAAACAAGTCTCAAAATAGCTGTCTTTAAGGTCCAGTTCCATATTATACACTCACCAGCAACTTTAATAGGAGCTTCTTGTCGGTTCTAAGCTTCCTGTTCTTGGCTGCAGGACTGGAACCCAATGTGTTCTTCTGCTGTTGCATGCTGAGATGCTTTTCTGCTCAACACGGTTGTAAAGAGTTGCTATGAGTTACTATATTCTTCCTGGCAAAAAAAAAAAAAGCTCAAACCAATCTGTCCATTTCCTTCTGATCTCTCTTTTCAACAAGACGTTTGTTTCCACCAACAGAACTGCCACTCACTCACTCGATGTTTTTTTGTTTTTCGCACCATTCTGTGTAAACTCTCGAGACCACAGTAAAAGTCACACTTTGAGATCACAATTTTTCCCATTCGGATGTTTGAATGAAGGGAACATTAACTGAAGATTTGTATCTGCATGATTTTATGCATTGTGCTGCCGTCAAGGGATTGGCTGATGAGGTAACTGCATAAAACAGCAGGTGGATGGGTGTTCCTAGTAAAGTGGCAGGTGAGTATATATGATTTGTATGTTATAAAATGATAACCGCACAGCAAAGCATGCTTATTGCCTTCTTGAAGTTCAAAACCAATCTGTTCAGATTGAAAAGTAGGAATGTGAAATGCTTCTGTGAAACAAATTGAGATTGTCTTATTTAATGTTCAGACATTAAAAGGTAGCTGTCATTGCAATACCTTTACAAATTTAACAAGAAGACAGAGCCATCTATATCCCCCGCCCTATAGACCAACTATAGACCAAGTTTCAAGATATGATTTGTCACATTTTTCAAGTTCTGCTGCAGGAACCCAACCCGACCTCTTTACACTGACCTCAGCAGCCCACGGCATAAACCCAGTGGACCTTTGGTCCAGGTGAGCTAAAAATTAAAATTTCTCACATTTCTTAGTATCAAAAGGCACATATACATTACTTAATCAACACATATACCAACTTTCAAGAACATACCACTCATAGTTTTCAAGTTTTGCTTCGGAAGCAAAACCTACCTCAAAGACTAACCTGACAAAGTCTGAAATTGTTTCCATGGAAACATGAAAAATGAAAATTTCTCAGATTTCTTAGTATGAAAAGGAACATCTACATCACCTTGTTAACATGTATACCAAGTTTCAAATCCGTATCATGAATAGTTTTGGATATATGCTCCGGAAACCAACATTGCTCTTAGAAACTAAGTCTCATCTCATCCCATCTCATTATCTCTAGCCGCTTTATCCTGTTCTACAGGGTCGCAGGCAAGCTGGAGCCTATCCCAGCTGACTACGGGCGAAAGGCGGGGTACACCCTGGACAAGTCGCCAGGTCATCACAGGGCCGACACATAGACACAGACAACCATTCACACTCACATTCACACCTACGCTCAATTTAGAGTCACCAGTTAACCTAACCTGCATGTCTTTGGACTGTGGGGGAAACCGGAGCACCCGGAGGAAACCCACGCGGACACGGGGAGAACATGCAAACTCCACACAGAAAGGCCGTCGCCAGCCATGGGGCTCGAACCCGGACCTTCTTGCTGTGAGGCAACAGTGCTAACCACTACACCACCGTGACGCCTAGAAACTAAGTCAATGTAAAAATTTGAAAACTACTTTTTTTCAAAAATCCAAAATAGCAAAAATCACTAGTTCACATGTTGTTTGATATGTATACAAAGTTTCATGAAGATCTCTTCAGTAGTTTTAATGAAATGGCCCGGAAATAAAAATGTGACCCGATGGACAGCCAGACAGTTTCTATATCCCGCACCAAGCTTCATTTGGGCAGGGGATAATAAGAAGAATAAAGTAGAAAGATCCGGAGTGAGAGTAACAATTTGAGCTACCACTGTTAGCGCAAATTAATAATAATAATAATAATAATAATAATAATTGGTAAGTGGGAATTGGTCTTCGAGTTACTGAGTTCATGTTAAAACTGTTAATGTTATAGTCATGTTGTCTGTTGTTGCCCAAATGAGGATGGGTTCCCTTTTGAGTCTGGTTCCTCTCAAGGTTTCTTCCTCATGTCGTCTGAGGGAGTTTTTCCTTGCCACCGTCGCCACAGGCTTGCTCATTGGGGATAGATTAGAGATAAAATTAGCTCATGTTTAAAGTTATTCAAATTCTGTAAAGCTGCTTTGCGACAATGTCTATTGTTAAAAGCGCTATACAAATAAACTTGACTGAGTTCACTATTTAGCAGGTCAATACTTTAGCAATTTTAAAGGAAATAATGTACAAAATGCATCAACTCAGCATGGGTTTTATTAGGAATAATTTGCAACTCATTCCTAGAGGACCATTCAGGCAGGGGTCAGTGTACAAACACACAAGGTTGGAATAATCGTGAGCGCATTCCAAAAACGTATGTCAAATAAACAGCCCCCGAGGGAATAAACAGTTGAACAACAACAACAAATTAATCATGGACTAAACACAGAACAGGTGCACACAGTTGGGCAACAAACCAGTGACAGGATGAGGGGAGGAGACAGGAGCAAAAAAAAAAAACCTCGGTGCTTGTCGCCATGGAAACGCAGTGCAATGCAAACGGGGAATTTGTGACAATTGCCAAACCAATCAAATCAACTATATCCTTTTTTGCTGCCAAAATCAAGTGCATGAAAAAAAAATTAGCTTATAAACCTGGACAGAAAGTGGCCCCATATGAGTCGATACACACTTCTGAGTCATAAGGCAAAGTCGATGAGGGAATATTAAAAACAATATTAAAATGCAAGGGATGTCCTCTAGAGGAGTGTGTAGGGTATGAAATCTAAGCCTTTAAGCCTACTCAGATATGTGATTTGCATATTATAAGAGAAACACTCATACAAGCAGATACACACACACGCACATACACACTTGTACTATACTGTATCATAGGGATCTACAACAAGGGATCTACAACGATGCAGTGAATTTCTATCTCCATAAAAAGTGGAATACAATGTAACTGGATGCCGATGGGGGGGACGCCTGAGGACGTTGTCCCAGTTCCGAGCCAGGTGGAGGCCCAGGGGATCTGTTCACAAATAGAACTGGGCTGTCAGTTTGTCAGAAACGTTGGATTTGTCCCAGAAGAAGGTTTTTTTTTTGTCTTAGACACTCCAGCTGACTGTTTACTTATTGGATATCAGAAGACTCATCATCATATTGTAGCATTTGTCTTATGAGCCAGTATTTTTAGTCATACCATACATACAGCATAAGCCGCTTTATAAAGCCATTTGGATACAAATCAAGAGTTTCAGTTCATGTTCAGTTCATTCAAACATCAGAATGGGGAAAAAACCAACTGTGATCTCAAAGTTTGACTTTCTTTCACTGTGGCATGGGTGTTGGTGCTAACCTCATCTCATCTCATCTCATCTCATCTCATCTCATCTCATTATCTCTAGCCGCTTTATCCTTCTACAGGGTCACAGGCAAGCTGGAGCCTATCCCAGCTGACTACGGGCGAAAGGCGGGGTACACCCTGGACAAGTCGCCAGGTCATCACAGGGCTGACACATAGACACAGACAACCATTCACACTCACATTCACATCTACGCTCAATTTAGAGTCACCAGTTAACCTAACCTGCATGTCTTTGGACTGTGGGGGAAACCGGAGCACCCGGAGGAAACCCACGCGGACACGGGGAGAACATGCAAACTCCACACAGAAAGGCCCTCGCCGGCCACGGGGCTCGAACCCAGGACCTTCTTGCTGTGAGGCGACAGCGCTAACCACTACACCACCGTGCCGCCTGGTACTAACCTATGGAATCAATTTTGTGCCAAAATGTTCATACAATACTTTTGAAATATCAAACAAAAACGACAAATCAAAATACAAAAAAACAAAAAAAGTCAATTTTTTAGACTGGCAAACAAATTATTCATGTAATCGTGCAAAATATCAGCCTATTACTCTTCAGAAACCTTTTATTTTTGTTCCGCGTCTTTCTCAGTTTTGTTTGACGTAATTTATTTTGGTTGCGATTCCAGCTTTCTCGTTTGCGCTCCCTGACTTTTTGCTTGCAGTTTTGGCACAAACTTCACGTGTGGGTGGGCTGTCCAGGAATGCATTCCCATTGGCTAACTTGTGTTTGACTGACAGCTACGCTCAGCCATTCCCTACTCGGATTCTGGCGGACTGTTTGACGAGTGACCGATCCATTGACGGTAAACAAGGATCGAGTGGACTTCAGTGGCGCTTATACTATTGAATTAATTCAACAAAGTGTAAATTCAATATCATAGTCGCCACTGAAGTCCACTCGATCCTTGTTTACCGTCAATGGATCGGTCACTCGTCAAACAGTCCGCCAGAATCCGAGTAGGGAATGGCTGAGCGTAGCTGTCAGTCAAACACAAGTTAGCCAATGGGAACGCATTCCTGGACAGCCCACCCACACGTGAAGTTTGTGCCAAAACTGCAAGCAAAAAGTCAGGGAGCGCAAACGAGAAAGCTGGAATCGCAACCAAAATAAATTACGTCAAACAAAACTGAGAAAGACGCGGAACAAAAATAAAAGGTTTCTGAAGAGTAATAGACTGATATTTTGCATGATAACACGAATAATTTGTTTGCCAGTCTAAAAAAATTGACTTTTTTTTGTTTTTTTGTATTTTGATTTGTCGTTTTTGTTTGATATTTCAAAAGTATTGTATGAACATTTTGGCACAAAATTGATTCCATACTAACCAGATGAGTATTTCAGGTTTGAGTATTTCAGAAACTGCTGATCTCCTGGGGTTTACACACACACACACACACACACACACACACACACACACACACACACACACACACACACACACACAGAATGGTGCGAAAAACAAAAAACATTAACTGAGTGAGCGACAGTTCTGTGGGTGGAAACAAATGCCTTGTTGATAAGAGAGGTCAGAGGAAAATGGACAGATTGGTTCGAGTTGAGGTGCCAGGAAGGATAGTAACTCATAGCAACTCTTTACAACCGTGGTGAGCAGAAAAGCATCTCAGCATGCAACACCAAAAAAACGCATTGGGTTCCAGTCCTGCAGTCAAGAACATGAATGTTAGAAACAAGAACAAGGGAAAATTTGGCCATTCATTCTGTCACAGAATCCCAGCTACACTCACCAATAGTAGGCATCTCTCAGCTCTTGAATCTGACTCATGCCCTAATTTTAAGGACTTGTGACTTGACTCAGACTTGAGCACTGATGACTTGGACTCGGATTCGTGCATTAACTGCATTCGGACTTGTAAATTGGAGACTCAGATTTTTTCTTTATTTTTTTGTAGCATGCCATAATAATTTGGCATAATATATTTATATTTATATCTATATAAATTTTTAGACTAATTTCGTGCAAGAGAATGCACATTCACCTGTTCATACGTCATGTTTAAGAACAAACTAGCGTTAATGGCGCTAAAATGCCTGGAGAGAACGCCCCAGGATTGTCCGCTTTGCTTATACAGACTTCTCGTGCAGTGGGAAAAAATGCACTGCTGTATGTTCCATATGTAGAAGAACTATCGAGGAGACGACGGGGACAACCTCGAACTTCAATCGTCATTTGGCAAGACTCCACCCAGAGAAGGAAGTGACACGTTATGTTCATTGCTCTGTTGATAGTGGGCAGGGCTTGCTTGCTGAGCGATGAACTAGCTAGTGTTAACCCTCTCTCATGTTATTTGTCTTGTTGATAGTGGGCGGGGCTTGCTGAGCTATGAACAAGCTTTTTATCTGTAGCCTATTAACTAAAATGGGGCAGTTAAGCAGTAACGTTAGTCCAACACAGTAGCAGAGACGCTTTCACATAAAGGCAGTAACAGCCACCATCAAATGGTGCAGTTGGAGTCTTGTTCTCAGGCCCTGTCCACACGGCAACGGATTCAGGTGAATCTGATAAAATTGTTTATCGTTTCGGCCTGGCGTCCACACGGCACCGGCGTTTTGGGTGCCCCAAAACGAAATCTTTTGAGAACGGGTTCCAGAGTGAAAAAATCTGGCAACGAAGCCGTTGCAAAGTCATCTGGATGAGTAGAACGGATTTGTTTACGATGACATCACAACCACATGACTGTCAGTGCTTCACGCCGGGTAGAAGTGTAATGAACTCGATGCGAGTTGTCAACAAATCCTATAACTTGGTTCATGAAACGTGCTTACAAAATATTTTCACTGTGAATATTTATTGTGTAATGGTGCAAAGTGAGAAAGAGAGAGAGAGAGAGAGAGAGAGAGAGAGAGAGAGAGAAAGAGAATAGCCCTTAGGGCAGAGTCAATCCCGCCAGCAAAAATAGGGAAAAAAAGGAGCGATCTCAACTCTTCAGATGTTGGTTTAAGTCCGACAATACATTCCTCAAAAAGGGCGTAGAAGAACAAAGTAATCCATCAACGTGTAGCATTCAATTTATTCCGGACCATTAAAGAATTCTGGAGGATATCAGAATGTTGGCGTACCGGCTTCCATCTACCCCCGTTCATTCCTCTTTCCGAGTCTCCATTCAAAAAACGAGCATGTGATTTAAAGGGACTATATCCATAGGATAGGGAGTGAGAAAGTGTGTGCGTGTGACAGTGACAGGGATAGTCACTGTGCGCATGCGCAGTTATGCGCATGCGTCTACTTCTATTGTTCTGGTGTCTCCGATGGGACCGTCTTACAGCGCACGTAGAGGTGTGGCATGTGTATTGCATCGTTTTCAGCAAGCGTTGCGTTGCCATATGAACCTGATATTTTACTGATCCGTTGCCCATGTGGACGCGATATTTAAAAAAAAAATCTCGTTGCCATTGTCGTGTGGATGTAGCCTCAGACTTGACTCGGAACTTTCTTTAATGACTTGGACTTGAACACTGGGGACTCGAGACTGGACTCGGACTCGAGGTTTAGTGACTCGACTACAACACTGCATGTATGTGGAAGAGGGCAGTTAGCGCTTTCGTCCAAGTGTGTTATGCTGCCGTCCAGATCCAATGCAAAGCTCTTACTGAAAAGGAATAATATACTGAAATGTCACTTTTACTGTATACTTTGAAGTAAAATAGACGTCTGTTTTCAGATGTGATAGATTTGTTTAGTTTGTATCTACGGTAGTCTTGTAACTCCAGTGCAAACTTTAAAAAAAATGCTGAACAACCAATATATCTTGGTGAAGCAACAATATTTGAGGTAACATGGAAATTTTTACACACAATAGACAATTATTTACACACTTTGGCCTTTGCCTTGTGCTTCATTATGAAAATTCCATTTTATATTCCATTAGTGACGGTTTTCTCAGCTAAAACTAGCCCATTTAGATTAATGTTCTATGAAGAAGCCGCATTCTTATCTCAGCTCAGTCCAGCTCATTTATCTGTCAAAGCCAGATTAAAGTTGATGTATAGTTACCAGCATCACCTCATTACTCAGACACACACTCTGCTCCATTCCCACTTTCTCCAGATAAGAAGTTTCCTCCGACTCAGCAGGATGAATTAAATGATGACTTGCAAAACCTGCAGGAACATCATGAAAGAAGAAGAAGAAGATGTCAGATATGTTGTTCTCACTGAGGTCAATAGAGAATTTAAACCTAAAAGCACAAATATAGAGATTAATTTACTACTTAATTTCATAATTTTCTGATAACTTGAATGCAATATGATTGACAAAGACATCTTCTTGATCTGCAAATGTGTCCTCTTTGGAACCAGATCAAATTGGATCGAATCCTGGTCTTCACTAATATATGGTATCGCAAAACTAACAAGTGCATGAGCTGCATCTTCTCATGATGTGCTATTAAAAGCATTTTGGCAGCTACGTCAGTTTAAGGATCAACCAACCTGCCTGCCTGCATATTATCAGACCGCACACCCTTTTCACTTCAGTGAGATGTTTCGGTTCAGTGGGTTCATTTTAATGATGACGACTTTGAAAATCTGCAAGTCTTCACAAGTCTCATAAGGGCAGAAACAGAATTGCATCATCAAGAACTGACGTCAAGTTTCTGTGTCTCAATGGAGCCAAACGTAACGGTAATTGATGCCATCCTGGAAATAAAGCTGTTCTTAACAAAAGAAGTGAATGATCCTTGATCCTTGGGTTCTGCAAGAATCTAGGTGGTTTAATGACGTCCTCAGGGGATCAGGCCTCTCTGGAAAAGGACCGTAATCGATATTAGAAGTCAAGTGTCGGAAATGTTGCCTCGTTCTGTGTTTTATGGCGTAGTCTGGTATCGATTTGACATTACGGCTCAGGCAGCCTTTAAATATATTAAAGGCTTATTAAAGTCACGTTTACCTGTTGACTTATGAAGCAGGTCACACTGGCTGTAAATAAACTTCTTCTGGCTTGAATGGAAGCGAATAAGGTACGCCAAATCTGGTAGGGGTTAATTTTGCATCCACCTACATTCATCCATGTAGATTAATCGTTTGAATTCCATCTCTTTGCAGTGAGTCAAATCATTTAGCTCAGCTCATTTACTTATAAGACGCATCTTTAGCTCCCATATGGCACTGTGGTGCATTTCTATTTTGTCCTAAATTGAACAGATTTTTTAAAAAAAATAATTAATTAATGTTTCAGCAAGGGCGGCATGGTGGTGTAGTGGTTAGCGCTGTCGCCTCACAGCAAGAAGGTCCGGGTTCGAGCCCCGTGGCCGACGAGGGCCTTTCTGTGCGGAGTTTGCATGTTCTCCCCGTGTCCGCGTGGGTTTCCTCCGGGTGCTCCGGTTTCCCCCACAGTCCAAAGACATGCAGGTTAGGTTAACTGGTGACTCTAAATTGACCGTAGGTGTGAATGTGAAGGTGTGTGAATGGTTGTCTGTGTCTATGTGTCAGCCCTGTGATGACCTGGCGACTTGTCCAGGGTGTACCCCGCCTTTCGCCCGTACGGTAGTCAGCTGGGATAGGCTCCAGCTTGTCTGCGACCCTGTAGAACAGGAGAACTGTTTCAGCACTATATCTAAACATAAACATAGCTGAAGAGGGCGCTCGTACTCTGATCCAACAAAGAAGGAACCAATGTTGTTGTATGTAAATCGTATTCATGAATGCAACATCAAACTCAAACTTCACCGCAGGTGATGAAAGAATATGAATGAATTCACACTCACAAACAACTCAGATGTTGAAATCAGGTGTTGTTTCCATAGAAGCATTTCTAGTAACTCAGACTGCAAGAGTAACTTTCTTAAGAAAAAGAAAAAAATACTGCTTTTTTTATATATATATATATATATATATATATATATATATATATATATATATATATATTCCTATCCACATTCACTGGATATGAGCAATCGCATGCTCTGGGTACTCTACTACTAGGCTATCAGCTCATATACAGTACCATGATTAGAGAAAAACAAAATGGCGGCGCTGAACTAACCGAGGATGAAATAAAAACTCGACTCATAAACAAAACCCCCCAAAATACAAAAAAGCAACAAAATATTTAATAAAAGTATTTGATGGTAAGAGCGTATCTTTTTTCAAGAATTATTATTACAGCATTTTTCATAAATTGCTCCTGTCATTTCATCAGTTTGTTTACTTGAATTTGCAAAAAAATAAAAATGTTTCTCAAAATCCAGTGAATGTGGATAGAATAAAACAGTTACTCCACTCAATCTCATCGTACATGGCTCATAGACAACTCAGTGCTACGTGCTTCATCGGCTATCAGCTCATGTACAACTTGATTTCATGGAATAACTGTTAAATATATATCCAGTACTGTGCAAAAGTCTGAGGCCCCTTATTTTTTTCAGACAAACTTTGTTATAGATTTCTATTTTATGAGTTCTACATTATCAAGTCGGTACAAAAACATTTTAGAGTTCCAAATGTTCGGGGTTTTTTCCAGCACAAATTTTAACATTACAGAAAAAAAAAGTTTGTATCTGAGATCTGAGCGGCATATTACATTCCATAAGAGAGCACTTTTCAGATTAAAAAAGAAAGCATAATGAAGGCTGCTGGGTTTTGCGGCAAAATGAAGACGTGAGCGTGACAGTCAAAGCGTCCAGAAGAACTGTGGCTGGTTCTGTAAGATGCTCAGTAAAACCTACAGCTCATTTCCGCATAAAACTGCACTCACTGGACCTCACACTACTATTTTATTTTTAAAGCAAAGGGTCGTCTCACACCAAATATTGATTGTGTTTCATTTATTATGGCTGACTGATTACTGTTTATAGTATTTTTTTAATGTTGAAACATTTCATTTAATTAATTTTTAAGCCATTTTTGGTCAACAGCATTTCTTTACATGTGCTTAAGACTTTTGTACAGTATAGTGTATGTATATGCGAGTTGACTTTCACCCTGCAGATCTGCCAATATTGGAAATGTGGGCCAATAGAATATTCAGAAACTTATTATTATTATTCTCATCTCATCTCATTATCTCTAGCCGCTTTATCCTTCTACAGGGTCGCAGGCAAGCTGGAGCCTATCCCAGCTGACTACGGGCGAAAGGCGGGGTACACCCTGGACAAGTCGCCAGGTCATCACAGGGCTGACACATAGACACAGACAACCATTCACACTCACATTCACACCTACACTCAATTTAGAGTCACCAGTTAACCTAACCTGCATGTCTTTGGACTGTGGGGGAAACCGGAGCACCCGGAGGAAACCCACACGGACACGGGGAGAACATGCAAACTCCGCACAGAAAGGCCCTCGCCGGTCACGGGGCTCGAACCCGGACCTTCTTGCTGTGAGGCGACAGTGCTAACCACTACACCACCGTGCCGCCCATTATTATTATTATAAGAAATTTCATCTGGTCCTCAGTCAAAATAATATTTTATCATTCAACAAATGTGCAAGTTTCATAGAACTTCACAGAACAGGAAACATGTCGCACCAAGTTTCGAAATATTTGGCAGGAAAACTTGCATGAGAGCTGCCTTAAAGGAGAACTGAAGCCAAATATTTTATTATCAAAATTCTATTTATCTCATTTTATTAAATATCGGAATGCATGTTTGATCGCTATTTTGTCGCTGCTATAGCAAGTTATGAGTGTTTGAAATATGCTCTGTAATATATCAGTCCATATGTCAAAGCGATGGCCGTAAACGAGATTCGTTGAGACCTGTGCGAGACATCGTAGGACGGAAGTAAAACATACAGCGGAAATCAAAGCGACCGACATCTGCCAACGTTGTCAAAAGACGCGCGCGCCCTCTTTCGAATGCTGACGTAATCAAGCTGGAAGTTTTGTTTGTTTTGATAGCAATCAGGAAAATTTGAAAAAAGTAGGCAGTAATCGTCATTTAAACTCGTTTTTGTGCAATACTTCGTTTGGAAAACTTGATTAATTTGTTAATAATATTGACAAAACAGTACATTCATAAGTCTAAATTTCAGAATAAAAAACCTAATTTTACAGAACTTAGTATAGACATTAAACAGTATGTAACCACAATTTCTAGCAGCAGTAATAAGAAGGCTGTCAAAACACAAACACTTTTTGCGCTATACAATGTGTTTTTATGATCTGTTTTTTGTTTTTGTTTTTTGTTGATTTATTTTGTAATGTACATCCCCCTGGCGTAGTTGAACCAATGCTATTGTATTGCATACTCTTTGTATACTGTTTGCATACTTGATTTGATCTAATTAAAAAAAAATCATCAGTAAACAAAGGAGAAAAAAAAATTTCGTTTGGAAAACAGTTTTCAAAATGGCGGCTCTGACACCTGGCTGACACTTCACGTTTTGAAGTCTCGCACAAGTCTCGTGAAGATCGCGTAGATAAGCGACGCCTGCCGTGGACCAAACGAACTAAATTCATCATGGCTAAAAAATGAATAGGCCGATAAGTATAATATTTAATTGCAATTAGTTGCCAGTACGAGTCACGATATAAGGTTACTAAAACCGAAAACGTAATTGAATAACACGTTAATTAAGAAATAAAGCAAGTTTAAAAATGACTTCAGTTCTCCTTTAAGTACATTAATGTGATTTATCACGGTTATTATTTTTAATTCATGGTATTAAGCACTGATACTGGAGACTCCTTCCATTCATCTCATTATCTCTAGCCACTTTATCCTGTTCTACAGGGTCGCAGGCAAGCTGGAGCCTATCCCAGCTGACTACGGGCGAAAGGCGGGGTACACCCTGGACAAGTCGCCAGGTCATCACAGGGCTGACACATAGACACAGACAACCATTCACACTCACATTCACACCTACGCTCAATTTAGAGTCACCAGTTAACCTAACCTGCATGTCTTTGGACTGTGGGGGAAACCGGAGCACCCGGAGGAAACCCACGCGGACACGGGGAGAACATGCAAACTCCACACAGAAAGGCCCTCGCCGGCCACGGGGCTCGAACCCAGAACCTTCTTACTGTGAGGCGACAGTGCTAACCACTACACCACCGTGCCGCCCGAGACTCCTTCCAAAAATGTTAAATTCCGCTGCATAAACGTTGAGCTTCCGATGAGTGTAAAATGTGTTAGTAAATAATCCCATGTTATTTTTTTAAAAAGCAAATTAAAAACAAGCACTAGATAAAACCCATCTACTGTATCTCCTGGAAATAAAGATACAAATTTCGTTGTCCGGTGGGCAAGTGTTTATGAGATATGTTGCCTTGCACTTATGATTGGGTTCCCTGTGATGGTACACGTACGTCGTTTGTTCGTACGGACGTCGTACGGTTGCAAAAGCCATCAAAAATCAGGTCGATGCATCACCATATTCTCTTAAGTATGGAGCTCTGCTATCAACACTTAAAATATCAGCACATTTTAAACTATCAGTGTATTTTTATTCCATTCATTATTAATCTTAGATTAAGTGGTATTTCCACCATGGTGAATTAATTACCATAGAAATGATAACATACTGTATTAGAACAGTAGAACATAACCCTGTGATATGATTTAGGCAGCACTCTTGTCAGAGCTGCTCTTATACAAAACTCCTCAACACCTTCTGACCAATCAGATTGAAGCGTTGTGGAATAACTCACTATCCTATCACCAGATATTGACACATGCTTAATCAACATGACCTCACATAGTCTATGAGTGATTTTAAAGAAATCTATGGCAGAGACCACAAATCCAAACTCAAATGCTGTTTTACGTTTCACCAAATGCACAGCTGCCATCTAACCGAAGTTTCTTTTGAAACCTTTGAAAGAAGCTGTGAATGAAACCTCCATATTTAATCGCAGCTGTTTCACAGGAACATTGTGCAAATCAACAACACTTTATTCTCGTCACAAAACCTGATGTGTAGGAAGGACATATCCTTTCCAAATCAACAAAAACACTTTGAACTGAAGAGAGCCTTAGTGTTTGTCAGAATGCTGTAAATACTTGTTTTAATCAGGTTTGCTTTGCTTTTTTTATAAGCGGTTCATGTAAATAAGGTTCGGATTATCTCATCTCATCATCTCTAGCCGCTTTATCCTGTTCTACAGGGTCGCGGGCAAGCTGGAGCCTATCCCAGCTGACTACGGGTGAAAGGCGGGGTACACCCTGGACAAGTCGCCAGGTCATCACAGGGCTGACACATAGACACAGACAACCATTCACACTCACATTCACACCTACGGTCAATTTAGAGTCACCAGTTAACCTAACCTGCATGTCTTTGGACTGTGGGGGAAACCGGAGCACCCGGAGGAAACCCACGCGGACACGGCGAGAACATGCAAACTCCGCACAGAAAGGCCCTCGCCGGCCACGGGGCTCGAACCCGGACCTTCTTGCTGTGAGGCGACGGCGCTAACCACTACACCACCGTGCCACCCCAGGTTCGGATTATTTGCTGTTAATAAATGAGACAAACATGGAACAAAACTGCAACAGCATCACCGGTGAGCTTGTGAAAAATAACCAGAATGGGATGAAGGAGAGGGAAGAGACGCTGGGGCTGATTTCTTTCTAGCCCAGACTGTAGATTGATTCAGTGACAGTCATTATATTTAATCTCGATATTTGTGCTCCATAATATCAGCAGTGATTAAGATGGCACATGTGAACTATAAGCCAGTGGTGTAATGGTTCTGAATGAGATGAATTATTCACTCTATATTCCTTTTGCACCAAAATTTACTTTCTTTGGATGAGAAACTAAAAGCAGACTAAACACACATTGAGCAATGAAAGTTAAAAAAAAGACACAAAATGACAGAATACAAAGCTTAGTTATTTGTTTGTCTCATCTCATTATCTCTAGCCGCTTTATCCTGTTCTACAGGGTCGCGGGCAAGCTGGAGCCTATCCCAGCTGACTACGGGCGAAAGGCGGGGTACACCCTGGACAAGTCGCCAGGTCATCACAGGGCTGACACATAGACACAGACAACCATTCACACTCACATTCACACCTACGCTCAATTTAGAGTCACCAGTTAACCTAACCTGCATGTCTTTGGACTGTGGGGGAAACCGGAGCACCCGGAGGAAACCCACACGGACAACATGCAAACTCCGCACAGAAAGGCCCTCGCCGGCCACGGGGCTCAAACCCGGACCTTCTTGCTGTGAGGCGACAGTGCTAACCACTACACCACCGTGCCGCCCCCATCAAAATATTACAGAATTTAAAAAAAAAAGAAAGGAAATGAGACCGTCAATGATGGCATAGTTCATTCCAGCCCCGTCTACACTTACAAAAAATAAGTTTATTCAAGTGTGTTTCTAGTATACTTCTTTTCAACTAAAAATAAGAGAGTATGCTTTCAGTTTACTTTTTATTTACTTATCAGAGATATACTTAATAAAGTTATACATCAGTATACTTGGCTTATACTGACAAGTAGATAAAAAAGTCTAAGTATATTAAGCTTATACTTCAACTTTTGATCAAGACATACTTAACAAAAGTGTAATAAAGTATTAAAATATCTGTGCCTTATGTTTAAGTGGACTCGCCCTGTAGTTGTGCTTCAGCATTGTTGACTCTTATGTATGTCTGTGGTTCCATAGAAGGTTTTTTTTTAATTTCTCCTGAGTGGGATAATGAAATTTTATTTATTTATTTTTCTTTAGAGCTTGAATGTCAATTTCAGTTGTCATTGCCATGTTTTTATACTTTGGCATTTAATACAATGTTGCTTTAAATTTAGATTTTTAAAGAAAATGAATATGTTCTTAATCCTGAGTATCTGTTGTTATTTTGTGAATTCTTACCTTTATAACTTCATTGTAACTTAAGGTACAAAATGTGCATGAGGTAAGGGTTCGGGCTAGAAAACTAATAGTATACCTAGAAGGGGAATTGCAGTAAACTTCAAAACTAAAAAGTGGACTAGATGTATTCAGGGTGTCTCAAAAAAAAAATGTACTCACTCAGGATCATCTCCATTTAGAGCGTGGATTAATATCGGAATGTAACATTTCCAATGAACTTGCTTCAAAATGCGATGGGCACTTGATTTTGGGATTCCTGTCTCACGAGCCATTTGCCGTACAGATTTCTGTGGGGATCGGTTGAGGGTTTCCAGCAATTGATTGTCCTTTGCGGGGCTGGTTGATGACCGTGGTTTTCCTGAACGCTCCTTATGGATGTCATGCATAGTTCCATCTTATTCAAACTTATCTTGGATGCGAGCAATGGTGTGTCGTGTTGGTGGATCTTTGTCTTCTAAATTGTCTTTGCACTTCCATGATGTTTTCGTGCTTCCAGTAGCACTTTATGATAAATTTTCTTTCTTCAAAACTTAGTCGTACTTCTGCCATTATTAGGGTTAATTTGATCTGAAAAGAAACGAAAACTCCAATAAGTTATGAGGAGTCAAAATGTGAGTACATTTTTTTGGGACACCCTGTATAACCAGTAACTAATAGTACAGTATATTTCCAATATACTATAAAGTATACTTTTATAAACTAAAAAGTGGACTAGAAGTGTGTAACGAGTAAACCAATAGTATATTTCCAGTATACTACAAAGTATACTTTAGTAAAGTAAAAAGTGGACTAGAAGTATAAAACGAGTAAACGCATAGTATATTTCCAGTACACTATGAAGTATGCTTTTGTAATCTAAAGAGTGGACTACAAGTATAGAACTAGTAAACTATTAGTATATAAGTTTATTTGTGGTATACTTGCAGTACAAAATAAAAAAATACTAGTTGTATACTCGGAGTTTACTTCTCTTAGACTTAAAGTATACTTTTTATAAACTAAAAGTGGGCCAATTTAGTCCCAAGAAGTATTAGATTAGTTTACTTACAAGTATACTGTAAGTACATTGATATCAGTTTACTTGGTACACAAAAGTATACTTAAGGAAATATACTTTAACTTTACTTAAGTATACTTAATAAAATGAACTTGAAGTATACTTTTTTTTTTATAAGCGTAGTCCAGAAGGGACGATCTAAAGTGGGCCATCTTGCACAGTTCTACTCTCAACCTTACCTTACCTTAGACCTTAGTTCCTCCTGTGCCTTTAGAGGCACATCGGGCAGCAAGCTTCCATGTCCGTTTATCGGCTGCTACTGTCTCCGCTTCCTCCCAGGCAATGTTTGCCCTTTTTAGATCTTCCAGGAATGTCCTTCGCCAGATGTTTTTTGGCCTTCCTCTCTTTCTTCTGCCGTCTGGAGGAACCCAGGTCATGGCTGTTTTGGAGTGTCTGTGTCTGGGTAGGCGGAGGATGTGTCCTGCCAGCTGCATCCTCTTGGCTGTAATAATGTCACTGAGCGGTCTTGATTTAGCCCTTCTGAGGATTTCTTCATTTGTTACGTGCTCTTGCCACCTCACCTTTAAGATATTCCTTAGGTTTCTCTGGTGGAAGGCATCCAACTTTTTGGTCATTTTGACAGAACACTCCCATGTCTCGCTTGCATATATTGCAGTGGGTAGGACTATGCTGTTATACAGTCGGAGTTTTGTGTCAAGGTTGATGTTGGTTGCTGTCCAGATAGTATTCATCCTTCGGAACACTGAAGCGGCTTTCCCTACTCTGCAATTGATGTCTGGCTCCACATCACCTCTGTTGCTGATAACACTGCCAAGATAAGTAAACAGATCAACTGTCTCCACCTGGCTGCCATTGACAATGATGCTCAGTGGTGTTTGACTGATGTGGTTTCCCACCTCCATTGTCTTGGTCTTCTCAGAACTCACTCGCAGCCCAGCTTTCCTGGCAAACTCCTCTAGCCTTGTGGTTAGGTGTTGTAGATCCTGGTTGTTTTCAGTCAGCAGGGCTAGGTCATCTGCAATATCTAGGTCTGCCAGCCTTGCTTCATCCCTCCATTTGATACCCTCTCTGCCTTCTCTGGTGGTCTTCTTCAGGATAAAGTCGATTGTCAGAAGAAAGAGGAAGGGCGAAAGGATGCAGCCTTATCTGACACCTGTGATGATGTTGAAGAAATCTGTTGTTCCTTCCTCCGTTCTTACGCAGCACCTTGAGTTTGCATAGAGGCTCTTAAAGATACTGACAAAGCGTTCTGGTATTCCATATGACAGAGCAATGTTCCAGAGAGTCTCCCTGTGTATACTATCGAATGCCTTCTTAAAATCGATGAAATTCAGTGCTAATGGTGTTTGATGTTCAAGGCATTGATCAATGATGTTTCTAAGGGTGAATATCTGTTCTGTGTATGAGCGGTTGCTACGAAAACCAGTTTGTTCTTCTCTCAACAGGCAGTCAACATCTTTCTTCAACCTCTTCAAGAGCACTGTGCAGAACACCTTCCCAGGGATGGATAAAAGAGTAATTCCCCGCCAATTGTTGCAGTTTGAGAGGTCCCCTTTCTTTGGGAGCTTCACGATCACGCCCTCTTGCCAGTCCCTAGGGACCTGGTTCTCCTGCCAACAGCAGTCCATCAGCCTGGTCAGCATCTCCACTATAGGCTCACCCCCATGCTTCAGCATCTCTGCCGAGATCTCATCCAGTCCTGCTGCCTTGTTGTTTTTCATAGCTTTAATGGCTTCTATGGTTTCCTCTGTCCTGATAGGCTCCTCACAGACCTCCAGTGGATCTGGTATTTCTTCTGTTTCGAAGTCGAACAGAGTACCTGGTGTTGGCTGGTTTAGGGTTTCCTGGAAATGTTCCATCCACCGTTGGTTTTGTTCTTCTGTATTCACCAATATCCTCCCATGTTTGTCCTTTACAGGCACGTTTGAGTTGTTGTTCCAGTTTCCAGAGAGCTCTCTGACAAGACGATACAGGGTCCTTGAATCGTTTCTCTTAGTTGCTTCCTCGGCCTCAGCGCCTTTCTTTTCCAACCAGTGCCTTTTGTCTGCACGGCAACTCTTCTTCACTTGGTGGTCAAGGTCACAGTACTGTTGATCTGTTCGTTTCTCTTCCTCCTCTGTTTTTGCTCTATCTCTGATACCCTTCATCTTCTTTCTTTCATCAATGAGCTTCCAGGTAGGCTCCTGTATCCATTGCTCTTTCCTTGAACGCTGCCTTCTACCGATGGTTTCCTCTGCACTTTTTGTGACTGTTTCCCTAAAGAGTGCCCACTGGTCTTCTAAGTCTGGCCCCATCTCTTGCAATAGCTGGAATCTGTTTTGGAGGTTGAGCTGGTACTGTTGGCTATCAACAGGGTTTTTGAGCTTCTCACTTGCATAGGGTTTCACTTTCTTCTTCATTGTGAGCTTCTTCAACCGCAGCCTCACCCTTGCCCCTAGCAGGTGGTGGTCTGAACCTACATCCGCTCCCCTGAACACTCTGACATCGAGAAGTGACAACCTCCAGCGTTGGCTAATACAGATGTAATCAATCTCATTTTTTGTTGTCCCATCAGGTGCTCTCCATGTTTTCTTGTGTATCATCTTGTGCTGAAAATAGGTATTTCCAACGTTGAGGCTGTTGATACAGAAAAGCAAGAGATGTTCCCCATTGTCGTTAGTCTTCTGTGCTGTTCCAAATGGTCCAACCACAGTGTCAAACTCTTGTCTGCTACTGTCAACTTGAGCGTTGAAGTCACCCATCAAGATTTTCACATCATGACTGGGGATGTTGTCGAAAGTATCCTGTAGCTGGTTGTAGAACTAGTCTTTATCACTGTCCTCAGCATCTTCTGTTGGTGCATACACCTGGACTATAGTGGTCTTTCCATGTCTTGACTGGAAGCGTGCTGTGATGATCTGGTCGCTGACAGGCTTCCATCCGATAAGGGCTCTAGTGGCTTCCTTATCCAAGACCATGCCAGCTCCACGGCGGTGCTGGTCCTCATGTCCAGAGTAGAGGACTGTCCTTCCATCATTGCACAACTTCCCACTCCCGGTCCACCTCATCTCACTGATTCCAAGGATGTTGAGTTGGTACTCATCAAACTCCCTCAGCAGCTGTGCCATCTTCCCACTCTGGTACAAAGTTCTTACATTCCAAGTTCCGATCTTCGTTTGGCTTTTGGCACTCAGAATCCGGCACATCAGGGCCCTAACTTCCTTGCGGCTTTCATTTGGGTCCGCCACTGTAGGATCTGGTCCACTGCCATCTTTTTTGCGCCGATATCTTCGATTTTCACTTGCTGTTCCTGTAGCGGTTTTTAGGTTTTTACAGGATTGGGGTGCTGACCCAACGCCTAACTCTGGTGTTTATGGAGAGGGCAGAACTGATAATTAGTACCTCCCTGGTGCCATAAGCCCCCCGAAGGTTACAGGTCTCCCATGCACCAGACCCAGGCAGACACCAGGTAGGAACAAGCTGCTGCACCTCGTCAAGGTTACACAGTTCCTTGTTCTGGTGGGATGCAGGCCCCCAGAACCATAGCAGCTACTCTCAACCACTCCATTGTAATTAAGCAAATCTGGGTAGAAGTTCTATGCACCCTCGGTACGCCTACCTTCATGCCAGAAAGAATCAGAATCAGTGAGGAATTGAAGGAGAAGAAGAGATTTGTGTGGAAACTGCTCATTAGGGATTGATTAATTACTCCATATCTTCATTATTAATTGCAATTATGCAAATTTGGGTAGAACCTACGTATATGCACCCCAGGCAGACCTACCTTCCTGCCAAAAAGAATAAAAATCGGTGAAGAATTGAGAGAGAAGAAGCGATTTTCATGAACTGTGGATGATGGACGACGGACAACACATGATGGCATAAACTCATCACCTGTCGGCCAGATGAGCCAATAATGAATGCAGCTATGTATCTGCCTTGCAACTGTGTGTAATAGTTTGCAGCACGTTATTCTCATCATGCCATTGATGAGACCTTGTACACTACTCGAGCCAAACAACTTCATTGTGGAATTTTTGACAGACATTTAATAGTTATTCTATGAAATTGCGTCATACGTGAGCTGATAGGCACGTAACACTGAGTTGTCTACAAGTCATGTACGACGAGATTGACTGAAATAACTGTTTTATTCTATCCACATTCACTGGATTTTGAGAAACAGAGCATTTTTATTTTTATTTCTTGCAAAATCGATAAACAAAAACTATACAAAAAGTCCGACAAAATCATTTCCACTTAGGTGGACTTCTTAAGAACCTGCACAAATTGATTTGAGTATTGTTTTTTTTTTTTGTATAAAGTGCCGTCTTGCTGTCGTGCTGAGGTATAGAATAGCTTTAGACATTTATTTAATTCTTCCTTGGACATTTTAGTGATGTAATTTTCAAACTTCTTTGAGCTTTGAAACAAGTCTAAAAAAATTCAACAAATTTTAATGCTTAAAGATGAAAAATCAGAATCAGAAATCAGAACAAAAAAATCAGAAAAAGCTTTATTGCCAAGTAATTGTTGCAACTACAAGGAATTTGGCTTGGAGTTAAGGTGCTCAATAAATAAATACTAAATAAAGACAGTCTGTTCTAATAAAGAAGCTACATAAAAACGGTCTATTCTAAGATATTAAGAAATAAGAACTAAATAAACAAGATAAAAATAAGATAAAATAAATAAACAACTGTGCAAATCAGGTAAACAATAAGATAACGTAAACAAATGTGCAAATCAGGTGAACAATAAGATAACAAACAAATGTGCAAATCAGGTAAACAATAAGATAACATAAACAAATGTGCAAATCAGGTAAACAACTGTGCAAATCAGGTAAACAATAAGATAACATAAACAAATGTGCAAATCAGGTAAACAAATGGGCAAATCAGGTGAACAATAAGATAACAAACAAATGTGCAAATCAGGTAAACAATAAGATAATAAACAAATGTGCAAATCAGGTAAACAATAATGTTAACATAAACAAATGTGCAAATCAGGTAAACAAATGTGCAAATCAGGTAAACAATAAGATAACAAACAAATGTGCAAATCAGGTAAACAATAAGATAACATAAACAAATGTGCAAATCAGGTAAACAATAAGATAACATAAACAAATGTGCAAATCAGGTAAATAATAAGATAATATAAACAAATGTGCAAATCAGGTAAACAAATGTGCAAATCAGGTAAACAATAAGATAAACAAATGTGCAAATCAGGTAAACAATAAGATAACATAAACAAATGTGCAAATCAGGTAAACAATAAGATAACATAAACAAATGTGCAAATCAGGTAAACAAATGTGCAAATCAGGTAAATAATAAGATAACATAAACAAATGTGCAAATCAGGTAAACAAATGTGCAAATCAGGTAAACAATAAGATAACAAACAAATGTGCAAATCAGGTAAACAATAAGATAACATAAACAAATGTGCAAATCAGGTAAACAATAAGATAACATAAACAAATGTGCAAATCAGGTAAACAAATGTGCAAATCAGGTAAACAATATGATAATAAACAAATGTGCAAATCAGGTAAACAATAAGATAACATAAACAAATGTGCAAATCATTTGTCTACTTTTAGTTTCTTACAAAGAATGTAAACAAACTGGCGAAATGACAGGAGCAATTTGTGAAAAATTCTGTAATAATAATAATTCTTGAAAAATAAAAAAAGATATGTTCTTACCATCAAATACTTTTATTCCATATTTTGTTGCTCTTTTTTTGTATTTTTTGGTGCTTTGTTTTCAAATAGTTTTTATTTCATCCTCGGTTGATTCAGCAACACGCTCTGCCATTTTGTTTTTCTCTACTCACTGTATATGAGTTGATATCCTAGTAGTACAGTAGCCTATCAGAGCGTGCGATTGCTCATATCCAGTGAATGTGGATATAATAATAGATATTAATCATCTCAAATCACACCCAGCTGTCACTCAGTATGACTCATATACATGACTACATGCGATATGACTTTCCAACCCAAAGCAAAACTTTCCCTTGTCATTTTTCCCCCTTTCCTTGACAGGTTTGGTTACAGCGGTACGGCTACCTCCAGTCCACGCAGCCCAACATGGCCGTCCTGCGCTCAGCTGTGACCATGCAGTCAGCCATTGCCGCCATGCAGCGTGTCTACGGCCTCAACATCACGGGACAGTTAGACCTGAACACTATAGAGTGAGTACACACCTACACACACACACAGAACTGTAAGACATCCCAGAGGGTTTTGGAGCTATTTTTGCCTGGGCTACAGGTTGAGTCAATCTATCACTTTATTCCAGCATTGAAAAGCAAGGTCCTGTCAACATTCATTCATTCATTTTCTATACCACTTTTCCATTCTGGGTCATGGTTGAACCGGAGCCAATCCCAGCTAAGTTCAGGTACGAGGTGGGGTTCATCCTGAACAGGTCACCAGTCTATTACAGGGCTAAGACAGAGAGACAGACAGCCATTCACACTCATGGACAATTTAGAGTAGCCAGCTGATCTAATCCGCATGCCTCTGGACTTATGGAGGAAACTGGAGAACCTGAAGGAAACCCACACATGCATGAGGAGAACATTAAACTCCATACAGAAAGGCTTCAGTCGACTGTCAGGTTCAAACACAGAACCTGCTTGTTGTGAGGTGACAGTGTTAAACACTACGCCACTGTTCAGCCCTGTCAATATTTTTCAAATAAAAAACAAAGTCAAGCCCGTCAAACCCATCTGTCTCGAGAAGAAATCTTCACGCGTTAGGGAATTAAAGCACCTCCAGAACAAAAAAATACTATTTCACTCAGAGTATATTTAAAATATTTCAAATGACATTGTACTTTACACATATGCCTGTCTTTATTTAACAGTTGCTCATAACTTTTATTATTTAAATAATAATAAAAGTTGGCTGGCGTTTTTTGTGGTATATCAGATATATTCCATTCAGCTAGCCTGATATTGAACAAGTCGAAGACGAATAGCTGAATGGAATATATCGGATATACCATGAAAAAAAGCCAGCCAAAATTATTATCATTGTTGTTGTTGTTATTATTATTATTTTACATACACATTCCTTTCGGGTGTTCAACACGTCTTTCTCTTTCAAAATTCTCTCAAAATCTTCTGTATTTAACGAAGCAAACCTGGCAGCCATGTTTGTATACAAATTGTCACAGCCGCTCACTCACTATCGCGGAAGTTTTATGTCTCCGACGTGTGACGTCATGTCGTCTTGACAACCATGCAATATCGTAAACCATATTCAACGCTCATTCTCCATTGGGTAGAGTGACGTAATATACGTAGGATAAGCGATATGCTAACAATATTGCATGCTATCAGACCAAACAAATTAAGCCTACTAGAAAGGAATAGAACACATGTTTTTATTCCATCAAAAAAGTGTCCTGTATGTATAATAATTTTCCATATTAATCAGCTTAATGTATATTATTTTAGTTTTGTGCCCTCATTGGCTACCTCTCCATTTCGTCCATGTGTCTCGTTTGACTGAGTCTCTGCTCACTGTTGCCTCAGACTCCAGTTCTTTCCTGGTAGAAGTTTGGTGTTTGAAGATGAGTAGCTGAATGGAATATATCTGATATACCATGAAAAAAAGCAGCTTTTATTATTATTATTATTATTATTATTATTATTATTATTATTATTATTATCCATACACATTCCTTTCGGGGGTTCAACACATCTTTCTATTTCAAAATTCTCTCAAAAGCTTCCGTATTTAACGAAGCAAACCTGGTGGCCATATTTGTTTACAAATTGTCACAGTCGCTCACTAGTGTGGAAGTTTTACGTCTCTGACATGTGACGTCATGTCGTCTTGACAACCATGCGATATCGTAAACCAGTGGTTCTCAACCGGGGGGGCGCGCCCCCCTGGTGGGGCGCGGAGGTACTCCAGGGGGGTCGCGAGTAGGCTTCATGTATGGAGGAAAAAAAAAATCTGGGGCTAACAGGCTATAGTAGCTAAGCAGATGCAACACATTTACCCATGTCAAAATGCAGGACATTGGACTATTACATACAAATCAATACTATTATAAAATCTATCATCAATCTATCATAAAATCTTGTGTGTAGGTTATTTTAAGCCCGTGACGCGAACATGACGCAACGTCACGTGAGTGAGTCTGCATACCGTGGCCACCGTGTGAGTGCTTGCCACACACACACTAGTCTGGTTTCTTGCCGAGTTAACTCGTGCCGACTCTCGCTAGTCTACTATCATCAATCCATCGATACAGCGCAAAACCCAAACAGTCTTTTTAAAGACTACTACCCCACACTGTATTTTTGCTTTCCCCATTTCAGCTCTACCCAAATAATTTGTTGTTTTTGTTGTTTTCTTACTGCTAGTCTACTATGGATAATGCTACTACTGCTGCTACTGCTGCTACTACTACTACTACTACTACTAATAATAATAATAATAATGATAATAATAATAATCTAGCCCAGGGCTATCTATCTATCTATCTATCTATCTATCTATCTATCTATCTATCTATCTATCTATCTATCTATCTATCTATCGGTCGATATAAGGTGCTGTAGGTCGGGTGGCGTCACTGCGGGTGAGTGTGTTTGGGGGGGGATGGGGGCGGGGCGAGAAGAGGGGCCCCCAACTGCAATGAACCAGCTTTGGTGGGGCCCAGGTTGCAAAAGGTTGAGAACCCCTGTCGTAAACCATTGCTGTTGCAGGCCATCTGCCTCAAGGTTTTGCGTTTTGAGATGCTTTTCAGCTCACCACAGTTCTAAAGTGTGGTAATTTGACTTATCATGAATAATGAAACAGCAAATAATTAAGAAGTGGCATAACTGTTTTGTAAACATTCTCTAGAATGAATTCAACGTTCCTTTAACAGTTATTCAATGAAATCGAGTCGTACATGAGCTGATAGCTGACGAGACGCGTAGCTCAACATGACAAAATCATTTCCACTTAGAATGTAAACAAACCGGTGAAATTACAGGAGCAATTTGTGAAAAATGCGATAATAATAAAAATAATTCTTGAAAAATAAAAAAAGATGCGTTCTTACCATCAAGTACTTTTATTCCACATTTTGTCCCCCCCCCCCCCCCCTTTTTTTTTTTGCATTTTTTGGGGTTTTGTTTTCGAGTAGTTTTTATTTCATCCTCGGTTGGTTCAGCAACACACTCCGCCATTTTGTTTTTCTCTACTCACCGTATATGAGTTGATATCCTAGTAGTAGAGTAGCCAATCAGAGCGCACGGTTACTCATATCCAGCGAACATCTCATCTCATCTCATCTCATTATCTCTAGCCGCTTTATCCTGTTCTACAGGGTCGCAGGCAAGCTGGAGCCTATCCCAGCTGACTACGGGCGAAAGGCGGGGTACACCCTGGACAAGTCGCCAGGTTCCATGGATGAACATGGATAGAATAATTCTACTTATACTTACAGTATAACCAATTTGTAAATTTAAAAATGTACCCTTTTATTTGAAACCAGGATCAGTGGTTTGAAAGATGCATTTCATCGATATTTCTGTTCCGTATATTGGGAAATTTTCTACAATACACTGTAATTCAATGCAAAATGGTTTGGTATTGTTTTATGAAATATTATCTTTGAGAAGGTGCGAGGCCACACCTCCTTTCCTGAGACTGAACAGGAGATCAAGTTGAGAACTAAATAAAAATTTTATTTTAACTTCAGGTACGAAACAGAGCTGTGCTTGTAATATCCGACTCACACACACACATACAGAGCTTCGTCATTTGGCCTGTACACACTGCAACCGTCTTGAATAGTGTCTTTTGGAGTTTTGTTTTCAAGTAAAGTTTTCATTTCGTCCTCAGTTGGTTCAGTGACACGTTCCGCCATTTTGTGTTTCTCTACTCACGGTATATGAGCTGATATCCTAATAGTAGAGTAGCCAATCAGAGCGCATGATTGCTCATATCCAGTGAACATGGATAGAATAAGTCTACTTATACTTACAGTATAACCGATTTTGTAAATTTAAAAGTGTGCCCTTTTTTCACTCATCATCGTCATTAGCTTTGCCATGTACTCGCTGAGTATTCTCAGAACAGCATGTGCTCTGTAAAAGCATGCACATATGACTCATATCCCTGCTTTGCTCTTAAACTCAGGTATTTAAAAGCAAATTGTGTTAAAAACGTAATGTATGGGGGCGTCGTGGCTCAGGTGGATGGGGTGCCGTGCCGTGGATCTGGGGACCCGGGTTCCGGCCCGGGGTCATTTCCCGATCCCTCCCCGTCTGTCTCTCCCGCTCATTTCCTGTCTCTGCACTGTCCTATCCAATAATAAAGGTGAAAAAAGCCCAAAAAATATATTTAAAAAAAAATGTAATGTATTTTCCTATCAATGGATCAGAACTGTGGTGTTTTAATAATGCATTGATGGCACATTAAAGTGGCATACGCTAAAGTGTATAAAATCGCTGAGTAGTCAGTAAAGAACAGCTCTAAACAGGCACAGCAAAATCCTGCTACCAATCGATATTTTAACCTTGAGGGCATTTCATGATCTCTTCAAAGCTTTGATCTCAGAAATGATATTCAGCATCTTTTGCTGCTAGTAGCACTGCAGAACAGTCAATCGGCGCCGTAAACGCTGTACGTATCTGTCTTTTCTGAATACCAAGACCAGGATCAGTACAACCCCGATTCCAAAAAAGTTGGGACAAAGTACAAATTGTAAATAAAAACGGAATGCAATAATTTACAAATCTCAAAAACTGATATTGTATTCACAATAGAACATAGACAACATATCAAATGTCGAAAGTGAGACATTTTGAAATTTCATGCCAAATATTGGCTCATTTGAAATTTCATGACAGCAACACATCTCAAAAAAGTTGGGACAGGGGCAATAAGAGGCTGGAAAAGTTAAAGGTACAAAAAAGGAACAGCTGGAGGACCAAATTGCAACTCATTAGGTCAACTGGCAATAGGTCATTAACATGACTGGGGATAAAAAAGAGCATCTTGGAGTGGCAGCGGCTCTCAGAAGCAAAGATGGGAAGAGGATCACCAATCCCCCTAATTCTGCGCTGACAAATAGTGGAGCAATATCAGAAAGGAGTTCGACAGTGTAAAATTACAAAGAGTTTGAACATATCATCATCTACAGTGCATAATATCATCAAAAGATTCAGAGAATCTGGAAGAATCTCTGTGCGTAAGGGTCAAGGCCGGAAAACCATACTGGGTGCCCGTGATCTTCGGGCCCTTAGACGGCACTGCATCACATACAGGCATGCTTCTGTATTGGAAATCACAAAATGGGCTCAGGAATATTTCCAGAGAACATTATCTGTGAACACAATTCAACGTGCCATCCGCCGTTGCCAGCTAAAACTCTATAGTTCAAAGAAGAAGCCGTATCTAAACATGATCCAGAAGCGCAGACGTCTTCTCTGGGCTAAGGCTCATTTAAAATGGACTGTGGCAAAGTGGAAAACTGTTCTGTGGTCAGACGAATCAAAATTTGAAGTTCTTTATGGAAATCAGGGACGCCATGTCATTCGGACTAAAGAGGAGAAGGACGACCCGAGTTGTTATCAGCGCTCAGTTCAGAAGCCTGCATCTCTGATGGTATGGGGTTGCATTAGTGCGTGTGGCATGGGCAGCTTACACATCTGGAAAGACACCATCAATGCTGAAAGGTATATCCAGGTTCTAGAGCAACATATACTCCCATCCAGACGACGTCTCTTTCAGGGAAGACCTTGCATTTTCCAACATGACAATGCCAAACCACATACTGCATCAATTACAGCATCATGGCTGCGTAGAAGAAGGGTCCGGGTACTGAACTGGCCAGCCTGCAGTCCAGATCTTTCACCCATAGAAAACATTTGGCGCATCATAAAACGGAAGAAACGACAAAAAAGACCTAAGACAGTTGAGCAACTAGAATCCTACATTAGACAAGAATGGGTTAACATTCCTATCCCTAAACTTGAGCAACTTGTCTCCTCAGTCCCCAGACGTTTACAGACTGTTGTAAAGAGAAAAGGGGATGTCTCACAGTGGGAAACATGGCCTTGTCCCAACTTTTTTGAGATGTGTTGTTGTCATGAAATTTAAAATCACCTAATTTTTCTCTTTAAATGATACATTTTCTCAGTTTAAACATTTGATATGTCATCTATGTTCTATTCTGAATAAAATATGGAATTTTGAAACTTCCACATCATTGCATTCCGTTTTTATTTACAATTTGTACTTTGTCCCAACTTTTTTGGAATCGGGGCTGTAGTTTGAAAGATGCATTTCATTGATATTTCAGTTCAGTATATTGAGAGATTTTCTAAAATACACTGTAATTCAATACAAAAGGGTTTGGTATTGTTTAATGAAATATTATCCTTGAGAAGGTGCGAGGCCACACCTCCTTTCCTGAGACTGAACAGGAGATCAAGAAGGGAATAAAAATTTTATTTTAACTTCAGGTACTAAACAGAACTGTGATTGTAATATCACACACACACACACACACACACACACACACACACACACCATTTGGCCTGTACACACTATAACTGCCTTGAATACTGTCTTTATATCACTAGTTTGCTTTATTAACCATCCTGGTGTTTCTCACAGCTGGATGAAGAAACCCAGATGTGGAGTCCCGGATCAGGTCAGGAGACAGTCAGGCTCGCAGTCACGGACACGTCGCTACGCGCTCACTGGACAAAAGTGGCAGCGCACGCACATCACATACAGGTGAGCATTTTATATTCGTATATTTATACGTAAAGGAATAAAATATGATGGAGTATGGTGTTAACGGTAATTATTATACATCCAGGACACTTTTTCAATGGAATAAAAACGTGTGTTCTATTCCCTTTGAGCAGGTTTCATTCATTTGGTTTGATAGCGTGCAATATTGTTAGCATATCGCTTATCCTACATGTATTACATCACTCTACCCAATGGAGAATGAGCGTTGAATATGGTTTACGATATTGCATGGTTGTCAAGACAACATGACGTCACACATCGGAGACGTAAAACTTCCGCTCTAGCAAGCAAGCGACTGTGACAATTTGTAAACAAAAATGGCTGACAGGTTTGCTTCGGAAGATTTTGAGAGAATTTTGAAGGAGAAAGACGCGTTGAACACCCAAAAGGAATGTGTATTAATAATAATAATAATAATAATAATAATAATTAAAGCCGCTAGCGGCCTTGACGGGCCCTCGCACGTGTGGTTCCGCAACCCAGGACATTCCGCCACCCAACAAAACAGTCACATGTCATATATTCATCAAATGTTCAAAGGTGATGTGCATGTTGCAACAGTTCGACGGATGAGAGATAGACAGACAAAGACTTTACACGTAAGTGTGTGTGTGTGTGTGTGTGTGTGTGTGTGTATCATAAGGCCATTTCAACATATTACAAGATACCAAAAATGGCAGCAGCATCTTGGCATCACGTAGAACAAAGAGATAGAGATAAGGAGGATTCTGATCCTCCTTATCTCTATCTCATGCTGTAATCTTAAGTCATCTTAGCTTTCCTGTGTCTGCAGTGTGTGTGTGTGTGTATGTGTGTGTGAACTCTGCATGTACACACACACACACACACACACACACACACACACACACACAATAATAGTGACTTGCCATCATTGTGCATTTTGCTGCAGACATACGGTATGAAAACTCTGCATGTACATTCATATGTCTGCAGCAAAATGCACAATGATGGCAAGTCACTATTATTGTGTGTGTGTGTGTGTGTGTGTGTGTGTGTGTGTGTGTGTGTGTGTGTGTGTGTGTGTGTGTGTGTCTGTAAAGAGATGAAAAGAGTTCGGAGTTCTCCCCACCGCGACTAGAGAAAGTGTAAGATCGTGATTGTTAATAAAGATGCCATAACGGCTAAAGAGTATCAGAATCAGAATCATATTACAAGATATCAAAAATCCCTTCGCAATTTAATATCAGCGACATCTTGGCATCACGTATAACGAAATTCACATGAATCTCATGAACCGTCTAGGAGGAGCATGTTAAAATTCATCATGTGTCAAAACACACATATTCAACACCCTATTCTTTCCTTGGCCAGCTGGTGGCGCTATACCAGACAGGCATATTGGGCATCTAGATGTCATAGTAATCACATTCTCTAATAACCTGAAAGGTTTCAGCCAAATCATTAAATGTATTATGACTTCATGACACATTTCCTGTTTATGTGGTGAGTATTAAAATTCATAATATTGCCATTTCAACATACACTATATTGCCAAAAGTATTTGCTCACCCATCCAAATTATCGGAATCAGGTGTTCCAATCACTTCCATGGCCACAGGTGGATAAAATCAAGCACCGAGGCATGCAGACTGTTTTTACAGTTTGGAGCTGGCCCCTTCCTCTTCCAACATGACTATGCATAAAGACATGGATGACAGAGTCTGGTGTGGATGAACTTGACTGGCCTGCACAGAGTCCTGACCTCAACCCGATAGAACACCTTTGGGATGAATTAGAGCGGAGACTGAGAGCCAGGCCTTCTCATCCAACATCCGTGTATGACCTCACAAATGCGCTTCTGGAAGAATGGTCAAAAATTCCCATAAACACACTCCTAAACCTTGTGGACAGCCTTCCCAGAAGAGTTGAAGCTGTTCTAGCTGCAAAGGGTGGACCGACGTCATATTGAACCCTATGGATTAGGAATGGGATGTCACTTAAGCTCATGTGAGTCAAGGCAGGTGAGTGAATACTTTTGGCAATATTATTACAACATATCAAAAATCCCTTCGCAGTTCAACATCAGCAATATCTTCACATGAATCTCATGAACCGTCTAGGAGGAGCATGTTGAAATTCATCATGTGTCAAAACACACATATTCAAAACCCTATTCTTTCCTTGGCCAGTTGGTGGCGCTATACCAGACAGGCATATTGGGCGTCTAGATGGCATAATAATCACATTCTCTAATAACCTGAAAGGTTTCAGCCAAATCATTAAATGTATTATGACTTCATGACACATTTCTTGTTTACGTGGCAAGTATTAAAATTCATAATATTGCCATTTCAACATATTACAACATATCAGAAATCCCTTCGCAATTCAACATCAGCAATATCTAGGAGGAGTACGTTAAAAATGACCATGTGTCCAAACGCATATAAGCCCAATTACCTCACTTCCTGTTGGGCGTGACATCATCCAAAGGGTAGAACTTTGGGTAGAACTCCAAAGTTCTACCCATTCATTTCAATGGAAAAAGGGGCGCTATGAAGTCCCTGGGCCATGCCCGGGGCCAAACGTCTGTGGCTGAGAAGGAGTTACAATGACTGAATGTAACACAGCATGTACTGTGTGAAAGCAAAGGTTATGCCACATGAAGCTATTGTGCGTACATTTTCCATTTGACAATATATTTAAGGTTCAACTTTCTAACTTTTTTGCTTAGGTTTATATTTGTACTTCTGTATGTATGTATGTACTTGTGTTTGTGTGTGTATTTGATCTACCAATTACCTCACTTCCTGTTGGGCGTGACATCATCCAAAGAGTAGAACTTTGGGTAGAACTCCAAAGTTCTACCCATTCATTTCAATGGGAAATGGAAAAAGGGGCGCTATGAAGTCCCTGGGCCATGCCCGGGGCCAAACGTCTGTGGCTGAGAAGCGGTTACAATGACTGATGTGTGTATCAAATTTCATGAGTTTTCGTGCATGGGAAATGCCTCAAAAAAAGCCTAGCGCGACAGAAAAAAAAAAATAAATAATAATAATAATCCTTTGAAAAGCACTAGGGTCTTCGCACCGAACGGTGTTCGGGCCCTAATAATAATAACGTCTGCCTTTTTTTCATGGTATATCAGATATATTCCAATCAGCTACTCGTCTTCGACTCGTTCAGTATCATGCTAGCTGAATGGAATATAACTGATATACCATTCAACGCCAGTTAATATTATTTACATAATACATTTTTTATTTATCAAAGAACATTACATCATACTTTTTATCCATTTATAGTTACATTTAATGCAGTGGGGAAAAAACACATGCTACAGCAGCTATAAAATATAACAAAAACAGAAACAATAACAGCTTGCCATGTTACCAAGAAACAACAAAACCCACATCTTCTGTCCTGAAAACATTCCTGTGGAAGAAAACGTAAAGTTACAGCTTTACTTCTGATTGTTACGAAGCCCTGAAACTGGAGACTCCTTCCATAAATGTTCAAGGTCTCTTGATTATATGACTTTTTTTTTGTTAAAAAAATTATATATAAAGTTTGTGAACCCTTTAGAATTTTCTATATTTCTGCATATATGACCTAAAACATCATCAAATTTTCACACAAGTCCTAAAAGTAGATAAAGAGAACCCAGTTAAACAAATGAGACAAAAATATTATACATGGTCATTTATTTATTGAGGAAAATGATCCAATATTACATATCTGTGAGTGGTAAAAGTATGTGAACCTTTGCTTTCAGTATCTGGTGTGACCCCCTTGTGCAGCAATAACTGCAACTAAATGTTTCCGGTAACTGTTGATCAGTCCTGCACACCGGCTTGGAGGAATTTTAGCCCATTCCTCCGTACAGAACAGCTTCAACTCTGGGATGTTGGTGGGTTTCCTCACATGAACTGCTCGCTTCAGGTCCTTCCACAACATTTCGATTGGATTAAGGTCAGGACTTTGACTTGGCCATTCCAAAACATTAACTTTATTCTTCTTTAACCATTCTTTGGTAGAACGACTTGTGTGCTTAGGGTCGTTGTCTTGCTGCATGACCCACCTTCTCTTGAGATTCAGTTCATGGACAGATGTCCTGACATTTTCTTTTAGAATTCGCTGGTATAATTCAGAATTCATTGTTTCATCAATGAGGACAAGCCGTCCTGGCCCAGATGCAGCAAAACAGGCCCAAACCATGATATTACCACCACCATGTTTCACTGATGGGATAAGGTTCTTATGCTGGAATGCAGTGCTTTCCTTTCTCCAAACATAACGCTTCTCATTAAAACCAAAAAGTTCTAATTTGGTCTCATCCTTCCACAAAACATTTTCCAACAGCCTTCTGGCTTGTCCACGTGATCTTTAGCAAACTGCAGACGAGCAGCAATGTTCTTTTTGGAGAGCAGTGGCTTTCTCCTTGCAACCCTGCAATGCACACCATTGTTGTTCAGTGTTCTCCTGATGGTGGACTCATGAACATTAACATTAGCCAATGTGAGAGAGGCCTTCAGTTGCTTAGAAGTTACCCTGGGGTCCTTTGTGACCTCGCCAACTATTACACTGCTTGCTCTTGGAGTGATCTTTGTTGGTTAACCACTCCTGCGGAGGGTAACAATGGTCTTGAATTTCCTCCATTTGTACACAATCTGTCTGACTGTGGATTGGTGGAGTCCAAACTCTTTAGAGATGGTTTTGTAACCTTTTCCAGCCTGATGAGCATCAACAACGCTTTTTCTGAGGTCCTTTGTTTGTGCCATGATACACTTCCACAAACATGTGTTGTGAAGATCAGACTTTGATAGATCCCTGTTCTTTAAATAAAACAGGGTGCCCACTCACACCTGATTGTCAGCCCATTGATTGAAAACACCTGACTCTAATTAACCCCGCCGACAGTAGTCGGAGGGGTTATTATTTTCACCTGCGTCAGTCTGTGTGTGTGTCTGTCTGTCTGTCTGTCTGTCTGTGTGTCTGCAAGATATCTCAAGAACCAATGGATCGATTTGGACCAAATTTTGTACATGTGTTGCCAATCACCCAGGAAGGAAACCATTAAATTTTGGAGGTCAAAGGTCAAGGTCATGGCAGAACTTCGAAATTTTCGCCCAATGTATTTTAATAGGGAAAAGGCGGGGTTTGCACTCGTTAGAGTGTCCCTGTCTAGTTTCACCTTCAAATTAACTGCTAATCCGAGAGGTTCACATACTTTTGTCACTCACAGATATGTAATATTGGATCATTTTCCTCAATAAATAAATGACCAAGTATAATATTTTGGTCTCATTTGTTTAACTGGATTCTCTTTATCTACTTTTAGGACTTGTGTGAAAATCTGATGATGTTTTAGGTCATATTTATGCGGAAATATAGGAAATTCTAAAGGGTTCACAAACTTTCAAGCACCACTGTATGTGGTGGTGTCTTTTATCGAGAAGATAAGATCTAGATTGTTGTGATAAAATTGCTTAATTAGAAAATTTCTCATTTCACTAAACATATAATAATAAACATTTATTGAAACTGAAACAAAATGCTACAATATGTGATGCTTCTACGAAACCTTTTAACTGGAACGGAAAGAACGTCACGTCATGTCCTGTCCTTAATGTGGTCCACAATGAGTTACAGTGCTTCCTAAAGACCAGCAAACTGACTCAAGGACATTTGAGGCACTTTGTGTCCGATGGTTACAAAAAAAAATCCTTGACTCCTTTCCAATACTTCACACTGCAGTAGAGATACACTCAAGCATAAAATAACCTCCAAGACTAACTTTAGCCTTCATAATTTCCTGAAGATTATTCTTTGAAGGGAAATGGAGGGTGTTCTCACCTCAATTTAGACTTGCCTGGTTACAGCAGGCGATAATGGAAAATGATTTATTCAAATCTGCTTTTTTTTTCTAATTGACAAGCCGCCTACGCAAATGGAACGTAAATGAGGCCGAAGTCTGGCAGCTCTTTACCGAGAGAGAGAGAGAGAGAGAGAGAGAGAAGCGAATGAATGAGTCGAAGGAGATTTTCAGCTTCTTCCTGTCTGTCAGCTAGAGATAAAGCCTTCATGGTGCAAAGTTTGGCAAAGTTGCCACTTCCCAAAGTTCATTTTTGAGCTTTTAGAAACTGCAGGATGAAAAAAAAACGAAATCACTTTTCTGTTTGTTCTACGTGCGGGCAATCCATCATCTTAATAGGTTGTTAAGAACTGTGTGCAGGTGCTTGGCCTTTTGTGCTGGTCTTTTTTATAATGGTTATGATAACAATTTGGAAAGAAGGTTGGTCCTTGGTTAGAAGCAAAAAAAAAAAAATGAAGAAAGAAAATCAATACTCTGTGCATCTGTTTTAAAGCAGTGGGAATATGTCGTAGTAAAGATGGTTGTATTTTTGAGTGACCTTATACAGTAATTGATCCTTCTAACCTTGAGCGATTCCATGTGGACGTGATAAGACATTGGTTATCTGTTTAATTTCATTCAGTGCTTGTCAAATGATGCTCTAATGGTCCGACCTTATCACTTGCTTTCATCATCTGATACACAAGCAGACAGCACTGGAACACAAAGTGCATTAGGTTACAAGCCGTTAATATTTTTGTGCTTCGATACCGACTCTTGCAAAAGCCAGCTATAGGAATTTCAGCGTTCCAAACTGTACTTGTTACATATGAAATTAATGTCTTTAGGACTTGCTAAATACATACGTACTCTTACAAAAAAGAAGTTTATTCAAGTGTGCTTCTAGTATACTTCTTTTAAACTAAAAATAAGAGAGTATGCTTTCAGTTTACTTTTTATTTACTTATCAGAGATATACTTAATAAAGTCACACATACTGTAAGTATACTTGGCTTATACTGAAAAGTATATAGAAAAGTCTAAGTATATTAAGCTTATACTTCAACTTTTGATCAAGATATACTTAACAAAAGTGTAATAAAGTATTAAAATATTTGTGCCTTATGTTTAAGTGGACTCGCCCTGTAGTTGTGCTTCAGCATTGTTGACTCTTAGGTATGTCTGTGGGTCCATAGAAGGTGTTTTTTTGTTTTGTTTGTTTTTTAACTTCTCCTGAGTGGGATAATTTAATTTGTTTCTTTCTTTCTTTTTCTTTAGAGCTTGGATGTCAATTTCAGTTGTCACTGGCATGTTTTTATACTTTGCCATTTAATACAATATTGCTTTAAATTTAGATTTTTAAAGAAAATGAATATGTTCTTAATCCTGAGTGTCTGTTGTTATTTTGTGAATTCTTACCTTTATAACTTCATTGTAACTTAAAGTACAAAACACTTAAGTTGTCTACTGGTAGTGTGCATGAGGTAAGGGTTCGGGCTAGAAAACTAATAGTATACCTAGAAGGGGAATTGCAGTAAACTTCAAAACTAAAAAGTGGACTAGATGTATATAACCAGTAACTAATAGTATATTTCCAATATACTATAAAGTATACTTTTATAAACTAAAAAGTGGACTAGAAGTGTGTAACGAGTAAACCAATAGTATATTTCCAGTATACTACAAAGTATACTTTAGTAAAGTAAAAAGTGGACTAGAAGTATAAAACGAGTAAACTCATAGTATATTTCCAGTACACTATGAAGTACGCTTTTGTAAAATAAAGAGTGGACTACAAGTATAGAACGAGTAAACTATTAGTATATAAGTTTACTTGTGGTATACTTGCAGTACAAAATAAAAAATACTAGTTGTATACTCAGAGTTTACTTCTCTTAGACTTAAAGTATACTTTTTATAAACTAAAAGTGGACCGATTTAGTCCCAAGAAGTATTAGATTAGTTTACTTACAAGTATACTGTAAGTACATTGATATCAGTATACTTGGTACACAAAAGTGTACTTAAGGAAATACACTTTAACTTCACTTAAGTATACTTAATAAAATGAACTTGAAGTAGACTTATTTTTGATAAGAGTACACATTTAATGCAGTATACAGAACCCTGAAGTGTTTGAGTCTTGAGTGTCAACTAATTACTAGTTATTCCACGAAAACGAGTCGTACATGAGCTGATAGCCGACGAGGCGCGTAACACTGAGTTGTCTACAAGCCATGTACGACGAGATTGACTGAAATAACTGTTTTTTTCTATCCACATCACTGGATTTTGAGAAACATTTTTATTTTTATTTTTTGCAAATTCGATAAATAAAAACTTTATACAAAGCGTCTGACAAAATCATTTCCGCTTAGACGGACTTCTTAAAAACCTATCGACGGCTGCACGAATTGACTTTCGTGTCGTTTTTTTTGTAGAAAGTGCCGTCTTGCTATCGTGCCGATATATAGAATAGTTTTAGACATTTATTTAATTCTTCCTCCGACATTTCAGTTGTGTAATTTTCAAACTTCTTTGAGCTTTTGAACCAGTCTAAAAAAAAAATTTCAACAAATTTTAATGCTTAAAGATGAAGAATGTAAACAAACCGGCAAAATGACAGGAGCAATTTGTGAAAAATACTATAATAATAATAATAATAATAATAATAATAATAATAATAATAATAATAATAATAATAATTCTTAAAAAATAAAAAAAGATACATTCCTACCATCACATACTTTCATTCCATATTTTGTTTCTTTGTTTTTGTATTTTTGGGGGTTTTGTTTTCAAGTAGAGTTTTTATTTCGTCCTCAGTTGGTTCAGCAACACGCTCCACCATTTTGTTTTTCTCTACTCACGGTATATGAGCTGATAGCCTAGTAGTAGAGTAGCCAATCAGAGCGTGCAGTTACTCATATCCAGTGAACATGGATAGAATATTTCTATATATTAACTTCACGAAAGAGAAAAATGTTAATAGCTGTTAATAGCTGCTATATTGTAAGTGATAATGAGAACTATCTTGTTTTGTAGACGTTAATTAAATGTAGCTATAAATGGTTAAAAAGAATGACATATCATCCACTAATAAATTATAGAATTGTTAGCATTGATAAATTGCTGTGGTATAAGAGTATAAGTGTAAGAATAAAGAATAAATACTCCTGGACATGCTGTTAAAGGAAAACAAATCAATACGCTCCGCCATTTTGTTTTTCTCTACTCATGGAATATGAGCTGATAGCCTTGTAGTAGAGTAGCCAATCAGAGTGCACAATTGCTCATATCCAGTGAATGTGGATGGAATAAAACACCGTATACCACAGTGTGTTCGAATGCTCGACTCTGATTGGTCAGAAGGTGTGAATTATTTTCATACAGTAGTTCTGGCTTTAACATGAACTTAGTATTAACGTGCTCGCTCTAATATGTTATTGTTTCTACAGTAACAGCTCAAACACAGAGACTTGTAATAATGACTAATAATGAACAGATTTTTTAAAACGCTGTTTGTAGATTCTAGATAAAGGAGCAAAAAGATTTTGAGTGGTATTTGATTCGATTCCCAACAAAACAGCAAATGGTTTGTAGTTTGAAGTGTCAAGGAATGTTCAATTAGTACAACAGGAATCTGAATGCATGATATTTCTCCAGTGGAAAGCTTAAACATGCCTAATAAGTGCCGTTTTTCCTCCAGTATTAAGAACGTGACCCCTAAGGTGGGCGCCCGAGAGACTCACGAAGCCATCCGGAGGGCGTTTGACGTGTGGCAGAGCGTTACGCCGCTGAACTTTGAGGCCGTCCCCTACAGTGCGCTGGAGAGCGGTAAGCGTGACGTAGACATCACCATTATCTTCGCGTCTGGTTTCCATGGCGACAGCTCTCCGTTTGATGGCGAAGGAGGCTTCTTGGCACATGCGTACTTCCCTGGGCCTGGGATAGGCGGTGATACGCATTTCGACTCTGATGAACCATGGACCCTGGGCAACCCCAACCATGATGGTGAGAGAACGGCAGGTTAGGGGCTTTTTTGTTGTTTGTGCAAGTCGTTCCATTTGTCACAATCAGTGTCAACAACAACAGGTGACAACAATGAATAAATTCATGAAGTTTGCAAAAAAAAAGTCAACTATTTCAACAAGTTTTCCACTTGGCATAAATGGATTCCATCAGCGTTAGAAGTTTATTTCTTCACTTTTGGACTGATGTTCCAAGGTAATATAAGCTGGAATGAATGGACCAACTCACCCAAATTCTAAAATATCTCCCTCAAACCACATCCAGTCCTTTGGTGCTTTCATACCGTATTTGAATCTATAAACATCAACAAAGCTTCATGTAGCTAAACATTGTAATGTTTTGATGCGATTGCTGTTTAAAAATAGTAATTTCCTCCATTTTGTTTCAGCACAGCCTCTTCACTTTTTCTTACTGGCTCGCAAGTTCAAGGCTTGTCAAAGTTCACTGAGATAACGTCAGTGTAAAGCGAAAGTAAGCACCATGAGGAGCAAATGTGAGTCCGTCATGTCCCACGTCCTTTCCCTTTCCGTGAATTGCCTTTTCTGAGAATTAACATTTTATTATTAAAGCTAGACTGCCTTTCAGATTTTAAAGTGTAAGTCATAAAAAGAATTTTCCCTGACAACCAATTATTTTTGTTTAGTGGACCAAAAGCTACAGAATTAGAATCACAGACGCTCAATTTTATTAGTTTTTTTTTAAATAGAATGATTAATTAATTTATCTCCACGTGGCCCTAAATTCTCCACTATTTTTTTCCTGCTTCACCATGACCCAATACAAGATACTACATCATGCATCATGTGGTGGGCTTTCCCTGTTCACGCAAGGCATTCTGGGATACAAATTTGAAGCAGGAGAGAAAAATGGAGGACGTGAGTGTGCGAATAAAACGTGAAAGACTGACTACAGTAACAGAAAGAAAGCGAGAAGAAAAGACATTATGTTATACATGAAGGAAAGGAAACGCAGGACCAAACTAATAAATATCGGCGCTCAGCGAGCACCTCGGTGTGATCAGCTGTTCGTTTAGCGACAGAATGATGGAACTGTCAGTGCACGCTCAAAGGTAAACCTGTAGATGGCAGTAATGCAACACTGTGGATGCCAGCTGCTGTAAAACCCAAAAGAAGAAGAAGGTAAACCTGCGCATGCGCACACACACGGACTTCCTCTGTCTGCTTGACTGCACGAAGCGAGCGATTTCATGCACATTATTTGCTTTAATCCCCTCAAATTAAATAACTTCCCAGCCACAGAATGGCCTGATATTTTGTGAGATATTACAGAAATAAACATACATCACAATGACCACATTTCAGAGGGAACTAAATTTCACCGATTTTATGAAATCGAAAGGCCGTCTCGCTGATTTATTTAATTATTTATTCTAAAAGAGGAAAATTATTGCTCATCCGTGTCTCCTATATCACAATAGTAAAAATTGTAAATTCTACAGCTAAACTGTAGATGTTCGCACCTCTGGGTTTGGCTTTGTTTAACTTGGACAACCAGAACGACAATTTCGGCCGCATTCTGTCTGTCCCCTAATTTTCACTTCCCAAAGAGTGAAATTTAGAAGTTGTGTGCACTATAATTGTGCACAGTTCTAGTCTGAACTTTTGACTTGCATCTTAACAAACCACGTATATACTCACCGGCCACTTTATTAGGAACACCCATACATACACCTGCTGTTTTTTGCAGTTCTCGAATCAGCCGATCCTTTGATGCATAAAATCATGCAGATACAAATCAAGAGCTTCAGTCATTAATGTTCACGTCATTCAGACATCAGAATGGGAAAAATTGTGATCTCACAGTAGCCTGGCAAGCCAGACTAAATGTGAATATTTAGTCTGGCCTCAATCCGTAGACATTTCCGACAGGAGTAGGAGGAACAACCCGCTGTCTTTCAAACTGTCTCTGTGCGTATAGGCCAACGCTCTGACCAATCAGCGCAACAGTGACTGTGACGTAGTCAGAGCGACAGAAAGCAGTGGGGGAGGCCTTGAAATAAATAATTTTGCAAAATGCGTATTAATTAATAAACAGGTTCTAGATATTAAGAAATTTGGAGATAATGACCACAAGTTGGGGCGGCACGGTGGTGTAGTGGTTAGCGCTGTCGCCTCATAGCGAGAAGGTCCTGGGTTCAAGCGCCGGCGAGGGCCTTTCTGTGTGGAGTTTGCATGTTCTCCCCGTGTCCGCGTGGGTTTCCTCCGGGTGCTCCGGTTTCCCCCACAGTCCAAAGACATGCAGGTTAGGTTAACTGGTGACTCTAAATTGACCGTAGGTGTGAATGGTTGTCTGTGTCTATGTGTCAGCCCTGTGATGACCTGGCGACTTGTCCAGGGTGTACCCTGCCTTTCACCCGTAGTCAGCTGGGATAGGCTCCAGCTTGCCTGCGACCCTGTAGAAGGATAAAGCGGCTCGAGATAATGAATGAATGAATGACCACAAGTTTGGAGTCTGTACCACATACACTCATTTTTTTCCCCAAGTGTTTTTCAAGGGTTTGCTTAAACTGTTTTTGAGAGTTTTTATTTAGTGGTGTTTGGTGAAATTATTTCCCTTAAATTTAAAATAACGGGAAAATAAGAAACAATCAAAAAGTAATGTTTCAAAGCTGTTTATTAATTCTTCGTACTGCACAAACTAGCCCCATCCTTTTGGCTACGAGCGGAGCCAGCTGGTAGATCAGACTTTTGCCATAGCCGGTCGGCAAAACAGCGAAAACGTCCTTCTTGAAAAGGAATGAGCGGAGAGCCTCTTCCTGCTCATGTTTCAACGAAAACTCCAAGTCTAATTCTTCTAAAACTGATTCCAAAGCGGAGTCAAACGCGCGCTGTTCACTAGCCATAGCCATCTTTCCTGCTGCGCTTTCTCCAGCATCGCGCAGCTTTGTCATCACTCCTGCAAAAGCCCGCCCAAAGAATCCAAACAAAAGCCTTGCGTTGTGATTGGCGGGCATGATTTGATGCCCGGGGTGTTTTTGTTTATATGGTGCGAGGCTAGACCCATTCGCTAGGCAAAAATATTTTTGGCCGCTAGGCGGGTGGGTCTAGTTTACTAGGCTAATCTCACAGTGAAGTGTGACTTTCTTTCACTGTGGTATGGGTGCTGGTTTGAGCCAGATGGACTGGTTTGAGTATTTCAGAAACTGCTCCTGATCTCCTGGGGTTTTCACACACAACAGTCTCAACACAGAATGGTGCGAAAAACAAAAAAACACTGAATGAGTGAGTGACAGTTCTGTGGGTCGAAACAAACACCTTGTTGATAAGAGAGGTCAGAGATCAGAAAATGGACAGATTGGCTCAAGCTTTTTGGCCAGGAAGGAAATAGCAACTCATAGCAACTCTTTACAACTGTGGTGAGCAGAAAAGCATCTCAGCGGAAAAGCAAGAGCAGAAGAACACATTGGGTTCCAGTCCTGCAGCCAAGAACAAGCTCCTGGCCAGCGAGTGTATGAAGTTTTAAATTGATGATGAGATGAGACTTCAAATCAAAATCAGCAAACGTCAGACGTGTCTTGGATGATCAACTACTTTATGTGTTCATCCATCCTGCTTCTGTTTGTGGATGTGTAACTATTCAGTCCAAGTTTGTTTGTGCGTCCGAGTGAGTGTATGTCTGTACGGCAAAATTGACAAGACACTGATGTTCAAGATGTGTTGTTTGTAATGCACATCCATTAGTCCGACAGGTAATCAGATTCTCATTGTGCTGTGAGCCATAATAACTAGTCTGTCTGGTCGAAAAGGGCTTTTAAGATGCTCCTATGCCAGTGCTGAACACTTCAATCATGGCCATAATGGACACTGACAGCTAGGCTTCATACTACTGTCTGCCTGAGAGACAGATAAAGCTCTGATGTGCTTGCTCACTTTGATGCAATCTTTATCTCGACATGAGATTCACTTTAATGGACTTCTCTGTTTTGTATTCAAGGCTCAGTAAAATGTTCTAGCTAGCAACTTGAGAGTTGTTTGTTTGGATCCCTGCCATTAGGCCCCTGAGCCAAATACTAAAACTAAAACTGCCTAATGTATGTGCTTGATTTCAATTCTGCGTAATGACTCTCCTTAGAATATCCATATTATTATTATTATTATTATTATTATTATTATTATTATTATTATTATAAGTTGTGTAGCTCCCTTAAACTCCAAAGTCATGAATTATTATTTATTATATAGCCAAGCTTGTGATAGGTTTAATAAATTTCCAATGAGAATGACCTATAAGAGCTTCTCTTGAAGTACAACCCCAATTCCAAAAAAGTTGGGACACTGTGTTTGGTATTGGCATTGTCTTGAACGCGATAATTAACTCTAGAGACTACAAGAATGCGATAATTTGCAAATAATTGAAACCCTATATGTCATTGAAAATAGTACAAAGACAACATATCAAATATTGAAACTGAGATTTTTTTTTTTGAAAAATAAAACCTATGATTGGGTATAAAAAGAGCATCTGTGATGGTATGAGAGTGCATTAGTGCACACGACATGGGTAGCTTGTACATCTGGGAAGGCATCTTTAATGCTGTGCCATCCAGACAAAATCTTTTTCAGGGAAAGCCTTCCTTCTTTCAGCAAGACAATGCCAAACCGCTTTCTGCACATATTAAAACTCCATAGTAAAAGAGTCCAGGCGCTAAACTGGCCTGCCTGCAGTACAGATCTGTCTCCCATTTCAAACATTTGGTGCATTATGAAGTGCAAAATATGACAAAGGAGATCCTGAACTCTTGAGTAACTGAAATTGTATATCAGGCAAGAATGGGACAACATTTCTCTTTCAAAACTACAGCAACTGGTCTCTTCAATTCCCAAACATTTACAGAGTGTTGTGAAAAGTAGATGTGATGCAACACAGTGGTAAACATGTCCCTGTCCCAACTTTTTTGAAATGTGTTGCTGACATCAAATTCAAAATGAGCGTATATTTAAAAAAAAATAATAATAATTTCTGCATTTCAACATTTGATATGTTGTCTTTGTACCATTTTCAATGAAATATAGGGTTTCCATGATTTGCAAGTTCTCGTATTCTGTTTCTACAGTATTCACAGTTTACACAGCGTCCCAACTTTTTTGGACTTGGGGTTGTAAATGATGATGTCATGTCAAATCATGCCAATAGTATTACAGTATTTTATTGTTCCCTTCATCCAATCGGAGCTAGCATTAGCGTTAGCCACACATAAAAAAAATGGCACCCAAGCAGCACTATCCTTCAGAAAAAAAACTAAAAAACCAAAACATTTTACCCCTCATATAACCCAATATATTTTTGCTAAGTTTTGCCAAATGTTTGAACGCACTTACAGTATTGCTAGTTAGGTGATAGCTAGTTAGAGACACACACTATCTAGATACAGTATCCCAGTAGTTATGGCGAGCTACAAAGTTGAGTAAGTTAAGTTTATAGCTAGCTAGTTTAACAATTATAATTGCAGAAATATTAGCAAAATGTAGATACAAGTCTTTAACCCCATATAACCTGCTTTATTTATGCTAAGCTATCTGAAACATTCAAAAGATTTGCTAATCTCACTTTGCTGAGAGCTATAATGTATTTAATATTGTGTGTAGAGCATTATAATGCTCAAATTGCTGTCTCCTGATCATTCTGAGGTTGCTTTTCTCTTTCATCCATAATAATAATGTTATAACCATTACTGTAACCAGTAATCTACTCCGCATTTATGTGTGTGTGTGAGTCAGTGAGTGTGTATTTCAATCTGCACATAGAGCTTAATTGCCTTTGTACATTATCACAGGGAATGATCTTTTCCTGGTGGCTGTCCATGAGCTGGGCCACGCTCTGGGTCTGGAGCACTCCAACGACCCCACTGCCATAATGGCCCCATTTTACCAGTACATGGACACGGAGAGCTTCAAGCTGCCTCACGACGATCTACAAGGCATCCAGAAAATATACGGTAAAATTTTTTAAGTATATATATATATATATATATCTCATCTCATTATCTCTAGCCGCTTTATCCTTCTACAGGGTCGCAGGCAAGCTGGAGCCTATCCCAGCTGACTACGGGCGAAAGGCGGGGTACACCCTGGACAAGTCGCCAGGTCATCACAGGGCTGACACATAGACACAGACAACCATTCACACTCACATTCACACCTACGGTCAATTTAGAGTCACCAGTTAACCTAACCTGCATGTCTTTGGACTGTGGGGGAAACCGGAGCACCCGGAGAAAACCCACACGGACATGGGGAGAACATGCAAACTCCACACAGAAAGGCCCTCGCCGGCCCTGGGGCTCGAACCCAGGACCTTCTTGCTGTGAGGCGACAGCGCTAACCACTACACCACCGTGCCGCCCTATATATATATATATATATATATATCAATATGTTGTGTGGAGTTTGCATGTTCTCCCCGTGTCCGCGTGGGTTTCCTCCGGGTGCTCCGGTTTCCCCCACAGTCCAAAGACATGCAGGTTAGGTTAACTGGTGACTCTAAATTGAGCGTAGGTGTGAATGTGAGTGTGAATGGTTGTCTGTGTCTATGTGTCAGCCCTGTGATGACCTGGCGACTTGTCCAGGGTGGACCCCGCCTTTCGCCCGTAGTCAGCTGGGATAGGCTCCAGCTCGCCTGCGACCCTGTAGAACAGGATAAAGCGGCTACAGATAATGAGATGAGATGATGAAAATAAATTTTAAAAAATTTGTACATTATAAAAGACAGGACACTGATAAAAAATGTAATATGCACAAGAGTCAAAGAAAATGGATATAAATGCAATCACTGCACATGCAGTGAAATGCTTAGTGCAATGCTCCATAAGTGGTATAGATAGGTTAAAAGGTAAAGTAGAAAAAAGAAAGAGTAAAATAGATAATAATAATAATAAGAAGAAGAAAATTAAAATAAAACATAAAGAATGAAAATTTATTATTATTATTATTATTATTATTATTATTATTATTATTATTATTATTATTAACAATAATAATCAGTAAACTATACAAGACAGGACACTGGTAAAAATGTAATACACATGAGTCAAAATAGTAAAAATAAGAGTAAAATAGACTATAAAAATAGAATAAAAGCAATTTTTAATAATAATAATAATAATAATAATAATAATAATAATAAAATAAAAAATAATGAAAATTTATTATTATTATTATTATTATTATTATTATAATCAGTAAACTATAAAAGACAGGACACTGATAAAAATGTAATACACATGAGTCAAAATAGTAAAAATAAGAGTAAAATAGACTATAATAAATAGAATAAAAGCAATGTTTTAAATAATAATAATAATAATAATAAAATAAAAAATAATGAAAATTTATTATCATTATTATTATTATAAAAATCAGTAAACTATAAAAGACAGAACACTAATAAAAATGTAATACACACGAGTCAAAGTAGTAAAAATAAAAAGTAAAATAGACTATAATAAATAGAATAAAACAAAAAAATGTAAAAAAAAATAAATAATAATAATAATAATAATAATAAAAACAGAAAAATAATGAAAATTTATTATTATTATTATTATTATTACTGTTTTTATCCTTAAAGTACTGCTCTTTTCTCTCATGGTGCCGAGTTCATCCCTTGAACCTGAGGCAGTCATAAGTCTGGTGAATTACTTGATGGATGGAGTCCTCCTGAGTATGTGAGCAGTTCCAAGGAGAATGATCTTCAATTCTGATGTTCCCAGGGATCTTGTTGGTGCATTGTTGGTTGTTGTTATTATTATTATTATTATTATTATTATTATTATTATTATTATTATTATTATAAAAATCAGTAAACTATAAAAGACAGGACACTGATTAAAATGTAATACACATGAGTCAAATTAGCAAAAATAAAATGAATAAAATTGACTATAATAAATAGAATAAAAACATAAATAAATAAATAAATAAATAAATAAATAAATATCAGTACATTATAAAAGACAGGACACTGATAAAAAATGTAATATGCACATGAGTCAAAGTGCAAATGGATAGAAATGCAGATCATTTATCTACACTTACAAAAAAAATCATTGGACCTCATCAACAAATCTGTCAGTGTTGTGTGAAAATGTTTTCGTTGTCCAAACCGAATAAAAAATTCCTGCTAGACTTTCAGAAGTTTCTTTATTTAACGCTGATTTTCTTCCTACTCGAACATACTGTATGTTGATAAATGCCTTAAATTACCGTGTGCGTTTATGGCACAGCTAATTTGTATTTACTGATGCTCACAAAACTCTGTAAAACTCAGAGCACGCAGTGAGCTAGAAATGACAAAAAGATGATTAGACAGTGAAAGAGTGCCTCCTAAGCATGCATCTTAAACTCACTGGATTAAACGCTCATGTGAACAGTTTCTGAATGCATCCCTGCATATCCTGCTTATTAAATGAGACACATGGTCAGTGATCAGATAACGCAGGCAGACGAACTAATGAAGGTAAATCCATTCTCTTGATAATTCCAGGTCCTCCAGATAAGAACCCTCAGCCAACCCGGCTGCTCACGACTGCACCCCCTCCTCGCCTGCACCCTCCATCTGACCCTCGGAAGCACGACCGTCAGAGCCGTCCTCATCGGCCGCCGCAGAAATCCAAACCCTCCAACCCAAACTCCAAACCCAACATCTGCGACGGAGGCTTCAACACACTGGCCATCCTGCGCCAAGAGCTGTTCGTCTTCAAGGTAGAAAGCACTGGAAGTTCACTAGGGTTCTCAGATTCATGAGATTTGGATGGTTTACGATACGGTAAACTGTTGTAACTGATTCTCATTAGGATCAGTGGTTCTGGAGGGTGCGTGATAACTCGGTGGTGCCTGGGTACCCCATGCAGATCAGCTATTTCTGGAAAGGGCTGCCCCCCAAGATCGACGCTGTCTATGAGAACAGTGAGGGGAAGTTTGTCTTCTTCAAAGGTGAGCCCACATCCTGTTTCAGAAACACCATTTGCTTTAATTAAGCGGCAATACACACACATATATACAAGGGCTAGCTTGTATTAAGAGAACAGCTTGCAGATAAAACCTTTAAGACCTTAGCTTATCAATGCGGTCAGAAAGCTGACTCAGATTTGACATTGCAGCTCATGACATTTCACGATTTCTTGATTCTTGTATTTCTTTCACTTGCTTTCTAAAGGGCATCGCTTCTGGGTGTTCAAAGACACCACTCTGCAGCCCACGTACCCTCAGGACATCTCGCTGTTTGGCAGTGGAATGCCGTCACAGAACATCGAGACGGCTGTGTGGTGGGAGGACGTGGCCAAAACCTATTTTTTCAAAGGGGACAGGTGAGTCAAAGTGGCTCACTATTTTCAGCACAGTTACCATTCCAAAAAAAATTGTAAAGAAAACAAATCTGAGTCACTAATGCTGAAAAAATGGTTGCTTTTAAATAGCACCTTGAAATGCCAAACACATTCCTGTTTTACTGAGGAGTTCTTAGTCATACAAAGGATCAAGAAGACTTTGAGAAATATTCTTTGGATTCATGTACATCAATAAAACCTGAAAGGAGAATCACATGTTTATATACAGCACTGTGCAGAAGTCTTAGGCACATGTAAAGAAATGCTGTAGACCAGCGGCGGCTCCTGAATTTTTTTTCAGGGGGGACAATTTTCCCCCGTTATGTCTACACGGACCATAAATGTCCACAGGACTGAAGTAAATTGACCTAGGTAGCAAGTCAACTGTTCTACAGAATGTTCTGTAAATAGATTTTGTACTTCAAACTCCATGACCAGCAAGAATTTTACAGACTGTGCAACTTAAGGACAAACAGGAAAGTGCACTTACTGTAACAAAACATTGTAAATAGTTGGCTAACATAACAATAGCAGTTGAATAAATAGATGAGTGGATCTTTAGATCTTGCAATTACTGGTATTTACCAAGGATATTACCAAAGTGGGGCGGCACGGTGGTGTAGTGGTTAGCGCTGTCGCCTCACAGCAAGAAGGTCCAGGTTCGAGCCCCGTGGCCGGCGAGGGCCTTTCTGTGCGGAGTTTGCATGTTCTCCCCGTGTCCGCGTGGGTTTCCTCCGGGTGCTCCGGTTTCCCCCACAGTCCAAAGACATGCAGGTTAGGTTAACTGGTGACTCTAAATTGAGCGTAGGTGTGAATGTGAGTGTGAATGGTTGTCTGTGTCTATTGGCCCTTTTCAACTACCCTTTTCCAGCTCACTTCAGCTCGCTTCAGCTCACTTCAGCCCGACACGGCTCGCGTTTCGACTACCTCAGAACAGCACGACTCAGCTTGCTTCAGCCCTGCTTAGCACCCAAAACTCACACGGTTTTGGAGTGGGGCTGAAGCGAGCCAAACCGAGCTGAGTGAGGTTGGGGGCGTGAGGAGACACTCCCCTGTGCACTGATTGGTGAGGAGGAGTGTCTTCACATGCCCACACACGCCCCGCGAGCACGCTGGGATCTGTAAACACCGTAAACCCGGAAGAAGAAGAATTACGAATTACGAGAATTTCTGAAGCCTTATGCGCCTCGCCTCATCTATACGCTCTTGCCAGTATCTGTTGGCGTTGTCGGTGACAACAAGCCACAGCACCAAGACCAGCAACACTAACGACTCCATGTCCTCCATGTTTAGTGTTTACTCTCCGGGTCGTGAGACGACCGCTTAAAAGGCCACTGATGTCACTGTTTGCGCTGCTTAACGACATCACGTGACGTCCACCCACTTTCGCTAACTCCACCCAATGTGTCCACCCACTTCCAGCCAGCACGGTTCAGCGCGGTTGTAGTCGAAATGCAACTCCAACAGCCCCACTCAGCTCGACTCAGCCCAACTCAGCACGGCACGGCTCAGCCCGACTCAGCTGCGTTTGTAGTGGAAAAGCGGCATATGTGTCAGTCCTGTGATGACCTGGCGACTTGTCCAGGGTGTACCCCGCCTTTCGCCCGTAGTCAGCTGGGATAGGCTCCAGCTTGCCTGCGATCCTGTAGAAGGATAAAGTGGCTAGAGATAATGAGATGAGATGAGATGAGATATTACCAAAGTGCTAACTCTCAGAGCAAAGTGTGGCAAATATAAAAATGCACATTGAAAACATTAAAAGTGAACGGATTCTGTGACTGTGTGTGTGTAAAAACACCACGGTGACTGGAGCCCTCAGTTTCGTCTTTGCCTCGTAGAGCTAACTCGAACACTCCACAAAATTTCACGCATTGGATGAGCCGGTTTAATATGTGCCTGTTCTTGCTCACCTCACCGTTGTGGCGGCGAACTGCTAGCCTGTAGCCCTCATCCAGCTGTGTAGCGATGTTCACTCTCCCAAAAGCCGAAAATTTCAGGCAGCTGCCCATGTGAATCTTTGATGACTCACGTTTTTTTATTTTCTCTGACAAATGATGCATGTCCGAAACTCCAGTGACCGTCCAAGCAGTGTTGTCCGTGGAGCCACCTCCAGGGTGGAAAAGTAAGCTGGGGGAGCAGAAAACCGCTGAGGCGTCCTCGCAGCCAGCTCGCCAGGATTTGCGCTGGGACCATGTTGAAGTAAAACCTCGAGTATATGATTTCCCCCCCCCCTTGTCGAAATTTGTTTTATGTTTAGATTTGGTCGAGGGGGGTCCAGCTTGTTTTGTTGCCAATTTAGCTCGATTTGATCGCTGACTAAATGGAACTTCTTTTAAGGACCGCACTGAATTGCTTTCCGCATCCATCTCACCTCAGAAACTGAGAGGATCGAACGCAACTTTGCCGCGCTTCGCAGTGACGTAAGCACGTTAGGGCAAGCCCCCCCGGAACCCATAGAGATTGCATTGAAGTGTCAGTCAGGAGAAAAAAATATATTAACATGGGACTCTATCAATGAACTCTTGGGCGATTTTCAGCGTGACTGAAATCGCCCCAAAAGGGGCGGTACTCTAGAAGCAAGACCACCTTGATTGGACAATGATACCCAGAGACAGATTAAAACGACCTCGAGCAGCGCTGGTGAAAGTTTGTTTTAAAAAAAGAAAAAAAACTTTTTTTTTTTCGTTTTGGCAGTGTGTCGCCCAATCGCCCTTATGCACCAGCCGCCCTTGCTGTAGACCAAAAATGGCTTAAAAAATAATGAAAGGAGATGTTACAGTAATCAGTAAGCCACAATGAATGAAACAAAGTCAATATTTGGTGTGAAACGACCCTTTGCTTTAAAAAAAAAAGTAATCTCAGGTACAATGAGTGTAGTTTTATGCGGAAATGAGCTGTAGGTTTTACTGAGCATCTTACAGAACCAGGGCGGCATGGTGGTGTAGTGGTTAGCGCTGTCACCTCACAGCAAGAAGGTCCAGGTTCGAGCCCCGTGGCCGGCGAGGGCCTTTCTGTGCGGAGTTTGCATGTTCTCCCCGTGTCCGCGTGGGTTTTCTCCGGGTGCTCCGGTTTCCCCCACAGTCCAAAGACATGCAGGTTAGGTTAACTGGTGACTCTAAATTGAGCGTAGGTGTGAATGTGAGTGTGAATGGTTGTCTGTGTCTATGTGTCAGCCCTGTGATGACCTGGCGACTTGTCCAGGGTGTACCCCGCCTTTCGCCTGTAGTCAGCTGGGATAGGCCCCAGCTTCCCTGTAGAACAGGATAAAACGGCTACAGATAATGAGATGAGATCTTACAGAACCAGCCACAGTTCTTCTGGACACTTTGACTGTAACACTCCCTTCTTCATTTTGCATCAAAACCCAGTAGCCTTCATGATGCTTTCTTTTTTAATCTGAAAAGTGCTCTTTTTAACAGTTATTCCACGAAATCAAGTCGTACATGAGCTGATAGCTGACGAGACACGTAGCACCGAGTCGGCTATAACCCATGTATGACGAGATTCAGCGGAATAACTGTTTTATTCTATCCACATTCACTGAATTTTGAGAAACAGAGCATTTTTATTTTTTGCAAATTAGATAAATAAAAACTTTACACAAAATGTCCGACAAAATAATTTCCGCTTAGAATGTAAACAAACCGGCGAAATGACAGGAGCAATTTGTGAAAAATGTGATAATAATAATAATAATAATTATTATTATTATAATAATTGTTGAAAAATAAAAAAAGATACGTTCTTACCATCAAATATTTTAATTATATATTTTGTTGCTTTTTTTGTATTTTTGGGGTTTTGTTTTCGAGTCGAGTTTCTATTTTGTCCTCGTTTGGTTCAGCAACACACTCCACCATTTCCTTCTTCTTCTTTAGTTTTTTTTTTTTTTTGGCAGTGGACAAAACAACTTAAAGGTGCATTATTGCCACCAACTGGGCTGGAGTGTGTAACAGGAGATATTGCTGGGTTTCACATGACGTCACATCCACCTCATTAGTTATTCAAAACTTTAGCTGGTGGTCTACCAAAGCTCAGTTGACAAAATGTTTGTACGGAGAAGGTGCATTGCTTGCATGAAAATTGCCTTATGCTTGCGTTGTTTTAGGTTGTTCAAATCGATCAAACCGTGAAACTGATAAAAGTTTCTTCAGGGTTCCCCGTGAACTAATAAAAAAGGGTCGAGAAAGGTGGCTTTTGAACCGCTCACTGAAATCGAAGGAAGACGAGTCGAAGCACGCTCGAGTTTGCAGCGATCACTTGGTGAAAGGTTTGTATTTCCCTCTCAGCTCTGGCCTTAGTGTTTTCCAAGTACTTTTCTTGCTACATGTCGTTATTTTACAGTACTTTTTTTTAGTCACGAAGCGCTAAAGTCCCCAGCTGTTTTTGTTTACTCCTCACAAAGTCCATATGCATGAAGGTCGCGACAAAATTCTTACCCAGCCGTACAGTTACAATGCGCCGTGATCACTTCTTCTCCGTCTTGTTTAACTAACACTACGTTCAGACTGCAGCCTGAAACGACCCATATCCGATTTGTTGTGAAATCCAATTTTTTTGTTAGGCCTTTCACATTACCAATTATATGAGACTTGTATGCGATCTCCAATATGAACGGAAAACGACCCAAAAGTGTCCCGCATGCGCAAATTGACACGTAATAAGCACATCTACGTAATACGTAAACAAAAAAAGCGCGCACTCTTCAAGTTTAATGATTTCTTTTTTGTTTGTTTGTTTGTTTGTTTAATTATCTGGTTAGTGTTAAAGTGTGAGGTCTCGTGTGTGTTTTTGTTTCTGAAATGAAAACGTGTAGCCTGGTAACGAGGGTTGACTCCTAAATGTCTCTCTAATTTCTATATAAGTGCACTACATGTTACTAGGAAGTAATGGATTTTTAAACTCTATATAGTGCACTCGAGCTTCAGTAGGCAGTCATTTGGGATACGGCCGCTGTATTACCAAACTCTTAATTCAGGCTTAATAATTTGCACATATTTATTTCGTCATATTAATAAACTTTTTCTACATTTTTATAAATATTTATTTAGATTGTTTATAGCCAGCTGAATTCTGCAACTTCTCTCAGCGCTGGCTCAAGGTGCAGAAACACCAGTGCAGTTTGCGATGGAGATGAGGCGAGACCTGGCGATGTGGTTTTTGTGGCGGCGGCGGAACTCACACAATAATCTGATTAATGTGGGCAGCAGACTAATGAGACCGAAGGTGTCAAATTACTGGAAATTTCCAGAACAATCTTATAATCTTGTAATACAGGATGGTTTAACATCCAGGTCCCTACCAAATCCACCATTAGCTTGATCAATTCTATAAAAGTCTATTTAAATTCTGAAAACTGTACAAATGTTGTTGTTTTCCACCAAAGAGGCGGGATTAGCCAACGCAGAATAGTGACGTTTGTCTCTTGTTGATGACGTGTAGGTCGCATGAATGCGACCTGTCCGGTCAGACTGCAGTCGCATGTGAAAATATTGGATATGCATCGGATTTAGGACCACATATCCAAGCGGCCTGGGTCGCATGTGAAAAAATCGGATCTGTGTCGTTCAGATTGTCAATAACAAATCGGATACAGGTCGCATATGGGCAAAAAAATCGGATATGGGTCATTTCAGGGTGCAGTCTGAACGTAGTCTAAGATCCAGGTCTTTAAAGGGGTTTCTGGTAGCCTGGGAAATCCCATGCTGCTTTGCACAATCGTTCCGATCTGAAAAGACAGCATGGAAACTACGGTCTAAAGGCTCACCTGAGTTAGGGAGCCAATCAGAGAGTGGGGAGGGGTGGAAAGACGGTGACGCGTACTACTCGACAAACGGAAGCTTGTAGTTTATTTGGGACTGTTTACGGATCACATTTTTACATGGCGGCGAGCGATACGAACCAAACTAACCAAACCAGCTTCTCTCATATTTGTCTTGCACAAACGGCAGTAATCGTTCGGTGCCATTGTTTTCCTATTTTTGTTTTGCCTTCTCTTTCTCTTTCCTTCTCTTCTTCGCCTCTTCGTCTTCTTCGTCGCTCTAACTACGTCACCGGGTACAACTGCCATGATTGGCCATGGGCTACGTATACGCCAAATGATAGACATTCGCAACGTCCAATAAACAGCCGTTGACAATCGTAAACCACACCTCCCCTACGAGAAATTCAATAGGCGGATTCCAGACCATATTTCACTTGTGATATGGTCTGGTGTTAACCAGACTAGGTTTCTGATGATCTTTGTGAATGATTTACCTGAGAGATAAGAGCCAACACAAGTGAGAATCAAGCGAACTGTTGTTTGTTTACACTTCAACTTGCAGCGCTTCATTGTCAAGACACGAATGAAAAGCTTAAAAAAAACCATACTTACACGGGTAAAAACAATCCAGGATTCATTCGGCAGCGACTTGATCCCGAGGTCCTTTACCCAGCCACATACAAAAAAGTTGTAAGCCTCCGTACTCTTCCTCGCTTTCATCTGTTTTGCGGTGTAGAAGGACGTCTGCAACACCAGATAGTTCGAGATGTCGGGGAACTCGACTGAAGGGTAGTTTTCGAGATCGTATGACAAATCCTTCTTTCCCAGACTGTAGGGGTCGATTCCATTGTACATAGCAATCTTCTGAATATATCTAAAGCGAGCAGCGGCTTCGAGATTATGAGCGTACTATGATGTTATCGCTAGTTGTTTGCACTACAACAGTCATTTAGACCACCAGCTATTTCACTTCCGGTAAAACCGCTAAGAAAAGTCACGTGACTGAAACCCAGCTATTAGCGGGGAGAAAGCCACACCTATATTCTGTTGTTGTTGTTGTTGTTGTTGTTTTAATACTTGATGATAAAGCTGCCATTTTGTTTTTCTCTACTCGCAGTAGATATATGAGCTGATATCCGAGTAGTAACGTAGCCAAACAGAGCGCATGATTGTTCATATCCAGTCAATGTGGATAGAATATAATATGTAATATGTTGCTCAGATATAAACTTTTTTGTAACATTTAATTTTGTACTGAAAAAACAAAAAAAATGAACGTTTGGAACTCTAAAATGTTTTTGTACTGACTTGATAATGTCTCATCTCATCTCATTATCTCTAGCCGCTTTATCCTGTTCTACAGGGTCGCAGGCAAGCTGGAGCCTATCCCAGCTGACTACGGGCGAAAGGCGGGGTACACCCTGGACAAGTCGCCAGGTCATCACAGGGCTGACACATAGACACAGACAACCATTCACACTCACATTCACACCTACGCTCAATTTAGAGTCACCAGTTAACCTAACCTGCATGTCTTTGGACTGTGGGGGAAACCGGAGCACCCGGAGGAAACCCACGCGGACACGGGGAGAACATGCAAACTCCGCACAGAAAGGTCCTCGCCGGCCCCGGGGCTCGAACCCAGGACCTTCTTGCTGTGAGGCGACAGCGCTAACCACTACACCACCGTGCCGCCCCAACTTGATAATGTAGAAGTCATAAAATAGAAATCTATAACAAAGTTTGTATGAAAAAAAACAATAGGGTGCCTAAGACTTTTGCACAGTACTGTATGTGCTTGAGTTTCCATTCTGACTCCTTTCTCTTTGGTTCAGGTACTGGAGGTACAATGAGGACATCCGGAGTATGGACCCTGGTTATCCCAAACCCATTACCATTTGGAAGGGCATTCCAGACTCTCCTCAGGGTGCCTTTGTGGACAAGGCTAATGGTGCGTCCTTTTCTTTCACTTTGCACATTCGGTCCATTACTGAACTCAAAAATGATACAAGCAGTCCTGAGACTAAAGATCTGCACTTCTGGAGAATGTAGCTACAGTAAATATGAAATCAAGTTAAGGTTTTGGCTGAATATGAAATCCAGATGTTGTATCATAGTCATCATTTCATCAGTGCATGGTGCTGCATTGGAACTAAGAGCAGTGCCTTAGAAAGAAGAAATAAGAGGGTTTTTTTTAAGTGTTAGCTAATGCTATTTATGACATGATATTTATGACTTTTTTGTTATATTTAACAGTTATTCCTCGAAATCGAGTCATACATGAGCTGATAGCTGATGAGGCGCGTAGCACAGTTGTCTATAAGCCATGTACGACAAGATTGAGTGGAATAACTGTTTTATTCTATCCACATTCACTGGATTTTGAGAAACAGATCATATTTATTTTTTGCAAATTTGATAAATAAAAAAGCCCTGTGATGACCTGATGACTTGTCCAGGGTGTACCCCGCCTTTCGCCCGTAGTCAGCTGCGATAATAATAATTCTTGAAAACAAAGATACGTTCTTACCATCAAGTATTTTCATTTCATATTTTGTTGCTTTTTTGTATTTTTTGGGGGTTGGGTTCTTCTTCTTCTTTAGGGGTTTTTTGGTATATATTTTTTGGCGTAGGTGCATTACCACCATCTACTGGGCTGGAGTGTGGAACAGGAGCTGGGGGGGACGACACTATATTCTTTTAGCTATTTCTGTTTCTTTTAAATACTTGATTACAATTTTTGGGTTTTGTTTTTGAGTAGAGTTTTTATTTCGTCCTTGGTTGGTTCAGCAACACGCGCCGCCATTTTGTTTTTCTCTACTCACGGTATATGAGCTGATATCCGAGTAGGAGAGTAGCCAATCAGAGCGCATATCCAATCATATCCAGTGAATGCAAATAGAATAGATAGATTCTGAATAGATTAGTCTTCGATTATGTGGAACATCTGCTGTACAAGTTCCTGTAAACTTGCCTGATTGCCAGCACAACTGTCTCAGTATTATAGAAAAGTAATCACTCCTTCTTATGTGGTATAATAGCAATTAATATCCATTAATATTATTATTTAATTTCCTTGTGACAAAACGCAGGCTTCACATATTTCTACAAAGGAAAAGAGTACTGGAAGTTCAACAACCGGCGGCTGCGGGTAGAACCGGGCTACCCCAGGTCCATCCTACGAGATTTCATGGGCTGCGACGGCCTGCCCTCAGACCCTGACTGGGACTGGCGGCCGCCTCAGGACGACGAGCCGCCGCATTATGAGCCTGACGACGTGGATATCGTGCGTAAACCTGAAGGCACGGGTGGCACCGAAAAGGCTGTAGCCATCGCCATACCTTGCGTGCTAGCTCTATGCCTCATGGTCCTACTGCACACCGTTTTCCGGGTCAAGCGTAAGGACACCAAGCGCCACATACTGTACTGCAAGCGCTCCATGCAGGAATGGGTTTGAAACGTGGGGGATTCTGACTTCCCCATTCCAAGACATGTGGGATGTACCATGGTGTCTTACCTGAGGGTGGTGTTGGACCTCGTTCTCTCGTTGGAGGGAGGAGGAAGGGAATGGACAGCATGCCCACGTCCTAATTGTGGTGTCTGTTCTGCCCTGGAGCGCCATGTCGTTATGTGTGTGTCAGTCATGTCAGGCCTCCGTTATCGGCTATCCGCGGCCGTGTTCAGACTTGAGTCAAATCTTAAAAGCAACTTGATAAAAATCACTCAAGGACGGGCCTTTTCAAATAAAAACACATCAACATCATGTATCTCCAACTACTTATATCCGCGTGGACTCAAGAACCTTTATGTTGTAAGAACTGATACTCAAACCAAAACACCCTTGGTTTCCAAAGACAGTTGTTTTTCCTTCATGGATTTTTTTAAAAGCATAGATCTCAGTTTGAATATACATTAACTGTGCATACATCTTCAGGTTTTATCCATTCCATCATTACAGCATCAGCTTTTACGATCTTTAATCTCTCTGCAATATTTCGTTGAATGCCTTAACCACATATCTACAGTATTTCTTTTTCTGTGTGTGTGTGTGTGTGTGTGTGTGTGTGTGTGTGTGTACATGTATGATAAGAGATGGCTAATCCTGTAACCTACAGTCGAGTGCAAAAGTTTGCATACCCTTAAGCCAAAATGGGAAAAAAAAAAAAAAACATTTTAAATGAATAGTCATGAAACATTGTGGTCCTGATCTGAAACAAAGCAGCTGGTTTGTGTGTAATAAACTGTGTGCACAGTTATTAATCATATTATAGCTGATTTACAAAAATGCTTAAATGGAAAGTTCAGATCTCGCAAAACCAACTATCTGAGTAACTGAGTGTTTCTGTGAATCCTGAGAAATTTGTGTCCCAGAACCATCTCTCGGCCTGTGTAATGTGGAGAGGACTAAAACCTGTACATACAGTACAGTAAGAACTCCCTGGGGCCTAGTGTGAAGAAATTCAGCAGACCTCTCGGACGTTTCTTAGTTCTCATCTCATCTCATTATCTCTAGCCGCTTTATCCTCTTCTACAGGGTCGCAGGCAAGCTGGAGCCTATCCCAGCTGACTACGGGCGAGAGGCGGGGTACACCCTGGACAAGTCGCCAGGTCATCACAGGGCTGACACATAGACACAGACAACCATTCACACTCACATTCACACCTACGGTCAATTTAGAGTCACCAGTTAACCTAACCTGCATGTCTTTGGACTGTGGGGGAAACCGGAGCACCCGGAGGAAACCCATGCGGACACGGGGAGAACATGCAAACTCCGCACAGAAAGGCCCTCGCCGGCCACGGGGCTCGAACCCGGACCTTCTTGCTGTGAGGCGACAGCGCTAACCACTACACCACCGTGCCGCCCCGTTTCTTAGTTGTTGGAAAAAATCAAAATGAGTGTGCAAATGGCCAACTTGGCTTGTCATACCTGCATTCTTGGATTGAATTAACAGTGTAATTTCCTCCACTGAAAGCCGGCAGACAGGATTACCCTCTGTGCATGTCTTGGATATGAGTGTGTTTAAAGACAATACAATAAGCTCGATGCAGCTTTTAATCATTTCGACTGCAGCTCAGCCAAAGTAGGTGTCCCATGAACTTGCGGTCAACTCTGTGACAGTGCTGAATTCAGCCCCAGCATTGCAACGGTTCCTCAGATACAAGGTTCGCCTGGTTCATGTCAGTGTTGTAGTCGAATCACTAAACCTCGAGTCCGAATCAAGTCCAAGTCATTAAAGAAAATTTTGAGTCAAGTCCGAGAACAAAACTCCAACCGCACTATTTGACGGTGTCTGTTGCTGCCTTTATGTGAAAGCATCTCTGTTACTGTGTTGGACTAACGTTCCTGCTCAACTGCCCCATTTTAGTTACAGTGGTGCTTGAAAATTTGTGAACCCTTTAGAATGTTCTATATTTCTGCATAAATATGACCGAAAACATCATCAGATTTTCACACAAGTCCTAAAAGTAGATAAAGAAAACCCAGTTAAACAAATGAGACAAAAATATTATACTTGGTTATTTATTTATTGAGGAAAATGATCCAATATTACATATCTGTGAGTGGCAAAAGTATGTGAACCTCTAGGATTAGCAGTTAATTTGAAGGTGAAATTAGAGTCAGGTGTTTTCAATCAATGGGATGACAATCAGGTGTGAGTGGGCACCCTGTTTTATTTAAAGAACAGGGATCTATCAAAGTCTGATCTTCACAACACATGTTTGTGGAAGTGTATCATGGCACGAACAAAGGAGATTTCTGAGGACCTCAGAAAAAGCGTTGTTGATGCTCATCAGGCTGGAAAAGGTTACAAAACCATCTCTAAAGAGTTTGGACTCCACCAATCCACAGTCAGACAGATTGTGTACAAATGGAGGAAATTCAAGATCATTGTTACCCTCCCCAGGAGTGGTCGACCAACAAAGATCACTCCAAGAGCAAGCAGTGTAATAGTCAGTGAGGTCACAAAGGACCCCAGGGTAACTTCTAAGCAACTGAAGGCCTCTCTCACATTGGCTAATGTTAATGTTCATGAGTCCACCATCAGGAGAACACTGAACAACAATAGTGTGCATGGCAGGGTTGCAAGGAGAAAGCCACTGCTCTCCAAAAAGAACATTGCTGCTCATCTGCAGTTTGCTAAAGATCATGTGGACAAGCCAGAAGGCTATTGGAAAAATGTTTTGTGGACGGATGAGACCAAAATAGAACTTTCTGGTTTAAATGAGAAGTGTTATGTTTGGAGAAAGGAAAACACTGCATTCCAGCATAAGAACCTTATCCCATCTGTGATCCATGGTGGTGGTAGTATCATGGTTTGGGCCTGTTTTGCTGCATCTGGGCCAGGACGGCTTACCATCATTGATGGAACAATGAATTCTGAATTATACCAGCAAATTCTAAAGGAAAATGTCAGGACATCTGTCCATGAACTGAATCTCAAGAGAAGGTGGGTCATGCAGCAAGACAACGACCCTAAGCACACAAGTCATTCTACCAAAGAATGGTTAAAGAAGAATAAAGTGAATGTTTTGGAATGGCCAAGTCAAAGTCCTGAACTTAATCCAATGGAAATGTTGTGGAAGGACCTGAAGCGAGCAGTTCATGTGAGGAAACCCACCAACATTGCAGAGTTGAAGCTGTTCTGTACGGAGGAATGGGCTAAAATTCCTCCAAGCCGGTGTGCAGGACTGATCAACAGTTAATGCAAACGTTTATTTGCAGTTATTGCTGCACAAGGGGGTCACACCAGATACTGAAAGCAAAGGTTCGCATACTTTTGCCACCCACAGATATGTAATATTGGATCATTTTCCTCAATAAATAAATGACCAAGTATAATGTTTTTGTCTCTTTTGTTTAACTGGGTTCTCTTTATCTACTTTTAGGACTTGTGTGAAAATCTGATGATGTTTTAGGTCATATTTATGCAGAAATATAGAAAATTCTTAAGGGTTCACAAACTTTCAAGCACCACTGTAATAGGCTACTGATATAAAGCTTCTTCATCGCTCAGCAAGCCATGCCCACTATCAACAGGACCAATAATATGAGAGAGGGTTAACACTAGCTAGTTCATCACTCAGCAAGCAAGCCCCGCCCACTATCAACAGAGCAACGAACATAGTGTGTCACTTCCTTCTCTGGGTGGAGTCTTGCCAAATGACGATTGAAGTTCGAGGTTGTCCCCGTCGTCTCCTCGATAGTTCTTCTGCATATGGAACACATAGCAGTGCATTTTTTCCCACTGCACAAGAAGTCTGTATAAGCAAAGCGGACAATCCTAGGGGCGTCTCTCCAGGCATTTTAGCACCATTAACGTTAGTTTGTTCCTGAACATGACGTATGAACAGGTGAATGTGCATTCTCTTGCATGAAATTTATAAAAATTAATGTAGATATCAATATAAATATCTTCTGCCAAATTATGACATGTTACAAAAAAATAAATAAAAAATCCGAGGCTTCAATTTATAAGTCCAAATGCAGTTAATGCACGAGTCCGAGTCAAATCATAAGTCCTTAAAATTAGTGCAAGAGTCTGACTCGAGTACTACAAGCCTGCCTCATGTTATCTGGCAGGGAGAGCAACAGAACATCTCATACACACGATCATCGCATCTCATCTCATCTCATCTCATTATCTCTAGCCGCTTTATCCTGTTCTACAGGGTCGCAGGCAAACTGGAGCCTATCCCAGCTGACTACGGGCGAGAGGCGGGGTACACCCTGGACAAGTCGCCAGGTCATCACAGGGCACACACGATCATGTGTACTGCTTTTTTTTTTTTTTTTTACGTGGAAGTGAGTGTGTAAAAATCGAAGCATACCTTGTTTACATGTCAACTCTGTGACGGTGATTACATCTGCGTAATTAAAGGAGAACTGAAGGCAAATTTTTTTGTACAGTGCTATCAAAATTCTATTTCTCTCATTTTATTAAATACAGGAATGCATGTTTGATTATGAGTTATGAGTGTTTGAAATATGCTCTGTAATATATCAGTCCATATGTCACAGCGATGGCCGTAAACGAGATTCGTTGAGACCTGTGCGAGACATCGTAGGACGGAAGTAAAACGTACAGCGGAAATCAAAGTGACCGACATCTGCCAACGTTCTCAAAAGACACGCGCGCCCTCTTTCGAATGCTGATGTAACCAAGCTGGAAGTTTTGTTTGTTTTGATAGCAATCAGGGAAGTTTGAAAAAAGTAGGCAGTAATCGTCATTTAAACTCGTTTTTGTGCAATATTTCATTTGGAAAACAGTTTTCAAAATGGCGGCACTGACACCTGGCAGACGCTTCACGTTTCGAAGTCTTGCACAAGTCTCGTGAAGATCGCGCGGCAAAGCGACGCCTGCCGTGGACCAAACGAACTAAATTCAACACGGCTAAAAACCGAATAGGTCGATAAGTATAATATTTAATTGCAATTAGTTGCCAATATGAGTCACAGTATAAGGTTACTAAAACCGAAAACGTAATTGAATAACACATTAATTAAGAAATAAAGCAAGTTTAAAAATGACTTCAGTTCTCCTTTAACTGTGTAAGTAGTCAGTATGATGAAACAAAGTGGCAGCCCACTCTATTCACGCACATGACCCTGGGAGATAATAGGTTAATACTGATGGACATGGCAAGCCAAAAAGCCCAAAACTATGTGACGTCAACTATGTGACATCTAATTGAAGGTAGATTTTGCATTGTCAATACTGATGGATACTGCAGTGCAGGCTAAAATTCCACCAACAATGTTTACTGATGAAGCCAAATTCGAGACAACAAGCCATTTGAGTTTGACTTTAAAGGAGGCGGTGCACAAAAAGGAACAGGCCAACTCACTTAGTCCAACTCTGATTGTTGTATGATGTATGTGATTTGTTTTGTCTACCGAAAAATATAAAAGCATTTGAGTGCGGCTCATTCACTTGGGATGTGGGACGATCATCCATTATCCATAACCAATTATCCTGTGCAGGGTCATGGGTAAGCTGCAGTCTATCCCAGCTGACTATGGGCAAAAGGCGGGTTACACCCTGGACAAGTCGCCAGGTCATCGCAGGGCTGACACACATACCCCTTTTCCACCAAATCAGTTCCAGGGCTGGTTCAGTGCTGGTGCTGGTTCACAACTCGTTCAACTTGCGAGCCAGCTGAGAACCAGTTTGCTTTTCCATAGCTCGCGGTGCTAAGGGAAGCCACGTCATTACGTCGCTGTATACGTCAGTTACGTCGCTACGTTTGCATAAACCTTGGCGCGAATATCGAAGCAAAAACAACACAGAAGAAGCAGCAACAACAACAATAATAATAATAATAATAATAATAATAATAATGGATGACTTCGCGTTTGTACAGCTGCTGCTTCTTGTCGCTTAAACATGGCTATCTTTCGCGGTCTTGTTATTGTTGTTGGTCTTAACAACTCCACCCCCCCACCCCCCGCTGACGTAAGCGGTTCTTTCCTCTGGCCCAGCAGAGAGTTGGTGCTAGCCTGGAACCGGTTTTTCTGGCCCCAGAGCCAGTTCTTTGTCAGTGGAAACAGAAAACCCGGTTCCAAACTAAGCACTGGCCCCGAACCAGCCCTCGAACTGCTTTGGTGGAAAAGGGGCAATAGAGACAAACAACCATTCACACCTACAGTTAATTTAGAGCCACCAATTAACCTAACCTGCATGTCTTTGGGCGAAACCAGAGCACCCATAGGAAACCCACACAGACACAACATGCAAACTCCCCATTAGCCACTGGGCTCAAACCCAGAACCTTCTTACTGTGAGGCAACAGTGCTAACCACTACACCACCGTGCCAATCGTTGGGCAGTATTTATACCAAAACCCAACATACTTCATTTTTGCCAAATTGCCCACCCCAAATTTTTCAGTATTCACAGAAACACTCGATTACATGATGAAAAGTAAAAGGTAGTGTGGTGTCATAAAACTGTTGAAAACTATTTTATTTTATCTACGAATTCAGAAAATACCTGGCAACTTGTCCAGGGTGTACCCCACCTTTCACCCGTAGTCAGCTGGGATAGGCTCCAGCTTGCCGCGACCCTGTAGAAGGATAAAGCGGCTAGAGATAATGAGAATGAGATGATGAGAATTCAGAAAATGTCTAATATGAAACAAACTTTATCATGGTAATATTGGAATAACTTCATAAAATGTTCTTCTTATTTTGAGATACTAAGAAACCTAAATGAAATAATGGTTTTATTAGATCATCTGTCCATAAGGTCGACGAGCTGTTGCCATGGCGTGGCATCCGTCATCCACAATTTAGTTAAATCGTATCTCCTCCGTCAGTTCTCCACAGATTTCCATTTTGATTGTTTTGTTTGAAAGAACTCGTCACTCTGAACAAAACTTGGTCATTGGTTTGTCAGATTTTTTGCTAACGAGTTACTAATTAGGCCAAATTAATGAACTTTCCAGGCTTTTCAATAGAATTGTGTCTCCTCTCTGATTTCTCATCCGATTCCAGTTCTGATCGATGTTTTGGGTCGATCTTCCCAGTTTGTTTACAACTTTGTTTATTTTCAGTTAAATCATGTCTCCTCCCTCCTTCAGTTCTCAATGGATTTCAGTTCTGATTGTTTTATTTGAAAAAACGCCACCTTCTGCACAAAACTTGGTCATCATATTGTCAATTTTTTGCTAACAAATTAGTAATTAGGTCACCTTAACATTTTCTTCTGACTAGAATTGTATCTCCTCTCTCATTTAATATGCAAATTCAGTTCTGATCGATGTTTGTTTTGGGGCGATCTTCTTCCCTCGGGGAACAAAATTCAGTCCTTTGTTGATTTTCCTGTTGTGAACAATTTGTCATAGAGGTTGGTCCTCTTGTCACATTTCAGGCTACAGCCACATGACAACAGCAACGAGATTTTTTTTTTTTTAAATATCGCGTCCACATGGGCAATGGATCAGTTAAATTTCTGGTCCATATGGCAACGCAACGCTTGCTGAAAACGATGCAATACACATGCCACACCTCTAGGTGCGCTGTAAGACGGTCCCATCGGAGACACCAGAACAATGGAAGAAGAAGTACACGCATGCGCATAAACCCCTTCTTCTGTAGCATTAGCCACATTAGCTTCCGCAGTGTTTGGACTAAAGACTCTGCCCTAAGGGCTATTCTCTCTCTCTCTCTCTCTCTCTCTCACTTTGCACCATTACACAATAAATATTCACAGTGAAAATATTTTGTAAGCGCGTTTCATGAACCAAGTTATAGGATTTGTTGACAACTCGCATCGAGTTCGTTACACTTCTACCCGGCGTGAAGCACTGACAGTCATGTGGTTGTGATGTCATCGTAAACAAATCCGTTCTACTCATCCAGACGACTTCGCAACGGTGCCGTTGCCATATTTTTCCACTCTGGGACCCGTTCTCAAAAGATTTCGTTTTGGGGCACCCAAAATGCCGGTGCCGTGTGGACGCCAGGCCGAAACGCTAAACAGTTTTATCAGATTCACCTGAATCCGTTGCCGTGTGGACAGGGCCTCAGTTCGGTTTGATGTTTTGGTCGTCATGGTTGCTTTGATGGCAGGTCAGATGAGCTACTATGTCCTTGACGGTCCGGTTTTGTCTTCAAATAGCAGAAACAGGGGGTTTTTTTGGGTTTTTTTTTTTGGGGGGGGGGTGCAAATTAAGTACTTGCTCTTCGGTTGTATTCGTTTGTACACATACAGTGCTTGTTCCTGAAATTGAAAAATTCTGGCTGAGGTAAATCACACAGCAGGTGCTAAATGAATCAATTTATATCGAATCCGCACTGTATTTTGCATTTTTCGTTATTTATTAAGACATGCAAACCAGTAACGATGTTATTTTATTTATTTGAAAGATTCAATCCTCCATAGAGTTTACACTGTTTTTTTACAGGTTGTGTCAAGGTGTTTTTACACACACACAAATCTGCAGTGAATCAAGGTTTCAGTTTGGTTTTGGAAAAAAAAAAAAAGACGGTCAAATAGTGTGTGATTACGTTTGACAATAATGCTAATAGTACGATCATGCATATCATACTTCTTTACATGTTATGTTGATTTTATATTTAAGAATTTTTCTGCTGATTTTTTTGTCTTATACTTCTTTTCATTTTTTTTACCTGGAATTTTTGGAATTCAGTTTTTCTTTTTTAAGGTACATTTTCCTTTTCCTCCCCCCTCATTCCAAATCTACAGGGGATTCAAACTTTTGCACTCAACTGTATGTTTTAAACTGCCCTACTTGGCATGATGCTTAAAAAAAACCTTTTTGTGTGTCAATTTTCTTTGTTTTAGGAAAGGTCTTCCAGGTTCAATATAAAATAAGCAGTGGAAATAATCCTAGATGTTTAGCATTCTGAATAATCTAATAATATAATAATATAATATACTTTAATATTATGTAGAATACAGACTGTCAGAAAAATGTAACCATGTAGAAACGTCAGACCCGTTCAAATTAGCGTAGTTTGGGGTGGACTATATTTGACGAGCCGTTGCGCTGAACTAAACTAATATTACAGTAAAACTGTGTTAACAACGATCATTCAGAACTAAAAACTAACAAGCTCAGATCAACGTCTATGACTTTATTACAGATTTTATACCGAGGCTGATTGTGATTTAAAAAAAAAAAAAAAATCCTGCTTGATGAAATCAAGAGTCGAAGAGAAAAATGATTCAAAAAGAGATATTTTTAAGTTATAGCACTGTAAACAAATGGTATGACCTGTTTTTTCTATTTTTCGTTCATCTCTTGTTTTGCTGTTTTAATGGTGAGTCTGTGACATCCTCCGAAGTCAGTCATGTTCTCCAGGATTCATTAATGAAGCAGTGGGGGTTGTGTGGCTGCTGTTCTTCAAAATCTTCAGCGAGCATCATTGGCACCACTCTCTCCAACCCAATTAACAACTTCCTGAATCGTGAGACCGCATGGTGACGGAACACACAGACTTCACATTGTTACCAATATGGCAGCTTTCTGAACTCTGCCTTTGGAAACAGGATGTGTATATATATATGAACATGTTGTATATATCTCATATAGTGTCTTGAATATGGATGTGAAGGGCAGATTATACAGTATTAAATACTAAGATATCAATCAGATCTGCGGTGTGTGTGTCATTCTTTTGAAAGAATCAATTATTAGCTCATCCGGCCAACAGGTGATGAGTTTATACCATCATGGGTCGTCCACATTTCACGAAAATCACTCCTTCTCTCTCAATTCTTCACCGATTTTTATTCTTTTTGGCAGGAAGGTAGGTCTCCCTAGGGTGCATATAGCTTCTACCCAAATTTGCACAACTGCAATTAATAATGAAGATATGGAGTAATTAATCAATCCATAACGAGCAGTTTCCACACAAATCGCTTCTTCTCCCTCAATTCTTCACCGATTTCGATTCTTTCTGGCATGAAGGTAGGGGTCCCTAGGGTGCATAGAACTTCTACCCAGATTTGCTTCATTACAATTATTAATGAAGTTATGGACTAATTAAGCCTTCATGATCAGTTCAACAACAACAAAAAAAAAATAGCTTCTTCTCTGTCAATTCCTCGCCGTTTTGGATTCTTTCTGGCAAATAGGTCGGTATTCCTAGGGTGTATATCGCTTCTATATATAGCTTGTATATAGTGTATATAGTTTGCAACATTTATTGCGCAAGGTGGCCCACTTTAGATCGTTCCTTCTTGACTAGATGGGGCTGGAGTGAGCTACGCCGTCATTGACGGTCTTGTTATATCCTGCCATGAGCAAAGAGCATCTCCACGCTTTAGGATATCTTTCAACGTGTCCTTGAATTGAAGAAAATGACAGCCAAACTTCCTGGTTCCTTCTGCCAGCTCACCATGTAGCACTACTGTACTTTGACTTGAGCGTTCATCTGGCATGCCAGCAACATGACCCATCCAGCATCCAGGGGTCACACTACAGGGTGAATAAATAGCAGAAATAAATAACTAGTGTCTCTAGGTGGAACCTATAAATAATAAACCCAGAACACACCCCTGTTTTATATTCTCCATGAATCATTATTTACCATAGGAAAAGTGAGAAAAATGTGCATTTTTGTCCCACAAGATTCACCCACCCCTGTTACCTGAACACATTCAGCTTTATGGAATATTTAGGATGTTCTACAAGTCACATGTTCAACAGGAATTTGCATAATCAGGATTTTACGAAGATCACAGGAAGAAGGAAAGTCAGTTCTCTATGGAATGAATTTACTGATTTCCACGTGTACACATTTTTTTTACAAGCACAAAATATTTCTACAGGCACAGATAGTAAAGTCAGCAAATTCATTCCATAGTTCTCTAGTTCCTTTTTCTTTATTGATGATTGATGAGATCATTTCGAATGTATATCCTGTTACTCAAATTATACACAAAAATAAATTCTTACTTAAATTTTTTGTGTATATTCCTTGAATGCTTTGCCTTGATTTCATTAGTATGGATGCTAGATAACACCAATTTGATTAAAAATATATTTAAGACCAAAATGCAGCCATCATGAGCAAAGCAGGTTAAAAAAACCAAAGCTCAATGGCACCACAATCATCAAATCACTCGGCGTGAGCTACACCGTCATTGACGGTCTCGTTCTACTTACAGTACGCTCTTCCTGACCCAGTTACTTTAGACACAGATTCTTTATCAGAGGTCCCCCCTTCTAGTTTGCCACATTTTCCATGTACCATTTAAATAATATTGGCTGGCTTTTTTTCGTGGTATATCAGATATATTCCATTCAGCTAGCATGATAGTGAATGAGTTGAAGGCGAGTAGCTGAATGGAACAGTCAAGTCACGTCAAGTCAAGTTTAGTTGTATAGCACTTTTAACAATAAACATTGTCGCAAAGCAGTTTTACAGAATTTGAACGACTTAAAATATGAGCTAATTTTATTCCTAATCTATCCCCAATGAGCAAGCCTGTGGCAACGGTGGCAAGGAAAAACTCCCTCAGACGACATGAGGAAGAAACCTCGAGAGGAACCAGACTCAAAAGGGAACTCGTCCCCATCCGGGCAACAACAGACAACATGACTATAACATTAACAGTCCTAACAAAGTCAGCTTCGTTGATGCTATAAACCCCCCACCGACGGAAACCCGAGTGCAAAACCGTTCACGACAACCGTAGTCCCAAAGTCAGCAAGTCAACTGCAGTCCCAAAGTCAGCAAGTCAACTGCAGTCCCAACGTCAGCAAGTCAACTGCAGTCCCAAAGTCAGCAAGTCAACTGCAGTCCTAAAGTCAGCAAGTCAACTGCAGTCCTAAAGTCAGCAAGTCAACTGCAGTCCCCAGCCACAAAAGCACCACTGCAAGAGTCCAGAGCGTCCTCCAGGCGCGACCCCCAACTGTCCACATGGGGCTGCCCTCCACAGGAGTGATGCGATGAGACTCCAACCAGACACAGGGCACCAGGATGGATCAGGCAGGTCCGAGGAGCAGAAGAGGTCAGCATCTCGATCCCAGGACCAACATGTAACTCAGAGGGACAGATTTTTTTTTTTGGGGGGGGAGAAGAGAGAGAAAACACAGGTTGTTAGGTATGCCCAATGTCACCTGAATAAGTAGGAACAGTATACATATTGCACTGAATACAAGCAGGGACTCCGGCAACTAACTATGACAGCATAACTAAAAGGGGAGAGCCAGAAGGTAACACAGGCATAAGGGACATAAAGCAGCCAGCCACTACACCGTCAACAAACTCGAGTGAGCAAGCGAGTGGGGACTGACAGCATCCATACATCTCAGTTTACCAAAACACTCTGTCTGAGGACCCTCCAGATCTACACCTTTACCTCATAAACACCATTAACAAAAGGCTTGACTAAAAAAACATGTTGTCAGCCGAGACTTAAACACTGAGACTGTGTCTGATTCCGGAACACTACTTGGAAGGCTGTTCCATAACTGTGGGGCTTTGTAAGAAAAGGCTCTGCCCCCTGATGTAGCCTTCACTATACGAGGTACCAGCAGATAGCCTGCACATTTTGATCTAAGTAGGCATAGCGGGTCATAGAGGAGCAGAAGTTCACTCAAGTACTGTGGTGCGAGACCATTCAGTGCTTTAAAAGTCAATAGTAGTATTTTATAATCAATACAAAATTTGATTGGGAGCCAATGCAGTGTGGATAAGACAGGGGTGATGTGGTCATATTTTCTAATTCTAGTAAGGACTCTTGCTGCTGTATTTTGAACCAACTGGAGCTTGTTTATGCACTTATTGGAACATCCAGACAGTAAGGCATTACAATAATCCAACCTGGAGGTAACGAAAGCATGAACTAGTTTTTCCGCGTCATGTAGTAACATTAAATTTCTTATCTTAGCAATATTTCTGAGATGAAAGAAAGCTATCTGGGTAATGTTATCAATGTGAGTTTCGAATGAAAGACTGGGGTCAATAATCACTCTGAGGTCTTTTACTGCTGCACGTGAAGAAACAGAAAGGCCATCCAGAGTTACTGTGTAATCAGAAAACTTACTTCTAGCTGCATGTGGTCCTAGTACAAATACTTCAGTCTTGTCAGAGTTAAGCAGAAGGAAGTTAATAAGCATCCAGTGTCTAACGTCCTTAACACATTCTTCAATTCTATTAAGCTGGTGTCTCTCATCAGGTTTTGCAGAGACATACAACTGTGTGTCATCAGCATAACAGTGGAAACTAATACAATGTTTGTGAATAATATCACCCAGAGGTAACATATATAAAGAAAAAAGCAGTGGACCCAAGACAGAACCTTGTGGAACACCAAACTTTACCTCAGTACATCTAGAAAGATCACCATTTATATCAATATACTGATAGTGATCAGTTAAATAAGACCTGAGCCAGGAGAGGGCCGTTCCCTTAACTCCCACAACATTTTCTAGTCTATCCAGAAGAATGGAATGATCAGTGGTATCAAATGCTGTACTAAGGTCAAGCAACACAAGCAGCGAGACACAGCCCTGATCAGACGCCAACAGTCGGCCATTTACTACTTTAACCAGTGCTGTCTCTGTGGTATGATGAGGTCTAAATCCTGACCGATACATTTCATAGATGTTATTCCTATGTAAATATGAGCATAACTGCTGTGCCACAGCTTTTTCAAGGATCTTGGAGGTAAAGGGGAGGTTTGATATTGGCCGATAATTGGACAGCTGACAGGGATCAAGGTCAGGTTTTTTAATCAGGGGTTTGATAACTGCTAGTTTAAAGGATTTGGGTACATAGCCAATCATAAGAGAAGAATGTATTATTTTTAGAAGCGGTTCAATTACTTCAGGTATTATCTGTTTGAATAGACGTGTAGGTAAGGGATCTAGTACACAAGTTGAGGCTTTTGATGCCGAGATTAATGAAAGTAATTCAGTTTCTTTTAGGGGAGTAAAACATTCTAATTGATGATCTGATACAGATATATTGTTAACTACAGGGTCACTTAAGCCTACGTCACAACCGGACGTACGATTTTTTTGGCCGTGCAATTTTTGGCGTTTCCCAAATCGCTGCGTTTTTTTTTTGTTCATGGAGAAAGAAGCATGTTGGCCATAAGTTTGTCTTGCAACCTAAAAAAAAAAGTAAGCGCCTGTAGAGTTTGTTTGACATGACAAAGAACCTCTGCGGCCAGTCTACGGCTCGAAAATCAGCACGTCACACGCGCACCCTCCGTGCGTTTCTTGCGTTTTTTGCACGTAGACCGGCCGTAGGAGCACGTACGTCCGGTTGTGACCGAGGCATTACATTGTCTGACCTTAAATTAGTAGTTTGAATTTTTTGTCGGATATTCTCAATTTTGTCATTAAAAAAATTCATGATATCATTGCTACTACATACTACAGGTGCAGAGGTGGAAAAACCCGGGTGCAGAAAGTAAAAACCCTGCCACATTTTTGCTCCAGCCAATTCAATGAACCAGCTGATCCTAATTACCACTTCCCTAAGCCAGGTTGATGAGCTAATTGGTGAAATCACCTGTGTTGAGAGCACAGGCAGAAGGAAAACCTAAGCAGGACTTTTACTTTGTCAATCCAGTTTTTCCACCTCTGTACAGGTGTGCATGTGTCTATAGTGGACTTATTCCTGGTTAATTTTGCTACAGTATTAAATAGGAATCTAGGATTATTTTTGTTATCTTCTATTAGGGATATGGATATATATACATACAGTGCTGAGCGTAAATGAGTACACCCCCTTTGAAAAGTAACATTTTAAACAATATCTCAATGACAAAGTTTAATATAACATTTGCTTAACTCATAATGTGAAAGTAAGGTTAATAATATAACTTAGATTACACATTTTTCAGTTTTACTCAAATTAGGGTGGTGCAAAAATGAGTACACCCCACAACAAAAACTACTACATCTAGCACTTTGTATGGCCTCCATGATTTTTAATGACAGCACCAAGTCTTCTAGGCATGGAATGAACAAGTTGGTGACATTTTGCAACATCAATCTTTTTCCATTCTTCAACAATGACCTCTTTTAGTGACTGGATGCTGGATGGAGAGTGATGCTCAACTTGTCTCTTCAGAATTCCCCATAGGTGTTCAATTGGGTTCAGATCAGGAGACATACTTGGCCACTGAATCACTTTCACCCTGTTCTTCTTCAGAAATCCAACAGTGGCCTTGGATGTGTGTTTAGTCATGTTGGAAAAGTGCACGACGACCAAGGGCACGGAGTGATGGTAGCATCTTCTCTTTCAGTATAGAGCAATACATCTGTGAATTCAGTGCCATCAATGAAATGCAGCTCCCCGACACCAGCAGCACTCATGCAGCCCCACATAAGGACACTGCCACCACCATGTTTCACTGTAGGCACCATGCATTTTTCTTTGTATTCCTCACCTTTGCGACGCCATACAGTTTTGAAGCCATCAGTTCCAAAAACATTTATCTTGGTCTCATCACTCCAGAGTATAGAGTCCCAGTAGTCTTCATCTTTGTCAGCATGGGCCCTGGCAAACTCTAGGCGGGCTTTTTTGTGCCTGGGCTTTAGGAGAGGCTTCTTTAGTGGACGGCATCCATGCATGCCATTCCTCTGCAGTGTACGCCGTATTGTGTCACGGGAAATAGTCACCCCAGTTTGGCTTTCTACTTCTTTAGATAACTGCAGTGAACTTGCATGCCGATTTTCTTCAACCCTTCTCATCAGAAGACGCTCCTGTCGAGGTGTTAATTTCCATGGACGACCTGGATGTCTCTGTGAGATGGTTGCAGTTCCATCTTTCTTAAATTTTTGTACCACTTTTGCTACAGTATTCTGATTGATAAGTAAAGCTTTGCTGATCTTCTTGTAGCCTTCACCTTTGTGGTGGAAAGAAATTATTTTCTTTAGGGAATTCTGAAGAGACAAGTTGAGCATCACTCTCCATCCAGCATCCAGTCACTAAAAGAGGTCATTGTTGAAGAATGGAAAAAGATTGATGTCCCATGCCTCAAAGACTTGGTGCTGTCATTAAAAATCATGGAGGCCATACAAAGTACTAGATGTAGTAGTTTTTGTTGTGGGGTGTACTCAGTTTTGCACCACCCTAATTTGAGTAAAACTGAAAAATGTGTAATCTAAGTTATATTATTAACCTTACTTTCATGTTATAAGTTAAACAGATGTTATATTAAACTTTGTCTTGTCAACAATTTTTGGAAATTGTTTGTGTTCATTGAGATATTGTTTAAAATGTTACTTTTCAAAGGGGGTGTACTCATTTATGCTGAGCACTATATATATATATATATATATATATATATATATATATATATATATATATATATATATAATGAATATATCTGATATACCACAAAAAAAGCCAGCCAATATTATTATTATTATTATTATACATACACACTCTCTTTCTTCCAGTTTTTCGATGTCCATTGGTATGTTTTTCTCTTGTAAATATATGTGAAAAATATCTAATGAAGTTTTGGTCGCCTTTCGGGTGTTCAACAATTCTTTCTCTTTCCCAGTGAACAAAGAAATGCTTCTGTGCATGCGCAGCAAAAAACTTTCTCATCGAATATTCATTTTGGGTGTTAAACACGTCTTTCTCTTTCAATATTCTCTCAAAATCTTCCGTATTTAACAAAGCAAACCTGGCGGCCATGTTCTCATCTCATCTCATTATCTGTAGCCGCTTTATCCTTCTACAGGGTCGCAGGCAAGCTGGAGCCTATCCCAGCTGACTACGGGCGAAAGGCGGGGTACACCCTGGACAAGTCGCCAGGTCATCACAGGGCTGACACATAGACACAGACAACCATTCACACTCACATTCACACCTACGGTCAATTTAGAGTCACCAGTTAACCTAACCTGCATGTCTTTGGACTGTGGGGGAAACCGGAGCACCCGGAGGAAACCCACGCGGACACGGGGAGAACATGCAAAGTCCACACAGAAAGGCCCTCGCCGGCCCCGGGGCTCGAACCCAGGACCTTCTTGCTGTGAGGCGACAGCGCTAACCACTGCACCACCGTGCCGCCCGCGGCCATGTTTATTTACAAATTATCACAGTCGCTCACTCGCTAGCATGGACATTTTACCTCTCTGACGTGTGACATCATGTTGTCTTGACAACCATGCAATATCGTAAACCATATTCAACACTCATTCTCCATTGGGTAAAGTGACGTAATGCATGTAGGATAAGCGATATGCTAACAATATTGCATGCTATCAAACCAAATGAATCAAACCTGCTAGAAGGGAATAGAACACGTTTTTATTCCATCAAAAAAGTGTCCTGTATGCATAATAATAATAAGTGTATATTTGGTGTATATTTAATATTTTCAAAATCTCAGAAACATCAACAAGGTTGGTGAGCTGTATTTAAACTACAAAACAATATAAAGCCTTTCTGTACATGCCTGAGCTTTATCTAATTGGTATTCCGGATTATTTGGGCTACTGCTGTTTTCGTCATGTTTAAAACATCTTTAAACTGTTTTCAGTGGCTAAAGAATAAGACAAGCTTTGTTTTAACATCTGGCTATAATCATAACATGGTCCTACTAGTTATGTTCATGTAGCAGGGTTAAATATATACGCGCCCCTGAATTTCACCACTAAAGTTGTGTTTTTCCTTCCAAGCTGTGCACATCTTTTGCATTTTCCCACGCCTTGGGAGTACAATAGGGGGTGTCAAGTCAAGTTTATTTTTATAGCGCTTTTAACAATAGACACTGACACAAAGCAGCTTTACAGAAATTTAAAGACTTTAAACATGAGCTAATTTTATCCCTGATGAGCAAGCCTGTGGTGACAGTGGCAAGGAAAAGCTCCCTCAGACGGAACGAGGAAGAAACCTCGAGAGGAACCAGACTCAGAAAGGAACCTATCTTCATCTAGGTGATAACAGACAATGTGATTATAAATAACTTGCTTCTATAACAGTGTCCTATAGTCACAAAGTATAACTGTGAAACCAGGAAAATCATTATAGTTTGAACATGAAGTCTGTTTTGTTGAAGTTATAAACTGTTCATTAATGGAAACTTGAGTGCAAAACTGTTCATGACAACCAACTGCAGTCCTAAAGTTAGCAAGTCAACTGAAGTCCTCAGACATAAAAGCATTACTGTAAGTGTCCAGAGCGTCTTCCAAGTGCGACTTTCAACTGTCCATATGATATGGGGCTGTCCTCTCATCTACAGGAACGATGTGATGAGACTTCAGCCAGACGTAGGGCATCAGGATGGATCAGGCAGGTCTGAGGAGCAGAAGAGGTCAGCATCTCGATCTCAGGATTGACATGTAACTCATGGGTGTGGCCCCTAAGCCAAATACTAAAATTAAAGTGAAGAAGAATCTCCAATAAATCCGAACGAAAAGACCATTGCAACCACTCTTGCCTGCCGAGTCTGGCTTTGGTCTATAGCTGTCAAAGGCCTCGGCCTTAAAACCGGTTACCGCAGTGATGTCACTCACCCAGGGCTGGCTGGCTCAGCGGGGCAGCTCAAATGCCAACTTTATCTCTCAAAAATATCTCATTATCTCTAGCCGCTTTATCCTGTTCTACAGGGTCGCAGGCAAGCTGGAGCCTATCCCAGCTGACTACAGACAAAAGGGGGGTACACCCTGGACAAGTCGCCAGGTCATCACAGGGCTGACACATAGACACAGACAACCATTCACACTCACGGTCAATTTAGAGTCACCAGTTAACCTAACCTGCATGTCTTTGGACTGTGGGGGAAACCGGAGCACCCGGAGGAAACCCACGCGGACACGGGGAGAACATGCAAACTCCACACAGAAAGGCCCTCGCCGGCCACGGGGCTCGAACCCGGACCTTCTTGCTGTGAGGTGACAGCGCTAACTACTACACCACCGTGCCGCCTCTCAAAAATATCTTTTTTTTTTTATTCTCGTTTATGCAGCATATAAGAGTAAAGGATGGAGATACTATCCACTCAGAAATCTCATTATCTCTAGCCGCTTTATCCTGTTCTACAGGGTCACAGGCAAGCTGGAGCCTATCCCAGCTGACTACGGGCGAAAGGCAGGGTACACCCTGGACAAGTCGCCAGGTCATCACAGGGCTGACACATAGACAACCATTCACACCTATGGTCAATTTAGAGTCACCAGTTAACCTAACCTGCATGTCTTTGGACTGTGGGGGAAACCAGAGCACCCAGAGGGGACCCACGTGGACACAGGAAGAACATGCAAACTCCACACAGAAAGGCCCTCGCCGGCCCCGGGGCTCGAACCCAGGACCTTCTTACTGTGAGGCGACAGCGCTAACCACTACACCACCGTGCCGCTACTCAGAAATGTATTTAAAAATAAATACATACACCTTTAAGTCCTTTGGGGTCAGCAAGGATATTCTTACTACTTTCTACTACTCCTTCACTGAGAGTATAATGACATTTTCCATCACCTGCTGGTTCCAATCCCTTAGCCTACAGAACCAAAACCACCTGCAGAGCACAGTCAAGGTGTGGTCTAAAATTATTGGATTCTCCCTCGGGTCACTCTCAACTCTCTGCGAGCAGCAGACAGTAAACTCAGCAGGCAGGATTCTTCAGGACCCTTCACGTCCTGTTCCCTGCATTTGAGTGGCTCCCCTCAGGATGCCAGCTCCGTTGCCCGTGCTGCCGAACACAGAGGAGAAGAGCGACCTTTGTCCCCAGAGCTGTTCAGCTCCTCAACTCTCTGCCATCCTTGTCCCTTTACTCACGCCTCCAGCCCCTTCCCCCTTCTCCACATGCCTGTCTGGTGCACTATCACCCCCTCTGTACACATACCACTTTAAAAATAGACTCTGTTGCTATTGATCCTTCTACCACATACAGTAAGCAAATTGCACCACACTGTATTTTTGTATTTACTGCTTTTTAATTATCATATTTATACCTATTGTACCACTGTACAGTTATATATTCACATACTGCCACCTTGCACACTATTATAATTTTTATGTTTCATGCTTGCTTTGGGGCAGCACGGTGGTGTAGTGGTTAGCACAGGTGCCTCGCAGCAAGAAGGTCCTGGGTTTGAGCCCAGTGGCTGATGAGGGCCTTTCTGTATGGAGTGCACCTGGGTGCTCTGGTTTCCCCTAAAGACATGCAGGTTAGGCTAATTGGTGGCTCTAAATTGAGTGTGAATGGTTGTTTGTCTCTATGTGCAGCCCTGTGATGACCTGGCGACTTGTCCAGGGTGTACCCTGCCTCTTGCCCATAGTCAGCTGGGATAGGCTCCTGCGACCCTGTAGAACAGGATACAGATGATGAATGGATGGAGGGTACCACTGTACAGTTTATTCACATACTGCCACCTTGCACGCTGTTATAATTTTTATGTTTCATGCTTGTTTTGGGGTGGCAGGGTGGTGTAGTGGTTAACACAGTTGCCTTACAGCAAGAAGGTCCTGGGTTCAAGCCCAGTGGCCAATGAGGGCCTTTCTGTGTGGAGTTTGCATGTTGTGTCTGTGTGGGTTTCCTCCGGGTGCTCCGGTTTCCCCCACAGTCCAAAGACATGCAGGTTAGGCTAATTGGTGGCTCTAAATTGACCGTAGGTGTGAATGTGAGTGTGAATGGTTGTTTGTCTCTGTGTGTCAGCCCTGCGATGACCTGGCGACTTGTCCAGGGTCTACCCTGCCTCTCGCCCATAGTCAGCCGGGATAGGCTCCAGCTTGCCTGCGACCCTGTAGAACCTAGACCCTGTAAAGCAGCTACAGTTGCCTGGATGGATGTTTGCTTTGTTTTGATTTATGTGGTTAACTGTACTTCTCTGCATGCCTTTTAAATTTCCCCTAGGGGACAAATAAAGTGTTTTGAATTCTGTTTAGAACTGAACCTTAAGCTGCACTTACACAGGTATAACCAGTAGAGGGGATCAGTTCTTCAGAAAAACAAAAAACCAAAAGTGGTTCTGTTATGTGACAGATTTTCCATCACCAGCCTGTCTTTTTTCTGATTGGTTATAACCCCATCCCATCATGGAATAGCTCCTGTAACAGCATACAGCAGTGTTTTATGCCCTACAAAAAGAGAGAGAGAGAGACAAGAAAAGTTGGGGGAAAAAAGGAGTGAGGGGTCTTCATTCATTTCATTGTAGCAGTCTTGCAAGCTCAAATATGACCCTGGAGCTTGTCATATCATATCTCCTACCCTCCCTTTTTAAGACACTACAATTATGTTACAGTAAAGACAAGCCAGGGAATCGAACTAGTGACCTTCTGGGTATGAAGCTGCTTCTCTAGGTATTTAGCCAAGGCTTTCCCAGTTTATCAGTAGCTAATGGAGAATTATATTATTTATTATTAATATTGCTTGTTTACTTGTTTTCTTTTTCTTTCTCTCTGTGTACATCTTTAACTACAGCACTTCCTACGTAATTCATTTTCAATTTTGTATTATAAATTGTTTAATAAGTGGGCGGCATGGTGGTGTAGTGGTTAGTGCTGTCGCCTCACAGCAAGAAGGTCCTGGGTTCGAGCCCCGGGGCCGGCGAGGGCCTTTCTGTGTGGAGTTTGCATGTTGTCCGCGTGGGTTCCCTCCGGGTGCTCCGGTTTCCCCCACAGTCCAAAGACATGCAGGTTAGGTTAACTGGTGACTCTAAATTGACCGTAGGTGTGAGTGTGAATGGTTGTCTTTGTCTATGTGTCAGCCCTGTGATGACCTGGCGACTTGTCCAGGGTGTACCCCGCCTTTCACCCGTAGTCAGCTGGGATAGGCTCCAGCTTGCCTGCGACCCTGTAGAACAGGATAAAGCGGCTAGAGATAATGAGATGAGATGAGATTATAGTCGCCACTGAAGTCCACTCGATCCTTGTTTACCGTCAATGGATCGGTCACTCGTCAAACAGTCCGCCAGAATCCGAGTAGGGAATGGCTGAGCATAGCTGTCAGTCAAACACAAGTTAGCCAATGGGAATGCATTCCTGGACAGCCCATCCACACGCGAAGTTTGTGCCAAAACTGCAAGCAAAAAGTCAGGGAGTGCAAACGAGAAAGCTGGAATCGCAACCAAAATAAATTACGTCAAACAAAACTGAGAAAGACACGGAACAAAAATAAAAGGTTTCTGATATTTTGCACGATTACACGAATAATTTATTTGCCAGTCTAAAAAAAAATGACTTTTTTCTTTTTTTGTATTTTGATTTGTCGTTTTTGTTTGATATTTCAAAAGTATTGTATGAGCATTTTGGCACAAAATTGATTCCATGGAATCCCCCCCCCCAAAAAAAAAAAAAAAAAAATATATATATATATATATATATGGCGGCACGGTGGTGTAGTGGTTAGCGCTGTCGCCTCACAGCAAGAAGGTCCTGGGTTCGAGCCCTGGGGCCGGCAAGGGCCTTTCTGTGTGGAGTTTGCATGTTCTCCCCGTGTCCGCGTGGGTTTCCTCTGGGTGCTCCGGTTTCCCCCACAGTCCAAAGACATGCAGGTTAGGTTAACTGGTGACTCTAAATTGACCGTGAGTGTGAATGGTTGTCTGTGTCTATGTGTCAGCCCTGCGATGACCTGGCGACTTGTCCAGGGTGTACCCCGCCTTTCGCCTGTAGTCAGCTGGGATAGGCTCCAGCTTGCCTGCGACCCTGTAGAACAGGATAAAGCGGCTACAGATAATGAGATGAGATATATATATATATATATATATACTAGTGCATCTCAAAAAATTAGAATACCATGAAAAAGTTCCTTTTTTTCATAATTTAATTCAAAAAGGTAAACTTTCATATATTCTATATTCATTACATGTAAAGTATTTAAACCCTTTTTTGTTTTAATTTTGATGATCATGGCTTATAGCTCATGAAAATCAGAAATCCAGTATCTGAAATTATTAGAATATTCCCTAAGATCAATCAAAAAAAGGATTTACAATACAGAAATGTCCAACTTCTGAAATATACACTCAATACTTGGTTGGGGCTCCTTTACCATGAATTACTGTATCGATGCGGTGTGGCATGGAGGTGATCAGTCTGTGGCACTGCTGAGGTGTTATTGAAGCCCAGGTTGCTTTGATAGTGGCCTTCAGCGTATCTGTATTTTTGGGTCTGGTGTTTCTCATCTTCCTCTTGACAATACCCCATAGATTCTCTATGGGGTTCAGGTCAGGCAAGTGGGCTGGCCAATCAAACACAGTAATATCATGGTCAGCAAACCATTTGGTAGTAGTTTTGGCACTGTGGGTAGGTGCTAAGTCCTGCTGGAAAAGGAAATCAGCATCTCCAAAAAGCTCGTCAGCAGATGGAAGCATGAAGTGCTCTAAAATCTCCTGGTAGATGGCTGTGTTGACTTTGGACTTGATAAAATACAGTGGACCAACACCAGCAGATGACATGGCACCCCAAATCATCACAGACTGTGGAAACTTCACACTGGGCTTCAAACACCTTGGATTCTGTGCCTCTCCACTCTTCCTCCACACTCTAGAACCGTGATTTCCAAATTAAATGCAAAATATACTTTCATCTGAAAAGAGGACTTTGGACCACTGAGCAACAGTCCATTTCTTTCTCTCCTTAGCCCAGATAAGACACTTCTGACATTGTCTCTGGCTCAGGAGTAGCTTGATATTAGGAATGCGAAAGTTGTATCCCCTTTCTTGAAGATGTCTGTTCGTGATGGGTCTTGATACACTGACACCAGCCTCAGTCCACTCCTTGTGAAGCTCTCCCAAGTTCTTGAATCAACTTTTCTTGACAATCCTCTCAAGACTGCGGCCATCCCTGTTGCTTGCGCACCTTTTCCAGCCACCCTTTTAAGCAATGACCTTTTGTGGCTTACCCTCCTTGTGGAGGGCATCAGTGATCATCTTCTGGACAACAGTCAAGTCAGCAGTCTTCCCCATGATTGTGGTTGTGTGTACTGAACTAGACCGAGAGATACACTGTGTTCATACTGTTTTACTCAAACTCGAAATGAAATATTCTAATATTTTGAGATGTTTTTTATGTTTTTGTACTGTATGCCATACTGATTAAAATTAAAATAGAAAAAATGCTTGAAACATTTTAGTTTATGTGTAATGAGTCTATAATATATAACATTTTCACTTTCTTAAATAACTGATGGAAAATATTGAACTTTTTCACAATATTCTAATTTTTTGAGATGCACTAATATATATATATATATATATCTCATCTCATCTCATTATCTCTAGCCGCTTTATCCTTCTACAGGGTCGCAGGCAAGCTGGAGCCTATCCCAGCTGACTACGGGCGAAAGGCGGGGTACACCCTGGACAAGTCGCCAGGTCATCACAGGGCTGACACATAGACACAGACAACCATTCACACTCACAGTCAATTTAGAGTCACCAGTTAACCTAACCTGCATGTCTTTGGACTGTGGGGGAAACCGGAGCACCCGGAGGAAACCCACACGGACACGGGGAGAACATGCAAACTCCACACAGAAAGGCCCTCGCCGGCCCTGGGGCTCGAACCCAGGACCTTCTTGCTGTGAGGCGACAGCGCTAACCACTACACCACCGTGCCGCCCTCTATATATATATATATATATATATATATATATGTGTGTGTGTGTGTATTTGTAGATTTACAAATAACCCCCTACCCCTTTTTAAAGTACTACAATTATGTTACAGTACAGGGGCGGCACGGTGGTGTAGTGGTTAGCGCTGTTGCCTCACAGCAAGAAGGTCCTGGGTTCGAGCCCCGTGGCCGGCGAGGGCCTTTCTGTGTGGAGTTTGCATGTTCTCCCCGTGTCCGCGTGGGTTTCCTCCGGGTGCTCCGGTTTCCCCCACAGTCCAAAGACATGCAGGTTAGGTTAACTGGTGACTCTAAATTGAGCGTAGGTGTGAGTGTGAATGGTTGTCTGTGTCTATGTGTCAGCCCTGTGATGACCTGGCGACTTGTCCAGGGTGTACCCCGCCTTTCGCCCGTAGTCAGCTGGGATAGGCTCCAGCTTGCCTGCGACCCTGTAGAAGGATAAAGCGGCTAGAGATAATGAGATGAGATGAGATGAGATGTTACAGTACAGACAAGCCAGGGAATCGAACTAATGACCTTCTGGATACAAAGCTGCTTCTAGGTATTTAGCCAAGGCTTTCCCATATTAACAACAGCTACTGGACAAGTATATTATTTATTATCAATATTGCTTGTTTACTTGTTTTCCTTTTTTCTTTCTCTCCGTGTACATCTTTAACTTCCTACGTAATTCATTTTCAATTTTGTATTATAAATTGTTTATATTAGATTTACCAGATTGCTACCGTTGATAATTTCTTTGCTCATCACTTTATTTAATAAGATGATAAATAGCATCATGATGTTGCCATATTGGTTTTGTACATTTGTACTTTTTCAATAAATAATAATAATTAAAAATAAATAAATAAAATAAATAAATAAATAAATAAATAACCGCCATTGTTCCCTAAAAGGGCATGGAAACGCAAATCTCGCGATATTTCGAAGTTCAAGTCGCGCGAGTTCCTGGTACTCCGGCAGCATTACGAATGACTCTGTACTTGGTGTGTAAAGGCACTACACAGTGCTTAAAGTGCTGGCTTTTACACCCTACCTAGTGCACTATGTCTATAGGACAGCGGTATTTATATTACAGCCTCAGCTTGACAGCTTGTTGATCTGTAAAGTGCAGACTGCAGCACAAACTCAGCCTTCAGGTACAACAATTAGCACATAGCAGCTACTGTTAATGCAGTTAACATATTTAATTGTTGTGTCGGGGTGAGTAAAGATGAAATAAACTGAATTAGATTGCATATAGGCTTTGTACTTGTGTATTTTATTGCCATGAAGTCAGTGCTTTGCTTCTGAATGTTTACAGATTTTCAGCCTGTATTATTACTGAGTGTGCATTTCATTTAAAAATAATTGTGTGTTTATTAGTCTGTAGCTCTATGAAATCCAGTTTACTCTCTGCATTATCAAGAACCAAGAATTCAGTGCAATGTCCAAAGTTCAGAGTGGGATAAATAGGTGACTCAGGAAGAGTTTAGAAATTTATCATTTACAGAGCAATTCTCAGAACCCTTGGGATTACTCTTCTGATCCTATCCTATTCTCAATTCTGATTGGTCAGAAAGTTGATTAATTTCCTAAAACAGCAGTTCTTTGTTCCAGATTTCTGTCTAACCTTGGCACTGAAATAATCAGCATTTCTGATTTATCCCAAGTCATGTCTGCTCTGAGCGGGAAAGTCCAGACAGTCCTGGGCCCGATAGATCCAGACCGACTGGGTCGCACCATGACCCACGAGCACCTGACTATGAGCTTCGAGTGCTGCTTCGTCCCGCCGGCTCCGGGACATGAGGACAATTCCTTGGCACCCATCCAGCTAAAGAACGTGCACTGGCTCCAGCAGAACCCGTACAGCCACCGAGAGAACCTTCTTCTGTGCCAGGAGATCGAGGCAGTGCATGATGAACTGGTATGCTTCAAGAAGGCTGGAGGAGGCACCATTGTGGAGAACACGACGACGGGTATAACTCGAGATCTGCCCGCTTTATGCAAGCTGGCCAAGGACACAGGGGTTAATATCATCGCAGGGGCCGGATACTACGTGGATGCCACTCATTCTGATGAGATGAGGAAGATGACCGTGGAGAAGGTGTGTTAGTGTTAACTCTTGTGTTCTGTTTGGTTTGGAACAATTTGTTTAATGCATAAGATCTAGTAGCCTAACAAGATTTATTTATTTATTTATTTTGTACTCCATCAGTGGTTTAATCTGATTGCTGCTGTTTCTTTACCCCATAAAAGCTCACTGATGTTATCGTGAGTGAGGTGTCACACGGCGCTGATGGCACAGACGTCCGCTGCGGCGTGATTGGAGAGATCGGCACAGGCTGGCCAATCACAGAGAGCGAAAAGAAAGTGCTGCGTGCCACTGCGCATGCTCAGACACAGCTGGGCTGTCCGGTTATCATCCACCCGGGCCGGAACAACGCCGCCCCTGGCGAGGTAGTCCGAATCCTCCAGGAGGCTGGAGGAGACATCTCTAAAACCGTGATGTCTCATCTTGACAGGTGATGAAACTGAACAAGAAATTCATAACCTTTCAGACAAGAGAAACCCTGGTGTATAAGTTGGACAGCAGTGAACCTCTTAAAGGAGAACTGAATGCAAATTATCAAAATTATATTTATCTAATTTTATTAAATATAGGAATGTATGTTTGATCGCTATTTTGTCGCTGCTATAGCAAGTTATGAGTGTTTGAAATATGCTCTGTAATATATCAGTCCATATGCCAAAGCGATGGCCGTAAACGAGATTCGTTGAGACCTGTGCGAGACATCGTAGGACGGAAGTAAAACGTACAGCGGAAATCAAAGTCACCAACATCTGCCAACGTTGGCAAAAGACGCGCGTGCCCTCTTTCGAATGCTGATGTAATCAAGCCGGAAGTTTTGTTTGTTTTGATAGCAATCAGGAAAGTTTGAAAAAAGTAGGCAGTAACCGTCATTTAAACTCGTTTTCGTTTGGAAAACAGTTTTCAAAATGGCGGTGCTGACACTTCATGTTTCAAAGTCTCGCACAAGTCTTGTGAAGATCGTGCGGATAAGCGACGCCTGCCGTGGACCAAACGAACTAAATTCATCATGGCTAAAAACCGAATAGGCTGATAAGTATAATATTTAATTGCAATTAGTTGCCAATACGAGTCACGATATAAGGTTACTAAAACCGAAAACGTAATTGAATAACACGTTAATTAAGAAATAAAGCAAGTTTAAAAATGACTTCAGTTCTCCTTTAACAGTATAAAATACAATCAATGCTGAGAATATCTTGTATCTTTAATATCAGTTCAGTTAATTCACCTTATTAATTCACATAGTCTTTTCTTCTCTGTTTTCTCTTTACCCAGAACCATATTTGACCATGGCGAGTTGCTGGAGTTTGCGAAATTAGGAAGCTATCTCGAGTACGACCTTTTCGGCACAGAAATGCTGGACTACCCCTTTAATTTGGCCGTCGACATGCCCAGTGACAGCCAGAGGGTTCAAACGTAAGTCCCGAACAAGACACGTCTTTCAGTTCTGTCGTATTTCCATAGAAATCTTTCTGCTGACCAGGAAATTGTTTAAGATGAGACACTGTATATGTGGAGTACAATTTTCACAAGAGTTTGTGTGTGACAAAAAAAATGTCATTTATCTATTATTTTAAAGGGGCGGTTAGTCATTTTTAGAGCCCTCTGCTGCCTGTGTGGTGTATTACAATTGTCATGAAAACATTCACACTCACTGGCCACTTTATTAGGAACATCCACCTGCTGTTTTATGCCGTTATTTAATCAGCCTTGACGGCAGCACGAAGCATCGAATCATACAAATACAAATCAAGTGCTTCAGTTGTTAATGTTCACTTCATTTCAACATCAGAATGGGAAAAAATTGTGATCTCGATTTTTGTGTGACTTTCTTTCACTGTTGCATGGGTGTTGGTTCGAGCCAGATGAGTGTGAGGTCTTTCAGAAACTGCTGATCTCCCGTTGGGCTGCAACGATTCGCTAAGACAGCGACTTGATTTGATTCGATTCACAATTCAGACCCTTCGATTCAATTCATTTCGATTTGATTCTGCAATGAAATATAAAGGACAAACAAACCTCGGATTTTAAACTTTAAACATCAGTCAGTTTTAACCGTCCCCACGTACCTGGTTTTTCATAACACTTCCAGTTTTCAATTCGGCGGCACTTATTTCATTTACATCCACGTTGTGTTTTCGCTTTAAATGATTTGCGAGGTTTGTAGTCGCCTCTCCCTTACACTTCATATCAACATAACACGTGCGGCACGTTGCGATGTCCTTCGTGTCTTCTCGAAACCCAAAATGTAGCCAAACTTTCAGTTCAAGATCAGACGAAGGATCTTTAAGCTTGGCTTCCGCCATTTTGGTGCCCAGCAACGGCGTTGCCATGTAACGTATTGGCTACTCTGATTGGACAAGAGCAAGGACCCAAACCAATCAAATTGCACATTTTATTTAGAAGCAAAGCTGTGCTCTATTCTGGCCGATCGCTTTCTCGCATCGATTTAACAACGCAAGTGTGATGGTTTATAAATCAGTAAAAATTGAAATAAAAAATGTCGCTGAATCGAAATGAAAATAGATAGAAATAAATAGAAATTGGGCGGCACGGTGGTGTAGTGGTTAGCGCTGTCGCCTCACAGCAAGAAGGTCCGGGTTCGAGCCCTGTGGCCGGCGACGGCCTTTCTGTGTGGAGTTTGCATGTTCTCCCCGTGTCCGCGTGGGTTTCCTCCGGGTGCTCCGGTTTCCCCCACAGTCCAAAGACATGCAAGTTAGGTTAACTGGTGACTCTAAATTGACCGTAGGTGTGAATGTGAGTGTGAATGGTTGTCTGTGTCTATGTGTCAGCCCTGTGCTGACCTGGCGACTTGTCCAGGGTGTACCCCGCCTTTCACCCGTAGTCAGCTGGGATAGGCTCCAGCTTGCCTGCGACCCTGTAGAACAGGATAAAGCTGCTACAGATAATGAGATAAACAGAAATCTTTGTCGTTGTAACATGTACAACGAAATGAAATTAAAGTGCAGACCTTAAACAGTGCAACATTAAAGGGGAAAAGTTATAAAATACTTTAAAAAGAAAGAATAAAAAACACAGCCACACAATACAAAACATCTAGACGCTTGCAGCATTCAATTCAAATACAGCTACGTGGATCGATAATCGGTACGGCAGGTATGAACTCGATTTTCGGTGCACCGTAGTGAATCGTTGCAGCCCTGATCTCTTGGGGTTTTCACACACAACAGTCTTTAGAGTTTACACAGAATGGTGCAAAAAACATTGAGTGAGTGAGCGACCGTTCTTGTTGATAAGAAAGATCAGAGGAAAATGGCCAGATCGGTTCGAGCTTTTTTGCCAGGAAGGATATAGTAACTCGTAGCAACTCTTTACAACCGTGGTGAGCAGAAAAGCATCTCAGCATGCAACAGAAAACAGAAGAACACATTGGGTTCCAGTCCTGCAGCCAAGAACAGGAGTCTTAGAATCAAGAACAAGTTCCTATTAAAGTGGCCGGTGAGTGTTTGTACTGTATATGAAACTCTATAAGCCTTGTGAGCTGAGATTACCGCAGAAGAGGTTTAACTTGAAAATCATGTCTGTTATTACAGACCTACAAAGACTTTTTTTTTAAGTTCCTGTACAGGTAGTCGTCGACTTGCGACTTATGACTGATCGACTTTACGACCGTCTAGTTATGACTGGTAAGTGTTTCCCAGCTGAGCGTACGACAGTTTCCGCCCCAGCTCCCGGCAGCGCCTCTCACCACGTACAACAGTTTCCGCCCCAGCTCCTGGTTTATCTCATTATCTGTAGCCGCTTTATCCTGTTCTACAGGGTCGCAGGCAAGCTGGAGCCTATCCCAGCTGACTACGGGCGAAAGGCGGGGTACACCCTGGACAAGTCGCCAGGTCATCACAGGGCTGACACATAGACACAGACAACCATTCACACTCACATTCACACCTACGCTCAATTTAGAGTCACCAGTTAACCTAACCTGCATGTCTTTGGACTGTGGGGGAAACCGGAGCACCCGGAGGAAACCCACGCGGACACGGGGAGAACATGCAAACTCCGCACAGAAAGGCCCTCGCCGGCCCCGGGGCTCGAACCCAGGACCTTCTTGCTGTGAGGCGACAGCGCTAACCACTACACCACCGTGCCGCCCCTCCTGGTTTATGAAACGAGCAAATGCTCCCGCCAGCCCGAGCGCTGCAACAGCTGATGATGACGTAGACGACCCACAGCCAAGCACCAGTGATGCCAGCGGTCACTAAATTTTGTATTTTGCTATGTTTTACATTTGTATTTTGGTATGTTTCAAACTAAAATGTTTTCTTTTTTTTCACACCTGTATTTCGTATTTTTTGTTTTGCATATATTAAACGAATTGTACTGTACGCAGTGTAGTGTTTGACTTAAACCAAATAATGAGCCGAGGTAATGAAATAAGAAAATGTTGATAAAATAGGACTTTAAGATGATTACAATATCGTTACACATCACAATATACTTGCGTTCATTTAACATAGGCCGACTTACGACCAGATCGGTTTACGACCGGTCAGTCGTAACTAAACGCAGTCGTACGGTAAGTCAACGACTACCTGTACTTGAAATTAAAACTGATCTACCTGTCGCTTACTAGCGTGGACATCAGTATGATGCGGGGAAAAATCCTGGAGATATTCTCATTTCAGTTTTATTGTTTGTCATGAAGAGCATGATCGTGATTATTCTTGATTGCCTGTTGCCATCATATTGCCTGTTTATTCTATCCACATTCACTAGATATGAGCGATCACGTGCTCTGATTGGCTACTCTACTGCTAGGATATCAGCTCATATACCTACCATGAGTAGAGAAAAACAAAATGGCGGCGCGTTTTGCTGAACCAACCAAGGACGAAATAAAAAAGTAACAAAATATGAAAAGTATTTGATGGTAAGAATGTATTTTTTTAATTTTTCAAGAATTATTATTATTATTATAGCATTTTTCACAAATTGCTCCTGTAATTTCGCCGGTTTGTTTACATTCTAAGCGGAAATTATTTCGTCGGACGTTTTGTATAAAGGTTTTATTTATCGAATTTGCAAAAGATAAAAATAAAAATGCTCCATTTCTTAAAATCCAGTGAATGTGGACAGAGTAAAACAGTTATTCCGCTCAGTCTCGTCGTACATGGCTTATAGCCGGCTATCAGCTCATGTACGACTCGATTTCGTGGAATAGCTGTTTTAATATTTATTTTTGTTCCTAGCCTGGCGTTTCTAATTAAAGAGGGCTACGAAGACAGGATCGTCATCGCTCATGATATCCACACCAAGAACCGACTGACCAAATATGGCGGCCATGGTTATTCCCACATCCTGAAGAATATTGTCCCCAAAATGCTTTCCAGGGGCATCAGCCAAAAGCAGGTGGATAAGATACTGATAGACAACCCCAGGCAGTGGCTCACCTTTAAATAGATCATCTCTCTCTAGCCGCTTTATCAATAGATCTGACATTTAAATCTGATGAAGGAGAAAAACAGTCATGTGATCGTACAGCAAAAGTGTTGTAGTGTAGGAGGAGAAATATCTGCTTGGGATGTTTGGAATCATACAAACATGAGTTTTTACAGCTTTGATAACTAATATGATTTGTGTGTGTGTGTGTGTGAGAGATATTCAGTGAATTGACAGCAGATGCTTCACCTTGGCTATTCAGTCGGTATCTAATTAAGAAAAATCAAAATAGATTTCAAGGCTGTTGTTTTGTAGAAGTCATCAGGGAAAACGGATGGAGTTGATTCATTACGAGCACAATTAAAGACGGGTTTTGGGACATCGTTCAATACTCCAGAGACAAAAATGAACGGAACACCTTTTGATTTCAGACAAATACCTCATGCTAATCATTGTGCCTCAATGAGACATCACGTCAGTGCAACGACTGGGCTTTGATTGTGTTGTTTTTGTTTTTTTTTGTTTGATTGTTTTATTTCTTCATTCAATCCTAATTAAAAATGCAGTCCAACAATGCTGCATTTAATCGCAATAACAGCACTGCAGAGAAATAGCACTTACTTTGCAAAAGCTTTAAGCTTGATTCGGTTAAAGCTAGACGGCCTTTCAGACTTTTCAAGTGTAGATCATAAAAAGAATTTTCCCAGACACCGAATTATTATCTTTGTTTAGTGGACCGAATTCGAATCACAGACTTCCAGTTTTAAGTTTATTTTTTTTTTAATAGAACAATTTATGAATTTAAGGCCATGTGGCCCTAAATTCTCCGCTATTTTTTTTTTTCCTGCTTCACCATGATTTGATACAAGATACTGCGTCATGCATCACGTGGTGGGCTTTCCCCGTTTGCACAAGGCATTGTGGGATACAAATTTGAAACAGGAGAGAAAAATGGAGGACGTGAGTGTGCGAATGAAACGTGAAAGACCGACTACAGTAACGGAAAGAAAGCGAGAAGAAAAGACATTATGTTATATACGAAGGAAAGGAAACGCAGGACCAAGCTAATAAATATCGGCGGTCAGCGAGCACCTCGGTGTGATCAGCTGTTCGTTTAGCGACAGGACGATGGAACTGTCAGTGCACGCTCAAAGGTAAACCTGTAGATGCGCGCACACACACACGGACTTCCTCTGTCTGCTTGACTGCGCGAAGCGAATGATTTCATGCAAGTTATTTGCTTTAATCCCCTCAAATTAAATAACTTCCCAGCCACAGAACAGAACGGCCTGATATTTTGTGAGATATTACAGAAATGAACATGTATCACAATGATCACATTTCAGAGAGAACTAAATTTCACCAATTTTATGAAATCGAAATGCCGTCTAGCTTTAATTTTGACTTTATTCTGAATTTAACAGTAAAATATTAACAATTAATAAAATGTACTTAAAATATATTGGTTTGTGAGATGCAGTTTTAGATTTTAAACCTTATCATTTTATTGCTTTCACTATGCAATATTTTTGATGGAAACACAATGATGTGATACAGTACTGTGCAAAAGTCTTGGCACCTCCTTTTTTTTTTTTGTTTTCAATCCAAGCTTTGTTGTATTTTATGACTTCTGCATTATCGAGTTGGTACAAAAGCATTTTAGAGTTCCAAACATTTGTTTATTTTTTTCAGCACAAAATTAAATATTACAGAAAAATGTTTGTATCTGAGATCTGAGCAGCATGTTCCATTCCATAAGGGATGACTTTCCAGATTAAAAAAGAAAACATAATGAAGGCTGCTGGGTTTTGGTGCAAAATGAAGACGTGAATGTGACAAAGTGTCCAGAAGAACTGTGGCTGGTTCTGTAAGATGCTCAGTAAAACCTACAGCTCATTTCCGCATAAAACTGCACTCACTGGACCTGAGACTACAATTTTTATTTTTTATTTTTAAAGCAAAGGGTCGTCTCACACCAACTACTGACTTTGTTTTATTTATTATGGCTTACTGATTACTGTTTATAATATATTTTTTTTAATTTTGAAACATCTCATTTCATTATTTTTGAGCCATTTTTGTTCTACAGCATTTATTTACATCTCTAAGACTTTTGCACAGTACTGTACATCTGCCTTTTTTTTTAATGAAACAAATGAATTTATATCACTGTGAAACACTGAAGACTTAAATTCAAATAAAGAAATGAAGTAATACAATTTGTGGTGATTTGTAGTCATAGAAATTCAAATAGAATTAAAAAAAAATATTTGTTGACTTGAAACTTGAAATGTTCACCTGTTGCTACACTTGTACTTTCATTATTAGCTCATCCGGCCAACAGGTGATGAGTTTATGCCATCATGTGTTGTCCGTTGTCCGTCCGGCGTCATCCACATTGCAGGTAAATTGCTTCTTCTCTCTGTCCTTCACCGATTTTTATTCTTTTTGGCAGGAAGGTAGGTCTGCCTGGGGTGCATATACGTAGCTTCTACCCAAATTTGCATAATTGCAATTAATAATGAAGATATGGAGTAATTAATCAATCCTTCATGAGCGGTTTTCACACAAATCGCTTCTTCTCCATCAATTCTTCACTGATTTTTATTTCTTTCTGGCATGAAGGTAGGGGTACCTAGGGTGCATATAACTTCTACCCAGATTTGCTTAATTTCAATTATTAACAAGTGTCGCCAGGCAAAATAAAACCTCGCCCGGTATCACTTATGATGAATATGAAGGAAGATATCGCAAAAAAAAAAAAAGGTACTCTATGGATCCATATGGCTACTGCTTATAAATAAAATAGTTTTCTGATCCCATGTCCATACAGTAAATATAGCATATATATATATATATTTACTCTATGAGGCAGTAGAAACAAAAACGAAGCGTAATCCAAAAATGAACAATTTAAAAATCACAGAAGTAAAATATTCCAAGTGTCTGTATTATAATATTATTCTACTCGTACCTCTTACAGTTTTTGAACCTGAAACCTCCGAACCGAGGCTGACATACACACGCTGTCACCATGACCCAAACTCTTATTTCCCGGAAATGGCTCGGCGCTAGAGCTCAGTGGAACACACTTTCCCTCTGTAATAAGCATAAACATGTCTGTAAGTGATTTCTTTAGTCTGGTCCATTTATTTCGAATGGTGAACTGAATTATATACACTCACCGGCCATTTTAATCGGAATACGTGCGTCCGCATCGCCAGCAGTGCACAATTGTTACACTCTTACATATGAGTGTGTGAAGCAGTAGCCACAAAAACCTTGGCCTTGACTGGACGACCCCAAAATGTTGGAGGTTCTATTTGAGACCAATACCCATCGATCCCGAAAGTTTCACAAAGATTGGTCCAGCCGTTTTCCTGTAATATGTTTTACAAAAAACAAAGAAACCCGACCGAAAACAATACCTTGTCCCCTGGTGGACTCCGTCCTGGGTGAGGTAATGAAGTTATGGACTAATTAAACCTTAAAGTGCCATTCCACCATTGGATGTATTCTTTGGCATAAAATACAATATATTTTATGACAACATGACTAGACAGAGAAATCTTTTAGCTTCAAAATGATATATCAAACATAATGTTTTGACAACGACAAGTATATTAATTTTGCGACCAAAGTCACCTACCCTTTTAATTTCCGTGCGGTAGTGAAACGTGATGTCATCGGCAGGTTCCCCTTCTTGTGTACCACGTCACGTGTGACGTGGCACAGATTATCAGCAATGACGGATAGAACGCGATTTCCACTTGTCGATTGCTGTGCCGATATTCACCATCGACCGTCTCCTTTGGGCATCACTTGCTATTTTCCTTCGCTTCTTTTCCGAAGCTGACAATCACGTTCTATCCACCATTGCTGATAATCTGTGCCACGTCACACGTGACGTGGTACACAAGAAGGGGTTATATATTTGATGTATCATTTTGAAGCTAAAAGATTTCTCTGTCTAGTCATGTTGTCATAAAATATATTGTATTTTATGCCAAAAAAATACATCCAATGGTGGAATGGCACTTTAATGTTCAACAGCAGTTCAATGAAAATCGCTTCTTCTCGGTCAATTCCTCACCGTTTTGGATTCTTTCTGGCAAATAGGTTGGTATTCCTAGGTTGTATATCGCTTGTATATATAGCTTGCAACATTTATTGCGCACTTTAGATCGTTCCTTCTGGACTAGACGGGGCCAGAGTGAGCTACGCCATCACTGATGGTCTCATTCGTATTGGTTTTTTTTTTTGTTTTGTTTTTGGCATTATAAAATTTCTCAGGATTGTAGAGGGATCTTTTAGAGTTTGCACTTGGAAGGATGGAACCTTTAGAGAATGTAGACTCATGTAGTCATTTGTTTTTCCAGCCAACTCTCCTGTAATGTGCTTCCTCAGTAACGTGTTAAACAGCATCTTTATCGAACTGCTGCTCGTGCTGCATCACAAGGCAGTGTAACCCACTCAGAGGAACGCACTATCCGCCCTCTTCTGCATACCTGATCTCACAAATACCCCTGATTGGCTTGTGTTGCTGTGATTGACAGGGAGACAGTGTATGCTCCTCCCACCTAAAATCGCACAACCAGTTTTGCTTCCTGAATCGAATCTCCGAGATTCGATTTTGTGAATTCAAGACGAGAAGGCGAATTCTTAAAGTGTTACGAGAAGAGGTATACACTCAAAAAAATGATCCTTAGTCCAGGTAAATATTAAGAAATAGTTACACATAAAATTTAAGTAAAGTTTATAAAACTGAAAATATATTCAATTAAATCATATAAACGCTATTTGAACTGGCCTACTACGAACTATATCTAAGCAAATCATGTATACTTTACTTGAGATCTCGTAGGGACTGACATGCACATCACACTCCCGCACAGTAGATGGCAGGTGGCAACATTTTCAGTCATTGTGTCAAACTTCTTCCTACTAAATCGTGACCTTATTGGTACAAATAATTATATTTAAAATTTCAGAAACACGATATGTGAAATTCATGTCACAATTCAAGTGGAATCAAAAAATCATTTTAATTTCACCATTGACTCATGGGGGTGTCATGGCTTAGGTGGATAAGGCGCCATACCATAAATCCGGGGACCCGGGTTTGATTCCGACCCGAGGTCATTTCCTGATCCCTCCCCGTCTCTTTCTCCTGCTCATTTCCTGTCTCTACACTGTCCTATCCAATAATAAAGCCAAAAAAAAATCTTTAAAAAAACATTGAGTCCATTTATCCACATAAGGTTTATTTAAAAAAAAATCTATAACCATTATGTAATTTATTTGCATTACCTTAACGTGGCTGAAACGTGTACCATAAAGCTCGGCATTTACTTAAAGTTTATGTGATAGAATTACATGGAAAATTGTCATGTGATTAAATTACATAAAGTCTATTTTTTAGGGTCAATTATTTTTTTGAGTGTAAGGAATAACAAAATGGCGCTCACCCCATGAGTCATCTTGACTTGGTTCTCGTCTCGTGCCATAGCTAGACACAGATGACCTGCTGCCCTTTATGTGACCCATAATAAATAACACTTTGCAAGATCAGCGGTGGAGATGCGTCTTTTATTTATTTTAGTGTAGATTGTACAATGTTTATGATATCCAATAATAATAATAAAGCAATACAAATGAGGTACAGCAAATCAATGTTGGCATAACTCAACCGTTTTTACTTTAAGTAGTTTCTCTTTAATAAAATTCAAACTGAAGCTCATCAGAAGTGTGATCACTGTCACAAATAATGCGATTGATCGCATGTTACTCAACAAACACACACAGCATGACTACTTAACCCTTTTTTCCCCATACCTCACAGTGATTCGTCTAAAATCTAACCGGTGAGATGAAGTCATCACATGCTTAAGGTCACTCCAGCCAACTGACCTTGTCACTACTGACCCAATGCCACAAAATGAACCTTTTTAAAAGATTTCAGGCATTACGCAGTCATAACCGTCTTGTCCAGCTTTAAGGACGATAACTTTTAATCACAAGTGAACACTGTAATTGCGTGATGTAACTGCATTTATTCGCAGCGTTTCCTTTCGTTATGTCTCTGAGTGAACAAACCAGGCAGCTTAGCTTTCAAGTCCTGTCACGTATTAATCGGCGTAAATCATGAACCCAGAGAACGTGCTGTATTTGTTGTTGTTCCCTCCGTGAGCTTTGCCGCCATCCAGCTTGATGTAGATCTCGTCTCCAGGCTCCAGGTGTAACACCACGCTGTTGCTGGCGTAGTCATAGTTCTGATCTGCATCCTGAGCGATAGCGCTTGCCCTCACCTAAAGGAAAAAAAACATGAAATGATACACAACTGCTGTTGTTTTTAGTGGAAAGTTTTACAACATTGTCCTGGATTACAGTATGTATTATTTTGCATTACGTTAAAGGAACAGTCCACCGTACTTCCATAATGAAATATGCTCTTATCTGAATTGAGACGAGCTGCTCTGTACCTGTCCGAGCTTTGCGCGACCTCCCAGTCAGTCAGACGCAGTCAGACGCGCTGTCACTCCTGTTAGCAATGTAGCTAGGCTCAGTATGGCCAGTGGTATTTTTTGGGGCTGTAGTTAGATGCGACCAAACTCTTCCGCGTTTTTCCTGTTTACATAGGTTTATATGACCAGTGATATGAAACAAGTTCAGTTACACAAATTGAAACGTAGTGATTTTCTATGCTATGGAAAGTGCGCACTATAATGACAGGCGTACTAACACCTTCTGCGCGCTTCGGCAGCGCATTGATATCTGAGCTCCGTATCAATGCGCTGCCGAAGCACGCAGAAGGTGTTAGTACGCCTGTCATTATAGTGCGGACTTTCCATAGCATAGAAAATCGCTACGTTTCAATTTGTGTAACTGAACTTGTTTCATGTCACTGGTCATATAAACCTATGTAAACAGGAAAAACGCGGAAGAGTTTGGTCGCATCTAACTACAGCCCCAAAAAATACCATTTGCCATGCTGAGCCTAGCTACATTGCTAACAGGAGTGACAGCGCGTCTGACTGACTGGGAGGTCACGCAAAGCTCGGACAGGTACGGAGCAGCTCGTCTCAATTCAGATAAGAGCATATTTCATTATGGAAGTACGGTGGACTGTTCCTTTAACGGTATTTAGTAGACGCTCTTATCCAGAGCGACGTACAACATACCCAGAGCAGCCTGGGGAGCGGTTAGGGGTTAGGAGACTTGCTGAAGGGCACTTCAGCCATTCCTGCTGGTCTAGGGAATTGAACTGGTGACCTTTTGATCCCAAAGTTGCTTTGCTAACCATGAGATCATGGCTTCCCCCCCATTATTGTAATGCGTTCTGAGATTTTAGTAAACATCTAATAAGTTTCAGTAAATTACAGAAACTTTAGTTGTTTTTGTGTTGATGATGAGCTGGAGATACTTTTATTTATATGTTACGGGATATTTGTGTCGGTTCATGCTTCAGTACGATACACTCTATGCTAATGCTAGTTCATTTGCATTTACATGTAATGTGAAGCAAAGCTTCCTTGAACTGGAAAATTGCACCGTTTTGTACAGCTGTACAGTTTACAACAGCGGCTGATGAGCCATTTTCCTTATTGCTGGGGTGATACAGTACCATCACAGGTACTTTTCTTCTTCTGAGCCGTTAAAAGATATCTTTCAGCTGGAAACGTGGATATACACTCACTGGCCACTTTATTAGGAACACCCATACACCATACCTGCTGTTTTATGTCGTTATCTAATCAGCCGATCCCTTGACGGCAGCACAATGCAGATACAAATCAAGAGCTTCAGTTATTAATTTTCACTTCATTCAAACACCAGAATGGGGAATCTCACAGTGAAGTGGGACTGACTTTCACTGTGGCACGGGTGTTGGTTTGAGCCAGACGGACTGGTTTGAGTGTTTCGGAAACTGCTGAGAAATCTCCTGGAGTTTTCAAACATAAGTCTCTAGAGTTTATACCGAATGGTGCAAAAAACAAAAAATATCAAGTGAGTGAGGGACAGTTCTGTGGGTGGAAACAAACACCTTGTTGATGAGAGAGGTCAGAGGAAAATGGACAGTGCTGAATTTCCCTGAGTTTCCTAAAAGCATCGTAACACACAGATCATCATTAAATGGTAGAGCGAGCAGCACAATGAACACTACTTAAGATGCTCTTAGTGTTAAGAGGCTTTTGGGAAACCCACCACAGATTGGTTCGAGCTGCTTTTTTTTTTTTTTTTACCAGGAAGGATATAGTAACTCATAGCAACTCTTTACAACCCTGGTGAGCAGAAAAGCATCTCAGCATGCAACAGCAGGAAGCTTAGAATCAAGAACAAGCTCCTATTAAAGTGGCCGGTGAGCGTAATGTGCATTTAAAAAAATGAAATAAGGTGCATAAAGATTATTAGTAGCATAATCTTAGAGGTGCAAAAGGTCCGTCCGTCCATCCATCTGTTATCTGTATAGCCGCTTATCCTGTTCTACAGGGTCACAGGCAAGCTGGAGCCTATCCCAGCTGACTATGGGCGAGAGGCGGGGTACACCCTGGACAAGTCGGCTGACACATAGACACAAACAACACTCACATTCACACCGATGGTCAATTTAGAGCCACCAATGAGCCTAACCTGCATGTCTGTGAGGGAAACCGGAGCACCCGGAGGAAACCCATGCAGACACGGAGAGAGCATACAGACTCCACACAGAAAGGCCCTTGTCGGCTGCTGGGCTCGAACCCAGGACCTTCTTGCTGTGAGGCGACACCGTGCTGCCCGGTGCAAAAAGTACCACCCTTTTTTTTTTTTTCTTCCTGAGAGTGCTCCATGGTGAGGTGGTTTATATGAAGGTGTGTGTGTGTGTGTGTGTGTGTGTGGTCTTCCTTTACATGTACAGTCAGATTTCAGAAATTATTATTATTATTATTATTATGATGGGCGGCACGGTGGTGTAGTGGTTAGCGCTGTCGCCTCACAGCAAGAAGGTCCTGGGTTTGAGCCCCGGGGCCGGCGAGGGCCTTTCTGTGTGGAGTTTGCATGTTCTCCCCGTGTCCGCGTGGGTTTCCTCCGGGTGCTCCGGTTTCCCCCACAGTCCAAAGACATGCAGGTTAGGTTAACTGGTGACTCTAAATTGAGCGTAGGTGTGAATGTGAGTGTGAATGGTTGTCTGTGTCTATGTGTCAGCCCTGTGATGACCTGGCGACTTGTCCAGGGTGTACCCCGCCTTTCGCCCGTAGTCAGCTGGGGTAGGCTCCAGCTTGCCTGCGACCCTGTAGAAGGATAAAGCGGCTAGAGATAATGAGATGAATGAGATGAGATTATTATTATTATTATTACCTGGCTATTTTTGCACAAATCAGCCCACATGCTCGTACCGTCGCCTCCCCGCATGAGCACGTGGTACACAAAGAAATAGATTCCCGGGATGGAGCAGGTGAATTTGCCGGTGGACGGGTCGTAGTGGTTGCCCAGGTTAGTGACCACATCGTCGAACTTGAGCACCTCATAACCTTCGTGCTGCTTCTTGAGCCCGGCGTAAAACGCGACTTTGGGTACCGTGGTGTACGTGGCCGCGTTAACGACGCCGCCGCTCACCCCGATCGCTCCCGGGGGTCCGGGTAACCCGGGCGGTCCTGGATTCCCGACTTTTCCCGGCGGGCCAGGTGGTCCAGGTGGCCCTTGGTCACCCTTCGGGCCAATGCGCCCCGTGCGTCCCGGTTCTCCTTTCGGACCGCGGAGAAAAGTGGTCGGAGGCTGGATGGAGCGCGGGTCGTTCCCGGTGGCGCGCGCCGGCGGCTTGATGGTGCCGTAGGGATCGCAGATCATCCTGCAGGCACTGAGCGTCTCATAGCGCGCGTCCGCTCCGGCCGCGTTCACCAGCACCGGGATCAGGATGACCAGCACGAGCACCATGGCCACGCCGAGGATGCCGGCCGCGACCGTGCGCGTCCTCGCGCCCAGCCCGGACAGCGACGGGCGGCCCTCGCGCTGCGTTTTGCGCGCTATCTTGCTCGTGCACACGCAGTGATAGATAGATAGATAGATAGATAGATAGATAGATAGATAGATAGATAGATAGATAGATAGACTATCTTTCAGCTGGATGAATCAGCGCGTGCTCTCAAGGTGCGTAATCACGACTTAATTATGCTGTGAAGGGAAGCAGAAAGAAGAGAGGAAAGCACATGTCTTCAAAGTGAGGGAGGTGGAGGAAAAGTGAGAGATAAACAAAAAGAGAGGGAGACAAGAGAAGAGACGGTGAGAAGACAGAGGGAGGGGGAGGGAGAGAGCATGTTTTACCAATAGCTTGATTTTGATTGTGAAGGTTTAACTCATCAGTGCCTTGGAAATGATCCACCAGAATTAATTCCCATAATAAAATGGAGTTCTTCCTACAAACTTCCAACTCAATTAGCAAGTCCTTCCTTCCTTTCTTCCTTGCTTACAAATCGCTCTAAGCATTTTAAAATACATATTTAGAATAGAGTAACACAAATATTAAAGGTGCCATATGTAATTCTCAGACATGTTCCTAGATCTGTAATACTTCCCTGACTTCAAAGATACCTTAGCAAAATTGTGATTTGCAACATGGCCATGCAATGGATTGCACCACATGCTTCTCCAGCCCAGACACCTCCACCACCGTCTCCACTACCAGCCAAAGCAAAGCTGCTCAGCTCCACCCCGTTTCCCCAAAAAAACAATCCAAGGTTGTACAGAGAAACATTAGCTTGTGCAGAGACGATGTTCCACAATCCATCCATCCATTATCTGTAGCCGCTTATCCTGTTCTACAGGGTCGCAGGCAAGCTGGAGCCTATCCCAGCTGACTACGGGCGAAAGGCGGGGTACACCCTGGACAAGTTGCTAGGTCATCGCAGGGCTGACACACAACCATTCATACTCACATTCACACCTACGGTCAATTTAGAGCCACCAGTTAACCTAACCTGCATGTCTTTGGACTGTGGGGGAAACCGGAGCACCCGGAGGAAACCCATGCGGACACGGGGAGAACATGCAAACTCCGCACAGAAAGGCCCCCATCGGCCACTGGGTTCGAACCAGAACCTTCTTGCTGTGAGGCAACAGTGCCGCATGTTCCACAATATTACATTTAATTGTAAACAAATTAAAAATATGTCTTTCTTTAATAAACAAAAAAATGCTAGCATTAGCAAGTTAATGTAAGGACAGCAAGCGCAAAATGTTTTTGCACAGCATGTTGTCTCATGGGGCGACACAGTGGTGTAGTGGTTAGCGCTGTCGCCTCACAGCAAGAAGGTCCGGGTTTGAGGCCCGTGGCCGGTGAGGGCCTTTCTGTGCAGAGTTTGCATGTTGTCCGCGTGGGTTTCCTCCGGGTGCTCCGGTTTCCCCCACAGTCCAAAGACATGCAGGTTAGGTTAACTGGTGACTCTAAATTGACCGTAGGTGTGAATGTGAGTGTGAATGGTTGCTTGTGTCTATGTGTCAGCCCTGTGATGACCTGGCGACTTGTCCAGGGTGTACCCCGCCTTTCACCCGTAGTCAGCTGGGATAGGCTCCAGCTTGCCTGCGACCCTGTAGAACAGGATAAAGCGGCTAGAGATAATGAGATGAGAGGTTGTCTCATCAGTAGGGCAGAGCAAGGAGACTTGGGACAGTCTGTATTCCCATAAACTAATTTCAACCAATCAGGTTTTAGATTCCTTCAGAAGTTAGACCTTGTCCCTTAGAGTAACTGACTTCCTTTGGAGACACGAAGCTGGACATTGCAGTAAGGTTTGTAGCAGTTCAATATTTTTATCAACCAAAACTTGTATTTTCTACTTCGCTTCCACCTCCATTCTATGGTGTAATGTACGCTGGTGAATTGGAGATTTGCTCAGAAATAGAGTATGTAGACTAGAGTGACCAGATATGGTATAATTTATTAAACTTAAATTCTGAGGAAAAACATTTTAAGGAATTTTTTTTTCAAAATGTCCAGATGGGGAGAGTTAGGACAGTTCATCATGTTACAAGTTTTTTTCTTGTGGTTTACAAATATAAAATTGTTGTTAAAAATGTGGGCGTGTCCCTATGACGATTAATCTTATTTCATTCCTTCTTGAGAATGGAAATGTTTTGTCTCGTCAGGTTTTGGGTAAACTGACATTTTTCTATCGCTGTACCCAGGGCCGTCGACAGGGGGGGACAACCGTGTATTTTGTCCCGGGCCCAGGCATGAGGGGGGGGCCCAGAACTAGTCCCTCATGAAGATGCCATTAATCATTCTGTTTCATTTCAAAATGTGTTGATTTGGGGGAGAAAAATGTGCTATATTTGCATTCAATTAATGATTTCTGGTTCTTTTGCCTTTATTGTCTTCGAAAATAGATTCAAGAACCCACCTACCACCCCTAATGCAGAAATGGTTTGGTCTTTGATTAAGGCGCCAAATAACACGGCACTATTCCATCATAACGCTTCGACAATAAGCGTGCGAGCCTGTTTGCCAACATGCACAAGTCAGGAGCAAATAAAAGAAAAGAGAAAAAGAGATGAAGAAGCCAAGAGCCTCAGGGGCTCACTGCATAGATATTTTAGAAAAGATTCAGATGATGCAGCTGAGACAGGTAAGACACAGAGAACTTTTTTCCAGCCCCGTAATGTAACCCCAGCACGCGCGACGCGCCATTCATAATTATAAAGTAGGGGATAGCAGGGTACACTGAGTGAACACTGAAATGCACAGGGCATTGAATTATTTCATAAACATATCGGTTTAATAACACTGTGTTGCATATATCTCAATGAAGCAAAGAATAGCACATTGGCCCGCAATCATATCCAAATGTTTTAGGCACGCTTGCTGAGCTGCGCTGAGCTGGACTCCGGTTAGCTGAAAGCCCGTGGAACGCTGCCTCTTGTTAATTAAACCTTATTTTGTTGGAAATCATCCCGTGTAGATACGACGGCATGTGAAATTGCCAGCTAGATAGAGTTTAATGTAACGAATGGGCTATAAATGGGGTGTTTTGAGGTTAGTCTGTTGCAAAACATTAAACTTTCGCTTAGACTGGATACTCTTCAAACAATTCCCTTGCTCAAGTGAAAAATGATAGGTATGAAAAGCGCAATTAATGAAAGTAGCCTAATAAGCCCTAAATGAATAAAACAACCTCTGTTTTATTGTTGTTGCTTACACGTTAAGATTTTGAAATCTTCTCGGTCCAGTTCTATATCCAGGGAACGTTGTAATCCTTTTGGTTTATCCGTAATAAACGTGTCAGCCCCCAGGTCAGATAGGCTAATGTTACGTGGTTGGGAGGGTGTCAATTTTTTTTTTGTAACATTCTGAATCGAGTACGGAAAGGACGTTTGTGAAAATCAAGACAAAAAAATACACTGAAAAACTCACTGTACACATCACTAGTGGCACACACGGACTGGCCATTGGGAGTAGCGGGAGTTTTCCCGGTGGGCCGGTGGTTCAGTGTGAGCCGGCGGAGAAAAAAAAAAAAACAGTTGCGCGCTGGCCTTTAATATGATAAGCAATGTTAACAGTTTCTTTAAGAAACTGTTAACATTGCTTATTACAGTTGCACGCTGGCCTTTAATATGATAAGCAATGTTAACAGTTTCTTAAACTGTTAACATTGCTTATATTAAAGGCCAGTGCGCAACTGTTTTTTTTTTTTTTTTTTTCTCCGCCGGCCCACACTGAACCACCGGCCCACCGGGAAAACTCCCGCTACTCCCGATGGCCAGTCCGTGTGTGACTAGTGGTGATGCTTCTATGTTCAGATTTCGGGAAAGCCATAACTCCGTTCTCATTGAGGCCCAATTCCATCCCGTAAACAATCATTTTGGTTTATCAACTACCTGCGCTCAAACATGTCACAGGAGAGGCTCAATGGGCTGGCTATGCTCTCTATAGAGCGCGAACTTGCAAAGAAGCTGGACTTCAATGACCTTATTGACGACTTTGCCACAGCAAAAGTCCGGCGCATTGCATTTCGCACCTGAATAGTTGCAGACTAAGGAAATGTTCAAACTGTAAATATGTTGAAATGTTGAAATAAAATGGTTGACTGTTATAATGGGCTTGGAATACCTGTTATTTAAGGGTTGGAGTGAATGGAGACTGTGAAAAGAGGGGTTGGGTGTGGGTGGTTGCTGTGTGGCGATGTGCGTGCGCGCGTATGTGTGTGTGTGTGTGTGGGGGGGGCACTCAGATTATTTGGGGGGGGGGCCCACTCAGATTATTTTGTCCCGGGCCCAGCCAAAGCTGTCAACGGCCCTGGCTGTACCAGCATCATGCGTTCATTCATACAGTTCATACGGTATGTAACGAGTTTTGACAATAAATGAAAATTAAACCTGTAGGATTAAGCTCGGTATTTTATTTTTGTCCCAAGCCTCCCAACATAATGTCCTATATCTCTCCACAATAAATAATAACAGAAAAAGTGAAGCCTGAAGGCCAGTATATGTGATAAGCTGAGAAACTGATGTTGTGGTAAGAGGGTAGCGTAAATACTCTCTAATGCAATATGAGACAGGAATGTGATGCTACCTGCAAAGAATTTCACACAATCTGCAAAAGCTGAAAACTCGTCCCAAGTGTCCCCGCTCTCCCCTATAATTGAGATTCAGATTCACCTGAGAGGAAAGTGGTGTTGCAAAACAAGAAGTGCATGAATGCTCATACTTTTGAACATACACCCACGACCACTCACAAACACACCCTCTGAGTCAATGATCACTTGTGGCCTGCCTTGTCCTCTCCAGCTGGCATGTGCAGTCGTTTACTCAGTGCATTTGGACGTTTAGCGCAGATCATGAGTCACATGGTATGTTCAGATGAACAGCCGTGTATCAACCTGGCCTCTGAAAACAAGCTGCAACTTTTTCACTTTAGAGCAGCATTTCATGTCAAAGATCCTAAATGTGTTTGTCTTTTTCAGTCCGAACTGCAGAAAAACGCCTTTAAATTTGATGTATTTGGAGGACTCACTTATCCAGAGTGGATTACAGGGAAAGCAGACTCTAGCTTTCTGGGGAGTGACAGATCCAAAGTTCATGCCTCATGACAACTGCTGCCATAATAACACATAAAGACCACGCCTCTTTGACTGGGACTGACAGGTACAAAGGCCACACCTCTTAAACAGTCAGGCACAAAATACAAACCTCTTTCACTGGGACTGACAGACACAGGGGCCACACCTCCTTCACTGGGAATGACAGGCAGTGAGGCCGCACCTTCAAGGGAAATGATAGATACAGGGGCAGCGCCTCCTTCAATAGGAATGACAGACACAATGGCCACGCCTCCTTCACTGGGACTGACAGACACAGGGGCCACTCCTCCTTCACTGGGGCTGACAGTCAGTGAGGCCACGCCTCCTTCACTGGGACTAACAGACACGGGGCCACTCCTCCTTAACTGGGGCTGACAGACACAAGGCCACTCCTCCTTCACTGGGGCTGACAGGCAGTGAGGCCACGCCTCCTTCACTGGGACTAACAGATACAGGGCCACTCCTCCTTCACTGGGGCTGACAGACACAGGGCCACACCTCCTTCACTGGGAATGACAGGCAGTGAGGCCACGCCTCCTTCACTGGAAATGACAGCTACAGGGGCCACACCTCCTTCAATGGGAATGACAGACAATGGCCATGTCTCCTTCACTGGGACTAACAAACACGGGCCATGCCTCCTTCACTGGAATTGACAGACACACGGGCCACACCTCCTTCACTGGGAATGACAGGCAGTGAGGCCACGCCTCCTTCACTGGAAATAACAGATACAGGGGCAATGCCTCCTTCAGTGGGAATGACAGACACAATGGCCACGCCTCCTTCACTGGGACTGACAGACACAGGGGCCACTCCTCCTTCACTGGGGCTGACAGTCAGTGAGGCCACGCCTCCTTCACTGGGACTAACAGACACAGGGCCACTCCTCCTTAACTGGGTCTGACAGACACAAGGCCACTCCTCCTTCACTGGGGCTGACAGGCAGTGAGGCCATGCCTCCTTCACTGGGACTAACAGATACAGGGCCACTCCTCCTTCACTGGGGCTGACAGACACAGGGCCACGCCTCCTTCACTGGGAATGAAAGGCAGTGAGGCCACGCCTCCTTCACTGGGACTAACAGAGACAGGGCCACTCCTCCTTCACTGGGGCTGACAGACACAGGGCCACGCCTCCTTCACTGGGGCTGACAGACACAGGGCCACGCCTCCTTCACTGGGGCTGACAGACACAGGGCCACGCCTCCTTCACTGGGGCTGACAGACACAGGGCCACGCCTCCTTCACTGGGGCTGACAGACACAGGGCCACGCCTCCTTCACTGGGGCTGACAGACACAGGGCCACGCCTCCTTCACTGGGGCTGACAGACACAGGGCCACGCCTCCTTCACTGGGGCTGACAGACACAGGGCCACGCCTCCTTCACTGGGGCTGACAGACACAGGGCCACGCCTCCTTCACTGGGGCTGACAGACACAGGGCCACGCCTCCTTCACTGGGGCTGACAGCCAAACTGTGTAGTTTGAACAAATTGTGTTCACCTTCCCACATCAAAAATATAAGTTTACATGTTTCATTTGAACACCTCATGAGGCGCAAGAGGAGAAAACAGATGAGGCTTTGTTGTTTTTAACTGGGAAATAACATGTCTTTTGAGGTTTTGAATAAAACATACCGAGACATAAACCGTCTCAGAAATGACTCACTGGAAATTTTCCCTTATGGTAATGTGCTCAGACGCCGTCAATCTGCAGCCGATCTGTTGTCAGTTCTTAAGGGCCCTCACATGAAATATGCATGACGTCCATGCCGTTTGTAAAACAAAGCGTACGGATTGAAGTAAGCTGACAACACTGATAAACAGCTCCAGGGGAGCGTAGAGCATTTGATTTGATCAGTCAACCCGTAACAATGTTAACTAAACTGAAATATCGCTTATTATTTATCATTTAAGATGCTCCAAATGCTACCAGTGTGTTACTCGATTAAACCTGGATCATGTTCTGCGCTTTTACTTCTTCAATGGCATGTGGATCATCACCTCCTGGTTACCTGCTGTTCCCTGATGACTGTGTTTCTATTGAAGTCATAGTTGTGAGGTTTCTCACCCCGGTGCGTGTGCCAAGCCAGAACGCAGAGCCCGGGCACAGATGAGACTGGAGGAAGAGTAGGTGTGAGCACACCATCACCCCCTCAAAGCATGTCCTCCTACTGGTACTGGGCTGCCACTCTCTCCTGCTGAACGATGACTTACTACTCTTATACAACACTACTGAAATAAACGTGTGTGTGTGTGTGTGTGTGAGATGAAATATATTCTGAAAAGCAGGAATAAAATCTCACATTTGGATTCACTTGTCAGTCCAGTCACTTGCTATGCTGTTTCATGGCCTAAGGTTATTTCTTTCTTTATTTATTTAAAATAAATGAAGCAGCTTAACACCAGTACAACATCTGTTTGAGCGATCAAACTCCTCCCCTCTGAGTGAGTGTGTGTGTGTGTGTGTGTGTTAAAAACGCAGTGCTGCTATATGAATCTATTTAGTGCTCTGATATCCATATACAAATATTTTTTATTCTATCCCCATTCACTGGATATGATCAGTCGTGCGCTCTGATTGGCTACTCTACTAGGATATCAGGAATATACCATGAGTAGAGAAAAACAAAATGGCAGAGCGTGTTGCTGAACCAACCGAGGATGAAATAAAAACTCTACTCGAAAACAAAGCCCAAAAAATACAAAAAATAGCAACAAAATATGGAATGAAAGTGATGGAAAGAATGCATCTTTTTTATTTTTCAAGAATTATTGTTATTATTATTATTATTATTATTATTATTATCGCATTTTTCACAAATTGCTCGTGTCATTTCACCGGTTCGTTTACATTTTAAGCGGAAACGATTTTGTACAACGTTTTATTCATTGAATTTGCAAAAAATAAAACTAAAAATGCTCTGTTTCTCAAAATCCAGTGAATGTGGATAGAATAAAACAGTTATTCCACTCAACTCATTGTACATGGATTATAGCTGACTCGGTGCTACGCGCCTCATCAGCTCTCAGCTCATGTATGACTTGATTTCATGGAATAACTGTTAAATGTATTTGGATTTAAATCTGAAGTGGGTGTGGCCTAAATAATTTTTTTTAAACACTGGGGAAAACTCAGATGTAGAAAGCAGTGTCAGCATGGTGTGTGAAGTTTGGCTCTGACAGTTCCTCAACCTCAGCTTAGAGGTCTGCGCAGGTCGGATTTTTCAGTCCCACTCCCGCCCGCATTGTGCAGTCCCGCTCCCGCCCACGCCCGCAAAGAATTATGATTTTAAGTCCCGCTCCCGCCCACGCCCACAAAAAAATTATGATTTTCAGTCCCGCTCCCGCCCGCTATATTTTGTCCCGCCCGCAAATCCCACGTGATGCAGACGTTCGCGTTATTTCTCAGGAAAGTTCTTGTCTTGACACAGCGTGATGGTGCCCCGCCCCCTACTTTGAATGGATTTGAGCATAAATATCTATAGCTCACGTTCACGTTTGTTATTATTTACCTTGTTTCTGAATTCAGCATGTAGTGTCTCTAATAATAATAATAATAAGTGCTGTCAAGCAATTAAAATATTTAATCGCAAATCGTACATTTTTATCATATGAGAAACCATTGTAATTTTCTGATCAGCATAAAAAAGTGAATGGGCTTACTTTGTACTAATGTTTTTCCTTCCTGTAATATGCAAATTTGGCCGCCTCTGATTGGACAGCCAAATTTGCATATTACAGGAAGGATTTCTGGGATAGCATTGAGTCAAGCCTACCGTCACTGTGTAATCTGTCTCTCTGATTAGAGTTGTAGACTAACGCAAGCAGTAAATCACTTCACAGTTCTCTTGCTAGCTGGGTGTGAACTGCGAGTCATTAGAGTGATCAAAGGATTTCCTGTTAGGGTGATCAATGGCAAATTTAAGATGCCATTCCTCACTTAATCTGACTCTCTCTGCAAATTTAGGCATCTTAAAATGTTTTTATTAATGCCAAATAAAATATCCAGCACAAATTATATGATAGACATAAATTAATAATTTATAAATTTGATTTCAAACACGTTTTTAGTTAGTGGGACTGCAGCTTATCACCGCTCCCGCCCGCGCTGCATATGTGCACTCCCGCCCGCGCACGCATATGTGCACTTCCGGTCCCGCCCGCGCTGCATATGTGCACTCCTGCCCGCGCACGCATATGTGCACTTCTGGTCCCGCCCGCGCTGCATATGTGCACTCCCGCCCGCGCTGCATATGTGCACTCCCGCCCGCGCACGCATATGTGCACTCCCGCCCGTGCACGCATATGTGCACTTCCGGTCCCGCCCGCGCTGCATATGTGCACTTCCGGTCCCGCCCGCGCCCGCAATGAGCTTTCAAAATTTGTCCCGTGCCGCACTGCTTTGCGGCGGGTCCTGCGAGTCCCGCGGGAGTGCAGGGCTCTACCTCAGCTACATCGCTCCAGTTCAGAACGAGTCTCAACTAGAGATTATTTTATCATACTCGAGTAGTTATAATATTTACACTACCGTTCAAAAGTTTGGGGTCACTTTGAAATGTCCTTATTTTTGAAAGAAAAGCACTGTTCTTTCCAATGAAGATCACTTTAAACTAATCAGAAATACAGTCTATACATTGCTAATGTGGTAAATGACTATTCTAGCTGCAAATGTCTGGTTTTTGGTGCAATATCTCCATAGGTGTATAGAGGCCCATTTCCAGCAACTCTCACTCCAGTGTTCTAATGGTACAATGTGTTTGCTCATTGCCTCAGAAGGCTAATGGATGATTAGAAAACCCTTGTACAATCATGTTAGCACAGCTGAAAACAGTTGAGCTCTTTAGAGAAGCTATAAAACTGACCTTCCTTTGAGCAGATTGAGTTTCTGGAGCATCACATTTGTGGGGTCGATTAAATGCTCAAAATGGCCAGAAAAATGTCTTGACTATATTTTCTATTCATTTTACAACTTATGGTGGTAAATAAAAGTGTGACTTTTCATGGAAAACACAAAATTGTCTGGGTGACCCCAAACTTTTGAACGGTAGTGTATTTGTGTGATATTTTCTAACGAACAAAGTTGTTTTTCTTTTCCAAAGCATAAACAAACTTGGAGTGTAATTAAAACCACCATGAACCTGGCCAGGCAGTTACTAAGGATGAATGAATGACTGAACATGCAAAAAGTGCAGCATTGCAGCACCGTCGTCTTTCTTTGTCTCTGTTTTTGTATCCGTTTAGTACGTATTATCTGTTCATTCATTATTAGCTCATCCAGCCGACAGGTGATGAGTTTATCCCGTCATGTGTTGTCTGTTGTCCGGCGTCATCCACATTTCACAAAAATTGCTTCTTCTCTCTCAATTCTTCACCGATTTTTATTCTTTTTGGCAGGAAGGTAGGTCTGCCTAGGGTGCATATATGTAGTTTCTACCCAAATTTACATAATTGCAATTAATAATGGAGTAATTAATCAATCCCAAAAGAGCAGTTTCCACACAAATCACTTCTTCTTCCTCAATTCTTCACCGATTTTGATTCTTTCTGGCGTGAAAGTAGGGGTACCTAGGGTGCATAGAACTTCTACCCACATTTGCGTCATTACAATTATTAACGGAGTTACAGACTAATTAAGCCTTAATGAGCAGTTCATCAAAAAAAAAAAATCGCTTCTTCTCTGTCAATTCCTCGCCGTTTTGGATTCTTTCTGGCAAATAGGTCAGCATTCCTAGGGTGGATATCGCTTCTATATATAGCTTGCAACATTTATTACATAAGGTGGTCCACTTTAGATCGTTCCTTCTGGACTAGACAGAGCTGGAGTGAGCTACGCCACCAATGAACGGTCTCGTTTCTTCAATGATATTTTGATACTGACTGATGAGGTCACTTTGAAAGTGATACCTGTTAATTAAGTTATACAGTGAAAGAAATTTATGAATTAAATCACTAGAACGCCCTTAAAACAGATGCTAGTTGACTATATACATAGCAGGTTTCTGTTATTTGGATGCTAAAAACTCAACCCTGTTACTTTCAACCCTGTTGCTCAGTTAACAGCAAAATGCAGCCAGTAGTAGCCAAGAAATCTTGTAGAAAGAAAGAAAGAAAGAAAGAAAATTAGATGCATGTTTCATGTTTCTTAAATACATTAGATGCATCATTATTTGGTTTAATTATAAAATAATAATAACTAGATAGAAACTGTGACTAAAGTCACAGTAATTTGTGCTAGCTGTTACAAACCGGGACGTCTGGTCACCGTACTCTATAGATCTGGAATGGTAAGAGATAGAGAACGACGTTTAGTGAGGAAAAGTTGTGCCCTATCGCCCTGAACAAAATTTAAAAAAAAAACTGATTGAAAAAAATCATGAAAATTGACAGAGTTATAAATGATTGAAAAAAGCCCGTTTTTCATGGATCATTCCGGATCAGTGATCCAGATCAGCACCAAAAGTCATAGCAATGTAATTCAGCCTAGAGGTATTCTTCATGTGAAATTTGATGATTGGTTGAAAACTGAGGGAGAAATAGCGTCCTAGAAACATAATAATAATAATGGGCGGCATGGTGGTGTAGTGGTTAGCGCGGTCGCCTCACAGCAAGAAGGTCCGGGTTCGAGCCCCGTGGCCGGCAAGGGCCTTTCTGTGCGGAGTTTGCATGTTCTCCCCGTGTCCGCGTGGGTTTCCTCCGGGTGCTCCGGTTTCCCCCACAGTCCAAAGACATGCAGGTTAGGTTAACTGGTGACTCTAAATTGACCGTAGGTGTGAATGGTTGTGTGTCTCTATGTGTCAGCCCTGTGATGACCTGGCGACTTGTCCAGGGTGTACCCCGCCTTTCGCCCGTAGTCAGCTGGGATAGGCCCCAGCTTGCCTGCGACCCTGTGGAACAGGATAAAGTGGCTAGAGATAATGAGATGAGATGAGATGAATAATAATAATAAAGTAGAAAGATCCTGAGTGAGTGTAATAGTTTGTGCCAGCGCTGCTATCACAAATAAATAAAAAACAAAGGATCATGTTTTAGAGTTACAAACTCTAAGTGGCACAGCAATCGTGGCCTCAACCAATGAGATGCTCGTCTATGTTATTTTATTTAATTTTGATTAAATGTCATGGTTCACAGTTATACTCAAAGCGTCTCCTGGCTTTGCAATGTTTATCTCTTCCATCACATCTCACTTTGGTATTTTGGTAAAATGCTCTCAAACTAGCGCTAAGCAGGCTTGCGATCGTATCTATGCTCCATCATGGGCTGCTTTTCAGTCCCCCATGTTCCATCCACGTGTGTTGACTTGTCATTCAGTTCATCACTGCGTTTGTGACTTCAGAACACAGTGACGATGCAGACCTTATGATGTTTATAGCATGAAAATAAAACAAAACTGTAATAGTATTTAGACTCGGATCGACAGCCAGTGCTCTGATGTTGGTAGATCTCACTTGTGAAGCCAAGAATAGTCTCTTTCCGAACCAAACTCATGATGATCACATGGCTGAAACATTGATCCACGATACAAGGTTTGTTTGTGCTTATGTAATGTTCATGATCAGAGTTCCTACTGAGTGTGAACTCCTCAGGACTGGCAGACACCCAGACCTGACCATGTCTCTTCCCTTCTGCCGATGCATCAGTCTGTGACAGAGGGGGAGCATTACTAATCCACCACAGACAGAGTGCCGGTGAGCGCAGAGGGATGGGAAAACGTGCCTGAGACATGCGTGCAGTGCATAATAACCGACAGCCTGAGAGCAGACTTATACAACTGATAAAAGTTCGTTCTTAAAGGGATAGTTCAGCAAAACACTTGGATCAAATGTATCTCATTAGCCAAGAAGACATTTCAGCTTCTTTGATTTTTTTTTATTTTTGCTAATGTTATAAAGTTGTAATGAAACCCAAAATACTGTCGTCTATAAATATGAACAAAACTTCATCAGGTGGCTGAATGCTGAAACGTTACGGCATGACTGGAATCACTTTTTACCAGGGCTTTGAACCAGAATTTTTTTCCTATTGGTTCGTTCCGAACAGAAACGGAATTTTAACGTTTCCGGTTTTGGGTTCCACCATTAAATAGACGTTCCCGAACCGGTTAGAACAAAAAAATTTCGTTCCCGGAACGGTTAATTACGTTCCCTGTCAGCTGTTTAACATGGCTATAAAGTTATGTCTCTGTCTCATCCAGCTTAAGCCAAATGTAGGCTAATTCTATTACAACCTTCAAAACAAACAGAAAAAGTGCCAAAAATGAAAGATAATTCGTTTAGTGTGTTACCAAAGGCTAGTCCGGCCCTATGCATTGATAGGCTAACAGAGGTTAACGTCATTTAATGTTCGCGAGCCTCTCATTAACGTGGACAAATATATTGATATCGTGTTTGAAATTGACGTTTTTGAATAACGATAGACTGCAATATTTACCTCTTATTTAAGATGTGGAGACGTGATAGTAGTCCACCCTCCCGCTCTCTCCATTCAGTCAGCGACCGTCACACAGGAAGTGAACCCCAGCGGGTCATAGAAACTTGCGCAGGAGAAGAATGACTTTTTTATTTGTAGGCTACGGAAACTTTGAGGAACGAAATAAAAACTGGTATTAACCGGTTACCATTATTTTTAATAAGCGTTTCTGTTCCGGAACATAAAAAATAATAAAGTTTCTGGTTTCGTTTCTGTTCCATGTGAAATAGAAAAAGTTCCCGGTTTTCGTTTTCGTTCCTTGAACCGGTTCAAAGCCCTGCTTTTTACGCCTTTAGTCCAAGGTGGTGAAGATTCCTATTAGTAACATACACTCACCGGACACTTTATTAGGAACACCCCGACATCCACCTGCCAGTCTCTAATCAGCCGATTTCTTGAGAGCAGCACAATGCATCAAATCATGTAGATCAATCAATCATAGCTTTATTTATCATCGATATGTACAATGAGTCAGTCAGACTCGTAACAAATACATTCGAACTAATAAAAATCTAAATTAAAAATATAAAAAACAAAGATTAAACGACTATAATAGGTGAATACTAAATATATATCATTATCAAGAAGGTCTTATACTGTACAAGTCCTTTCCTTCCCGCACCACATGGCGGCGCTGATCTCCGTTTCTGTAGCCCTCGGCCTCTCGCCTCTTGCATAGCTAGGGTTACAGTGGAGGGCTGGACCTCTGGTAACCTCAAGAGTTTGACTCCCCACTCATACTGTATCTGTGTTGCAGCGTGCCTTGCTAAACGGCAGTAGGTACCATTTTTATGATGGTCTTTGGTATGACCAGACTGCAAGTAGAACTCACAACCTCCCGATCGAGAGGTGGACATGCTAACCACTAGGCCAACTCGCGGTTCTTACACAAGACATCTCATCTCATCTCATTATCTGTAGCCGCTTTATCCTGTTCTACAGAGTCGCAGGCAAGCTGGAGCCTATCCCAGCTGACTACGGGCGAAAGGCGGGGTACACCCTGGACAAGTCGCCAGGTCATCACAGGGCTGACACATAGACACAGACAACCATTCACACTCACATTCACACCTACGGTCAATTTAGAGCCACCAGTTAACCTAACCTGCATGTCTTTGGACTGTGGGGGAAACCGGAGCACCCGGAGGAAACCCACACGGACACGGGGAGAACATGCAAACTCCGCACAGGAAGGCCCTCGCCGGCCACAGGGCTCGAACCTGGACCTTCTTGCTGTGAGGCGACAGCGCTAACCACTACACCACCGTGCCACCCACAACCACAAGACATAATATTAAAATTAAAAATCAAAAAATTAAAATGTCATTAAATCTAGAATATAACTGAATGCAATTTAACTCTATTGATAACAAATATTACATTTGCACAATGTGCCACTAGTATGACTTGTTTTTGTTATAGCACTTTTAAAGCTGTACTGCCTTTCAGATTTTTCAAGTGTAGGTCATTAAAAGAATTTTCCCCGACATGCAATTATTTTTGTTGAGTGGACCGAAAGCTACTGAATTCGAATCACAGACTTCCAATTTTATTATTTTTTAAAATAGAACAATTAATGAATTTAGAGCCACGTGGCCCTAAATTTTCTGCTATTTTTTCCTGCTTCACCATGACCCAATACAAGATACTACGTCATGCATGACGTGGTGGGCTTTCCCCGTTCATGCAAGGCATTGTGGGATACAAATTTGAAACAGGAGAGAAAAATGGAGGACGTGAGTGTGCGAATGAAACGTGAAAGACGGACGACAGTAATGGAAAGCGAGAAGAAAAGATGTTATGTTATATACGAAGGAAAGGAAACGCAGGACCAAACTAATAAATATCGGCGCTCAGCGAGCACCTCGGTGTGATCAGCTGTTCGTTTAGCGACAGAATGATGGAACTGTCAGTGCACACTCAAAGGGAAACCTGTAGATGGCAGTAATGCAACACTGTGGATGCCAGCTGCCGAAAAACCCAAAAGAAGAAGAAGGTAAACCTGCGCATGCGCACACGGACTTCTTCTGTCTGCTTGACTGCGCGAAGTGAGCGATTTCATGCACATTATTTGCTTTAATCCCCTCAAATTAAATAACTTCCCAGCCACAGAATGGCCTGATATTTTGAGATATTACAGAAATAAACATACATCACAATGACCACATTTCAGATGGAACTAAATTTCACTGACTTTGTGAAATCGAAAGGCCGTCTAGCTTTAACTTGATTAAAGAATCAAGATGTCTCAGTTCTGTAGGTAGATTGTTCCACACACACGAGTCACCAGATAGGTGAATGATCTGTGAGCCCATTTGCAGTTCGATGTTGGTTGTACTAGTCTGAGGTCACCCCTTCTTAAAAGAGAACTGAAGTCATTTTTAAACTTGCTTTATTTCTTAATTAACGTGTTATTTAATTACTTTTTCGGTTTTAGTAACCTTATATCGTGACTCGTATTGGCAACTAATTGCAATTAAATATTATACTTATCGGCCTATTCGGTTTTTAGCCGTGTTGAATTTAGTTCGTTTGGTCCACGGCAGGCGTCGCTTATCCGCACGATCTTCACGAGACTTGTGCGAGACTTCGAAACGTCAAGTGTCAGCGCCGCCATTTTGAAAACTGTTTTCCAAACGAAGTATTGCACAAAAGCAAGTTTAAATGACGGTTACTGCCTACTTTTTTCAAACTTTCCTGATCGCTATCAAAGCAAACAAAACTTCCGGCTTGATTACATCAGCATTCGAAAGAGGGCGCACACGTCTTTTTTTGCAGTCGTGCTGAACGTAATCAAATTAAAAGTCTCAAATTTGATTTAATAAAAGGCAGCAGCAAAGAAGAAAGTATTCAGCCTTAATTTAAAAAAGAACTGAAAGATGCAGGTACTTTGTATTGATTAATGTGGGAAATACGCTCAGTATAATATGTATTTATCACAAAAACACATGCATGTATTTATTATTTTGAAAACCAACCAGTCGACTGATCTGGCACGTTTTAATTGTGCGACAATAATGATGTAAATACCAGCGCGACGGAGTAATGTCCGAAAGCGTTTTTATTTTTTTTTTTCAATTTTACCAATGAGCTCACTATATAGTCCTCTATACAGTAATTCCTTATATAGAGAGTAGGGAGTAGTGAACGAGTGAGCGATTTCAGACACAGGGAATGTTGGCAGATGTCGGTCACTTTGATTTCCGCTGTATGTTTTACTTCCGTCCTACGATGTCTCGCACAGGTCTCAACGAATCTCGTTTACGGCCATCGCTTTGACATATGGACTGATATATTACAGAGCATATTTCAAACACTCATAACTTGCTATAGCAGCGACAAAATAGCAATCAAACATGCATTCCGATATTTAATAAAATGAGATAAATAGAATTTTGATAATAAAAATTTTGCCTTCAGTTCCCCTTTAAGCTATAACAGCTTTGTTGTATTTGAAAGAGTTCCTTTATGCATTTCAGACCGCAGGTCAAGACTAAGGCTTGATAAACCAAGGATAAGGAATGGCATAACCATCGGTGTTCAAGTGTCTGTCTAGGCCATGTCTAAAGTGTCTTTATATGAACAGTCATAAGGCAGTTTGAAAATAGATCCAAGACCAAAACAATTGGCTTTCTCAAGTTTATCACAGCCACTATTAGTAATTTCCAGTAGTAACGGACTACAGTATTCAAAATGTGGTAAGATGAAAGTCTTATACAGATACCAATCAAGAGCTTCAGTTATTAATGTTCACTTCATTCAGACATCAGAACGGGAAAAATTGTGATCTCACAGTGAAGTGTGACTTTCTTTCACTGTGGCATGGGTGCTGGTTTGAGCCAGATGGACTGGTTTGAGTATTTCAGAAACTGCTCCTGATCTCCTGGGGTTTTCACACACAACAGTCTCTACACAGAATGGTGCGAAAAACAAAAAAACATCGAGTGAGCGAGTGACAGTTCTGTGGGTGGAAGCAAATGCCTTGTTGATAAGAGAGGTCAGAGATCAGAAAATGAACAGATTGGTTTGAGCTTTTTTTTTGCCAGGAAGGATATAGTAACTCATAGCAACTCTTTACAACTGTGGTGAGCAGAAAAGCATCTCAGCATGCAACAGCAGAAGAACACATTGGGTTCCAGTCCTGCAGCCAAGAACAGGAAGCTTAATAATAGTTCCTAACAACAAGTTCCTATTAAAGTGGCCGGTGAGTGTCGACTTGTGTAACATTACATCCCAGTGACCTTTGACTTGAAGTGAGTAAGAGGAATAAAACACAAAAGGATGTGCTGTTATCGGAAAACAATCAACTTCAGCACAAACCCTGTCGTGTTTTGTTCATTCTTTCCATTCATGTTGAGAGCGTTTCTCTCCCTCATCACTTCTTCCACCTGACCTGTTTTTAGGACTATTTTGAGGTCATTCTCTCTCTCTCTCTCTCTCTCTCTCTCTCCCCCCCTCTCTCTTTTTCCTCTCTTTTCCTCTCTCCCCCTCTCTCTTTCTCTCTCTCCCTCTCTATCTTTCTCTCCCTCTCTTTCTTTCTCTCTCTCCCCTCTCTTTCTCTCTCCCCCTCTCTCCCTCTCTCTCTCCCCTCTCTTTCTCTCTCTCTCTCCCTCTCTTTCTTTCTCTCTCTCTTTCTCTTGCTCCATCTTTCTTTGTCTCTCTCCCTCTCTTTCTCTCTCTCCCTCTCTTTATCTCTTTCTCTCCCTCTCTTTCTTTCTCTCTCTCTCCCTCTCTTTATCTCTCTCCCCTCTTTTTCTCTCTCTCCCCCTCTCTCTTTCTCTCCCTCTCTTTATCTCTTTCTCTCCCTCTCTTTCTTTCTCTCTCTCCCCTCTCTTTCTCTCTCCCCCTCTCTCTCTCTTTCTCTCTTTCGCTCCCTCTTCCCCCTCTCTCTCTTTCCAAACAAATGAACAGAACAGAACTGACTCCAGTGATCACAGGAATGTTCTATATTGAAATTGTAGTGTACAGAATGCATGCCGAGGAGTGAAGATCAGAGTTCAAGGCGAGAGATGAACAGAACAATAGTCGCTGATTGGCAGTCAGGTTCTTCTGCTTGCTGTGAGATTTTTCTGTCCTGGTGACGCTTCCACATGTAGGGCTTAATTATAGCATAGTTGTAGATTTCTTATAGAAAGCCTGGCAGATGCGGCGAAAGAGATGAGATTGAGTTTGAGAAGGAGGAGAAGGAAAATTCAAACCATTTCCAAAGTGGCTACAGATCCCAGGACAAACAGGAAGTCTAAAACTGAATTCAGTTTTATTTTGTGCAGCACTTTTAATCATAGTCTTTCCATTTCAGACTAAGGTTTGTACATCCAGGCATTTTCTTTCATTCCATGGCTTATTTTTCTGATAAATTATTCATTAAATGTTACGTCATTCATCAGCGCTTTATCCTGCTCAGTTCTGGGGCTTTAGAGGAAACCAGAGAACCTGGAGGAAACCTGAGAAAAACAGACAGTCGCTAACCAGAGGATCTATTGATCACTTGATAATTTTTTTAATAATTTAAAAAGATGTATTTAAATAGTATTGGCTGGCGTTAAGTGGTATATCAGATATATTCCATTCAGCTAGCATGATACTGAACGAGTCAAAGACAAATAGCTGAATTATTATTATTATACATACACATTCCTTTCGGTGTTCACTGCGCCTTTCTCTTTCAAAATTCTCTCAAAACCTTCCATATTTAACGAAGCAAACCTGACGGCCATGTTTGTTTACAAATTGTCCCAGTCGTTTACTCGCTAGCGCGGAAGTTTTACGTCTCTGACATGTGACGTCATGCCGTCTTGACAACCACAGAATATCGTAAACCATATTCAACACTCATTCTCCATTGGGTAGAGTGACGTAATATACGTAGGATAAGCGATATGCTAGCAATATTGCATGCTATCAAACCAAATGAATGAAACCTGCTAGAAGGGAATAGAACATATTTTTATTCCATGGAAAAAGTGTCTTATATGGATAATAATTGAATATAGTGAAGGTTAAACTTTAACGAAATTGCTGATTATTTAATTAAAGCGTTGATAGTGGCGGTAGCACAAGGGCCTCTACTAAAGGGGACTGTATAGTACCATTTCGGCGCACCACACCACAGGACAAACCGTACTGTCAGTAAAGGGTAACGAATTTTGGAACTGACTACCACTTACAGTAAGGTCGTACCCGACATATCACCAATTCAAGACTCATCTTAAACTGTGGCTCATGGAAAATCAGAACTGCAACCACTTCAAACTGTGTCATATATTTTTATTTTTTAAGTGTATTCTGTCCGAGACCGGACTTGTGTCTTGCTGTTGTCCTTGTCTCTATCCATGTTGTTGTATATTGTGTGTTGTGTAACTGAATGTTGTGTTGTTTGTTTTTGTTGGTTCTGTCCTGGACTGTGAATAGTGATGCTGTCCCTAATTAGTGTAGTGTTTTGTGTGTGTGTGTGTGTGTGTGTGTGTGTGTGTGTATTTGTATCCCATTTTGTTTTATGTCACCTGCCGAGGGGTTACGGATGAAAATGAGCAATTATGCTAATGCCGGCAAATTTACATTACGTATTTTGTACTATTGTTCATGAATGTGCACTCTCCCTATCAAATAAAACAATAAATAAATTATAGATACACTACCGTTCAAAAGTTTGGGGTCACTTTGAAATGTCCTTATTTTTGAAAGAAAAGCACTGTTCTTTCCAATGAAGATCACTTTAAACTAATCAGAAATCCACTCTATACATTGCTAATGTGGTAAATAAGCTGCAAATGTCTGGTTTTTGGTGCAATATCTCCATAGGTGTATAGAGGCCCATTTCCAGCAACTCTCACTCCAGTGTTCTAATGGTACAATGTGTTTGCTCATTGCCTCAGAAGGCTAATGGATGATTAGAAAACCCTTGTACAATCATGTTAGCACAGCTGAAAACAGTTGAGCTCTTTAGAGAAGCTATAAAACTGACCTTCCTTTGAGCAGATTGAGTTTCTGGAGCATCACATTTGTGGGGTCGATTAAATGCTCAAAATGGCCAGAAAAATGTCTCGACTATATTTTCTATTCATTTTACAACTTATGGTGGGAAATAAAAGTGTGACTTTTCATGGAAAACACAAAATTGCCTGGGTGACCCCAAACTTTTGAACGGTAGTGTATATAAATAATTTATTCTTTTTTAATTTTATTGATTCTCTTGGTATTTAAAAATACTTAAAGCCTATTTTTAACATCCATCCATTCATTATCCATAACCGCTTATCCTGTACAGGGTTGCGGGCAAGCTGGATCCTATCCCAGCTGACTATGGGCAAGAGGCGGGTTACACCCTGGACAAGTCGCCAGATCATTACAGGGCTGACATACAACCATTCACACTCACATTCACACCTACGGTCAATTTAGAGACACCAGTTAACCTAACCTGCATGTCTTTGGACTGTGGGGGGAAACCCACACCGACATGGAGAGAACATGCAAACTCCACACAGAAAGGCCCTCATCAGCCACTGGGCTCGAACCCAGAACCTTCTTGCTGTGAGGCGACAGTGCTAACCACTGTACCACCCTATTTTAAATATGTAAATGTTTAAATATTTTCACTTCTTCCTCCCCTTTAATTTTCCTTATTTATTTTTTTCTCTCTATCCCTGTCTTCCTCTGATTTTACTGATCTTTTTGTCCCCTTGTCCTCCTCCAACTATGAAAACTAATCATCTCACCTGCAAATCCTTAAAGCAGATACGCAGAACCTTTATTTTTAAATAAATTTCTGAGTGGATAGTATATCCATCCTTGACTCTTGTATGCTGCATAAATGGAAATAAAAAAAATATATTTTTGAGAGTTCAAATTGACCACAAAGTTGTGATTGGAGCCCCGCTGAGCCCCGCTGAGCCAGCCAGCCCTGAGCGCGTGACGTCACAGCAGGAACCGATTTTAAGGCCGAGGCCTTTTACAGCTATAGACCAAAGTCATATAAATAAAAATTTATGGTGAAAGTAAGAAATAGCGTTACCGACTTGCTCAACTAAGACTGATTTGACTTCACTGATTGTGGGTTGGCTCTCATTAAAACAGGATGGGTGTTATAACTTATGCAACATACATGTACATGCATGCATTTTCACTGATAAAACGTAAAAGGCTCATTAAATAATCAGATGAACTGAGACAATCACATTCTGAAGCAAATTAAATAATCTTATACCGGGAACTTAAACACACAATACAAGTTACATGTATTAATCTAAATGCAGGTAAACAACGAGTGTTGTTGTTTTGTATCCAAATGAGAGTCGCATCTTACCCGTCTGTGTTCTCGCTACTTGAAGGCCAACTGTGGCAGCGGGGGCGTGGCCGAGCGTCGGTCTTTGAATGGAGGGCGGAGTCAGGGAAGGTGAGTGGTCGTGTCACTACACCTGTTGTCAATTAACGTGTGTTTGTGTGTCTCCTCCAGTGACCGCGCCCTATAAAAGGAGAGTGAGAAGGGGAAGTCGGCGCCGAGGGCTTGCTAGTAGCCTGTGTGTGTGTGTGTGTGAGAGAGAGTCTGAGTTGTGTGCTGAAAAGCAGCAATAAAGAAAATACTTAAGTCGCAAACAACCGCCTGCCGTGCTTCTGTGCTCCGCCCACATCAGAGTCGAGCTACACCAACCTTGTGGCCGATTGTTTCAAAACAATCTGACTTTCAGTTGTTCGTTCATTCGCTTCTTCCACGTAAGGGCGAGATATTGCTGCTGAGGCAAGGATATCCAGCGGGGAAATCAGACGGCTGGTCCACTCATTCTCCATTTTCTCCATACGGAGTACTCCGCCATTACTGCTCGGCTCAGGCAATTACTAAAACCCGGGGACGGGACGTCACCGGTTTTAGCAACAACCGCGGGGAGGTCACTGCCCGAGCGATAATATGTCACATCCCATCACGTCCCGGGTTTTACCAACAACCCTCAGCTCACACTCCAGGAGAACTGGTGCAACTGAATTTACTTTCCTTTTCTTGTAGTTTTCTTTTCCTTTAATTGTTGGTACTGCACCCTCTTTCAATACGGGCTTATAGCCAACGCTCCTCAACAGATCAGAGGTCTCGTACGAGTCTTCAGTAAAATGTGCAGAGCAGAGGAGAGACCACTTCGTAGGCGCCCAATGTGCCCGTGAACTTCTCGCAAAACGTGTCCAAATCTTTGCAGTTTGAACATTCTTGGGCCATGAATGCAACGTAAATCCACCTTCTGTCGTGTTGCTGCACCCGCCAGCAACACATCTACGTGGCATGGCGATAAATTAGCTCAAAATGGAGGATCGGAGTTGCAGTCAGCTCTGTGTTTTAGTATAGCGGAAATGGTGATGAGACCAATAGCCTTCCTGCTGTGACGTCATGGATGTCAAGGTCATTCACTCAGACCGCTACCGATATGAATCACTTTAATCGTAAAAATTACTATATTAGATTTATTGTTAATGCTTAAAACTATTCCTGTGCCATTCTTGAGGTCTCAAGGCATTTATAAACGAAAAGTGAGGCCATGGTTCTGCTCATCTCCTCATTTAAAACGTCGTTCTGAACATTATGAACATTCAGTCATGGTTAGTGCGCCCTCTGGTGATCAGACATTTGTATTGCACCCAAAAGGAAATGAGAAACCACACCATTTACTGTAAAATGATCACCTTTATTACACATTAAAATAATCATGGTTTATATATATATATATATATATATATATATATATATATTTAATATTACATTCTACTTTAATTATATCATTGCAAGATGAGGCTTTGTCCAACGGTAATTACTTGGCTATAAGTCTCTTAAAACACATACACTTTTCCACTCGCAAATATTTCATCTGCCATATTTAAACTATTCCATATATCAGATTATTAGAAAGTAAACTTTGAGTATGTAGTGCTAATAATCTAATCCTTACGGTTAACCATCGCAACACCAGTGTGCAAAAACCAGCTTGTGAAAATGGGACTCACATTTCAGGTGTCAGAAATGTATAATAATGACTGATCACCAGTGGGTTGTCTCTAGAGAAGATCAAATCAAGTTTATTTGTACAGCGCTTTTAACAATAAACATTATCACAAAGCAGCTTTACAGAATTTGAACGACTTAAAACATGAGCTAATTTTATCCCTAATCTATCCCCAATGAGCAAGCCTGTGGCGACGGTGGCAAGGAAAAACTCCCTCAGACGACATGAGGAAGAAACCTCGAGAGGAACCAGACTCAAAAGGAGAAGATGGCAGGTTCAGGCACTTGGCTGATCAACCATGTTGAGAAAGTTGCGTGGCAGTGTTAAGAGTACTCCTTGGTGAACCGCTGATGGAACTCTTTCACTTTGTTGAGCAAAATCTTGAGTTTATCAGCCGGTGGTAGGATGGTCATCCTGTTCGAAGAGAGGACACAAGAGGATATAATAAATAAATGACCACAGGACAAAGTTACAGGACATTATGACCAAATGAACAGGTGAATACTGCCATCTAGTGGTGGCTCTGTAGCTTTATAAATAACAAAATGTGATTATTTACTAACCGACGTATTAATAATCATGACTCTAAAAATCATTTTCATCATAAGGAGACACTCAGGCGTAATCTTGACAAACTTTCTGGTTAAACCTAGCAAGTGGTATAATTTTGTCTTCATCGGACAGAAACTTTAAATCAATTTGCATTGACTCCATGCTGTATTTTAATCTTTTATGTAGAAACATTCCAAATGGCCTATATTTATTACAGCAAACACATGCTGGTTTGCTCATAGAACTTTAATACCATATTTTTCCTCATCCACTATATTTTTAAAAAAATAACCACCACAGACATACAAGAATACTGTTTATTCCAGGGGTCGGCAACCTTTTTGCCATGTAGTGCCAATTAGAAATTTTCTTGTTAGTTAGTGTGCCATTCAAATAGGTGTTGTTAACTATGTGTAATTAGACACCACACATTTTAGACGGATATGGATATTTAATGCATTGAGCAAATGTAAAACATCATTGCACTTGTTTTATGCCATTAACCTCACACACAAGGTTTAAGAACCCCCCCCCCACACACACACACATTGGATAACATTGCAAGCAGCTTATACAAATTCACAAAATAACATCCAAAATCTTTCAGTAGGTAACAGGCCCAAGTTATTCACAATTCACAACCAGTGGCGGCTGGTAGTCTTTCAAACAGGGGAGGCTGGTCGGTTATGATATTTCCAGATTTTAAAAGAAAAAACACATCAGTTTTGCCCATACTCTTGCCTCTGATCTGGCTGATTGTTGGCAGGGTCACAAACTGTGAAATAACAGGTTCTTTTGGCCCATTAGCCTACTGTCCAATATACATGATGGTGGTGTTGGGGGGGAGGGGTATATTTTAACATTTTATATTTTAAAATTGTGGCATGTTGTTTAAAACTTGATCATTATTGAAAGCAGCTCTTTGTCAGGAACCTCAGCAGTAACAGCAGAGTGTTCTGGAATAGGCACAAGCACTGACCTTGGGGAGCCAAACATAGAGCTGGGTGCCACACATTTCATTCAATGACACTTTCCCTATATTTTACTTATTTTGACTGAGAAATGTTTTATTGACAATTTTGATAACCCTTCACTTTTAATCCAGGTCTGTAGTGTGAAATGTTCTCGGCTGTGTTTTTGTTTAAAAATGTTTTCCAAATTGTAGCTGTGTTTAATTCATATCCAGAGAAATATATATTCCAATATAATATACTCAGCATAAACATTTTAAATAGATTCTATATTTTTGGTCCATCCATGACATATTACTAAAGTAGCCTATTTACTGTTGTTGATGTGGGTCACTTGCTGTTAGCCAATTCACTTTCTCGTACCAGGAGAGCTGAAAGGAACGAGTATCATTCCCTACCTTTTTCACCAAGTCAATTTGAGGCGTTGGTCTACCCTGCTCTTTAATTTTAATTTTTTCCTCGAAAGGAAGACTGGCAAATGGCTTCGCCAAAATTAAATCAACAATGCTTGGCATCCGTGCGCAGCTTTCTTGCTAGTTGACTAGCCCCTTCAAGTTCAGTCACTCGAATAAACGACATTTCTGGACCTAAGATAGCAAACTTGACAACACTATATTTACACTTTATTTACAATGAAAATATATACAAACTAAAAAAGCTGGTAGAAACCGTATGTAATGAATGAAATTGAAATGTAAGCTGATCTCTTACAATACACCACAGCACTTGCGAATCCGCATGGGACTGAACTGAGATTCACCGCTGCCTGTCTATATTTGAAACGAGCTGTCAATCAAAGAAAATATCCGGCCGCTTTCACCAATCAGCAGTCTCCTCGCGGAAAGCTTTGCCATGTCCCTCCCACTGTGAGGCTCGGAGTCCGTGGGCGAGCATTTTCGCAGTATTTGTCCAATAACCATCTTGCATTTTGATATTGAAAAGCGCAGAGCTCTCAAATGCCACTGAAGTCCACTGAGGCTGGGAGTCCGTGAGACTCCGTGGGCGGGCGTTTTCGCAGTATTTGTCCAATAATCATCTTGCATTTTGAGATTGAAAAGCGCATAGCTCCCAAATGCCATTGAAGTCCACTGAGGCTGCGCTGCATCGCGCTGTCACGAGGGGGAAAAATTCACGCACACATTAGGCGAACTGGGGAAAGTTATAAGGGAATGATTTAGCACTGTAGTTGGGTTGAGCACATATATTTCTATGATTCTGGATCTGAAATAGCAATGTTATAAGGTCGGCTATAACATAAGCCTAGCGCAATTCATCCTACACGATGTTCGTCATTTTTAGAGGAGGCTGAGCCTCCCTCGTTGTCTTAAAGCAATCGCCCATGATAAAGATGTAGCAGCCTAATGGAAATGGAACTGATGAATAATAAAACTACAGAAAAAAAATAAATGAGTGTCAGAGAACATTGACAAGTAGCCTACATAAAGTGGCTTAACAATAAACTGCGAATTTGAAGTAGCCTTGCTACAAAATAAATGTTTTACCTATCAGTCAATGTGATCCCTGGCCTTGCTTCACCTTACTTAGCTCCGAGATGTGGGGATGGTAATTGGTCACTTTGAGTTGGACGCATGCTTCCGAATGGCCCGTTGTCAGACGACTTCGGGAGGGGCAAAGTACATTCTTCATGTGCGAAAATATCTGTTCACACAGACATGTTGATCCGAACACTGACAATAAAGCCAGTACGATATTGCGAAGACAGTTAACTTTTCAGGTAAAGATGCCCAGCAGGATTCATTGGCTTTAAACAGCAGAGCTCCTCTCTCACAGTCACATCACAATATCTTGCCATCACTGCCAAACGTGCCACATCATTCACATCTACACTTTCGTCAAGCGCAATGCTAAATACTGCTGCATCTTTTATGCCAGCTGTTTGCTGCACCCTTACGTTTTCTGCCATTTCACCAATTCGTTGCTCAACAGTTCTGGCTGATACGGGCATGTCTTTTATTCTTGATTTTATTGTCTCTTTATTTGGCAGCCCCTCAAAAAGACTATCCGAGCCGGAGAGAAAGGCCTCCTTAATCTATTCACCGTCTGTGAATGGCTTTCCATGTTTAGCTATGCAGTGAGAAATTATAGAGCTAGCTTCAGTGGCATTGTTTTTAGCTGAGGAAAAGACTTTTTAAAGTGTGGGCTTGCTTCCCATATCCGCACACTGCGCGTGAGATTGATTCGTCCCGATCTGCCTGATCTTTGAAAGTCTTTTCGTGCTTTGCCTCGAAATGACGTTTAACACTGGATGTTCGACACACAACACTTTCAAAACACAACGTGCACACAGCACGGTCCCTCTGAGAAACGAACCCATATTCTTTGGTCCACAAGGAGAGGAAAGCCCGAACTGTCGGCTTCTTTGCCATCTTAGCGCAACTGCTGCATCAAGTGAGCCCAACTCGTGAGAAATATGGGGAGGGGGAAGTGTTAGCAGATTGGGCGGTTTTAAGTGCATTTTAGCGGGTTTTGAAAATATTTTGGGCTGAAAACCTCAGCAGTATCTGGCAACACTGGGAGGGGGGCGCTATATTGTTGTGTAGTCATGCTAAAAGAGCAGGCTCGCCATGCAAAAGCCAATGACAGTTCAAGATGACGTTTGAACATTTTTAACGTGTTGAATAATTAGGTGTGTGTATCGTCATCAGTGTGCCACTGGAAATTCCTCGGCGTGCCAGTTATGGCACGCGTGCCTAGGGTTGCCGACCCCTGGTTTATTCTATCCACATTCACTGGATATGAGCAATTGTGCGCTCTGATTGGCTACTCTACTACTAGGACATCAGCTCATATACTATGAGTAGAGAAAAAATGGCGGCGCGTGTTGCTGAAGCAACCGAGGATGAAATAAAAACTCTACTTGAAAACAAAACACAGAAAATACAAAAAAAAAAAAAGCAACAAAATATGGAATAAAAGTATTTGATGGTAAGAATGTACCTTTTTTTTAAAAAATTATTTTTCAAGAATTATTATTATTGCATTTTTCACAAATCGCTCCTGTCATTTTGCCAGTTTGTTTACATTCTAAGTGGAAATGATTTTGTCGGACGTTTTGTATAAAGTTTTTATTTACTGAATTAGATAAAAAATAAAAATGCTCTTTTTCTCAAAATCCAGTGAATGTGGATAGAATAAAACAGTTATTCCACTCAATCTCATCGTACACGGATTATAGCCGACTCTGTGCTACGCGCCTCATATACAGCTCGAGTTTGTGGAATAACTGTTACTTATTCTTTTATTCCCACTGGTCTTACTGTTTCAGCTGGGGAAAAAAAACAGTAGTAAGGAGACAAAAATCACTAATATTACAGCTAAAGCATAAATGTTGGCACCTCTGCTAATAGTGATGTTTGATCTGATTAATAAGAGATGTACCTGAAGTGATAGGTTCCATCTTTTTGCCCAAACCCACTGCCAGGAACCACACAGATCCCCGTTTCCTCCAGAAGCTTCATACAATAGAACATATCTGGTTCCTGGTGCTTCTTCTGCACACACATACACACAAATACAAACAAGCACACACTTATTCTAACACACACATGAGAGAGAATCAGGGATCAGAGTAAACAGAGAGAGACGCACCTTTGCTACCTCTACGGCTCGCTCAGGCAGCATGATGCGAGGGAATGAGTACATAGCCCCCTGCACAGGGTTGCACCTGATCCCTGGCACCGTGTTCAGAATGTCCTCGGTCAGCTTGGCTTTCTGTGCCAGGTTGTTCAGCGTGGCTGTGCGCTCCTGTAACAAATCACTTATTATACTACACTTACAGTGGTGCTTGAAAGTTTGCGAACCCTTTAGACTTTTCTATATTTCTGCATAAATATGACCGAAAACATCATCAGATTTTCACACAAGTCCTAAAAGTAGATAAAGAGAACCCAGTTAAACAAATGAGACATTTATTTATTGAGGAAAATGATCCAATATTACATATCTATGAGTGGCAAAAGTATGTGAACCTTTGCTTTCAGTATCTGGTGTGACCCCCTTGTGCAGCAATAACTGCAACTAAACATTTCCGGTAACTGTTGATCAGTCCTGCACACCGGCTTGGAGGAATTTTAGCCTGTTCCTCCGTACAGAACAGCTTCAACTCTGGGTTGTTGGTGGGTTTCCTCACATGAACTGCTCGCTTCAGGTCCTTCCACAACATTTCGATTGGATTAAGGTCAGGACTTTGACTTGGCCATTCCAAAACATTAACTTTATTCTTCTTTAACCATTCTTTGGTAGAACGACTTGTGTGCTTAGGGTCATTGTCTTGCTGCATGACCCACCTTCTCTTGTGATTCAGTTCATGGATAGATGTCCTGACATTTTCCTTTAGAATTCGCTGGTATAATTCAGAATTCATTGTTCCATCAATGATGGCAAGCCATCCTGGCCCAGATGCAGCAAAACAAGCCCAAACCATGATACTACCACCACCATGTTTCACATGGGATAAGGTTCTTATGCTGGAATGCAGTGTTTTCCGTTCTCCAAACATAACACTTTTCATTTAAACCAAAAAGTTCTATTTTGGTCTCATCCGTCCACAAAACATTTTTCCAATAGCCTTCTGGTTTGTCCACATTATCTTTGGCAAACTGCAGACGAGCAGCAATATTCTTTTTGGAGAGCAGTGGCTTTCTCCTTGCAACCCTGCCATGCACACCATTGTTGTTCAGTGTTCTCTTGATGGTGGACTCATGAACATTAACATTAGCCAATGTAAGAGAGGCCTTCAGTTGCTTAGAAGTTACCTGGGGTCCTTTGTGACCTCGCCGACTATTACATGCCTTACTCTCGGAGTGATCTTTATTGGCCGACCACTCCTGAGGAGGGTAACAATGGTCTTGAATTTCCTCCATTTGTACACAATCTGTCTGACTGTGGATTGGTGAAGTCCAAACTCTTTAGAGATGGTTTTGTAACCTTTTCCAGCCTGATGAGCATCAGCAACGCTTTTTCTGAGGTCCTTTGTTCGTGCCATGATACACTTCCACAAACGTGTTGTGAAGATCAGCCTTTGATAGTTCCCTGTTCTTTAAATAAAACAGGGTGCCCACTCACACCTGATTATCATCCCATTGATTGAAAACACCTGACTCTAATTTCACCTTCAAATTAACTGCTAATCCTAGAGGTTCACATACTTTTGCCAGTCACAGATATGTAATATTGGATCATTTTCCTCAATAAATAAATGACCAAGTACAACCCCGATTCCAAAAAAGTTGTGACAAAGTACAAATTGTAAATAAAAACGGAATGCAATGATGTGGAAGTTTCAAAATTCCATATTTTATTCAGAATAGAACACAGATGACATATCAAATGTTTAAACTGAGAAAATGTATCATTTAAAGAGAAAAATTAGGTGATTTTAAATTTCATGACAACAACACATCTCAAAAAAGTTGGGACAAGGCCATGTTTACCACTGTGAGACATCCCCTTTTCTCTTTACAACAGTCTGTAAACGTCTGGGGACTGAGGAGACAAGTTGCTCAAGTTTAGGGATAGGAATGTTAACCCATTCTTGTCTAATGTAGGATTCTAGTTGCTCAACTGTCTTGGGTCTTTTTTGTCATATCTTCCATTTTATGATGCGCCAAATGTTTTCTATGGGTGAAAGATCTGGACTGCAGGCTAGCCAGTTCAGTACCCGGACCCTTCTTCTACGCAGCCATGATGCTGTAATTGATGCAGTATGTGGTTTGGCATTGTCATGTTGGAAAATGCAAGGTCTTCCCTGAAAGAGACGTCGTCTGGATGGGAGCATATGTTGCTCTAGAACCTGGATATACCTTTCAGCATTGATGGTGTCTTTCCAGATGTGTAAGCTGCCCATGCCACACGCACTAATGCAACCCCATACCATCAGAGATGCAAGCTTCTGAACTGAGCGCTGATAACAACTTGGGTCGTCCTTCTCCTCTTTAGTCCGAATGACACGACGTCCCTGATTTCCATAAAGAACTTCAAATTTTGATTCGTCTGACCACAGAACAGTTTTCCACTTTGCCACAGTCCATTTTAAATGAGCCTTGGCCCAGAGAAGACGTCTGCACTTCTGGATCATGTTTAGATACGGCTTCTTCTTTGAACTATAGAGTTTTAGCTGGCAACGGCGGATGGCACGGTGAATTGTGTTCACAGATAATGTTCTCTGGAAATATTCCTGAGCCCATTTTGTGATTTCCAATACAGAAGCATGCCTGTATGGTATGTGATGCAGTGCCGTCTAAGGGCCCGAAGATCACGGGCACCCAGTATGGTTTTCCGGCCTTGACCCTTACGCACAGAGATTCTTCCAGATTCTCTGAATCTTTTGATGATATTATGCACTGTAGATGATGATATGTTCAAACTCTTTGCAATTTTACACTGTCGAACTCCTTTCTGATATTGCTCCACTACTTGTCGGCGCAGAATTAGGGGGATTGGTGATCCTCTTCCCATCTTTACTTCTGAGAGCCGCTGCCACTCCAAGATGCTCTTTTTATACCCAGTCATGTTAATGACCTATTGCCAATTGACCTAATGAGTTGCAATTTGGTCCTCCAGCTGTTCCTTTTTTGTACCTTTAGCTTTTCCAGCCTCTTATTGCCCCTGTCCCAACTTTTTTGAGATGTGTTGCTGTCATGAAATTTCAAATGAGCCAATATTTGGCATGAAATTTCAAAATGTCTCACTTTCGACATTTGATATGTTGTCTATGTTCTATTGTGAATACAATATCAGTTTTTGAGATTTGTAAATTATTGCATTCCGTTTTTATTTACAATTTGTACTTTGTCCCAACTTTTTTGGAATCGGGGTTGTATAATATTTTTGTCTCATTTGTTTAACTGGGTTCTCTTTATCTACTTTTAGGACTTGTGTGAAAATCTGATGATGTTTTAGGTCATATTTATGCAGAAATATAGAAAATTCTAAAGGGTTCACAAACTTTCAAGCACCACTGTATAGAACTGCATCACACCAAGATAACGACATGCAGAAAACATTGCGACTCTGCATCACCGTCGAGCTCAGAGAGTTTTGAGTCGCAGGGATGTAATTTGTGGTTAACATTCGCAAATAGATCCGTGAAACAATTACAGTGCTCAGCGTAAATGAGTGCACCGCCTTTGAAAAGTAACATTTTAAACAATATCTCAATGAACACAATTTCCAAAATGTTGACAAGACAAAGTTTAATATAACATCTGTTTAACTTATAATGTGAAAGTAAGGTTATATTATTAACCTTACTTTCACGTTATAAGTTAAACAGATGTTATATTAAACTTTGTCTTGTCAACATTTTGGAAATTGTTTGTGTTCATTGAGATATTGTTTAAAATGTTACTTTTCAAAGGCGGTGCACTCATTTACGCTGAGCACTGTATATAGACAATTATTTATATCTTTTCTCTATTTCTGATTTTGTGTTATTGTTAATTCTCTGTAAGATCAAAACATTAGGTGTATAATAACTCCATACATCACCAACAACACTGACTGCTGTTGAAACCTTCAGGTTTCTGGGCTCCACAATCTCCCGGGACCGGAAGTGGGAGACCAACACAGTCACCATCATCAAAAAGGCCCAGCAGAGGTTGTACTTTCTGCGCCAGCTCAGGAAGCTCAACCTGTCTAAGGAGCTGCTGACACAATTCTACTCTGCCATCATTCAGTCTGTTCTCTGCTCTTCCATCACTGTTTGGTTTGGATCGGTCACCAAGCAGGACAAGAACAGACTGCGACGGACAATAAGGTCTGCAGAGAAAATTATTGGTGTCAGCCTGCCCTCCATCCAAGACCTGTACCTGTCCAGAGTCAGGAAACGGGCAGGTAACATCTCTGCAGACCCATCACACCCTGGTCACAAACTGTTTAAACTTCTCCCCTTTGGGAGACGCTACAGATCACTGTACGCAAAAACAACCAGACACAAGAACAGTTTTTTCCCTCAGGTTGTCTCTGTGATGAACAGCTAAAACCGGACTCAAATATCAGTAACATCAACCGTGAAATATCTGCACACTCATACCATCATTCTGTGCACACTGTATATTTATATTTACTGTCATCCTTGCACTATGCACCATTTTGCACCAAAAGATTTTTTAAAAAAATTATATATATATATCCGTGTCTACCGGTATACATATATTTACCCTTCTACATGTACATAGCTTTTTGTTTTGTTTTTTGTCTACGCTTTTTTTTTTATCTGTTTGTACTAAGAGAGCTAAGTGAAACCGGAGTCAAATTCCTCGTGTGTGTTCACATACCTGGCAATAAAAGTGATTCTGATACTCGCTACCGTGCCCGAGTCGAGCCCATGCATTCTAAGGCTAAGATAGCTAAGCACTAGCTAGAATGATTTAGTTATCTGTCCGGAAAAATGACATCATCGAACCTTGCTCTATCTTGCATTTGCACTCACTAGGCAGGCTTTCCTTTTCTTTTTCGCTGATGGGAGAGCCGAGTCCACCATGTTTACTGACGCTGAATTGTTTTGGTTAAAAGTAGGTCAAACAGACACGCCCCCTGGTGGTCACGTGATATTGTTGCTCGCTTGCTGCGGCAATTTTCGGAATCGTAAAATGTGGGAAGCTTTTTATCTCTGCAAATCGTTTACACACAGGATACACGGTGTGGGTGTGCAGCAGCGAAACATCTCGAAACTCCAACAGCAACAGAAATGGAACATTTTACTCAGAATTCAACTTTGCAGTCAGAACTTTTAATTATTTTAGTGGCTGTGGACGTAAGGTGCACTCATTCTATCGAGTTAGGATTATATGAATCCAGCAAGACAGACACTCCAAAAACTAGATAGAACTCGACGCCAATGATGTCGATGCCTCCGCCTGGTAGACTACACGCCTTATCAAGTTGTGATTTGGGGATGGACATTTGACCTCACAGTAATCTTGACCTGGTGAAATTACTTGTATCAGCCTTGGAGATATTGTGTTCACAAGGTTTTCGGACAGACATTTGACCTCACAGTGACCTTGACCTTAGACCTTTTGATCTCAAAATCTAATCAGTTCATGTTTGTCCCAAAGCGCATAAATGGTGAAAGTTTGGTGAAATTCCTTTCATTAGCCTTTGAGATATCGTGTTCACAAGGTTTCGGGACGGATGCATGCACGCACAGACGGACAACCCGAAAACATAATGCCTCCTGCACCTTATGGTGGCGGAGGCATAAAAAAAAAAAGGGTTAAAGGTCCCATGGCATGAAATTTTCACTTTCTGAGGTTTTTTAACGTTAAAATGAGTTCCTCTGACCTTCTTAAGGTCACTCCAGTGGCTAGAAATTTCATAATGTGTAAACCAAACCATGCCCACCCTTTGTCAACATTTGAGAATGGCGCGTCAAAATGACGCGTTGATAGGCTCTTCCCTTTACTACGTCAGCAAGGGAGATGATCCCCACGCCCCCCCCTCTGGATTCCCACCCACTGTATGGATTGCCCGCCCAGCTCAAAAGTTGCCACCAAACATGGAAGTTGCGCTGTACATGGATGTAACAACACAGAAAGGAGTCTGTTTTTACTGGCGACGGGAGAGCCCCTGAAGACGCAGTGGCTTAATTTTATTTACTCCAATAATACGCCGTCGAGTCTACCTAAGACGGTGTATGTTTGTCGGAAGCATTTTCCTGAGGAATGTTTCCACAACTTGGGACAGTACAGGGCAGGTTTTGCACATCAACTGTCACTGAAGCCTGGGTCCGTACCAAGCATCCCTGCCGCATCAGCAACAAACACCGAACAAGTAAGTGTAGAACTGTTAAGTCGTTTTGCCGTGTTTTAAAATCGGTGCGTTAGCCTTGCAATGGCTACATTAGCTGTGCAGCTAACCGCTTCCTGCAGTTAGCCAGATACTCTGCGCTACAAAACCAAAAAGCATGCAGCATGCTCTGTTAAACTGAGTTTAGTCTGGAAATTGACTGTAACTTATGAGCTTATGTTTTGCCGTGTTTTAAAATCGGTGCCACGTTAGCCTTGCAATGGCTACATTAGCTGTGCAGCTAACCGCTTCCTGCAGTTAGCCAGGTACTCTGCGCTACAAAACCAAAAACATGCAGCATGCTCTGTTATAATAGCCAATCAAAACAGTTTTTACAAAGACACCCACATTCTTTTTTTAAGTCACTCGTTCATTTTATTTGTTTGTTTGTTCAGTAAAAACCCAAACATTTGTTGAATTTATTTTATTTCCTCGTGTCGCACCTTAATGACGTCAGCGCGCGGTATTTTTCCCTTCGCGGTTTGTTCCTTCTCTCTCGCCATAGTAAGACACCCACATCCGCTTGTTCTGACCCACTGGAGGTAGCGTCACAGTGCTGTTAGCCAATCAGAGGTAACACGTTTACATGTCATGAATATTAATGATAAGAGCTGAAATCCTGTCGCTCTCCCGCCACCCGCTCCTCCACCAAACTAGAACAGCCTGAAACAGGAGAACCACAGCATTTTTTTCACCAAAACCGGCTCACAGGGCATTCATTCATACTAGAGACCACCGCACAATTAATGAAAAAACGATGCCATGGGACCTTTAAATATTTTCATTACTGTAAACAAAATGGTTGCTAATGTACCAAACAAGTCAAGAATATAACAGCAGGTTTTCACCTTCATGAACAGAGCGTGTGATGGCTCTCCAGGCTGAGGAGGGTTCGTCACCAGGGCCATGAGCACTTGACCTGGCACAGGAGCACACAGACGCACGGACACCAGCTTAGTGAGCTGAGCTTTCACTTCCTCGTCCATGTTTATCACCTCCATATAGCCACTTCGTAAACCGCACCTGAAATAGTGTGAAAATAGTCAAAAGAATGAATAGAGCGAGGATTAACCCTTAAAATCTCCTTAGGAATGATTACTCTCTCTCTCTCTCTCTCAAGCTGTTTGTTAGAAAGCCATGTCCTGGATTCAGTTACTCTCCAATCTGAATGTCCATTGTGATCCTGGGAAACAGGCCAGAACTGGCTCAAAGAGTGTACTCACTCTCCCATGTAACACTTAGAGGTGGAATGGAATGAAACCAGCTCCACTGTGTTGGAGAATTCAGGCCCCATCTCAAATAACACCTTCTTAAAAGAGTGGAAGGTACAACCTTCGGCATACACGTTATCCTGATACACCTGAAAGAGGGATAATTAAAGGGTTAAAACCTTCAAATGCAGAAAGACGGCCTAAAATAAAAGCGTATTGTGTTACCTCATCAGCCAGGAGGAAGAGATGTTCCTTGGCAGCGAATCGGATCACATCCTCGATGAGCTCCCTGCTCTGGACTTGCCCTGTCAGGAGGAAGAACGGCTCAGATTTAAAGGAATAATCCGGAGTGATATGCTTTCTAGGTCTATTTTCGCATTATTAGGAGTGCATACGTTGAGTTGCTACCACAATCACGTCAATCGGATGCGTTTTGAGACAGTTCGTTTTTTGCGATTTCAACCGGAAAGCGCTAACACGGCAGTGCGAGGGGCGTGTCTTTTTGCCAATACAAAACGCTAGTTTCAAAACCATTGCAAAGCTCAAAACAACATGACAGTTCTGTGGAAGTGAGTAGAGGGTTCCTACAAACAAAACGAAGTGTCCCTGGCTCTGCAAGTGCACGGACAGAGTGTGTAGAAGAGTAAATACAAAGCCAGTACCTTACCTGAAGTTGTTCTTCTCCAGATGCCATCTTCAGGAGAAAGTCCGTAAAAGTCGAGTGCTGAGTGCAGAGCAATTGTGGTATGTTGTGCATTTCCAGCGGGACGGGCTCTGCACATGGCACTCGACTTTTACGGACTTTCCACTGAAGATGGCGTCTGGAGAAGAACAACTTCAGGTAAGGTACTGGCTTTGTATTTACTCTTCTACACACGCTGTCCGTGCACTTGCAGAGCCAGGGACACTTCGTTTTGTTTGTAGGAACCCTCTACTCACTTCCACAGAACTGTCATGTTGTTTTGAGCTTTGCAATGGTTTTAAAACTAGCGTTTTGTATCGGCAAAAAGACACGCCCCTCGCACTGCCGTGTTAGCGCTTTCCGGTTGAAATCGCAAAAAACGACCTGTCTCAAAACACATCCGATTGACGCGATTGTGGTAGCAACTCAACGTATGCACTCCCAATAATGCGAAAATAGACCTAGAAAGCATATCACTCCGGATTATTCCTTTAAGGATAAGCTTTTTAAAATCACCACCGTGTTGTTTCACCAAAACAAAACAACACGGAAATGTTTATTTGCGTTATATTCTTGCTTTGACTGTTGGTGTGTGAGGAGATGGTTAAACAAACAAACAAAAAAAACCCTGGACTCTTCTAGGTTAGTACCTGTTGGGTTGCCTGGGTTGATGATGCACAGGACTCGTGGGTTGCAGTGCTCTCGGGCGGCCTGTAGGGAGTGCTGAAGCTCGGCGATGTCCAGACTCCAGCACTTCTCCTCGTTCAGGTAGTAGTTAATCTGCACAGCACCCAGTTCGCTTATTGCAGCCGAGTACAGAGGGTACTGAGGGATCGGGATCATCACACCTGTACGGGTGCGATCCTCACCTGCTGTCAGCAGCTTCAGCATGGTCTGAGAGAGAGAGAAGTTAAACTTCATATCTTTGCGCACTGTGTAATGTTCTTTATATTATATCGACACATCCACGAAAAAAAAAATGCAAGTTAATCGAAAGAATTTTAATTTTGAACTGACTCGCCATTTTGACAACATGCATCTAGTCAGTAGGAAAACAATGGGAGTGACGCCATCGGAGTGAAATATCAGGAATTATTATCCATACAGGACACTTTTTTGATGGAATAAAAAACGTGTTCTATTCCCTTCTAGCAGGTTTCATTCATTTGGTTTGATAGCATGCAATATTGTTAGCATATCACTTATCCTACGTGTATTACGTCACTCTACCCAGTGGAGAATGAGCGTTGAATATGGTTTATGATATTGCATGGCTGTCAAGACAACGTGACGCCACACGTCAGAGACATAAAACTTCCGCACTAGCGAGTGAGTGACTGTGACAATTTGTAAACAAACATGGCCGCCAGATTTGCTTTGTTAAATACAGAAGATTTTGAGATAATTTTGAAAGAAAAAGACGCATTGAACACCCAAAAGGAATGTGTATGTATAATAATTAATAATAATAATAATAATATTGGCTGGGGGGGCGGCACGGTGGTGTAGTGGTTAGCGCTGTCGCCTCACAGCAAGAAGGTCCGGGTTCGAGACCCCGTGGCCAGCGAGGGCCCTTCTGTGCGGAGTTTGAATGTTCTCCCCGTGTCCGCGTGGGTTTCCTCCGGGTGCTCCGGTTTCCCCCACAGTCCAAAGACATGCAGGTTAGGTTAACTGGTGACTCTAAATTGAGTGTAGGTGTGAGTGTGAATGGTTGTCTGTGTCTATGTGTCAGCCCTGTGATGACCTGGCGACTTGTCCAGGGTGTACCCCGCCTTTCGCCCGTAGTCAGCTGGGATAGGCTCCAGCTTGCCTGCGACCCTGTAGAACAGGATAAAGCGGCTAGAGATAATGAGATGATATATAACAGGACTCTAATGATATAAAATGATAACTTGGGCAAAAATAAAAATATTCCCAATTTTTCTGTTTGGCGACTAAAGATTTTGCATCCAAAATACAAAGCTAATGTTGCTCAAAAGTAATGGCGTCCAGTTTAGCCTCATTTGCACCAGTTGAAATGTGTGATTCTGCCTTGACACTTTAAGCCACGCCCCCTTACACCTGCACCATGTGACACCAAACTATGTCCTGAACTACTATTGAGCTTCACGACTCTGTGTGTGTGTGTGTGTACGTGTGTGCACATTTTATAGCCATGCAGTTAGAGCAAAGCTAAACTACTGGCTATAAACGTCCTCATATCTCTCGTGCAAAACTATTTACAGTGCATTATATGCTCCAAACCCAGCCAGAGCTTATCTTACGCACACTAAACAAGCAGTGTGTTCACTAAACATTTCTCAGGACTACAGTGGAAAAGATTTGCTTCCACAGAAACTGGAGATAGAAAACTCTCATTTGCTTTGCAAAAATTCAGGAAGCCTTTCTTGCTACTAAATGGCAAACCTGCTCTTTATTTTCTGGATCTTTATGTTCAGCCTGGGTTAAAATTGCCCATTTCCGAATTCATCATGGATAATGGATCAGTGCCCTTAATCTGACCAGTTAAGGGCACATTCATTGTAAGCAGTGAATAGAGGAGTTGTGGTAAATCACGATGACATACGACGATGCCGTCGCTGGCGCCTGTGGTCAGATAGATGTTGTCCGGGTCGCAAGAGATGCCGCCGTCCCGATGCTTGATGTAGCGGGCCACGCTGTCTCTAATGCAGCCGATACCCTGACTTGCAGAGTATGCGCCTAAAAAAAGAAAGGAAACAGCTCTACATTACAAACGTGTTGAAAAATTAAAGCCTAGAGATAAGATCAGGGTTTAATTAAGCGTGATGGAGATCAGTTGATGTATTTCACATCAGCTGATAATGATGGGTCCAATTATTAGGGCCCTTAAATCTTTTAAGGCTACCAAGGATTCATTAGATTACAATCAAGAGCTTTTACAAAGGAATAAATTGTTATTCAGGGTCACAGAAATGGTTCCATTTTTATTTTCTAATCTGACTGATAAGCACAAAGGCCACACCTCTTAAACAAATAATAATAAAAGGCTACATCGCTTAAATCCAAACAAAACACAAAAAATAAACTCCTTTACGTACTGGCAAATAATATCCATACAAGACATTTAAGAGTTATTGGCCCAAAACCTTCAGGTGTCTGCTAGAAAGCTGAAGACGAAGAGGAATTTGATCTTTCAGCTCGACAATGACCCCCAAAAAGTTTTGGAACGGTCCAGCCAGAGCCCAGACCTAAACCCAGTTGAAAAACTGTGGGGTGACCTGAAGAGGGCTGTGCACAAGAGACGCCCTCGCAATCTGACCGATTTAGAACGCTTTTGCAAGGAAGAGTGGGCAAATATTGCCAAGTCTAGATGTGGCAGGCTGATAGACTCCGACCCAAAAAGACTGAATGCTGTAATTAAATCAAAAGGTGCTTCAGCAAAATATTACAAGTAGTTTAAGGATGTGCACACTTACGCAACCAGCTTATTGTACGTTTTTTATTTTTTATGTTTCCCCCCTAACAGATTTGTTTGTTTTTCAACAGGTTATAGGTCACATTAAAGGTGGGAAAAGTTTTGAAATTATTTATCATGGTCTCATTTTTTTTACATGAGAAAAACTAATCATTTTAACAGGGTGTGTAGACTTTTTACAGTGGTGCTTGAAAGTTTGTGAACCCTTTAGAATATTCTATATTTCTGCATAAATATGACCTACAGTAAAACATCATCAGATTTTCACACAAGTCCTAAAAGTAGATAAAAAGAACCCAGTTAAACAAATGAGACAAAATATTATACTTGGTCATTTATTTATTGAGGAAAATGATCCAATATTACATATCTGTGACTGGCAAAAGTATGTGAACCTCTAGGATTAGCAGTTAATTTGAAGGTGAAATTAGAGTCAGGTGTTTTCAATCAGTGGGATGACAATCAGGTGTGAGTGGGCACCCTGTTTTATTTAAAGAACAGGGATCTGTCAAAGTCTGATCTTCACAACACATGTTTGTGGAAGTGTATCATGGCACGAGCAAAGGAGATTTCTGAGGACCTCAGAAAAAGCGTTGTTGATGCTCATCAGGCTGGAAAAGGTTACAAAACCATCTCTAAAGAGTTTCGACGCCACCAATCCACAGTCAGACAGACTGTGTACAAATGGAGGAAATTCAAGACCATTGTTACCCTCCCCAGGAGTGGTCAACCAACAAAGATCACTCCAAGAGCAAGGCGTGTAATAGTCGGCGAGGTCACAAAGGACCCCAAGGTAACTCCTAAGCAACTGATGGCCTCTCTCACATTGGCTAATGTTAATATTCATGAGTCCACCATCAGGAGAACACTGAACAACAATGGTGTGCATGGCAGGGCTGCAAGGAGAAAGCCACTGCTCTCCAAAAAGAACATTGCTGCTCGTCTGCAGTTTGCTAAAGATCACGTGGACAAGCCAGAAGGCTATTGGAAAAATGTTTTGTGGACGGATGAGACCAAAATAAAACTTTTTGGTTTAAATGAAAAGCGTTATGTTTGGAGAAAGGAAAACACTGTATTCCAGCATAAGAACCTTATCCCATCTGTGAAACATGGTGGTGGTAGTATCATGGTTTGGGCCTGTTTTGCTGCATCTGGGCCAGGATGGCTTGCCATCATTGATGGAACAATGAATTCTGAATCATACCAGCGAATTCTAAAGGAAAATGTCAGGACATCTGTCCATGAACTGAATCTCAAGAGAAGGTGGGTCATGCAGCAAGACAACGACCCTCAGCGCACAAGTCGTTCCACCAAAGAATGGTTAAAGAAGAATAAAGTTAATGTTTTGGAATGGCCAAGTCAAAGTCCTGACCTTAATCCAATCGAAATGTTGTGGAAGGACCTGAAGCGAGCAGTTCATGTGAGGAAACCCACCAACATCCCAGAGTTGAAGCTGTTCTGTACGGAGGAATGGGCTAAAATTCCTCCAAGCCGGTGTGCAGGACTGATCAACAGTTACCGCAAACGTTTAGTTGCAGTTATTGCTGCACAAGGGGGTCACACCAGATACTGAAAGCAAAGGTTCACATACTTTTTGCCACTCACAGATATGTAATATTGGATCATTTTCCTCAATAAATAAATGACCAAGTATAATATTTTTGTCTCATTTGTCTAACTGGTGAGCACCACTGTATATCCACTGTACGGTTTAATTGCTTTTTTTTCCAGGCACATTTTCTATGTTTGAGCAAACCACAAAAAAATGGTTCGGTGCCACTAAGACAAACAGTGCACTCGTGTATAAGCTGTCACAAGCGGATATCTGGTTCCAGTGTGAAAATAGGCACCCAGCTAAGCCTATTTTTATCAATATCGCAACTTTTAAAATGTTGCTAGAAATTTTATTTTTAATTAAAACGTTCAGGAGAAACATCAGGGCACTTGCCGTGATTGGCAAACGGAGTTTATTTTTTTGTATTTTTGTTTAGCTTTAAATTGAGACTGACAACCACAAAGGCCACGCCTCCTAAACTGAGACTGACAAACACAAAAAAGTCACGCCCTCTAGGGGACTAACAGAGAGACCATTCTTCCTAAACCACACATTCATATCCAACAGACCGATACTGCTTCCTCCACAGGCGTTCAGAATGCTCCGTGCACGAGCTTTGGCATCGTCAGGAAACTTGCTATTATCCAGCAGGTCTGTATACGAGCACAAAGCCAAGACCTTGAAAAGAAGGACAACAGTATGATGACTGGAAAAAAAAAACTGAACACATATTCCCTCTAAAAGTTTGTTTAAAGAAACAGGAAAAAGGTACAAGGTGATAAGGAAGGGTTAATCGCTCAGGTTGAGTAATGAATGAATGAATGAAAGCAAGGGTGGTTTTGTTCTCTGAAGTGATGCTCACCTGTCTGAAGAAGGTGATGGGTTGCTGACCCATGGCATGGGCATCTCCAATGTTCGCTTTGATGACCTCGGTAAAGGGTTTCTTCACTCCCTGTCAAAAGAGAAAAATGTTTATACAATCTTGAAGATTAGAAAGTACGACTGATCCGGTCACATGTGGACAAATCATCAATCGTAAGTTTAATAATGAGCGAGAATGAGTCATGCTTATTTATTAAATAAGGAAAAGTAATCAGGGTGAAAAGTAACAAAGGAAATCTAATCGTTACAGGATTTCAGTACATTTCACTAACAGTACTTTTTTTGAGCGTAACTAAATCGTAGTGTACCTGTGAGTCAAACACAAACATGAATTTAAAAAAATAAAAATAAAAAATTGTGCTGTTTATTGCAAATAGGTGTCACAAAAGTGTATTATTTATTTTATTTTTTACAAAATCTCCCAGGGCGGCAAGGTGGTGTAGTGGTTAGCGCTGTTGCCTCACAGCAAGAAGGTCTGGGTTCGAGCCCCGTGGCTGACAAGGGCCTTTCTGTGCGGAGTTTGCATGTTCTCCCCGTATCCGTGTGGGTTTCCTCCGGGTGCTCCGGTTTCCCCCACAGTCCAAAGACATGCAGGTTAGGTTAACTGGTGACTCTAAATTGAGCGTAGGTGTGAATATGAGTGTGAATGGTTGCCTGTGTCTATGTGTCAGCCCTGTGATGACCTGGCGACTTGTCCAGGGTGTACCCCACCTTTCGCCCGTAGTCAGCTGGGATAGGCTCCAGCTTGCCCGCGACCCTGTAGAACAGGATAAAGCGGCTACAGATAATGAGATGAGATGAGACAAAATCTCCCATTACGTTCAATGCAAGTGTTCCAGCACTTCATATGTGTCCAGTTTCCTCTCAAAAATACAGGGAGTGCAGAATTATTAGGCAAGTTGTATTTTTGAGGATTAGTTTTATTATTGAAAAACAACTATGTTCTTGATGAACCCAAAAGACTCATAAATATCAAAGCTGAGTATTTTTGGAAGTTGGAGTAGGGCTTTCTTAGTTTTAGCTATCTTAGGAGGATATCTGTGTGTGCAGGTGACTATAACTGTGCATAATTATTAGGCAACTTAACAAAAAACAAACATATACCCATTTCACTCATTTATTTTCACCAGGGAAACCAATATAACAACTCAACATTCACTAATATACATTGCTGGCATTCAAAAACAAAAAAAAAACCAAATCAGTGACTAATATAGCCGCCTTTCTTTACAAGGACACTCAAAAGCCTGCCATCCATGGATTCGGTCAGTGTTTTGATCTGTTTGCGATCAACATTGCGTGCAGCAGCAACCACAGCCTCCCAGACACTGTTCAGAGATGTGTACTGTTTCCCCTCCTTGTAGATCTCACATTTGATGAGGGACCACAGGTTTTCTATGGGGTTCAGATCAGGTGAACAAGGAGGCCACGTCATTAATCTTTCTTCCTTTAGACCCTTTCTGGCCAGCCATGCTGTGGAGTACTTGGATGCGTGTGATGGAGCATTGTCCTGCATGAAAATCATGTTTTTCTTGAAGGATGCTGACTTCTTCCTGTACCACTGCTTGAAGAAGGTGTCTTCCAAAAACTGACAATAGGACTGGGAGTTGAGCTTGACGCCATCCTCAACCCGAAAAGGTCCCACAAGCTCATCTTTGATGATACCAGCCCATACCAGTACCCCACCTCCACCTTGCTGGCGTCTGAGTCGGACTGGAGCTCTCTGCCCTTTGCTGATCCAGCCACGAGCCCATCCATCTGGCCCATCAAGACTCACTCTCATTTCATCTGTCCATAAGACCTTAGAAAAATCAGTCTTGTGATACTTCTTGGCCCAGTCTTGATGTTTCATCTTGTGTGTCTTGTTCAGTGGTGGTCGTTTTTCAGCCTTTGCTACCTTGGCCGTGTCCCTGAGTATTGCACACCTTGTGCTTTTTGACACTCCAGTGATGTTGCAGCTCTGAAATATGGCAAAACTGGTGGCGAGTGGCATCTTGGCAGCTTCACGCTTGACTTTCCTCAGTTCACGGGCAGTTAGTTTGCGCCTTTTTTTTTTCAACGCGCTTCTTGCGACCCTGTTGACTATTTTGAATGAAGCGCTTGATTGTTCGATGGTCACGCTTCAAAAGCTGGGCAATTTTAAGAGTGCTCCATCCCTTTGCAATATATGTCACTATTTTTGACTTTTCTGAGTCCGTCAAATCCCTCTTCTGACCCATTTTGCCGAAGGAAAGGAAGTTGCCTAATAATTTTGCACACCTGATATAGGGTGTTGATGTCATTAGACCACACCCCTTTTCATTACAGAGATGCACATCACCTGGTATGCTTAATTGGTAGGAGGCTTTCAAGCCTATGCAGCTTGGAGTAGGCCAACATGCATAGAGAGGGTAATGTGGTCAACATACTCATTTGCCTAATAATTCTGCACTCCCTGTAAAGAAAGAAAGAAATTGATTCAAATACTAACTCACAGTCAGGCCCATAAGTATTTGGACATCGATAATTTCCATAGTTCTTCTGTAGTCAAGTCACTTTATTTCTACAGCGCATTGAAAAACAACAGGACTTGGCCCAAAGCGCTTTACAGTCGAGGCGAATGCAATTCAATACACACAAGGCATGAATAAAAATGGAAGGAGAGAAATAAAGACATCAAACCAAATAGAATCATAAAAATCAAGCAAAAGATCATAAAATCAAACGAGGATATAAAACCATTAAAATCATAAATTTAATGTGCAGTATGATAAAAATTGATACAGTGCCTTGAAAAAGTATTCATACTCCTTGAACTTTTTCACATTTTTCCACCGTACAACCACAAACTTAAAAGTTTTTTATTGAGATTTTATGTGATAGACCAACACAGAGTAGCACATAATTGTGAAGTGAAACGAAAATGATAAATGGTCTTCAAAATTTTAAACAAATAAAAATCTGAAAAATGTGGTGTGCATTAGTATTCAGCCCCCTGTACTCTGATACCTCTAAATACAATCCAGTGCAATCAATTGCCTTCAGAAGTCATCTAATTAGTTAATAGAGTCCTACTGTGTGTAATTTACTCTCAGCATAAATACACTTGTTCTGTGAAGGCCTCAGTGGTTTGTTAGAGAACACTGAAGAACGAACAGCATCATGAAGACCAAAGAACCCACCAGACAGGTCAGGGATAAAGTTCTGGAGAAGTTTAAAGCAGGGTTAGGTTATAAAAAAATATCCCAAGCTCTGAACATCTCAAGAAGCACTGTTCAATCCATCATTCAAAAATGGAAAAAGTATGGCACAACTGCAAACCTACCAAGACATGGCCGTCCACCTAAACTGACAGAGCGAGCAAGGAGAGCACTGGTCAGAGAAGCAGCCGAGAGGCCCATGATCACTCTGGAGGAGCTGCAGAAATCCACAGCTCAGGTGGGAGAATCTGTGCACAGGACAACTATAAGTCATACACTCCACAAATCTGGCCTTTTCGGAAGAGTGGCAAGAAGAAAGCCATTGTTGAAAGACAGGCATAAGAAGCCATGTAGGGGACACAGCAAACATGTGGAAGAAGGTGCTTTGGTCAGATGAGACCAAAGTTGAACTTTTTGGCCTAAATGCAAAGCGCTATGTGTGGCGGAAAACTAACAGTGCTCATCACCCTGCACACACCATCCCCACTGTGAAACATGGTGGTGGCAGCATCATGCTATGTGGATGCTTTTCTTCAGCAGGGACAGGGAAGCTGGTCAGAGTTGATGGGAAGATGGATGGAGCTAAATACAGGGCAATCCTGGAAGAAAACCTGTTGGAGGCTGCAAAAGACTTGAGACTGGGAAGGAGATTCACCTTCCAGCAAGACAATGACCCTAAACAAACAGCCAGAGCTACAATGGAATGGTTTAGATCAAAGAATATTCATGTGTTAGAATGGCCCAGTCAAAGTCCAGACCTAAATCCCATTGAGCATCTGTGGCAAGACTTGAAAATTGCTGTTCACAGACGCTCTCCATCTAATCTGGCTGAGCTTGAGCTATTTTGCAAAGAAGAATGGGCAAAAATTTCAGTGGCTAGATATGCAAAGCTGGTAGAGACATACCACAAAAGACTTGCAGCTGTAATTGCAGCAAAAGGTGGCTCTACAAAGTATTGACGCAGGGGGGCTGAATACTAATGCACACCACATTTTTCAGATTTTTATTTGTTTAAAATTTTGAAGACCATTTATCATTTTCGTTTCACTTCACAATTATGTGCTACTCTGTGTCGGTCTATCACATAAAATCTCAATAAAAAAAACTTTTAAGTTCGTGGTTGTAAGGTGGAAAAACGTGAAAAAGTTCAATGGGTATGAATACTTTTGCAAGGCACTGTATGTAGCTAAATAAATAAGAGAAATTATGCACAGTTAAAAAAACATTACAACTACAAAAATTACGATTAAGAGTGAACTTAACAAAAAAATATGGAGCAACATCAGACTGAATTAAAAGCAAAAGAAAAAAGAAGGGTCTTTAAGTTTGACATAAAATAATCAATGGTAGGGCAGGATCTAATCTCGGGGCACCTTTAGTTTACACCCCCACCATGGATATGAAACGAAGCACTCGAGATGTGATCGAAGTGTCAACTTTCAGCTTTAATTCAAAGGATTTAACAAAATATACACTACCGTTCAAAAGTTTGGGGTCACTCTGAAATGTCCTTATTTTTGAAAGAAAAGCACTGTTCTTTTCAATGAAGATTACTTTAAACTAATCAGAAATCCACTCTATACATTGCTAATGTGGTAAAATGACTATTCTAGCTGCAAATGTCTGGTTTTTGGTGCAATATCTCCATAGGTGTATAGAGGCCCATTTCCAGCAACTCTCACTCCAGTGTTCTAATGGTACAATGTGTTTGCTCATTGCCTCAGAAGGCTAATGGATGATTAGAAAACCCTTGTACAATCATGTTAGCACAGCTGAAAACAGTTGAGCTCTTTAGAGAAGCTATAAAACTGACCTTCCTTTGAGCAGATTGAGTTTCTGGAGCATCACATTTGTGGGGTCGATTAAATGCTCAAAATGGCCAGAAAAATGTCTCGACTATATTTTCTATTCATTTTACAACTTATGGTGGGAAATAAAAGTGTGACTTTTCATGGAAAGCACAAAATTGTCTGGGTGACCCCAAACTTTTGAATGGTAGTGTATATTGCATGAACCATTTAATAATTACAGCCATTTTTTACACCATCCCTCCATATTCACACTCAATAATCATTATACAATTGTCTAATTCAGGAGATTAAAAAGTCTGGAGTTGATTGCAAGTGTTAAATTTGCATTTGGGAGCTGTTCATGACGGGAACTCTCAATCCACGGTCCAAAGATGTCTATCATGAACATGTTCCCATGAACAGCTAACAAATGAAAATTCAAAACATGGAATCCTCTCCAGACTTTTTAATCTCCTGAAACTGTCAGGAAATAACGAGGAAACAGGCCACACCCTGCGGCCATGAAACTGCTTATCAGTCAATTGTATAGTTACAATTATTCTATCCACATTCACTGCATATGAGTAATCGTGCACTCTGATTGGCTACTCTACTACTAGGCTATCAGCTCATATACCGTGAGTAGAGAAAACAAAATGGCAGAATGTGTTGCTAAACCAACCGAGGAGGAAATAAATACTCTACTCGGAAACAAAACCCAAAAAAATGTTATCAAGTAGTTAAAAGAAACAGGAATAGCTAAAAGAATATAGTTTTTTGTTTGTTCCCCCCCACTATCTCCTGTTCCACACTCCAGCCCAGTCAGTGGCGGTAATGCACCTTTATGTTGGTTTCCCAACCGCCAAACAAATTCTAAAGAAGAAAATTACAAAAAAATACAAAAAACAGCAACAAAATATGGAATAAAAGTATTTGATGGTAAGAACATATCTTTTTTTCATTTTCCAAGAATTATTATTATCATTGCATTTTTCACAAATTGCTCCTGTCATTTCGCCGGTTTGTTTACATTCTAAGCATTTGTTGGACATTTTGTATAAAGTTTTTCTTTATCGAATTTGCAAAAATAAAAATAAAAATGCTCTCTTTTTCAAAATCCAGGGAATGTGGATAGACTATTCCATTCAATCTTATCGTACACGGTTTATAGCCGACTCGGTGCTACGCACTTCGTCGACTATCAGCTCATGTACGACCTGATTTCATGGAATAACTGCTAAATATCTGTGAAAATGGAGGGATTATGTAAAAATAGCTGTAATTCCTAAATGGTTAAGGTAATTTATTTTTTTTTGTTAAACCCCTTGAATTATAACCGAAAGCCTACTTCAATCACATCTTGACTGCTTCATGTCAGGTCCATGGTGGAGGTGTAACAGAAGAATTACAAAAACTGCATCGCTGTCCAAATACTTATGGACCTGATTGTGTCTTACTTTTAAATGTTTTTGCTTTGACTAACCCTTATACTAGCCCTGCGATGACCTGGCGACTTGTCCAGGGTGTACCCCGCCTCTCGCCCATAGTCAGCTGGGATAGGCTCCAGCTTGCCTGCGGCCCTGTAGGACAGGATAAGCTGCTACAGATAATGGATGGATGGATGGATGGATGGATGGATGAATGGATAACCCTCATACTTTTACTTGAGTGATTTTTTTTTAAATATTCACCTTTGCTACATTTAAAAAAAAAAAAAATCACCATTACACATTTGTAATATCTACACTTCCTGTTTAGTCTTAACTCACTTGAGGAAGTCAGAAAATTTCCATGTTCATGTATTTTTCTTGCAGTGATACAAGTCTTTTGTTGAATCTCAGCAAGCTTGGAGCGAAACAAAGCTCTCTCTCTCTCTCTCTCTCTCGCCCTCACTGTCTCCCTCGGTCTTTGTCTCTCTCCTCTCCCTCGCTTTCTGTTTCTCTCTCTCTGGCTCCTATTCTGAGTCTCACAGTTTGTCTTTCTCGCTTCATCTCACTCTCTCACTCACTCCCTCACTCGTCCCTTTCACAGGCAAACAGCTAAGGCGTCCTCAACTCTTGAAATTCTTAGTCCAACACTCCAGAGTTAAAGTATAGCAAGGAATTCATACAATTTTCTCATCGTAATTCAATCAACAAAGAAATATGTCGTGTCTGAACTTTGCACTGGCACAATGAGGTAGTCCTGCAAACCTTCTCCATCGCCACAAACCATGTGGACTTGTACAGCATCTCAAACAGACACGCTTATAAGACATACCGGTAGAATGGCTTGTGCCATGATGACACATTGTTCTGTATAAAATCAAACGCGAGTACAAAGTATGACTTTCAGATTTATGAGGATTGAATTCTGACTTTTATAATAATAAATTTTTTTTTTCCTCGTGCATTCCAAAAAAATTCTTATGGGTCATTCTAGAATTCAGGGTACATTTCACGTCTCCGAGAAAAACCTTTCGTTATTTTCCACATAATAATCAGTTTTGAACAATAATGCAAATTATGACAAACTTTCACCAATAGCAACGCTTGATCTACATTTTAGACCCAGTTTATCCAAAAAACATTGACTAAATGACTCCCAACCCTCCTCTGACATTACTGGCCGTCTTTGACTCCTGATTCATCCATTCAACTCGAGTAAACAGGAAGTGATTCAGTCTAACAATCTGTTTTTGGGGCTGATTCTATTAACTGTTATAAAATCAATTGCCATTGTGAAAGTCTATTTTCTGTATCGTGAAATTTCAGTAATAAATATATTTTGTATCTGTCACAATGTTCTTGTCAACTCTGTTAACTCTGTTATAAAACTGCATAAAATCAGAGGTGGACAAAGTACCCAACTTCATTACTTAAGTTAAAGTACAGATCCCACTGGTCAAATTTTACTCCCGATACAAGTGAAAGTTGTCCAGTCAAATTTTTACCTAAGTTAAAAGTACTGAAGTACTTGCTTTTAAAAATACTTAAGTATTAAAAGCATATTTTCTGTCAACGCATTGTTGCATTATTGCCACAACGCTTACAAAACCTAACGCCGTTACCAAAGACAGAAATGTGAATTCACAAAATGAACGCATGCTGTGCCATCATGGTGGTTTAACGTTAAGCTAGCTAGTCAGTGAAGCTCCACCTGACATGCTAGCAAACTCTTTTCAAACTCAAAATCATATTGTGTAGCTAACGCTACTGGAAAAGAAACATTTCTACATTTTGTTTATTTGGTAAGATTATGCAAAAACATATTTCTGAAAGAACTTCAGATAAGTTAACGTTATTCATGTTAACTCCATTTTTACATGCTAACTAACATTGTCCAAGTTAACTAGCTATGTGTTAATGTTAGCCGTGGACAAAGCGATGGCAACTTGGCGGGAAAATCCATAGAAAGTCATGTGACTAACCAGACTGCATAGCTACGTTTGCAACGTTATCGCTAGCTCTAAAAGCACAGACAACTTCACTGCAAGCTTTCTCTTGGAATAAAACGTTTATATCCCTCAATAAGCTTCCGCAGGTTGGACGGTGAGTTTTTGTAGGCCGTGATGTGGTTCGTTTTCGGCAAACAAAGCAAACATTTAAAATGAAACATATCTTTATTCCTTTCAGAAAACTGAAACATGGGTTCATGGGCCATGAGTGCGTGCGTTCCCCAGAAGAGCCGCCTCCTTCCATTCTGCCATCAGCTGATCGTGTTAAATAATGCTGCTGAGAAATAATTGAACTTGATTTTATACAGTCTATGGATGTGACGCGACCCTAGTGATTACTGATAGACTGTCTCAGTGTCACCTGCGAAAAAACCAATCACGTTTCAGAAAAGAAAAGAGAAAACATCCACTTTGAAAGCGGCTTCATAGTAATGAGTAACAAGGACCTGGATAGAAATGTAGTGGAGTAAAAAGTATTAAGTAAAAAGTTCAAATGTAGTGAAGTTAAAGTCATAAGTTTCCAAAAAAAAATAGTCAAGTAAAGTACAGATACTCAAAAAGTGTATTTAAGTACAGTACTCAAGTAAATGTACTTCGTTGCATAAAATCCACAAAGACTTTTATTAATGCGCGTGACACCTGCACCGAGTGATGTCACTTCCTCTGGCGGGAAACTTCAGAAAGGCAGTGAGGTGTGTTAGGCTATGTTTCTTCTCTCGTTAATTTGAACAAAATGTTGAGGATTTTACACCGACAGTAGATTCATTACTCGTCAACTCTGTTATTGCGATATCGGAGTGAACCTTGCGGCCGTTTTAAAAAAAAAAACAATAATATGATTAAAATCCGGGGCGGCACGGTGGTGTAGTGGTTAGCGCTGTCACCTCACAGCAAGAAGGTCCTGGGTTCGAGCCCCGGGGCCGGCGAGGGCCTTTCTGTGTGGAGTTTGCATGTTCTCCCCGTGTCCGCGTGGGTTTCCTCCGGGTGCTCCGGTTTCCCCCACAGTCCAAAGACATGCAGGTTAGGTTAACTGGTGACTCTAAATTGAGCGTAGGTGTGAATGTGAGTGTGAATGGTTGTCTGTGTCTATGTGTCAGCCCTGTGATGACCTGGCGACTTGTCCAGGGTGTACCCCGCCTTTCGCCCATAGTCAGCTGGGATAGGCTCCAGCTTGCCTGCGACCCTGTAGAAGGATAAAGCGGCTAGAGATAATGAGATGAGATGATTAAAATCCATAAAATTCTGTTTTTATACATGCCATGTGGTAGCTAGTTTGAGGTTCGCATGTGGACTTCGATAAAATTACCTGATCCGATAAAACATCTGACCAATCAGGTAATTGTTTACGTGACGTTGTCTGAGCACGTGATATTTTTGCCCGGGCATCTTTGTACATCCTTGTTGCATCATGAAGTCACGGAATATGGGTTCACAGAAAATAAAAAATATAATCCAAAGCACAGATCTTTTATTCATGGATATCTGATTTTCTGTGAAATATCAATAGTAAATTAATAAAGTAAACATATAAATGCAGGTAAGATATTTTAACTGTGAACTTCGGCAGTCCAAACATTTAATTGTTTTAGACTTCTTGATTTTTTTTTATCCGTGATGCATCATCTGTATTAAATCGGTAACCAATCTGTAATATACTGAAACATCCATGACCGAGCCGTAAATTATTAGCATCTGTGATGCATCCAAATTAAAATCCGTAACCACTCTGTATTTTGTATCCTTTTTTATTATATTTTCATAATCCGTGACCTATCCATACTATATCAACCACTGGAGTGTGTACATGGGTTGTGTACAGTACGACCCGGAATAATGTGCTACTACTTGGAAAAAACTTCCATGACTATTCCTAAATTGCATGTGTTTATTTCCCTGAGTGTCAGGACCGAGAGATATTATAGTCAGGATTATAGTTGTGGTGTTTCTGCTCCAGACTGGAGCTAAATCCAGGCAGAGGGATCGTCAGAGTTGTAGTTATAGGTATAATTATAGTTATCGCTGTTGTGGAACTGGATCCTTACAGTACACAACAGACAAATCTATAAAACATTCCTAATGACCAAAAGACTGACCGGTGACATGATAAAAGCATGACGTTATAAAATGATACCAAATTAAAAGACATGCTTTTCTAAGACCAGCTGGACTAATCAGAGCGCAGCACTAGTTTTAGATTCTGTTTTGCATTTAACTTTTGCATATATTTTGTTTCTCGTGTCTACACACTCTCTCTTTACTACACAGCTTAGAAATGACAAAAAGTTCCTTCAACAGCTTCATTCAGATCCAACATCCTTCTCAGTTTGCAAATCTGTTGTTATTTTTCCCCCCATAGTTGACGTGTGAAAAACAAGCAGGTGGTATTCAAGAGAACTCTGTGTGTGTGTGTGTGTGTGTGTGTGTGTGTGTGTGTGTGTGTGTGTGTGTGAGAGAGAGATCAGTCCTCAGAGTCCTCTGATTCTTTGAATAAATAACCTTCACTGCTATGGAGCCTCCACTCCTATTATTGGTCTCACAACAACAGAGATGCCGAGCAGCTCTGGCCAATCAGGCGAGGCGGTTGAGAAACACCCCAAGGACCAGAGACACCAACCAAGCCGGTCTTGTTTACGACCAGTCACAAAACAGGAGCAGGGATACTTTAAAGCAAACTGAACTCATGCACTTTATTAAAATATACTGTAACGTTCCATGAGATGACATTTCAATATGACATATCTTTAGACAGATGTTAGAAAATTTCTAATCCAAATCAGGAAACTTTAGTAAAGTGACCCTTCAAAAGTGGACTGAGGGCATTTTAGGACATTGTCACAAAGCAGCTTTAGAGAACTTTGGATGTAGACTGAACAGGGGAAGGAAAAAAAATCCATCAAACACAAAGAAGAAACGTAGAAAGGAACTGGACTCAAAAGTCAGGCTCTGGACATTAGATTCTTTTTACAGTTTTAAAACACATCATAATGGAATATTGATTTCTTGCCTCCTCAGTAACATGAAGGATGAGTTTTATTATTATTATTATTATGAGCTCTGTTGGACGTGTCTTAGATGATACAGGTTTAAAAACAAAGCTGTGTTCATAAACAGCTGGATTTCCTCAGAAATACAGTATGAACACACAAGAATCAAGTCAATAATCAACTGAATCATGCGTACTTTATATAATCAATATCTATAAAACCGGTTTGAGCTCACAGACATGTAACATTCATCAAGTCATAGTGTAATTATAAGAGCATGACATCATTAATCCCAAGACATCATCACAGAATGAAAACCTGTTTCTAAGATTTATAGCTTTTCAGTAAACCAGCATTAAGAGCAACGAAACTGTGATGATCTTTATAAATAATAAATAATAACTAGACAGAGACTGTGACTAAAGTCACAATAATTTGCACTAGCTGACCTTTGTCAATTGAAGGACAAGGAAAAGTTGTGCCCTGCCACCCTGAAGAAAAAAAAACTGATAGAAAAATCATGAAAATTGACAGGGTTATAAGTGATTGAAAAAGATCCTGTTTCTCATGGATCATTCCGGTTCGGTGATCCAGATCAGCACCAAAAGTCACAGCAACGTAATTCAGCCCAGAGGTATTCTTTATGTGAAATTTGGTGATGATTGGTTGAAAACCAAGGGAGGAATCGCATCCTAAAAGCATTAGGAGGAGAAGAAGACGACGAAGGTAGAAAGATCCTGAGTGAGATTAACAATTTGCACTACTCTTACCAAAAAAAACCCACGTTTATTCAAGTGTGCTTCTAGTATACTTCTTTTAAACTAAAAATAAGAGAGTATGCTTTCAGTTTATTTTTTATTTACTTATCAGAGATATACTTAATAAAGTTATACATACTGTAAGTATACTTGGCTTATACTGAAAAGTATATAGAAAAGTACATTAAGCTTATACTTAAACTTTTGATCAAGATATACTTAACAAAAGTGTAATAAAGTATTAAAATATTTGTGCCTTATGTTTAAGTGGACTCGCCCTGTAGTGGTGCTTCAGCATTGTTGACTCTTAGGTATGTCTGTGGTTCCATAGAAGGGTTTTTGTTTGTTTTTTAATTTCCCCTGAGTGGGATAATTAATTTTTTTAATAATTTATTTTTCTTTCGAGCTTCGATGTCAATTTCAGTTGTCATTGCCATGTTTTTATACTTTGGCATTTAATACAATGTTGCTTTAAATTTTGATTTTTAAAGAAAATGAATATGTTCTTAATCCTGAGTATCTGTTGTTATTTTGTGAATTCTTACCTTTATAACTTCATTGTAACTTAAGGTACAAAACACTTAAGTTGTCTACAGGTAGTGTGCATGAGGTAAGGGTTCGGGCTAGAAAACTAATAGTATACCTAGAAGGGGAATTGCAGTAAACTTCAAAACTAAAAAGTGGACTAGATGTATATAACCATTAACTAATAGTATATTTCCAATATGCTATGACGTATACTTTTGTAAACTAAAAAGTGGACTAGAAGTGTGTAACGAGCAAACCAATGGTATATTTCCAGTATACTACAAAGTATACTTTAGTAAAGTAAAAAGTGGACTAGAAGTATAAAACGAGTAAACTCATAGTATATTTCCAGTACACTATGAAGTACGCTTTTGTAAACTAAAGAGTGGACTACAAGTATAGAACTAGTAAACTATTAGTATACAAGTTTACTTGTGGTATACTTGCAGTACAAAATAAAAAATACCTGTTGTATACTCAGAGTTTACTTCTCTTAGACTTAAAGTATACTTTTTATAAACTAAAAGTGGGCCAATTTAGTCCCAAGAAGTATTAGATTAATTTACTTACAAGTATACTGTAAGTACATTGATATCAGTATACTTGGTACACAAAAGTATACTTAAGGAAATATACTTTAACTTTACTTAAGTATACTTAATAAAATGAACTTGAAGTAGACTTCTTTTTGATAAGGGTACTGCTGCTAGCACAAATTAAATATTAAGAATAAACTGAGCCAATAGAATGTTGCTGAGTCCAGGTCTCAGTATTGCCCTGAAATGTGAGGATAGTATTAGTTCTGATTTTAAATACTATAAAATAAGATTTAAAATTTTATTTTAAAATCATGACATGATCATGTAATGTTGACCGACACAACCCTGATGTTGCGTGTAAACCAGGACATGAATATCATATCATGATGTCTTAGCATGTCCGATTATTATCCATCCATCCATTATCTGTAGCTGCTTATCCTGTCCTACAGGGTCGCAGGCAAGCTAGAGCCTATCCCAGCTGACTACGGCCGAAAGGCGGGGTACACCCTGGACAAGTCGCCAGGTTATCACAGGGCTGACACATAGACACAGACAACCATTCACACTCACATTCACACCTATGGTCAATTTAGAGTCACCAGTTAACCTAACCTGCATGTCTTTGGACTGTGGGGGAAACCGGAGCACCCGGAGGAAACCCACGCGGACACGGGGAGAACATGCAAACTCCACACAGAAAGGCCCTTGCCGGCCGTTGGGCTCGAACCCAGGACCTTCTTGCTGTGAGGCAACAGTGCTAACCACTACACCATCATGCTGCCCCGATTATTATCAGATAGATTATTTAAAAAAAACAAAAAAACAAACAAGGATTCCACTTAACACATAATGCTGTCATATGAGGGGGAAAAAAAAAAACATGGCAGCTTAGAAACTGTCGGTTTGTGGTTTCAAAGTGCATGGATTGCTTCCCTGCTGAAAAACCAAACAAGGAAACCTGCGCTGGTGCTAATGTTACTTCAGACTAGTGGAAGTGGAAAACAGAACTTATCTTCCTGGAGGTTAAGAAAGACAAACTGTTTCAGAGAATGACCAATGGAATGAAAGTATTTCATGGTAAGAACATCTCATCTCATCTCATCATCTCTAGCCGCTTTATCCTTCTACAGGGTCGCAGGCAAGCTGGAGCCTATCCCAGCTGACTACGGGCGAAAGGCGGGGTACACCCTGGACAAGTCGCCAGGTCATCACAGGGCTGACACATAGACACAGACAACCATTCACACTCACATTCACACCTACGGTCAATTTAGAGTCACCAGTTAACCTAACCTGCATGTCTTTGGACTGTGGGGGAAACCGGAGCACCCGGAGGAAACCCACACGGACACGGGGAGAACATGCAAACTCCACACAGAAAGGCCCTCGCCGGCCCCGGGGCTCGAACCCAGGACCTTCTTGCTGTGAGGCGACAGCGCTAACCACTACACCACCGTGCCGCCCTGGTAAGAACATATCTTTTTTTTATTTTTCAAAAATTATTATTGCATCTTTCACAAATCGCTCCTGCCGTTTTGCAGTTTGTTTACATTCTAAGCGGAAATGATTTTGTTGGACGTTTTGTGTAAAGTTTTTATTTATCGAATTTGCAAGAAATAAAAATGCTCTGTTTCTCAAAATCCAGTGAAGGTGGATAGAATAAAACCTTTATTCCACTCAATCTCATCGTTGTACATGGCTTATAGACAACTCGGTGCTACGCGTCTCATCAGCTACCACTCGATTTCATGGAATAACTGATAAATAATAACCTCAACTTCATCTCAGTTATTATTCACCGATCTAATATTAACTTTACCTTCGGGTAAATAATTGTTAAATATAACATTCCTTTCATTAAATATTTCTGTGGCAGCGGGGGCGTGGTCGAGAGTCGGTCTGTGAATGGAGGGCGGAGTCAGGGAAGGTAAGTGGCAGAATCACTGCACCTGACAGGAATTAACCTGTGTTTGTGTGTCTTCCCCAGTGACCGCGCCCTATAAGAGGAGAGGGAGAGCAGAGGAAGGGAGCTCTCTCCCCAACCAGAACACTTGTGTGTGTGTGTGCGCACGAGCGTGTGTGACTGGGAGAGTGTCCTGAATGTCAAAAGCTGTAAAGCTTAAATAAAGGAGTTTAGAGAACTCAGTTCTGGCCTGCCGTGCTTCTGTGCTCCACCCACCACAGAGCATTCCTACAGTGGTGCCGAAACCCCGGAACGGAGCGCAGAGGAGAACAGCCCCATGGAGTCCTCCCCCTTCAAGGACCTGATCCATGCCCTCACCACAGCCCAACAGAGCCAACACCAGGTGCTGGTCGCCCTCCGGAAGGAGCAGGAACAAAGGTTTGAGGCCCTGGTGCTGGCGCAGCAGGAAGATCGCCAGCGTTCCGGCACCTACTCGCATCGGCGGGGTCCACCACCTCCACCGCCGCGGACCCTCCCCACCTCATCCTAACGAAGATGGGCCCGCATGAGGACCCCAAGGCCTTCCTCGCTCTCTTTAAGCAGGCAGCAGAGGCGTGGGGCTGGCCGGTGGAACAGCGCACGGCGCGCCTCCTCCCCCTGCTAACGGGCGAGGCGCAGCTGGCCGCACTACAGCTCCCCGCCGACAGCCAGTTGGTCTACGCCGACCTCCGCAGGGCCGTCCTCCAGCGTGTGGGGCACACCCTGAAGCAACAACGGCAGCGCTTCCGCGCTCTGCACCTGGAGGAGGTCGGCCGGCCGTTCGCGTTTGGCCAGCAACTCCGGGACGTCTGCCAGCGGTGGCTGAGAGTCGACAACCGCGATGCCAAGGGAATCATCAATCTGGTTGCGCTGGAACAATTCATCGCCCGACTTCCAGAAGGAACAGCGGAGTGGGTCCAGTGCCATCGCCCGGCGTCACTGGATCAAGCCATCGAGCTGGCGGAGGACCATTTGGCGGCTGTTCCGACGGCAGGACAGCATGTCTCCTCTTCCCCAATCTCCTCTCTCTCTCTCTCTCTCTCTCCCCCTCCCCTTCTGTTCCTCGTCCTCGCCCCATTCCCCCCCCCCACAGAGGCGGGGGCCGGCCCGCTGCACCCGCGGTGCCCTACCGTTTCCCACTTCCGTGTCTGTCTCTCCCCCCCTCAGGTGAGTGAGCTCCGGAACACTGGTGCAGAGAGAGAGCCTGGGCTTTTATGCTGGCACTGCGGGGAACCGGGGCACCTCCAGCATCAATGCTCGGTGATGGAGGTGGGTGCGGTGGTCCGGATCCCCGACGCGCCAGGGACCACTCTCAATCGGGCTGGAGTGTATCGCATACCGGTGAGTATCTAAGGGGATACGTATCAGGCTTTGGTGGACTCCAGTTGTAATCAGACCTCAATCCACCAAAGCCTGGTGCAAGACAAGGCATTGGGGAGAGCACAATTGGTGAAGGTGTTGTGTGTGCACGGGGATGTTCACAACTACCCTTTAGTGTCAGTCCACATTCTATTTCGAGGGGAGAAATTTAGAGTAAAGGCGGCGGGTTAATCCTCGCCTTACCCACTCGATAATTTTGGGGACTGATTGGCCGGGATTTCGGGAATTAATGACTCATTTATTGAAGAGTGGGGCCTGCCATAGTTCAGCAGGGGGAGGTCCCGGTGTGGCATTGGCAGGAGCAGCTGTCACAGAGCCGTCTATGTCATCACCGCGTCAGCATGAGGAGCAGCAGGCTCCTGCTCCCTCTCTCGGGGAATCCCTCGCAGATTTCCCGTTAGAGCAGTCGCAAGATAAGACTCTGCGGCATGCATTTGACCAAGTGAGAGTAATCAATGGTCAAACACTCCAGCCAAACGCCACCCCGTCCTTCCCCTATTTTTCCATTATTAAGGATAGATTATACCGAGTGACACAGGACATTCAGACTAAGGAGCCGATAACACAGCTTTTGATCCCAAAGAGCTGCCGGGAATTTGTATTCCAGGCGGCTCACTTTAATCCCATGGCTGGACACTTGGGGCAGGATAAGACACTAGCCCGAATAATGGCCAGGTTCTATTGGCCAGGGATTCATGGCGATGTCCGCAGGTGGTGTGCAGCGTGCTGCGAATGCCAGTTAGTAAATCCCACAGCCATTCCAAAAGCGCCTTTGTGCCCCCTGCCATTAATCAAGACCCTGTTCGAAATAATTGGGATGAATCTTGTTGGGCCATTAGATCGGTCAACACGAGGATATCGCTTTATTTTAGTTCTGATGGACTATGCAACGTGATATCCGGAAGCAGTGCCTCTTCACAATATCTCAGCACGTAGTACTGCAGAGGCGCTCTTCCGCGTCATCTCCCGAGTTGGAATCCCCAAAGGGATTCTGACTGATCAAGGCACTACGTTTGTCATGCACAATGCGCGAACTGTATAGGTTACTGGGAATTAAGCCTATCCGCACCAGCATTTATCTCCCACAAACGGACGGCTTAGTCGAACGGTTTAATCGCACCCTCAAAAACTTAATTAAGAAATTTGTAAGCAAGGACGCACGCAACTGGGATAAATGGCTCGAGCCCCTGTTATTCGCAGTGCGAGAGGTCCCACAAGCCTCCACGGGGTTCTCCCCATTCAAATTATTATATGGGCGTAAGCCGCGTGGCATCCTAGATGTACTGTGGGAAAATTGGGAGGAGGGACCTTCAACAAGCAAAAATGAAGTTCAATATGTTATCGACCTGCGCGCTAAACTCCACACACTCACACACCTAACCCAGGAGAATTTGCGGCAGGCCCAAGAATGGCAAATCCGCCTGTACGACAGGGGCACGCGCCTTAGGGAGTTTGCACCGGGAGATAAAGTACTCGTGTTGTTGCCCACGTCGAGCTCCAAATTGATCGCCAAGTGGCAAACATGGCGAGTTGGGGACGTCGACTATGAGGTGAGGTGAACGGACAGGGGTGGGGCGTTACAGATTTACCACCTCAATCTGCTAAAACTTTGGAATGAGGAGGTCCACGTGGCGTTGGTGTCGTTGGTCACAGAGAAGGCAGAGCTGAGGCGGGAGGTTCAAAAGGGAACATTGACATCGCCTACCACTCCGGTCCCCTGTGGAGACCACCTCTCCCCGACCCAACTCACAGAGGTTGCCCAGTTGCAGACAGAATTTTCTGACGTGTTCTCGCCCCTGCCCGGTCGCACCCGCCTCATAGAACACCACATTGAGACGCCCCCAGGGGTGGTAGTGCGCAGCCGCCCTTACAGGCTGCCCGAACACAAGAAAAAGGTGGTTCGGGAAGAACTCGAGGCCATGCTTGAAATGGGCATCGTCGAGGAGTCCCATAGTGACTGGAGCAGCCCGGTGGTCTTGGTTCCCAAGACCGACGGGTCGGTCCGGTTCTGTGTGGACTATAGGAAAGTCAATGCGGTGTCTAAATTTGATGCGTACCCAATGCCTCATATTGACGAGTTGCTCGATCGACTAGGCACGGCTCGTTTTTATTCAATACTGGATTTGACAAAGGGATATTGGCAGATCACCTTGACTCCACTATCCCGAGAAAAAATGGCCTTTTCCACACCGTTTGGCTCACACCAGTTCGTCACACTTCCTTTTGGGCTGTTTGGAGCGCCTGCTACGTTCCAGCAGCTTATGGATGGGGTCCTCCACCCCCACGCCACCTACGCGGCCGCATACTTAGACGACATAATCATCTATAGTAATGACTGGCTGTGGCACCTAGAACACCTAAGGGCCGTCCTTAGGTCACTGAGGCAAGCGGGTCTCGCAGCCAACCCGAAGAAGTGTGCAATTGGGCGGGTGGAAGTACGGTATCTGGGCTTCCACTTGGGCAATGGGCAGGTGCGTCCCCAAATCAATAAGACAGCAGCGATTGCGGCCTGCCTGAGGCCCAAGACCAAAAAGGGGTAAGACAGCTCCTGGGGCTGGCTGAGTACTATCGTAGGTTTATACCTAATTATTCGGACGTCACCAGCCCGCTGACTGATCTCACTAAAAAGGGGGCAATCAGACCCGGTCCAGTGGACAGAGCAATGCCAGCGGGCTTTCTCTGAGGTAAAGGCTGCACTGTGTGGGGGGCCACTGTTACACTCCCCTGACTTTTCCCTCCCCTTTGTTTTGCAGATGGATGCGTCGGACAGGGGGCTAGGGGCGGTTCTGTCCCAGGAGATGGGGGGGAGGACTGCCCAGTGCTGTACATCAGCCGGAAACTATCGGTGCGCGAGGGCAGGTACAGCACCATCGAAAAGGAATGCCTCGCCATCAAGTGGGCGGTCCTCACTCTCCGCTATTACATGCTGGAGCACCCTTTCACCCTTTGTTCGGACCACACGCGCCTGCAGTGGCTCCACTGCATGAAGGATGGCAACGTGCAGATCACCTGTTGGTATCTGGCACTCCAGCCATTTAAATTCGAGGTGGTCCACAGGCCGGGGGCGCAGATAGTCGTGGTGGACTTCCTCTCCCGCCGGGGGGGGGGGGGGTCTGCAGGCCGGACGGCTCCCCAGCCTGAGTCGGGCAGTGGGGGTATGTGGCAGCGGGGGCGTGGTCGAGCGTCGGTCTGTGAATGGAGGGCGGAGTCAGGGAAGGTAAGTGGCAGAATCACTGCACCTGACGGGAATTAACCTGTGTTTGTGTGTCTTCCCCAGTGACTGCGCCCTATAAGAGGAGAGGGAGAGCAGAGGAAGGGAGCTCTCTCCCCAACCAGAACACTTTTTTTTTTGTGTGTGTGTGTGTGTGTGTGTACGAGCGTGTGTGACTGGGAGAGTGTCCTGAATGTCAAAAGCTGTAAAGCTTAAATAAAGGAGTTTAGAGAACTCAGTTCTAGCCTGCCGTGCTCCACCCACCACAGAGCATTCCTACAATTTCAAAGCAAGAATACTTTCCAAAATAAAATTCTCATTATACACACCTTCCCAAAAATGTCATCTAACTACAGCTTAATTAAGGCAGCATTGTTTTTGGTTACAGTACATTAACCTTGTAAAACCAGTGCAGGACAAAAGAAAAAAATTATCTGAGCACCAAACATGACGTTTGGAGTAAAAAAGAAAATGTATATCTAATCTTTGGCCAATCTGTTTCTTTCCTCATTCACACAGTAATCTGAAGACGTGACCTTGTTACTGTTTCTGGGTTGGCATTTGTACAAGAACCTGAAAGTGATCCTGAAACTAGTTGTACTTCTAAAGTGTATGCTGAAACTAAAATGATTTTCTCAGGTTACCACAAATATCCTGAGTTGAAAGGAAGTCAGAGTCGGCTTTGTGCAGCACCCAAGGATCTTAATCAACGACTCAGTGGTGTCTCTGATGGTTCTGTGATTTCAAACACATATCCTTCTGGTCACTTGTGTTAGGGTGGGTGGAGGTACCGGTATGGTGAAGTTAGGATCCACAAGCAGAACACAGACAGTAATCCAATAAATAATATGACTTAATTCAGGGAAAAAAGGGCATGGTAAAAAGGTAAACAAGCAGGACAAAAAACAAATGGCAAAAATAATCTGGACAAAATAAGACAACTTGACAAAAACATGAGACAGGCAAAGACAGGCAAAACCATGAACAAGAAAAGACCCTTAGTGCAAGAAACCATGAATCTGAAATAACCCTAGTGCAAAAAACACCATGAACCAGAAGAGTGCTAGTGCAAAAACCATGAACAAGAAAAAGTCACTAGAGAGAATAACCATGAAAAGTAAGAGAGGCACAGAAACGGCTAAAGATGCAAGCAAGACATTCTGGCAAAGTCTGAGTCTGAAAACGGCTTATTTATACACAGCAGTGAAAACCAGGAAGTGAATATGGGTGAGAGGGAATTCCTATCCCAGATCCCGATCGGCGCTGGCGTGAGAGATCCATAATCTCCAGAGTGGATGTCCGGGGCGGAGCATGACAACTTGACTGTATAAATCACTACGGTATTCATCCATCCATCTATCCATCTCTATTCACTATGAAAAGTTATCAGTGGTCATGATGGTCTCTTATTAAACTCTTAAGATGGAAACATTACATTACATTACAGGCACGTAGCAGAGGCTCTCATCCAGAGTGATGTACAACAAGTGCAAAAGTCAGGTACACGAAGTGCTGAACTTCTAGCCAAGAATATTCTAGTACTAAATCAAGTAACAGAATAAAACCTAGTGGGAGGCACGGTGGTGTAGTGGTTAACACTGTTGCCTCACAGCAAGAAGGTTCTGGGTTCAAGCCCAGCAGCCGGTGAGGGCCTTTCTGTGTGGAGTTTGCATGTTCTCCCCATGTCGGCATGGGTTTCCTCTGGGTGCTCCGGTTTCCCCCACAGTTCAAAGACATGCAGTTAGGTTAACATGGGGCGGCCTTGGGCTGAAGAGCCCTTGAGCAAGGTACCTAACCCCTGACTGCTCCCTGGGCACTGTAGTGTGGCTGCCCACTGCTCTGGGTGTGTGTATGCGTGTGTTCACTGCTTCAGATGGGCTAAATGCAGAGGATGAATCTCACTGTGCTTGAAGTGTGCATGTGACAAATAAAGGCTTCTTGTGTAATCCATCCATTATCTGTAGCCGCTTATCCTGTACAGGGTCACAGGCAAGATGGAGCCTTTCCCAGCCGACTATGGGCAAGAGGCAGGGTACACTCTGGACAAGTCACCAGATCATCACAGGGCTGACACAAAGGCCAAGTTTACATTAGACCGTATCGGTCTCGTTTTCTTCGCGGATGCACTGTCCGTTTACATTAAAACGCCTGGAAACGCCGGGAAACGGGAATCCGCCAGGGTCCACGTATTCAATCCAGATCGTGTCTGGTCCGGTGCTGTGTAAACATTGAGAATACGCGGATATGCTGTGCTGAGCTCTAGCTGGCGTCGTCATTGGACAACGTCACTGTGACATCCACCTTCCTGATTCGCTGGCGTTGGTCATGTGACGCGACTGCTGAAAAACGGCGCGGACTTCCGCCTTGTATCACCTTTCATTAAAGAGTATAAAAGTATGAAAATACTGCAAATACTGATGCAAATACTGCCCATTGTGTAGTTATAATTGTCTTTAGGCTTGCCATCCTTCCACTTGCAAGTGGTAAGTGACGCGCATGCCCGATATGCACTAGGATCACACACACAGCGGCTCAGTCCCGAATCACTGCTCGTGCACTTCACTCGCGCGCTCTGTGAGCTGCGCAGGGCCGGAGTGCGCACCCTCCAGAGGGCACTCGCTGTTCAGGGCGGAGTGATTTGGAGCGCAGGATGCCTACGGAGCCGAGCGTATCCGTGTATTGGCGTTGCTGTGTGCACACAAATCGTGTATTGGCGTTGCTGTGTGCACGCTAATCGTTTTAAAAACGTTAATCTGATGATCCACTGATACGGTCTAATGTAAACCCCACCAAAGAGAGAAACAACCATTCACACCTGCAGTCAATTTAGAGCCACCAATTAGCCTAACCTGCATGTCTTTGGACTGTGGGAAACCGGAGCGCCTGGAGAAAACCCATGCAGAACATGCAAACTCCATACAGAAAGGCCCTCGTTGGCTGCTGGGTTCGAACCCAGGACCTTCTTACTGTGCGACAGTGCACTGACACTACACCACCGTGCCACCCTGAGTGTACAGTCATATGAAAAAGAAAGTACACCCTCTTCCAGTTACATGATTTTACCAATCAAGACATAACAAAAAAAAAAAAAATCATCTGATCCTTACCAGGTCCTAAAATTATGCAAATCTAACCTCAGGTGTAAAGCAACACACAACAGATTCCACCGTGTTATTATTTATTTAACAAAAATGAAGTGAAAATGCAGAATCCATGTGTGGAAAAAGTAAGTCTCATCTCATCTCATTATCTCTAGCCGCTTTATCCTTCTACAGGGTCGCAGGCAAGCTGGAGCCTATCCCAACTGACTACGGGCGAAAGGCGGGGTACACCCTGGACAAGTCGCCAGGTCATCACAGGGCTGACACATAGACACAGACAACCATTCACACTCACGGTCAATTTAGAGTCACCAGTTAACCTAACCTGCATGTCTTTGGACTGTGGGGGAAACCGGAGCACCCGGAGGAAACCCACGCGGACACGGGGAGAACATGCAAACTCCGCACAGAAAGGCCCTCGCCGGCCCCGGGGCTCGAACCCAGGACCTTCTTGCTGTGAGGCGACAGCGCTAACCACTACACCACCGTGCCGCCCGGAAAAAGTAAGTACACCCCCTAATTCAATAGCTTGTAGAACCACCTTTTGCAGCAATAACTTGAAGCAATCATTTTCTGTATGATTTTATCAGTCTCTCACATCATTGTGGAGGAATTTTGGCCCACTTTTCTTTACAACATTGCTTCAGTTCATTCATGTTTGAGGGCATTTGTTTATGCACAGCCCTCTTAAGGTCCTGCCACAGCATTTCAATTGGGTTGAGGTTTGGACTTTGACTTGGCCATTCCAACACCTTGATTATTTTCTTTTTCAGCCATTCTGCTGTTGATTTGCTGGTGTGCTTGGGATCATTGTCTTGTTGCATGACCCAATTGTGGCCAAGCTTTAGCTGTTGGACAGATGGCCTCACATTAGCCTCTAGAATACTTTGGTATACAGAGGAGTTCATGGTTGACTCAATGACTGCAAGGTGCCCAGGCCCTGTGGCTGCAAAACAAGCCCAAATCATCACCCCTCCACCACCGAGCTTGATGGTTGGTATGAGGTGTTTGTGCTGATATGCTGTGTTTGGTTTTCAGCAAACATGGTGCTGTGCATTATGGCCAAACATTTCCACTTTGGTCTCATTTGTCCAAAGGACATTGTTCCAGAAGGCTTGTGGCTTGTTCAGATGCATCTTTGCAAACCTAAACCATGCTGCCATGTTCTTTTTAGATAGAAGAGGCTTTCTTCTGGGGCAGTGGTGTAGTGGTTAGCACTGCCACCTCACAGCAAGAAGGTCCTGGGTTCGAGCCCAGTGGCCGCAGGGGGCCTTTCTGTGTGGAGTTTGCACATTCTCCCTGTGTCTGTGTGGGTTTCCTCCGGGTGCTCCAGTTTCCCCCACAGTCCAAAGACATGCAGGTTAGGATAATTGTTGGCTCTAAATTGACTGTAGGTGTGAATGTGAATGGTTGTTTGTCTCTGTGTCAGCCCTGCAATAACCTGGCAACTTGTCCAGGGTGTATCCCGCCTCTCGCCCATAGTCAGCTGGGATAGGCTCCAGCTTGCCTGCGACCCTGTAGAACAGGATAAATGGCTACAGATAATGGATGGGTGGATGGAGGCTTTCTTCTGGCAACCCTTCCAAACAAGCCATGCTTGCGCAGTCTTTTTCTAATTGTACTGTCATGAACTTTAACATTTAACATGCTAACTGTGGCCTGTAGAGTCCTAGATGTAGTTCTTGGGTTTTTTGCAGTTTCTCTGAGCATTGCACAGTCTGACCTCGGAGTAAATTTGCTGGGACGGCCACTCCTGGGAAGATTGGCAACTGTCTTGAATGTTTTCCACTTCTGAATAATCTTTCTCACAGTAGAATGATGGATTTCAAATTGTTTGGAAATGGACTTATAACCCTTCCCAGACTGATGTGCAGCAACAATTGCTTCTCTAAGATCATTGCTGATGTCTTTCCTCCTTGGCATTGTGTTAACATACACCTGAGTGCTCCAGACCAACAAACTGCCAAAATTTCTGCTTTGTAAGAGGTGGACACACTTTCTGATGATCAATTAATCAAATTCATTTGATCAGCAACACCTGGCTGCTAATTGCCTTCATAATTTCTATGGAAGCAGTAAGGGTGTACTTAATTTTTCACACACTGCTACTGCATTTTTGGCTTACTTTGTGTTAAATAAATAATGACAGAGTGAATATGTCATGTGTTATTGGTCATCTGAGGTTGTATTTGCCTAATTTTAAGATCTGGTAAGGACCAGATGATTTTTTATTATGTCCTGACACTTAAAACCTAGACTTGAAAGAGGGTGTACTTTCTTTTTCACATGACTGTACTCTCCTGTTGAAATACCAATGAACAGCAAACAGCCATGGAAAACAAGCCAACCATACAAACAAGCTACCAAAGTACAAAGAAAAAGTAAAGTCCCAATGACAAACAATGAGTTATCATGATCAGACAGGACAGGTGAATTCAAGAACACACACACGCCCGCGTACACATTCATTGCGCAGTGCACAAGGGCACTTATTTCTGAAAATTACGTCCAAAAGCAGTGTTTTTGAGGGTGCTGAGCTAGGGGGTGCTGAGCTCGTTTTTGGGGGTGCTTGAGCACCCCCAAAAATAGGCTAAACACGCCCCTGGTACACAGCATGGGTTGGTAAAGACTGCTATGTGATTACACAGTGACAAGAAGACAAGACGCCTTTATTCATCACACGTACACTCAAGGACAGTGAAATGTCTCCTCTGCATTTCACCCATCTGAAGCAGTGAACACATACACCCTAACTGCATGTCTTTGGACTGTGAGGGAAACCAGAGCACCCTGAGGAAACCCACACAGAGAACATGCAAACTCCACAGAGAGACCCCTGGGCTTGAACCCAGAATCTTCTTGCTGTGAAGTGACATTGCTAACCATGACACCACCGTGCTGCCTAGTGGGCAGGGGAGAGGTTCAGCCTGAAGAGGTGGGTCAGAGAGTCGGTAGTTATGACGTCATTCCTCAATGGTAGGGTCATTCATTTGACTCCCTGACCACCTTCAAGCGCAGACTGAAGACTTACCTCTTCAGCTTGAACCTCTCCCCTGCTTCCCTGCCCACTGTGTAACTGCATTTCGGTCTAGAACAACCCAAGTTGTGTCATGTTTAGCCTGACGTTAGCAGTTTGAGTTCTCTATTTAGTTGTACTTTATATGGTTGTTTTTTCCCCCCGTCTGGTTGAGTATTGGTACTTAAACACCAAGTGTTATTCTGTCACTTGTTCAGCCGGCACTAGAACCTTCTTGTCAAGAAGTTCAGCACTTCGTGTACCTGACTTTTGCACTCGTTGTCCATCGCTCTGGATAAAAGCATCTGCTAAATGCAAGAAGGTTCTGGGTTCAAGCCCAGTGGCCAACGGAGGCCTTTCTGTGTGGAGTTTGTGTTCTCTCCCTGTTTGTGGTTTCCCCCACAGTCCAAAGACATGCAGGTTAGGCAAACTGGTGACTCTAAATTGACCGTAGGTGTGAATGGTTGTTTGTCTCTATGTGTCAGCCCTGCGATGACCTGGTGACTTGTCCAGGGTGTACCCTGCCTCTCGCCCAGTCAGCTGGGAAAGGCTCCAGCTTGCCTATGACCATGCATAGGATAAGCAGTTACAGATAATGGATGGATAGTTCTGTAGAGCTACAACATAACCCTTTCCATACTCTAATTTTCCTTTTTCCATACTTATCCAGACCTGGAAACTACTAAAATCAAATTCCATACTGTGTAAAAACCCTGATTATATCATTCTTTAATTCAAAACAGATGATCTGCTTTGCATTGATTGATTGATTGATTGATTGATTGATTGATTGATTGATTGATTGGAAAAAAGGCCAGCACCCTGTGCAAACCCTGACTGAAATAAACAGGAATATTTACATGTGACTTTATGAATATATGTTTCAGTTTACAGATTAAGCTCCATATCACAAGCTGTATGTTCAGTAGCTAATTACTAACTGTTGCACTGACACTTTGGAGTTTGTGTGAATGAAAACCACAACGTGAGTAAGGAAAATATTAATGACCTGCATGATTTCAGACAAACCAGGGTCTTCATGAATCATCTATTAACCAGGAAACCAGCTCTCGGATTCAGGGTGGACTTCAATCTCTTGGCATGTTTTTGCAACACAATTTTTTGACTCATCTCTTTAGCCTTTGTATCATTAACTCTTTGGCAAATAAGTCTCTTCAACATCAGACCTCAAAGACAAAGAAAGATGATGCTGATCGACACCACTAGAAAGCAGATAACGTGTTCTGTTGCACAAATACTTCTACTGGTACACTTTGAGATGTGGGTGTGTAAACATGTATAAAGAGAAGCGAGTGCCAAACTGATTTCCTCCTAATGATTCAGTCTCAGCACAAACCAGCCCAAGGCGATTGTGTACTTTAATCATGAGATTCAATACAGGTATAAAGCAGCTCAGATAATGGAAAGGGTGGGGATGGAACCAGGTGAACAGTCAGCAGGGAAATCCTTTGATCAACAAATGAACTAAAATATGACTTTTCATATGCAATAACTTGAGCTGAGTAATCTGTGGTTGGTAGAAGAGAGCAACTGGACTTGCTTGAAAAGTCTTGAAGACGTTTCGCCTCTCGTCCGAAAGGCATCCTCAGTTCTGTCTGTCTAATAGGGAGTATCAAGTATTTATCCTCTCATGGATCATCATAGAATCCGAATCAGAATGCTGATGGCTGCATTGAAGGTGGCTGATAGATGTCATAGACACCCACCTCTGTTCAGTGATGGTCGTTCCAGGTTGACAAAAATGAACGATCCTCTCTGGCTAAGATGTCTGCCAGTTTTCTGGAAGTCCTCTCATACGAGAGGATCGTTCATTTTTGTCAACCTGGAACGACCATCACTGAACAGAGGTGGGTGTCTATGACATCTTTTATCAGCCACCTACAATGCAGCCATCAGCATTCTGATTCGGATTCTATGATGATCCATGAGAGGATAAATACTTGATACTCCCTATTAGACAGACAGAACTGAGGATGCCTTTCGGACGAGAGGCGAAACGTCTTCAAGACTTTTCAAGCAAGTCCAGTTGCTCTCTTCTACCAACCACAGATTGCTATGTACCTGGATGACTGAATATCTTCACAGATATAACTTGAGCTGAGCCAGAGCTTTATGTTCAATTTGAGCACATGATCATAAACATGATCGTTTAAAGCTCCTGGTTTTACCCACAACTACACATTGGAAGTCGTCTCGCAGTTCACTTACCTAGGCTCCACCACCTCAGATAACACCTCTCTTGATGCTGAGCTTACAGTGAGTTGGCCTAGTGGTTAGTGTGTCCGCCTCTCGATCAGGAGATCGTGAGTTCTATTCATGGTTGAGTCATACCAAAGACCATCATAAAAATGGTACCTTCTGGAGTCAAACTCCTGCGGTTACCAGAGGACTAGCCCCCTACTGTAACCCTAGCTATGTAAACATTTCCTAGCCTGTTACTGAATATAGTTGGCAGCATTAATTACAAAATAAAGTAGTTAACCTAACATTAGCTAGCCTGTTACTGAACCTAACTAACAATGTTAATGACAAACTAAAGTAGTTAAAATGCCATTAGCTAGCGTAAGATTACAATAATTAGTTTTTAGCCTAACTTTAGCTAGCTTGTTAGCCTGGAATTAACTAGCTTGTTAGTCAACCTAGATTTGGGTGTTAATTCCAAAATAAACATGATTAAGATTCTTTTGTTGTTGTTGTATATAACATTAAGATTAATTACTGAATCCTCTGCTAGAAAAGTAACTTTAATGCTAGCTAACAAGCTAGATGATTATCTTAGCTAATGTTAAGTGACTGGTTGACCACATTTTATTTAAGCTTCACCCTTTATGACCTAGGCACCCCTGCCTTTGATCACATGATCCAACCCCAAACAAAATGACTGTGTTTTTATGCCATGTTCCTGACGCTGTTCACCTCAGGTTCAGTTTGAAGTCAACAACCCTGACTACAGTTTCATAATTACACTAAATCTAGTCATATTATCCTCAGTAATACATATGTGTAGAAATGAGCAGGTGTGGCAGGTAAATGTCTGCTCCTTCAAAAAAGAAAAAAAAAGCGCCAGTGTCTGACTAGAAGTGAGGTAAAGGATGCTTTTGTTTGGCTACAGTTGGCCCAAAGGGATTAGAATGAAGCAACCGTGGAAACCGGTAGCCGCCTGACACTCCCAAAGATACAGTACTGTGCAAAAGTCTTAGACACCCTATTTTTTTTCCATACAAACTTTGTTATAGATTTCTCATCTCATTCTCATCTCATTATCTCTAGCTGCTTTATCCTGTTCTACAGGGTCGCAGGCAAGCTGGAGCCTATCCCAGCTGACTACGGGCGAAAGGCGGGGTACACCCTGGACAAGTCGCCAGGCCATCACAGGGCTGACACACAGACAACCATTCACACTCACATTCACACCTACGGTCAATTTAGAGTCACCAGTTAACCTAACCTGCATGTCTTTGGACTGTGGGGGAAACCGGAGCACCCGGAGGAAACCCACGCGGACACGGGGAGAACATGCAAACTCCGCACAGAAAGGCCCTCGCCGGCCACGGGGCTCGAACCCGGACTTTCTTGCTGTGAGGCGACAGCACTAACCACTACACCACTGTGCCGCCCGTTATAGATTTCTAGTTTATGATTTCCACATTATCGAGTCAGTACAAAAACATTTTAGATTTCCAAAAGTTTGTTTCTTTCCAGTACAAAATTAAACGTTACAGGAAAAAAAAAAAAAAAGTTTGTATCTGAGATCTGAGCAGTATATTATGTCGGAGGCTGCTTTTCAAATTAAAAAAGAAAAAACATAATGAAGGCTGCTGGGTTTTGGTGTAAAATGAAGACGTGAGCGTGACAGTCAAAGTGTCCAGAAGAACTGTGGCTGGTTCTGTAAGATGTTCAGTAAAACCTACAGCTCATTTCCGCATAAAACTGCACTCACTGGACCTCAGACTACTTTTTTTTTTTTTTAAAGCAAAGGGAATTTCATCTCACACCGAATACTGACTTTGTTTCATTTATTATGGCTTACTGCTGACTGTTTATAGTATTTTCTTTATGTTGAAACATTTCATTTCATTATTTTTAAAGCCATTTTTGGTCTACAGCATTTTTTTTTACACATACCTAAGACTTTTGTACAGTACAGTACTGTACGTCACTGTCAAATCTGGGGCTCAGAAAGGCATTCATTCTGAATCACTGATTTGCACAACTTACTAAACACTGATTTATGGTATTGTAATGTACTATTTGACCACGTGCAGCTCATACACTGTTCATATCAAATGGGCCTCGTCCAATGTGAACCAATCATCAACCTAGCCACTTTAAAATAAACACTGTACTCATGCTATCCCAGTGCTTTCAGAAATAAATCTTACTGCACTTGCACTGCTTGTTGCAATATCACCTACGTTTTATTTACATTTAAAACATGGAGTAAGTCACCTTGATTTACCAAAGGCACTCCTAATGGGTAAATAGGTTCTAGAGAAAACAGTTCACAGACAATGCACCAATCCCAACTCCAAGCGACACCCGACTGAGGCTACGTTTACATTAGACCGTATCTGTCTCGTTTTCTTCGCGGATGCACTGTCCGTTTACATTAAAACACCTGGAAACGCCGGGAAACGGGAATCCGCCAGCGTCCACGTATTCAATCCAGATCGTGTCAGCTCCGGTGCTGTGTAAACATTGAGAATACGCGGATACGCTGTGCTGAGCTCTAGCTGGCGTCTCATTGGACAACGTCACTGTGACATCCACCTTCCTGATTCGCTGGCGTTGGTCATGTGACGCGACTGCTGAAAAACGGCGCGGACTTCCGCCTTGTATCACCTTTCATTAAAGAGTATAAAAGTATGAAAATACTGCAAATACTGATGCAAATACTGCCCATTGTGTAGTTATGATTGTCTTTAGGCTTGCCATCCTTCCACTTGCAAGTGGTAAGTGATATGCGCTGGGATCACACACACAGCGGCTCAGTCCCGGATCACAGCTTGTTCACTTCACTCGCGTGCTCTGTGAGCTGCACAGGGCCGGAGTGCGCACCCTCCAGAGGGCACTCGCTGTTCAGGGCGGAGTGATTTGGAGCGCAGGATGCCTGCGGAGCCGAGCGTATCCGTGTATTGGTATTGCTGTGTGCACGCAAATCGTGTATTGGTGTTGCTGTGTGCACTAATCGTTTTAAAAACGTTAATCTGATGATCCGCTGATACGGTCTAATGTAAACATGGGCTGAAACTCAGCAGAGGTGGACAAAGTACCCAACTTCATTACTTAAGTCAAAGTACAGATCCCGCTGGTCAAATTTTACTCCGATACAAGTGAAGGTTGTCCAGTCAAATTTTTACTTAAGTCAAAGTACTGAAGTACTTGCTTTTAAAAATACTTAAGTATTAAAAGTACATTTTCTGTCAATGCATCGTTGTATTATTGCCACAACGCTTACAAAACCTAACGCCGTTACCAAAGACAGAAATGTGAATTCACAAAATGAACGCATGCTGTGCCATCATGGTGGTTTAACGTTAAGCTAGCTAGTCAGTGAAGCTCCACCTGACATGCTAGCAAACTCTTTTCAAACTCAAAACCATATTGGGTAACTAACGTTACTAGAAAAGAAAGATTTCTACATTCTGTTTATTTGGCAAGATTATGCTAAAACATATTTCTGAAAGGACTTCAGGTAAGTTAACGTTATTCATGTTAGCGTAACTCCGTTCTTACATGCTAACTAACAGTGTCCAAATTAACTAGCTATGTGTAAATGTTAGCTGTGGACAAGGCTGTAGCAACTTGCCGGGCAAATCCATAGAAAGTCATTTGACTAACCAGACTGCATAGCTATGTTTGCAACGTTACCACTAGCTCTAAAAGCACAGACAACGTCATTGCAACTGTTCTCTTGGAATAAAACATTTACAGACCTCAATATGCTTCCACAGGTCGGACAGCAAGTTTTTGTAGGCCTTGATGTGGTTCGTTTTAGGTAAACAAAGCAAACTTTTAAAACAAAATGAATCTTTAATCCTTGCAGAACACTGAAACATGGGTTTGAGGTATGACCATGAATGCGTGCATTCCCCAAAAGAACCGCCTCCTTCTATTCTGCCATCAACTGATCGTGTTCAAATAACGCTGCTGAGAAATTATTGAACTTTATTTTATAGTCTATAGACATGATGTGACCCTAGTGATTACTGATAGGCTGTCTCAAAAAAAAAACCCATCATATTTTAGAAAAGAAAAATCATCCACTTTCAAGGCTGCTTCATAGTAACAAGTAACGAGGACCTTGATAGAAATGTATTGGAGTGAAAAGTACAATATTTGTCTTTTAAATGTAGTGAAGTTAGTCATAAGTTTCCAAAAAAATAATACTCAAGTAAAGTACAGATAATCAAAAAGCGTACTTAAGTACAGTACTAAGTAAATTTACTTCGTTACTGTCCACCTCTGCTACTCAGGGTGCTTTAAATTATGTACTGTTGCCTTTTCCTTCTTGGTGTCTAACATAAAAATCACATTTGGGTGAAGACCAAAGTAAAGTCTGAATGCTTCCACTTCCAAGTGAACTCCAGAGTAGTTCCACTGCATTGAGAAAGTGATTCGATTTGATTGGAAATGAATCAAACATGCCGGGTATTTTGGCGCTTTTTGGAGATGCAAACTGATGAACTGAGGCACAAACTGAGCCAAATCAGGGACGGATCCAGACTGACGCAACCGTTGCATGTGCACTGGTCAGAAATATATGTGCACCACTTGGCATCGGTCACGGGACGTTTGTTTACTGCTAGCTGGCTACATGGGCTATAGCCATGCTCAACCAACAGACCAATGGTTCAGGATCCGACCGCCTGTGGTAAGCGGTGATGCTTACCTGACCTAATTACCTGTATTCTCACGATGCTTGGTATCGCGTGACCTGAGACAAAGAATCTACGGTAGGTCAAACCAATAAAACACTCCAGAAAGAGATTGAAATTAGCCACAAATAACGGGCCAAGCCTTGGTCATAGCAGGCTGTGCCTGGGCTGTTTTGAAAGGTTTCGGGGAGAGTGAGGTGCGTGTAAAGTTTGGCGGGGCTACGATTTTCTGTGGCCGAGTTATTAATTTTTAAATCCCGGTGTGCGTGCGCACGTGGCTGGAGCTAGGGCTCATATTAAAGTTTTCAGTGAGCTGCGGTGACGCAAGGATTCAGGGGCGAATAGCAGGCCGAGCCGCGGTCATAGCGGGACGTGGCTGCCCTCTTTGGAAAGGGCTTGGCGTGCTCTACGCTCATGTGAAAATCTGGTAACATTTATGAAAATATTTCTGCACATGTGCATCTGTCAGATTCTTGGGCTGGATCCATCCCTGGCCAAATGAAAGAGCTGTTGTCATGCCTTGGACCAGCATCCATCCATCCATCATCTGTAGTCGCTTATCCTGTTCTACAGGTTCACAGGCAAGTTGGAGCCTATCCCAGCTGACCATGGGTGACAATTAGTTGCCAATACGAGTCACGATATGCACCTATTGCACCATTTTTTTGTTTGTTTGTTTTTGTGTATACGCTTTTTATCTGTTTTGTACTATGAGAGCTAAGTGAAACCGGAGTCAAATTCCTTGTGTGTGTCCACATACCTGGCAATAAAAGTGACTCTGATTCTGATATAAGGTTACTAAAACCAAAAATAACACATTAATTAAGAAATAAAGCAAGTTTAAAAATGACTTCAGGTCTCCTTTAAAGTACTTAAAGTAGTACAACTTGTTCAAGAAGGAATAGCTTAAAGGCTGGGCGGCACGGTGGTGTAGTGGTTAGCGCTGTCGCCTCACAGCAAGAAGGTCCTGGGTTCGAGCCCCGGGGCCGGTGAGGGCCTTTCTGTGTGGAGTTTGCATGTTCTCCCCGTGTCCGCGTGGGTTTCCTCCGGGTGCTCCGGTTTCCCCCACAGTCCAAAGACATGCAAGTTAGGTTAACTGGTGACTCTAAATTGAGCGTAGGTGTGAATGTGAGTGTGAATGGTTGTCTGTGTCTATGTGCCAGCCCTGTGATGACCTGGCGACTTGTCCAGGGTGTACCCCGCCTTTCGCCCGTAGTCAGCTGGGATAGGCTCCAGCTTGCCTGCGACCCTGTAGAAGGATAAAGCGGCTAGAGATAATGAGAGAGAATGAGAGAGCTAAAAAAAAACCACCAAACAGCCAAATTATTATTACACACACAAACAACGAGCCTAATAACCTACTTGTACACTGAGAAATAGCTGCATATTCCCTTGTGGGTGATGTGATCAAGCATGCAACTCTTGTACCTTTAGGGTGCGTCGTTGGGTTTATGGACCACTGATTCACTCTAAAAGTCTTTACCGCTTTCAAGTTTATTTGTATAGCGCTTTTAACAGCACTGTCGCAAAGCAGCTTTACAGAAAATTAAAGACTTTAAACATAAGCAGCATACGTAAGAAAGGAGGTAAAAAAGATTAGCATGATCAGTGACAATCTCCACACGGAACTACTCAGGCAGCTACACACTGGGCGCTTACATGGACGGGGAGTGGAGTATGTCCGAATGTAGAACATTCGCATGGCAGCGTGTCGCCGCCGCATGGGGATAACAAGAAAAAATTAAACAAAAGACTGTATTTCAAGATTGACAAGTCTTTGTATTAGTGTAGCGGCAACTTTTACAGGCGTATCGGCAATATTGTGGGCGTAGCGGTAAAGAAACATTGTGTATCAGCCCGATACGCTGAAAAGGCCGAGTTAGAACCCTGAATTTAAGTTACCTTTACTGAACTTTTTTAATTCATTAAATATACTCGTAACTTTAAGACCCTTTATTGGTATTCTTAAAAGTAGTCGTGACTTTAAGCCAATTTAAATGTTAAATTTAGTAACTTTAACAAAGTAACACCTTAAACATTCTTTTTAACATCATTTCATTATCTTTAAAGGGGTACAAAATATAATATATACGGTTGCTGATGTGACAAAGTAACGTATTCTTAAGTATTCTATCAAATTTATGTACTAGAAAACAACGAAATATCTTGGTAATTGTAAATATAATACTTTATACGCTAAACCGCACAAGAGTCGCCATTTTTAAAAGACCGTGACGTCAGCGCTACCCACTGCACTAGCGGAACTCTCCGAAATAGAGGAGATAAGTGTGTAATCATGGCGTCGGGCACATCAAGTGAAAGCGACAGCTCTGTCGAATCATACGAAGAGATCCCGCAAGACACACTGCAAGCAGGCTATGGCTTAGAAGGGTACCAGTTTGAACCTAGGAGAGGTACTCTCGACTCCGGTGATGAAATAAGAGAAGAAAGCTCGGATGACGGCGAGGATGAGACTGATGCTGACCATGGGCATGGCGAGCGTGGGGCAGAGCGTCTGCGTGCAGGTGACACGGCGTGGTGCTCGTGCGGAAAATGTAACATGGAGTTGCTCACGAGTCCAGCAGAATTTATTTGCTGCAATGAGATAGGCGCCACCCGTGGACTTGCGAAATCGTCGCAAGAGGCAGAAACAGGTATTTCACACGTGCTATTCCCAACCTCAATGAGCCAACACAACTGGGCACATACATACGTCATGAGTGTTACGCAGAGAAAATGAACGTGCATTCTGATTGGATAAAATTAATATCATGGCGGGCTGTTCAAACTGCGGAAATAGTTTGCTCGAGCTACTTTCAAAACACTATAACTTTCCAACCTTAGAACAAAAAACTTTTGTAAGTCTTGAATAAGGTTCATCAATGTGTGTTTTATTGTTATATTTACTCTATATATTGCCCTCTGTTCCCCTTTAAGAAGTCATAGAAAGTCACTTAAAGTTATACGATAAGAATTCTTAGTTATCAGTTATAAGTAAATAGACTGAAATTTAGCATTTCGTAAAGTTTTAGGATACTTTAAGAATATCACAACTGCTAATTCGTCTCACGTCTCCTTCCAGGACCGTTTTTGTTCCCTCCTTTAGCCCCCTGTCTGCTCAGGACGCTTTATAACACAACACCTCTGCTCAAATCATCAAATTACCTCTCCGAGAGCTCTCAGTCCTACAGGATTCAAACCGATGTCAAGATGGCTTCCTTATTGCAGTGTGGTTCCCCTGGAGATATTTGGATTAAATCCATCCAGCATTCAGGACTACAAAGCAATCAGGGTTAGTCATTAGGGCTAATTGTTTTGATCAAGGAATTCTGTTGAATATTGACCTCTATAAATTATTATCTTGTTTGACTGAACATCATTAATTACGCTGTCATAAATAGGAGTACAATTACAGTAGAAGTCCATTTCTGTCCCTCAAGGTACAACCTACACTAATGTACCGTCTAAGGCTCATTATTGGACCTCAAGGTAACTATGTGTACCTTTTAAGAGCCAAAAAGTTACATATATGGTCCCAAGCAATATATAAAAGGTACAAAGAAGTACCTTAGAGGGTCCTGACCCAGTGACAAGCCGTTGTACCCTTAAAGGTACAATAATGCATTTTATTTTCTGAGAGTGTACAGTACTTAAAGGAGAACTGAAGGCAAATTTTTTATTATCAAAATTCTATTTCTCTCATTTTATTAAATATCGGAATGCATGTTTGACAGCTATTTTGTCGCTGCTATAGCAAGTTATGAGTGTTTGAAATAGGCTCTGTAATATATCAGTCCATATGTCAAAGCAACGGCCGTAAACGAGATTCGTCGAGACCTGTGCGAGACATCGTAGGACGGAAGTAAAACACAGCGGAAATCAAAGTGACCGACATCTGCCAACGTTGTCAAAAGACGCGCGCGCCCTCTTTCGAATGCTGATGTAATCAAACCGGAAGTTTTGTTTGTTTTGATAGCAATCAGGAAAGTTTGAAAAAAGTAGGCAGTAATCGTCATTTAAACTCGTTTTTGTGCAATACTTCGTTTGGAAAACAGTTTTCAAAATGGCGGCACTGACACCTGGCTGACATTTCACATTTTGAAGTCTCGCACAAGTCTTGTGAAGATCATGCGGATAAGTGACGCCTGCCGTGGACCAAACGAACTAAATTCATCATGGCTAAAAACCGAATAGGCCGTATAAGTATAATATTTAATTGCCAATACAAGTCACGATATAAGGTTACTAAAACCAAAAACATCATTGAATAACACGTTAATTAAGAAATAAAGCAAGTTTAAAAATGACTTCAGTTCTCCTTTAAAGTACTTAAAGTAGTACAACTTGCTCAAGAAGGAATAGCTTAAAGTGCATATCACGGGTAAATTCAGGTGCAAGATCAATGTATTTTATATTAAACTTTGGTCAAATATCTGTAACATTCTGCATTCTCTGCAATTTTTTTCCCTTGCGCAATACCAGAAAAATTCAGTTGAAATCAAACTGTTTGAGGTGAATTGGTCCGCCTCTGAAAAAACTTGCCATTTGGATTTCCCGGCAAACATTGATTTTCGTGACATCGCGTGTGGAACGCCTCCTTCTGAATCCTACGTCAGCGCTGGTTTGTTTATGAGAAAACGACCTGGTGGTTTTCTGCAAATTTCTTCAACGTTATCGCGTAATTATTAAAATGGTTAACAGATGTAGCGTAGGAGGGTGTAGCAACACCAATCATGATGGGATTAGTACTCATTGTTTCCCAAAAGACCGGACAATGAGAGAGAAATGGGAGCGCTTGGTCTACACAGGCTGTGCACTGAAACCGTGCAAAGCTTGCACAGCCTGCTGGCGCTTCCGCAGGTAGCGTCACGAATCTGGCTCCAGACTCCCTTGGGATTTTTCCAGACGCGTTTTGTTAATTTTTTTTTCTGCTGTAGACAGATGGCCTTGTGCAAAATTACCCTTCTGGATGAGTGTGTAAAGGGACAGACTTTCATATTAAAAAAAAACGAAATTTGTCCAGAATATGCCCTTTAAAGGCTAAAAAAAAAAACCCACCAAACAGCCAAATTATTATTTCACACACAAACAACGAGCCTAATAACCTACTCTGACTGAACTGTACAGGCGCTCAGTGATGAGGAAAGCCACCCTCATCACTGAAGACCCCTCCCACCCTCTGCACCACTCCTTCATGTTGCTGCCATCTGGCAGACGATACAGAACCCCACTGGCCTGGAAAAACATCTGTAAGAAATTATTCATCCCCTTTGCAATAACTGTTCTAAACAGCACAAAATAGGTTGCACTATTTGTTGTTGTGTGTGAATGTGTTTGTGTGTTTTTAATTTCTGTTGAAGCCATGTCTAAGACAAATTTCTGTTTTTTTACTGAAGAACAGACAAAGTTTCTAATCTAATCTAATCTAATCTAATCGAATCGAATCTAATCTACTTGTACACTGAGAAATAGCTGCATATTCCCTTGTGGGTGATATGATCAAGCATGCAACTCTTGTACCTTTAGGGTGCATCATTGGGTTTATGGACCACTGATTCACTCTAAAAGCCTTTACCACTTTCAAGTTTATTTGTATAGCGCTTTTAACAGCACTGTCGCAAAGCAGCTTTACGGAAAATTAAAGCATTTAAACATGAGCTAATTTTATCCCTAATAAATGTATTTAAGCCTGTGGAGATGGTGGCAAGGAAAAACTCCCTGAGACATCATGAGGAAGAAACGTTGAGAGGAACCAGACTCAAAAGGGTCTGGTACACCCATCCTCATCTGGGTGATAACAGATTTATAAATAACTGTGTCCTATACGATATAGTAGTCACAAAGTATAACTGTGTAACCAGGAAATTCCTTGTAGTTTTTAGAGATGAAAGTGGAGCAAAGAAAAAAACCCTGAACTTTTGAAAGTCAAACTAAGATAGGGGGGGCAACGTCCTCCGAAAATATTTGAATAACATAACACGCAAAACCCTGCATTCTAGTGCATTTTAGTACTTATTTTCACTAAAGCGAGTTATAACTTTTAAGCCTTTTTTTCATGTACATTAACGATTAACATGTCAAAAATATCAAATGTAATTCCCCTAGTTAATGAGTAATTTTCAGGAGTGCATTTAGAAAACGCGATGATTTTCCTGGCTACACAGTTCATTACTTTGAAAAAAAAAAAAAGACAGTTGAAGGTAAACTCAGCAAAATCCCAAAAGTAAAGGTCTGTTAGAGTTTCTAAAGCTTTCAGATTTCAATGTTGGGGACATTGAGCCTCGTTTTCCAATTGAATTTCCAATTCAGATTTATGCGAGTTGAAGCCCATTGTTTACATTAGTTCGTATTGTCTGTAAATTTAAACACACCAATGAATACCAAATTTCTCATGTAAATCAGGGGCGTAGGGTGTGTGTGTGTGTGTGTGTATATGTGTTTGTGTGTGTGTCACACACTGACTGGCAGCCTGAGTGCATTACACTACCGTTCAAAAGTTTGGGGTCACTTTGAAATGTCCTTATTTTTGAAAGAAAAGCACTGTTCTTTTCAATGAAGATCACTTTAAACTAATCAGAAATCCACTCTATACATTGCTAATGTGGTAAATGACTATTCTAGCTGCAAATGTCTGGTTTTTGGTGCAATATCTCCATAGGTGTATAGAGGCCCATTTCCAGCAACTCTCACTCCAGTGTTCTAATGGTACAATGTGTTTGCTCATTGCCTCAGAAGGCTAATGGATGATTAGAAAACCCTTGTACAATCATGTTAGCACAGCTGAAAACAGTTGAGCTCTTTAGAGAAGCTATAAAACTGACCTTCCTTTGAGCAGATTGAGTTTCTGGAGCATCACATTTGTGGGGTCGATTAAATGCTCAAAATGGCCAGAAAAATGTCTTGACTATATTTTCTATTCATTTTACAACTTATGGTGGTAAATAAAAGTGTGACTTTTCATGGAAAACACAAAATTGTCTGGATGACCCCAAACTTTTGAACGGTAGTGTATGTAACAAAAAATAATTACCATTGCTAGTTTTAGGCAGCTTAGAAACCGGCTCTTCCATTATTGCTGTTTCTTCCATGTTTTCTTGATGTTGTGTTCTAGAAACGGCACTAAAACTTAGCTTCAAAACCACAAAATGCAACTCTGATGGGAAAAAAAAAATTATATATATATATATATATATATATATATATATATATATATAAAATAAATTGCTTACCTCTCTTCACGTCGAAAGAAGGAGGAAAGTTTTGCTTGTTTTGACATGGCGAATTATTAACAAGAGGAAATACTTGTAATTTGCAACTAAAAAGACTGCAGCTACACTGGCAGCTTGAACATGCTTTCTAGTGCGATTGTATTGCGCTTGCGCAGAACGGTGTCAGTCCTGCGCGCCTTAGCTCGTGCACCTGAAGGCGCACCTTGGGGGCGCGTGCCGTTAACAAAGAACACCTGTCTTTAATCAATGAACTATGTTTGGGCTATTTAAGGACCGCGCCCATGCAAGGACGATGCATAGTATTACGCCGCGTCTAGGAATGCGAAAAATCCGAAAAATAAATTTCTCCATTCAGAAAACCGGAGATTTTCAAGAGTTTTGTCAAATATCCGGATATTTCGTCATTAGCGGAAAAAATCTGGAGGAATTTTCATCACATCTCATTATCTCTAGCCGCTTTATCCTGTTCTACAGGGTCGCAGGCAAGCTGGAGCCTATCCCAGCTGACTACGGGCGAAAGGCGGGGTACACCCTCAGTGGCGCCACCAGGGGGTGGCCAGGGGGGGCTGTGGCCACCCCTACAAATTTACTGGCCACCCCACTGGCCAGTATAGATTGTAGTAGCCTCAGTTATGCAGTTCATCCCAAATGCACAGCCAGCCAGGCAAGACGCTCTTGATCTTCGGTGAGTGAGGGAAGATCATCTTCCCTCACTCACAGCAGCCCCTCCCCCCGCTGCTTTTGCACGCTCCTACAGCAACGGCTCAGCGTGTGCGCGTGACCGCCGCTTGTACCTTCACAGGTAAATAATGACCTCAAAAAGAGTTAAGAGAGAAGACGGAGAAGACTACCAGTAAGTAAATAAGCCAAAATATTCTTTAGTAAAAGAAGAGGGGGAAGTATGAGTCGTAACGTGTACTTTTTAAGTGCTAAATAGTGCTGTTACAGCAGCTTTTTGACGGATTTTTGACATGTATAACTGAGTTACGTAGCTAACGTTAGCTGCTGATTGTATGTTATGTCAGTCATTTTCAGACAATGAAGAGAAAGTCCACAGACATCTCTTCTTATTTTAAGAATAATATTAGAACAGGAGAGAAAGAGACGGCAGGGGAGCAACAGAGGCTTAGTGAGGAGGAGAAGGAGGAGGAGGAGGACAGAGTAGAGGAAAAGACAGAGCAGGATACACAGCCAGCATCAATAAACAAACATACCAAAATAAACCAAAGTATATCAGTAGGCATTTCCTTAAGTCTTTCTGATAGTTTTCTACTGGCCGGTTTACTACAACAGTATAATGATATCCTGAAATTATGGCTTTTAGTTTTGGTGTGCCACCCCAAGATTTTAAGTGTCCCCATCTGGCCACCCCTATGAAATATTTCTGGAGGCGCCACTGTACACCCTGGACAAGTCGCCAGGTCATCACAGGGCTGACACATAATAGACACAGACAACCATTCACACTCACACCTACGGTCAATTTAGGCTACGTTTACATTACGTCGAATCAGCGGATCATCAGATTAACGTTCTTAAAACGATTCGCGTTTACACTAAAACCGTTAGCCGTGCACACAGCAACGCCAATACGCGGATACGCTCGGCTCCGCAGGCATCCTGCGCTCCAAATCACTCCGCCCTGAACAGCGAGTGCCCTCTGGAGGGTGCGCACTCCGGCCCTGCGCAGCTCACACAGCGCGCGAGTGAAGTGCACAAGCCACGATTCGGGACTGAGCCGCTGTGTGTGAGATCCCAGCGCATATCACTTACTACTTGCAAGTGGAAGGATGGCAAGCCTAAAGACAATCATAACTACACAATGGGCAGTATTTGCATCAGTATTTGCAGTATTTTCATACTTTTATACTCTTTAATGAAAGGTGATACAAGGCGGAAGTCCGCGCCGTTTTTCAGGAGTCACGTCACATGACCAGGGCTTTGAACCGGAATTTTTTTCCTATTGGCTCGTTCCGAACAGAAACGGAATTTTAACGTTTCCGGTTTTGGGTTCCACCATTAAATAGACGTTCCCGAACCGGTTAGAACAAAAAAATTTCGTTCCCGGAACGGTTAATTACGTTCCCTGTCAGCTGTTTAACAAATGGCTATAAAATTATGTCTCTGTCTCATCCAGCTTAAGCCAAATGTAGGCTAATTCTATTACAACCTTCATTAGATAAGACAAGAAATAATTCAAAACAATTATTATTTCAAATGTTGGCGATTTGGATTCTCAGTACGTCTTCCCATCTACACAAACAGAAAAAGTGCCAAAAATGAAAGAGAATTCGTTTAGTGTGTTACCAAAGGCTAGTCAGGCCCTATAGAGGGCTACCGCATGACGTCACCGCGCCGCGAGATTTTGTTAGGCGCCATATTGGAAGTACACATCTATGCAAGTGCATACATACATAAAACAAACTACAGCTGAAATGTAGCCAGGGCCGGTTCTGCCCTAATCTGGACCCAGGTGCAACATCGCGCAACCCCCCCCCAAAAAAACAGTCTAAATCAGGACAACCATCACATAACTATAACTATAAACATTTTATATCAACTATTTTAACTAAATGGGCTATAATAAATAAGCCTGCAGGCAGCCACGGTGGGCTGCCTCAGAAAAGTAACCATTTGTCCTACCTTAAAACTCGTTTTGCATTTTCTGCCTCCTTTTTTGTATTTTCGACCCTCCGTTTATTTTCTTTCCTTTTCTGAAAACCCGATTTGTGTCCAGACATTTTGTTCTGCTACCAATGAACTAACTCGTCAGGTCTCGTCTCTCGAGCCCGCGATGATTCCCGTGGGAAGGGCAACAACTGATACATTTTTACAAACAGCCAATAAACAGCCAATAGGGAGGTTGCATCGTTCAGGCTCTTCTTTGCTCAGAGACACTCAGTAATGCACTTACTCACTAGCAGTCCACCTTCCCGCTCTCTCCATTCAATCAGCGAACGTCACACAGGAAGTGAACCCCAGCGGGTCATAGAAACTTGCGCAGGAGAAGAATGACTTTTTTTATTTGTAGGCTACAGAAACTTTGAGGAACGAAATAAAAACCGGTATTAACCGGTTACCATTATTTTTAATAAGCATTTCTGTTCCGGAACATAAAAAATAATAAAGTTTCTGGTTTCGTTTCTGTTCCATGTGAAATAGAAAAAGTTCCCGGTTTTCGTTTTCGTTCCTTGAACCGGTTCAAAGCCCTGCACATGACCAACGCCAGCGAATCAGGAAGGTGGATGTCACAGTGACGTTGTCCAATGAGACGCCAGCTAGAGCTCAGCACAGCGTATCCGCGTATTTTGAATGTTTACACAGCACCGGAGCTGACACGATCTGGATTGAATACGTGGACGCTGGCGGATTCCCGTTTCCAGGCGTTTCCAGGTGGTTTAATGTAAACGGACAGTGCATCCACGAAGAAAACGAGACAGATACGGTCTAGTGTAAACGTAGCCTTAAGGCCAATTTATACTGACAACCCAGTCCTCCCAGATAGCGTCGCAGACAGTGTCTGCGTAGCCCCCCCACCTTCGCAGACGCTCTGCGCGCACCTCCCAAAAATTGTGACCACCGCAGAAGCCTCGCAGACAGCGCCGCAGACAAGAGGGCTCCGATTGGTCCACTCTACATCCGCTTCCCTACTTTCCCGGTTTGGTTTGTTTTCACGACCGGCATTTTTAAAAACACGAGCGAAGATGGAGCAGCATGAAGAGCGGTTGATTGAGGAAGTACGGACATCTATACGACTCCAGTTCTAGTCATTATAAGTAACCGGAGGATAAACACTCCACTAACCACACCCACCAACTACTCCTAGCGACTTCGCGCCCCCTTGCGTTGTGCCGGTGAATAACATCGCGCACGCCTATTACTCCCCGCTCAACGATAAATTACAACTGTCTGCGAAAAGCTATCTGCGAAAGTCTTGTCGCAAGAGCATGCAGAGGCCTTTAGAGTCACCAGTTAACTTAACCTGCATGTCTTTGGACTGTGGGGGGAAACCGGAGCACCCGGAGGAAACCCACGCGGACACGGGGAGAACATGCAAACTCCTCACAGAAAGGCCCTCGCCGGCCACGGGGCTCGAACCCGGACCTTCTTGCTGTGAGGCGACAGCGCTAACCACTACACCACCATGCCGCCCAGGAATTTTCATGAAAATTCTGAAAAAGTCTGTTTTGTTGAAGTTGATGGAAAGTGCAGAACTGTTCATGACAACTGCAGTCCTCAAGTTATCATGTCAGTAGTAGTACTTACCTTCCCAGGTAAATATACTAAAGCCGGACTTTTGATGATCCCACAAGAGCAACAACGATCATAAATAAGTACATTTATTGTTACCTTTATTTCTGAGTGGGGAATTTATTCAGATCCTTTAGTGCTCTTGGAGATGAGATGAGATGCGATGAGACTACGCACCTCTCTCAGCTCCTTCTCCAGCTGCATGGCGCGCTGCACGATGGGGCCCCGCACCGCGTACTCCACCTTCTTCACGTTGGCGTTCATGGTGTCCAAGGTGAGCACCTTCCTGCACTGACTGAGCGCCTCATCCTCGGCCATGTTCTTCCACAGAGCGAGTCGGCTCGGACCTGCAGAGAAAGTCCTGACGGGAGCGCACGGGGGAGAGAAGAGAGAAAAACTCATCACCATATGGCGCGTTCCCGGTCTCCTGCACGCGCAGAGCAACATTGCTGGCGCTCTGGTTTGTTTGTTTGTTTGTTTGTTTGTTTGTTATTGTTATTTAAAGTGTGTTCTTGAAGTTCAGTAAGCTGTAAGATTGTAACACAAGCACGACTCGGTTACAGTGCGGACGGTCTACTGTGTTGCATTAGACCTTTGATCTCGACCGGGGAAGGACTGAGATAAGAGAACCTGGGACACCAGTGCACACACACACTCTCTCTCACACACACACACACACACACACACACACTTACACTTCCTAACCAAAACCTCATTTCATTTCCTGCATGAGTTTTTCTTTTTAGCCTGTACTCTTGTGACGACCTCAAACACCCCCCCAACACCACCTCCATTCAACAGTATTTACGCACCAGAAGTGCCTCCGGTTTCTGAGACACCCGACGAATCGACAGAGGAGACGAGGAGCCGGATGAAGATGTCCGGTGTGCAGAGCAGCTCTGGGAGAGAAGACTCCAGCCGGAGTGAATCAAAGGGACTGGAGTGCCCGGCTCCTCCCATGAGCTGCGCCAAAGCCCCAGGCAGCTCCGCATTCTGACACGCTTCACACAATCACAGGAGTGGGCTCCCTACTTAGGGCCCTGCAGGTTTGGGACACAGCCATGGCGAGTGAGGGACCTGTGAGAAGGTGGTTTTGAGTTTGGTTTGGTTTTTAATAGCCATTAACAGTTTTTCAGCAATACTGAGTGTGCCGCAAAATTGCAAAATGATTAGTGATTATCGTAAATAATTTAGAAATATGTACAGTGAATCATTAAAATGATCGATCTACAATAATCAAGAGAATAATCACCACGATAGCTGCTGTGGATATCATTTGCAATAATTTGTTTACATATTATTTATTTGTATTGTGCAACTCAAGCCCAAGCCTTCTCAGTCCCTCTTTCTGCATGTCAGAACATGTGTCAGGATTTCCCTGAATAATGTGAGACACTTGTGGCAGTGCAGTGAGTAAGAGGTGCTGAGGGAGGGAGAACCATGTGCGGACACACAGCGCTCATTTCTGCTGGAATTAAAGCACCACGGCCGGCGGGATCAAAGGACGCAGTTAATTGCGGGAATCCACCGAGAAAGTTTCAAGTTGTTTTTCCTGTTTTCAGGGTGATCCTAGTATTTCCTGTTTTGATTTTGAGGGTTTAAGACTCATTCCCCCTGTGCTGTGCTGTATGCAGACAGTGAACTCTGTGTATTTACGTTGCTTGTCGCGTTAATTAATCTTTGGCGTGTCAATTTTATGTTAAATGAATGCGTGGTTTTTTTTTTTTGTATATTGTCTTTTTTTAGAACAGTTCGACGGTGGATTGTTGACGGTGAATTGGAATGAAGAGAGAAATAAATCCATCTGAATAAAGAACCAGCGTCGCTTATTTCATGGAGGGAGTGATAACCACCAAGACCAAATAATAAGAAAAAGAAGGGAAGAATCTACTGGATGCCTTAATTCCCTTTGGGCTGAATAAAGTATGTGTCTGTCTGTCTGTCTGTCTGTCTGTCGGTGTGCCTATCTGTCTGTGTGCCTATCTATCTGTCTGTCTCTGTGTGAGCCTGTCAGTCTGTCTCTGTGTGCCTGTCTGCCTATCTATCTATCTATCTATCTATCTATCTATGTATGTGTGCCTGTCTGTCTGTGTGCCTGTCTGTCTGTATCTATCTATCTATCTATCTATCTATCTATCTATCTGTCTGTCTGTCGGTCTGTCTGTCTGTGTATCTGTCTGTCTGTCTGTCTGTGTATCTGTCTGTCTGTGTATCTGTCTGTCTATTTAATAAATACATGTATGTTTGCTTAATATTCAATTCACTGAAAAAAATAAAAATCCAGGAACATCTATAAAAGTTTTCCATAAGTGGTCTATTCTTTTGGCTCACTGCCAGGGCACAATATACAGTGACCCCCAAACTGGGAGAGTGACTGACTCCAACAGATCCCAGGAACAGCTTCTGAGATCTCTGTCCAGAAAAGCGCAATCCGTGGAACAGCTAAAATACTGTGCAGGACCCTCAAACTCCCAGGCCTCTGGCAGAGGACCCGAGCTTTAGGGATAAAAGACCGCCCGAAGGAGGGGCGAGTGGGGCATTTTTTTTTTTATATACATGCATACAGTCCTGTGCAAAAGTCTTAGACATGTGTAAAGAAATGCTGTAGAACAAAAATTGCTTAAAAATAATGAAATGAAATGTTTCAATGTCAGCTGGGATAGGCTCCAGCTTGCCTGCGACCCTGTAGAACAGGATAAAGCGGCTAGAGATAATGAGATGAGATAATGAGATGAGATGTTTCAATGTTAAAGATACTATAAACGGTAATCAGTAAGCCATAATAAATAAAACAAAGTCAATATTTGGTGTGAGACGACCCTTTGCTTTAAAAAAAAAAAATAGTAGTGTGAGGTCCAGTGAGTGCAGTTTTATGCGGAAATGAGCTGTAGGTTTTACTGAACATCTTCCAGAACCAGCCACAGTTCTTCTGGACACTTTGACTGTCCCACTCACGTCTTCATTTTGCACCAAAACCCAGCAGCCTTCATTATGTTTTCTTTTTTGATCTGAAAAGTGCTCTCTTATGGAATGTAATATGCCACTCAGATCTCAGATACAAACTTTTTTTCTGTAATATTTAATTTTGTGCTGGACAAAAAAACAGACATTTGGAACTCAAAAGGTTTTTGTACTGACTCGATAATGTAGAGATTATAAAATAGAAATCTATAACAAAGTTTGTATGGAAAAAATAGAGGGTGCCTCAGACTTTTACACAGTACACACTGCAAAAAAATGGCCTTTCAAAAATAAGAAATAAAAGATTAAAACAAAGCATATTTGCTTGAATCAGGTGAAAAAAAAATCTGCCAATGGAACTAGTCAAATTTGACTTGGTAAGATTTCTTAAATTAAGATGAAAAATCTAACCTGCTTTTAGATGAAATAATTCCAAAATAAGATTGGGGAACTTATTATGCGAGATCTGATTAACTCAAAATAGTTCTTATAACAAGATCGTACTTCTTACATTTAGCCATTCAAGTCATTTTTATTTATTTCATTTTAAGGGTATTTCACTTAAATTAATGACAAAGTCTTAGCAGTAAAAACTGAATTTAAGATAAATATACTAATATTAGGATTGTTAAATTCTACAACTAAGCATTGCTAGCTTAAAAGATTCTCCTTTTGTGACCTGTAATTAGTAAAATACTCTAGATATGAGACCAGAGACTATCTTGAATCAAGTTGATGACACGTGTAGCACTGCAACAAGGTTTTTTTTTTTTTTCCCCCATTTCAACATTCAAACATTAAAACATCTCTTAAGATTCCACTTCCCCAGGACCTCAGGCACCAGAAAAATAATAAGTCTACGCATTTTGACTTACAGTGCTTACACAACGCCAAAGCAACAGTGCATTTTGGGGGCACTGACTACTCATGTGTACGAGGGGTTTACAAGATCAGGCACACAAAAAAAAAAACAACCAAACAAAAACACTGAACTTAACTCACAGCATTCCAAAAAGACCAACACCCTCCACTTACTCAAACTTTTTGAAGGCACTTGTCTGGTCTAGAGTATGTACAGCATCTAGAAGGACCTCACTCTGAATGACTGAGAAAACAGTCGCAGTAAACTAAAGATAAGATTCAAAGATTTCAGTAAAGTTCATTTATTCCCAAAACAAGCATACTTTTTTTTCTTGAAACAATATGAACCGCATTTGACAAATGTCCAAAATGTACTTACTTGTTTAAAAAAAAACTTGTTTTATTTTCAAAGGTGCTCCAAATAAGATTTTTTCAAGACATTTTGTCTATACAAGATTTTCAAGATGGACTGTCTAAAAACTAGCCTTTCTAGCTAAATGAGGTTTTGCTTGTTGGGCAATTATGTCTTATAAGGGTGGCTAGATGTTTTGACTTAAAAATAGACAAATAAACTTCCTAAGATTTTTATTTTTTGCAGTGCATATTCATATTATGGTTTCTATTTCTGCTAAAGTTGTTGGTCTTTACCAAATAGTGTATAAAATGGATACAGATATTATCCCGATCCCAAACAGCTTACTCTTAAGTGTATTAGATATTAAATAATGGCTTTTACAGCCTAGTGCTTGACTTGTAATAGCTACACGGCCATTTAGGATTTAACCATTGAAATAAGCTACACAGCCAAAAAAGTTTGTCAACACCTGACCATAACACTCATCCCATTCCAGATTTAGTCCCCTTTTGCTCTTATAATAAGCTCCACTCTCCTGGGAAGGTTTTTCACTCCATTTTGGAGCGTGACTGTGGGAATGTGAGCTCATTCAGTGATGAGCATTGGTGAGATCAGGCAGTGGTGTTTTTTTTTAGGAAGTCTGGGGTGCAGTCAGTGTTTCAGTTCATCCCAAAAGTGTTCAGTAGGGTTGAGGTCAGGCAGCAAAACCAAAATGTGTGTGTGTGTGTGTGTATATATATATATATATATATATATATATATATCTTATGTAAATGCCATTTACACACATTCTGCCCTTGACCATGTGCTTCCTTCCTGAGGGCTGTTGTAAATCAAACACCACTACATGGCGAAACACCGCAGTGCCTTTTAACTCAGCACTTAACATTACTTTTAACATTATTACCCTTACAAAAAAAGTTTATTCAAGTGTGCTTCTAGTATACTTCTTTTAAACTAAAAATAAGAGTATGCTTTCAGTTTACTTTTTATTTACTTATCAGAGATATACTTAATAAAGTTATACATCAGTATACTTGGCTTATACTGAAAAGTATATAGAAAAGTCTAAGTATATTAAGCTCATACTTCAACTTTTGATCAAGACATACTTAAAAGTGTAATAAAGTATTAAAATATTTGTGCCTTATGTTTGAGTGTACTCGCCCTGTAGTTGTTTGTTTTTTGAATTTCTCCTGAGTGGGATAATTCAATTTGTTTCTCTCTTTCTTTAGAGCTTGGATGTCAATTTCAGTCGTCATTGCCATGTTTTTATACTTTGGCATTTAATACCATGCTGCTTTAAATTTAGATTTTTAAAGAAAATGAATATGTTCTTAATCCTGAGTATCTGTTATTTTGTGAATTCTTACCTTTATAACTTCATTGTAACTTAAGGTACAAAACACTTAAGTTGTCTACTGGTAGTGTGCATGAGGTAAGGGTTCGGGCTAGAAAACTAATAGTATACCTAGAAGGGGAATTGCAGTAAACTTCAAAACTAAAAAGTGGACTAGATGTATATAACCTGTAACTAATAGTATATTTCCAATATGCTATAAAGTATACTTTTATAAACTAAAAAGTGGACTGGAAGTGTGTAACGAGCAAACCAATTTTATATTTCCAGTATACTACAAAGTATACTTTAGTAAAGTAAAAAGTAGACTAGAAATATAAAACGAGTAAACTCATAGTATATTTCCAGTACACTATGAAGTATGCTTTTGTAAACTAAAGAGTGGACTACAAGAATAGAACTAGTAAACTATTAGTATATAAAAGTTTACTTGTGGTATACTTGCAGTACAAAATAAAAAAATACTAGTTGTATACTCAGAGTTTACTTCTCTTAGACTTAAAGTATACTTTTTATAAACTAAAAGTGGACCGATTTAGTCCCAAGTAGTATTAGATTAGTTTACTTACAAGTATACCAAGTACATTGATATCAGTATACTTGGTACACAAAAGTATACTTAAGGAAATATACTTGTAGCGAGAATAGCGTGTGGGTGGAGCACAGAGGACGGCAGGACAGAGATCAAGGTTCTCAGAAGGCTTTATTGCCGAACTCTTCAGTCGAACAATATTTAAACCAACAGGCAGAGACACGCACACACACTGTCGGCTCTGCCGGGGAAGAAGCTCCCTTCCGCTCTCCCTTTCCCTCCTTAAGTAGGGCGGTTTACTGGGGAGAACACACACAAAACACAGGTTAATCACACTCAGGTGAAGCGATTCTGCCACTTACCTTCCCCAACTCCGCCCTCCTGTCACAGACCGGCGCTTGACCACGCCCCCGCTGCCACATACCCCCACCACCCGACTCAGGCCGGGCGCCCGTCCGGCCCGCAGCCGACTCCCCCCCCCCCCCCCCCCCCTTGACGGGAGAGGAAGTCCGCCACGACCATCTGCGCCCCCGGCCTGTGGACCACCTTGAAGTTGAAAGGTTGGAGCGCCAGATACCAACGGGTGATCCGCGCGTTGGCATCCTTCATGCGGTGGAGCCACTGGAGGGGCGCGTGGTCCGAACAGAGGGTGAAAGAGCGCCCCAGCAGGTAGTAACGGAGGGCGAGGACCACCCACTTGGCCAGGCACCCTCTCGATAGTGCTGTAGCACCCCTCACGCACTGACAGCTTCCGGCTGATGTATAACACTGGGCGGTCCTCTCCCCCCATCTGCTGGGACAAAACGGCCCCCAGCCCTCTGTCCGACGCATCCGTCTGTAACAAAAAAGGGAGAGAGAAGTCAGGGGAGTGCAAAAGTGGCCCCCCACACAGTGCAGCCTTTACCTCAGAGAAAGCCTGCTGGCACTGCTCTGTCCACTGGACCAGATCTGGCGCCCCCTTTTTAGTGAGGTCAGTCAGCAGGCTGGTGACATCCGAATAATTAGGTATAAACCTACGATAATAGCCAGCCAGCCCCAGGAACTGTCTCACCCCCTTTTTGGTCTTGGGCAGGCCGCAATCGCTGCTGTCTTATTAATTTGGGGATGCACCTGCCCGTTACCCAAGTGGAAGCCCAGATACCGTACTTCCACCCGCCCAATCGCACACTTCTTCGGGTTGGCAGTGAGCCCCGCCCGCCTCAGTGACCCAAGGACGGCCCTCAGGTGTTGCAGGTGCCGCTGCCAGTCATTACTATAAATAATGATGTCGCAAATCCAGTAAGCGGCCGTCAAATCCAGTAAGCGGCCGCGTAGGTGGCGTGGGGCCGGAGGACCTGGTCCATCAGCCGCTGAAACGTAGCGGGCGCCCCAAACAGCCCAAACGGAAGTGTGACGAACTGGTGTAAGCTGAACGGTGTGGAAAAGGCCGTTTTCTCCCGGGATAATGGAGTCAAGGGGATCTGCCAATATCCCTTCGTCAAATCCAGTGTCGAGTAAAAGCGAGCCGTGCCTAGTCGATCGAGCAGCTCAATACGAGGCATTGGGTACGCGTCGAATTTAGACACCGCGTTGACTTTTCTATAGTCCACACAGAACCGGACCGAGCCATCGGCCTTAAGAACTAAGACCACTGGGCTGCTCCAGTCACTGTGGGACTCCTCGACGATGCCCATTTCGAGCATGGCCTGAAGTTCTTCCCGAACTACCTTTTTTTTGTGTTCGGGTAATCTATAAGGACGGCTGCGCACTACCACCCCCGGGGGCGTCTCTATGTGGTGTTCTATGAGGTTAGTGCGACCGGGCAGGGGCGAGAATACATCCGAAAACTCGGCCTGCAACTGGGCGACCTCCGTGAGTTGGGTCAGGGAGAGGTGGTCTCCACAGGGGACCGGAGAGGTATGAGATGCCAATGTCCCTTTTTGGACCTCCGGCCCCAGCTCCGCCTTCTCCGGAACTACCGACACCAACGCCACAGGGACCTCCTCTTTCCAGAGTTTTAACAGATTGAGGTGGTAGATCTGTAGCGCCCCCTCCCTGTCCGTTCGCCTAACCTCATAGTCGACGTCCCTGACTCGCCGTGTGACCTCAAAGGGTCCTTGCCACTTGGCAATTAATTTGGAGCTCGACGTGGGCAACAGGACGAGTACCTTATCTCCTGGAGTGAACTCTAAGGCGCGTGCCCTTGTTGTACAGGCGGGTTTGCCGTTCCTGGGCCTGCCGCAAATTCTCCTGAGTTAGGTGGGTGAGCGTGTGGAGTTTTGCGCGCAGATCCATAATGTACTGAATTTCGTTTTTGCTCTGTGAAGGTCCCTCCTCCCAATTTTCCCGCAGTACATCTAAGATGCCGCGCGGCTTACGCCCATATAATTCAAATGGGGAGAACCCCGTGGAGGCTTGGGGGACCTCTCACACTGCAAACAGCAAGGGTTCAAGCCACTTATCCCAGTTACGTGCGTCCTCACTTACGAATTTTTTGATAATATTCTTGAGGGTGCAATTGAACCGTTCAACTAAACCTTCCGTCTGTGGGTGATAAACGCTGGTGCGGATCGGCTTAATACCCAGTAGCCCATACAGTTCGCTCAGTGTTCGTGACATAAACGAGGTGCCCTGGTCAGTCAGAATCTCTTTCAGGCTTCCAACCCGGGAGATGACGTGGAAGAGGGCCTCTGCAATACTGCGTGCTGAGATATTGCGAAGAGGCACCGCTTCCGGGTATCGCGTTGCATAGTCCACCAGAACCAATATAAAGCGGTACCCACGTGTTGACCGGTCTAATGGCCCGACGAGATCCATCCCAATTCTTTTGAACGGGGTCTCGATTAATGGTAGGGGGCGCAAGGGCGCTTTTAGAATGGCCGCTGGATTTACTAACTGGCATTCGCGGCACGCCGTACACCACTTACGGACGTCGCCGCGAATCCCCGGCCAATAGAATCGGGCCATTATCCGGGCGAGTGTCTTATCATGCCCAAGGTGTCCAGCCATGGGATTAAAGTGAGCCGCCTGGAATACCAATTCCCGGCGGCTCTTTGGAATTAACAACTGGGTGACCCGCTCTTTCGTCTGAGTGTCCTGCGTCACTCGGTATAACCTATCCTTCAAAATAGAAAAATAGGGGAAGGGCGGGGTGGCGTTCAGCTGGAGCGTTTGACCATCAATTACTCTCACTTGGTCAAACGCGTGTCGCAGAGTCTCTTCTCGCGATTGTTCCAGTGGGAAATCCACAAGGGATTCCCCAATAGAAAGAGGAGGGGCCGGGGGCTCCTCACTCTGTCACAGAGATGACGTAGACGGCTCTGCGACCGCCGCTCCAGCCAAAGCGACACCGGGACCCTCCCCCATCAACCGGCAGGACCCACTCTTTACTAGGCGTGCCATCAAACCCCGAAATCCCGGCCAATCAGTCCCCAAGATCAAAGAGTGGGTAAGGCGAGGATTAACCGCCGCCTTCACTATTGATTTTTCCCCTCTGAAATATATGTGGACCAACACCAACGGGTAGCTGGGAATATCCCTGTGCACACAACACCTTCACCCCTTGTGCTCCCCCCAATGCCTCGTCTTGCACCAGGCTTTGGCGGCTCGAGGTCTGATTGCAGCCTGAATCCACCAACGCCTGATATGTAGCCCCTTGTACACTTACCGGTATGCGATATGCTCCGGCCCGATCGAGGGCAGCCTCTGGCGCGTCGGGGATCCGCACCACCGCCCCCACCTCCATCGCTGCACACTGTTGCTGCAGGTGGCCTGGTTCCCCGCAGCACCAGCAAACCGGCCCAGGCCTTCCCTCTGCAGCTGTGTTCTGAGGCTCACTCACCTGAGGGGGGGGGGAGAGACAGACACAGAAGGGAGAAACGGGAGGGCACCACGGGTGCGGCGGGCCGGCTGGGGTGGAGCCGGCCCCCGCCTCCATGGTGGGGGAATGGGGCGAGGACGGGACACGGGAGGAGAGAAAGAGAGAGGAGACGATGTCGGTGGTTGTCCTGCCACCGGAACAGCCGCCAGATGATCCTCCGCCAGTCCCACGGCCTGATCCAGCGACGCCGGGCGGTGGCACTGGACCCACTCCGCGGTTCCGGCTGGTAAGTGGGCGATGAACTGTTCCAGCGCCACCTGGTCGATGATTGATTCCCTCGGCGTCGCGATCTTCGGCCCTCAGCCACCGCCAGCAGGCGTCCCGGAGCTGCTGGCCGAACGCGAACGGGCTGCCGACTTCCTCCATCCGCAGCGCGCGGAAGCGCTGGCGCTGCTGCTCCGGCGTGCGCCCCACGCGCTGGAGGACAGCCCAGCGAAGGTCGGCGTAGGCCAGCCGGCGATCGGCGGGGAGCTGTAGTGCGGCCAGCTGCGCCTCTCCCGTCAGGAGGGGGAGGAGGCGCGCCGCGCGCTGCTCCATCGGCCACCCCGTGGCTTCGGCGACCTGCTCGAACAACGTGATGAAAGCCTCGGGGTCGTCCTGCGGGCCCATCTTAGTTAAGATGAGGGGAGACGGGCCCGCGGCCGGGGCGCTGGTGGACCCCGCCGACGCGAGGAGACGCCGGAACGCCTCTCGATCTTCCTGCTGAGCCAGCACCAGGGCTTCGAAGCGGCGCTCCTACTCCTTCCGGAGCGTGACGGAGTGCCTGGTGCTGGCGCTGCTGAGCCGTGGCGAGGGCGTGGACCAAGTCCGCGAACGGGGAGGATTCCATGGGGCTGCAGGACTGATGCTCCACCTTTCCCGGGTTTCGGCACCACTGTAGCGAGAATAGCGTGTGGGTGGAGCACAGAGGACGGCAGGACAGAGATCAAGGTTCTCAGAAGGCTTTATTGCCGAACTCTTCAGTCGAACAATATTTAAACCAACAGGCAGAGAGACACACACACTGTCGGCTCTGCCGGGGAAGAAGCTCCCTTCCGCTCTCCCTTTCCCTCCTTAAGTAGGGCGGTTTACTGGGGAGAACACACACAAAACACAGGTTAATCACACTCAGGTGAAGCGATTCTGCCACTTACCTTCCTCAACTCCGCCCTCCTGTCACAGACCGGCGCTTGACCACGCCCCCGCTGCCACAATACTTTAACTTTATTTAAGTATACTTAATAAAATGAACTTGAAGTAGACTTCTTTTTGATAAGGGTACACATGTTTCCTAAATTTGTGTCATTTTATTTTAAACTACAGTAACATTCCTTGTAAACCTACATGATATTGTTAAACAAGAAAAAAAAAACATTTTACATCACATGATGTTGTTAACAAGCCTGGTAAATAATTAGTTCAATTAGAATAAAAGAGAAATATTAATCAAAAGGAGCATAAATTGGACCAACTTTTTGGTGTGCCTTAATGACCCGAACCCGAAATGCAGAAGTTATCTCAACTCGTTGTTCATGATGCACCCTGCGTTCTCCAAACTACTACACAGACATTATCTCACACTTTCCCTCTGTGTACACTTGATATTTCATGACATAGATCCTCAGTGAAGACAATCAACTCTTTATGGCTTCATTCATGAGAAGTTTCGAGTCGGTTTAAGCTTTAAACATGAGATTCGATGAATATGATTTATTTGGTGAATCCGGAGCCAATTCATTACAAATGTGACAGCAGTCAATTTCAGGGCACCAAACTCTCTCTCTCTCTCTCTCTCTCTCTCACACACACACACACACACAATCAATCTATCTGCATGTTTTCAGATGTTGGGAGGAAAGTGGAGAATCTGGAGGAAACAAAAATGTGAAAATTTGACATCAAATCAACTGCGTCCAATCAGAGTCAAGCGATCTCATAAAAATGTACAATGACGTAAGTGATAACACTATCAGTCTATCATCAAATCGCCAGTCCGGCCACAAAAGGTAGAAAATACAGTAGCTCTTCTTGTTATTTAAGTTATTCCACGAAATCGAGTCGCCTATAATCCATGTACAACGAGATTGAGTGAGTGAAATATCTGTTTTATTCTGTCCACATTCACTGGATTTTGCAAAACAGAGCTTTTTTTTTTTGCAAATTCAATAAATAAAAACTTTACACAAATCGTCCCACAAAATTATTTCTGCTTAGAATGTAAACAAACCAGGGCGGCACGGTGGTGTAGTGGTTAGCGCTGTCGCCTCACAGCAAGAAGGTCCTGGGTTCGAGCCCCGGGGCCGGCGAGGGCCTTTCTGTGCGGAGTTTGCATGTTCTCCCTGTGTCCGCGTGGGTTTCCTCCGGGTGCTCCGGTTTCCCCCACAGTCCAAAGACATGCAGGTTAGGTTAACTGGTGACTCTAAATTGACCGTAGGTGTGAGTGTGAATGGTTGTCTGTGTCTATGTGTCAGCCCTGTGATGACCTGGCGACTTGTCCAGGGTGTACCCGCCTTTCGCCTGTAGTCAGCTGGGATAGGCTCCAGCTTGCCTGCGACGCTGTAGAACAGGATAAAGAGGCTAGAGATAATGAGATGAGAGATGAGATGTAAACAAACCGGTGAAATGACGGGAGTAATTTGCGAAAAATGCAATAATGATAATAATAATAATTCTTGAATTTAAAAAAAAAAGATGCCTTCTTACAATCAAATACTTTCATTCCATATTTTGTTGCTTTTTTTTGTATTTTTTGGGATTTTGTTTTCGAGTCGAGTTTCTATTTTGTCCTCAGTTTGTTCAGCAACACCCTCCGCCATTTTGTTTTTCTCTACTCGCGGTATATGAGTTGATATCCTAGTAGTAGTGTAGCAAGTCAGAGTGCACGATTGCTCATATCCAGTGAATGTGGATAGAATAATTCCATATATTAACTTCACAAAAGAGAAAAATGTTAATAGCTTTTAATTAGTGCTATATTGTAAGTGATAACGAGAACTATTTTGTTTTGCAGATGTTCTGCGACATTAATTAAACGTAGCTATAAACGGTTAAAAAGAAAGAATGACATATCATCCACTAATAAATTAAAGAATTGTTAGCCTTGGTAAATTGCTGCGGTGTAAGAGTATAAGAGTAAGAACAAAGAAGACTCCTGGATTTGCTGTTAAAGGAAAACAAATCAACACGCTCTGCCATTTTTTTTCCCCTACTCACGGTATATGAGCTGATATCCTAGTAGCAGAGTAGCCAATCAGAGCACGTGATTGCTCATATCCAGTGAATGTGGATAGAATAATTTCCGTTATGCTGAATCTAAGCCAGTTTTATTCTCTGATAACTGAACAACATTTAATATAAAGCAAAAAATAGAAAATAAAAATAAATAATTTGGGATGTCAGTGAAACTTGGATACAAGGTATAACTTGGTAAGTAATTTAAAAGCTATTGAAAAAAACACAAGGACGGCAGCTTAAGTGGATTAAAAATGTATGCTCCATCGAATAGAAGATAAGAAGAGAAATATATCAATGTATACAGGACGGCAAAATGGAATGATGTGACACCGGTAACTACAACATACATCATCCACTGTGGCTCTGTGATGGGATTCGAGTTTCACTTTGTAGAAAAGGACAAGCTATTAGCTGATTAAAAGGCTTGCTCTACTGAATGTAGAATAAGAATAAAAATAAGTTAGACTCTTGGCTTAAAATGAACAGGATTTTGCTAATGGGCAACAAATCAGTGTAATGGCATTACAGGGTAGAGAAAGAAGCAGTCACGGATTCTTTAAGAAATTGTCTTTTTCACTCTAAATATAAAAAGAATCATCTCATCTCATTATCTCTAGCCGCTTTATCCTTCTACAGGGTCGCAGGCAAGCTGGAGCCTATCCCAGCTGACTATGGGCGAAAGGCGGGGTACACCCTGGACAAGTCGCCAGGTCATCGCAGGGCTGACACATAGACACAGACAACCATTCACACCTACGGTCAATTTAGAGTCACCAGTTAACCTAACCTGCATGTCTTTGGACTGTGGGGGAAACCGGAGCACCCGGAGGAAACCCACGCGGACACGGGGAGAACATGCAAACTCCGCACAGAAAGGCCCTCGCCGGCCCCGGGGCTCGAACCCAGGACCTTCTTGCTGTGAGGCGACAGTGCTAACCACTACACCACCGTGCCACCAAAAAGAATCATGTTTTGGTTTTATTTTTGTTTTTTTAATCCCACAGCACTGTTGAAGTCTTGATACGGAGTAGCAGAGGTGGACAGTAACGAAGTACATTTACTTGAGTACTTTACTTAAGTACACTTTTTGAGTATCTGTACTTTGCTTGAGTATTTTTTTGGGGGAAACTTATGACTTTAACTTCACTACATTTAAAAGATAAATATCGTACGTTTCACTCCACTACATTTCTATCAAGGTCCTCGTTACTATGAAGCGGCTTTGAAAGTAGATGTTTTTTCTTTTCTAAAACGTATTTGATTTTTTCGCAGGTGACACTGAGACAGCCGATCAGTAATCACTAGGGTCACGTCACGTCCAGAGACCGTATAAAATCAAGTTCACTTATTTCTCCGCAGCATTATTTAACACGATCAGTTGATGGCAGAATGGAAGGAGGCGGTTCTTCTGGAGAACGCACGCACTCATGGCTTTACCTGGAACCCATGTTTCAGTTTTCTGAAAGGGTTAAAGATTCATTTTGTTTTAAATGTTTGCCGAAAACGAACCACATCACGGCCTACAAAAACTCGCCGTCCAACCTGTTGAAGCATATCGAGGTGTTTTATTCCAAGAGAAAGCTTGCAACGAAGTTGTCTGTGCTTTTAGAGGCAAGGCAAGGCAAGGCAAGTTTATTTATATAGCACATTTCATACACAGTGGCAGTTCAATGTGCTTTACAGAAGTAAAAGCAAAACAGTAAACAATAGAGAATAAAATTACATAAAATAAATGGGAAAAATATAATAAGAATTAAACAATAGTAGAAATAAAATAATAAAATGAAGTAGAAGTTCAAATAGGGGGAGAAAAAAAACAGCAGAATAAAATAGAATAAAGTTAAGTAAAATTTGAAACATGCAGAAACTGTAAAAGTACAGATTATAAAACATGTAAAGAAGACTATTAATTATTTAACAGAAAGCATCTGAAAACAGCTTGGTCTTTAACCTAGATTTGAAGCTGCCAACAGCAGGAGCATTGTTGATGTCCTCTGGCAGTTGGTTCCATAGCTGCACTGCATAGTAGCTAAAAGCTGCTTCACCACACTTTGTTTTAACAACAGGTTTTAACAGTAAATTTTTTCTGTTGCGATCTGGTAGATCTGATTGGGTTAGGCCGCTGCAACATATCAGAGAGGTAATTGGGCCCTGTACCATTTAGAGATTTGTACACCAGCAGCAATGCTTTAAAGTTAATTCTGTAGCTTACTGGAAGCCAGTGAAGGGACCTTAGAATTGGAGTAATGTGCTCTGTTCTTTTTGTTCGTGTGAGAACCCTAGCCGCTGCATTTTGCACCAGCTGAAGTCGTTTGATGGTCTTTTTTGGCAGGCCTGTGAAAAGGCCATTGCAGTAGTCAACCCTACTAGAGATGAAGGTGTGTATCAGTTTTTCCAGATCATTTTTTGACATAAGTCCTCTTAGTTTGGAAATGTTTTTTAGGTGATAGAATGCCGTTTTAGTGATTGCTTTCATGTGCCTGTCAAAGTTTAGCTCGCTGTCAATGAAAACACCAAGATTTTTAACCATTTCTTTAGTTTTAATCCCTTTTGTGTCAAGAATACTGGTAATCCCGAGTCTTTCATCTTTTTTCCCCAAATAGAATTACTTCTGTTTTATCTGAGTTCAGCTGAAGAAAATTTTGTGACATCCAGTTGTTGATTTGATCGATACACTGGTAGAGACATTCAAGGGGGGCATAATCATTAGGTGATAAAGCAAAATAAATTTGGGTGTCATCTGCATAGCAGTGATACAAAATTGAATTGTTATTGATAATTTGCCCAAGTGGGAGCATATAAAGGTTGAAAAGTAATGATCCAAGAATCGACCCCTGGGGGACACCACAGGTCAAGAACATTGACGTTGAGGAACAATTTCCCATGGTAACAAAGAAGCTTCTATCTTTTAAGTATGAATTTAACCAATTGATATCTTTACCAGTCAATCCAACCCAGTGTTCAAGTCGATATAGCAGTATGTTGTGATCAACAGTATCAAAAGCTGCACTGAGGTCCAGTAATACCAGGACCGATGTTTTGCCTTCATCAGTATTAAGACGTATGTCATTTATAACTTTAATCAGCGCTGTTTCAGTGCTATGATTGGCACGAAAACCTGACTGAAAATTATCAAAACGGCTGTTTGATATCAAGAAGGCAGTTAATTGATTGAAGACAATTTTTTCAAGGATTTTCCCGATGAATGGTAAATTTGATATTGGCCTGTAGTTATTTAATACTGAAGGATCCAGATTATTCTTTTTAAGTAGGGACTTTACAACGGCTTTTTTCAGGGACACAGGAACAACGCCAGTCTCTAGGGATGTATTTATAATTTGAAGCACATCTGTAATTATAAGATGAAGAACAGACTTAAAAAAGTTGGTGGGCAGAATGTCCAATTCAGATGTTGAGGAACTGAGATTTTGTACAGTTTTTTCAAGAGTCTCATAATCAATTAAACAAAATTCTGACATTGTGTTGAAGTTATCTATTTGTGTCATTGGTGATTGCAGTTTTTCAATTTTTTGCAGCTGAGATATATTATAAGCAATATTCTGCCGTATTTTATCAATTTTACCTTTGAAGAAGGATGCAAACTCATTGCATTTATTAACCGAGAGAAGTTCAGGTGCTAATTGTGGTGGGGGATTAGTTAGCTTCTCTACTGTTGAAAATAGCACACGGGCATTGTTCATATTCCTGTTTATGATATTGGAGAAGAAAGACTGTCTTGCTTTATGAATTTCATAATTATAATTACAAAGCATCTCTTTATGGATTTGATAATGGATGTGAAGTTTAGATTTGCGCCATTTTCTTTCAGTCTTTCTACATTCTCTCTTTAGCAGTTTAACAGCCAGGTACTGCTTCCATGGTGCTTTCTGCTTATCACTGACTCTTTTGATTTTGAATGGAGCAATATCATCCATAATTTGGGTCATATTTAAATTAAAAATTTCCAGTAAATCATCTACAGAGTCTGACATTTTGGTTGAGTTCTGAGAGAGAGCTTGCTCAAAGAGAGCACATGTGTTGTCTTTTATGACTCTCCTACCTATAGTCGTTGAGCTGTTCTGAATGTGAGGAGACATAGAAACATCAAAGAAAACACAAAAATTATCAGATAAGGCCAGGTCAACAACAGTATTAGAAACAGTAAGACCCTTTGCGATAACGAGGTCAAGGGTATGACCATGAGAGTGGGTCGGCCCCTCTACATGTTGTACAAGGTTGAAGTTGTCAATAAGTGCAAGTAGTTCTTTGGCATAAGTGTTTTCAGTATTATCTACATGCAAGTTAAAATCCCCAGATATAAAAAGACAATCAAACTCTAAGCAAATGACTGACAACAGTTCACCAAACTCTTCAAGAAAGACTTTTGCTGAATGTCTTGGAGGCCTATAAATAGTTAATAATAATATGTTAGGAGAGCATGTAACAAATGCACATAAGTGTTCAAAGGATGTAAAATCACCAAGTGAGGATTGTTTACATTGAAAAGAGACTTTGAATATATTTGCGATCCCTCCACCTTTCCCTTGTCGGGTAACATTCAAAAAATTAAAATTTGGGGGAGCTGCTTCAATAAGGGTGGTAGCACTATTTGCTTGATCCAGCCAAGTTTCAGTTAGAAGCAAAAAATCAAGATTGTGTTTGCAGATAAGATCATTAATTAAAAATGACTTGTTTAAAAGTGATCTAACGTTCAGAAGAGCTAGCTTTACAGAAAGTCTAGAAGTAATATCTGCTTGTGCACTCTGATATTGTTTTAAAACAGGAAGGAGATTAGATTGGTTTACCCCCTGGGTTAAATGTGCTCTATGTTTTCTATTTCTTATCAACACAGGAATAGAGAATGGCATAGGCATATTGGGTCCCAGCTGGTTTTCAAAACTACATCCATTTGCAGGGACCCAGAGTACATCAAACAAGACTTTCTAAATGTTCCATTTGGTTCGAGGGTGAAAGGATTGGAGATGACATGTATCTTTTAGATGGTGAGCCAGCTGAAAGTCCTGGGTGAACACAGTTTTGATGAACTGGGTACACTGCTTGTCGCGACAGATTTGGGCTGGAAAAAGAGAGTGTAGCCATTTGGAGCAATCTCTGCATACTATTTGGGAAATCCATGCGTGTGGAAGATGAAGATGAAGTAGTGAAGTCAGAAGAGCAAGAAATTGGTGAGTTCTTTGTATGGCAGTTTGTCTCTGATATTTGGCAGTCTGTCTTTGAATCTTGGCAGTCTGGCAGATCAGATGTCTGTGTGTCCTTGATGACGACTTGCAAAGATGATTGTTTTGTCTTTGCAGAGGTATTGTTTTTTGTAACTATGTCCGTCTGCGACATCTTATCAACTGTTTTCCTCAATGCTGGCTGAGAAAAGATTGCAAGTCTGTAATGGTCTACTAAGACCTTGGCTCCAATCCAGCTGAGTTCAGTGCTATTTGGCTTGAAGAATTCTCTGCGATTCCAGAAAAGGTTAAAATTGTCTATGAAGTTCATACCAAATGAAAAACAAGTTTTTCCAAGCCAGGTGTTAATAATAATAATAATAATAATAATAATAATAATAATAACTTTATTTGTCCACAAAAGTGGAAATTTGTCTTTGGCTCCACAGGTGGGTTTTAAAAATACAATAAATAAACAACAAGAAACACAATACATACACAATAAATAAACAGCAAAATACAACATATATCACATTCATCTTGATACATACAACACATTACCAGCAGCAGCAATAGTCTAAATGTTAGATAGACCCAAATATCTAGAGTAAGTGCACAGATATTTCACATGGACTATTGGGAATTAAGCAGTGATATTGCACTTGGTATGAATGACTTTTTATATATATTCTTGGTTACTATAGCAGCTGTGTACCTCCTTCCTGATGGCAGTTTCCTGAATTCTCTAAACAGAGGATGCACTGAATCAGACACAATATGCTGGGCCTTATGTCTTACATATGTGGCATATATATCTGCTAATGGTTTCTGCCCTTTGCCAACAATTTTACTGCCCATGTTCACGATCCTGGATAGTTTGTTTCTGTTCTTAGCCCCCAGGTTTCCAAACCAAGTATACACATCAAATGTCAACACGCTCTCAACCAAACTCCTGTACACAGTCTCCAAAACATTCTTGCTGACCCCATAGGAGTTCAGCTTTCTAAGTAGATATAGGCGCTGCATTGCCTTTTTAAAAATATACTCAGTATTTTTAGTAAAACTCAAGGTGGAATCAAAATATGTTCCTAAATATTTGAAGTCCTCGACCTCCTCTACATGTTGGCCGTTGATTACAACAGGTACGAGTTCATGGCAGGCATTTTTCTGTTTCATTATCACCATCTCTTTAGTTTTTCCCTCATTAATAAAAAGAGCACTATCATTGCACCAAGTAGTAAGCTCCTCAATGCAGTTAAAATATGCAGATTGGTTGGCTGTATTCCCTGCCTGCATTAAACCCACCACAACCATATCATCAGCATACTTATACAAGTGACAAGTAGAGTTCATAATTTGCATTTCATTAGTATACAAGGAAAACAAAACAGGTGAAAGTACACAGCCTTGAGGCGCCCCCGTATTTAAAATTACAGTTTCAGAAGTGATGCCACTGAACACCACTCTTTGTGGTCGATCTGTAAGGAATTCCTTTATCCATTGCACAAGAATACTATTTGCATTAATATTGCACAATCTTTCAACTAAAATATGTTTCTGCATACAGTTAAAAGCTGAGCTGAAGTCAATAAACAATAATCTTGCAAAGTTTTTAGGTTGCTGTACATGTTTGCTGACTGTATTCATTAGTGTTAAAGTTGCATCGCCAGTGCCCCGCCCCCTCTTATATGCAAATTGAAGTGGGTCAAAATGTTCATTAAGCGAAGATAAAAGATGGTTAACTATGACCCTCTCCATACACTTGCACAGAGTGCTGGTCAGTGCAACAGGTCTAAAATCATCAAGCTCTGTGGCTTTTGGTTTCTTGGGAACGGGAACTATATTTGATATTTTCCATGACTTTGGGACATACTGATTGTTCAATAAAAGCTGAAACAGTTTTGTAAGCACTGAGGTAAGCTCAAACCTGCATGTAAGACTGAAGAGTCGAGAAAATGCAAAACTTCCTCTCGCTGGGAGTGGGCCACTAATAAAAGATTGTATTCCAGTCTTATAGAGATCAGAAAAAAGTTTTCTGAAATCATCTTGGACAAACAGCTGTTCTCTGAAAACATCATTTGCTCCCACATGCACAACAATACGTTTGATAGTTTTATGCTCGGACATGAGTTTCAAAATGCTGTCTTTGGTGTCAGAGATGGATGCATTTGGAAGGCAGCAAATAATCATCCCATGACCTTTTAAATGTTTTACAGTGGAATCACCAAGAACAAGGGTTGTGGGATCAGGTGGTGTAACGAGCTGCTTTTTGCCTCTTCCCACAGCTCTTCGATCTTGGTGCGATCTCTTTTTACGATGTGTTTGTCCGCTAGAAAAATCCTCTTCCACATCCCTGAGGCATTCAAATTTGTTCTGAAGCCTTATGGGCTGTGAATTTTCCATAGGATTGTAAATCCTATTGTAATTTGTAGAACGAGCTGGTGTTGAGGTAATTACTCTTCTGTTTTTATTTTTGGGCTTGCCACCCATCATTTGCCAGTTTTCTGTACTCACATTTTGCCCAGCTTGATCAATGAATTCATACACTCGATCTGCAATGCCATCGGTCTGTCGGAGTGCAATCTCTGCATTCTCAGCCACTGTTTCTGTACTCCTTTCCTGAGATATCGCTTTTAATTCGTCCGTCTTTGGCAGAGCATCAATCTTTGATTCCAGGATAGAAATCCTCTGTTCTAGTTCCATGCATTTTCTGCAGGATATTTTGCCCCCTGCTAATAGAGCTAGCGATAACGTTGCAAACGTAGCTATGCAGTCTGGTTAGTCACATGACTTTCTATGGATTTGCCTGCCAAGTTGCCACCGCTTTGTCCATGGCTAATGTTTACACATAGCTAGTTAGCATGTAAAAACGGAGTTACGCTAACATGAATGATGTTAACTTATTTGAAGTCCTTTCAGAAATATGTTTCAGCATTATCTTGCCAAATAAAAAGAATGTAGAAGTATTTCTTTTCTAGTAGCGTTAGCTACACAATATGATTTCAAGTTTGAAAAGAGTTTGCTAGCATATCAGGTGGAGCTTCACTGACCAGCTAGCTTAACGTTAAACCACCATGATGGCACAGCATGCATTCATTTTGTGAATTCACATTTCTGGCTTTGGTAACGGTGTTAGGTTTTGTAAGCGTTGTGACAATAATACAACAATGCATTGACAGAAAATGTACTTTTAATACTTAAGTATTTTTAAAAGCAAGTACTTCAGTACTTTAAAAATTTGACTGGACAACTTTCACTTGTATCGGAGTAACATTTGATCAGTGGGATCTGTACTTTGACTTAAGTAATGAAGTTGGGTACTTTGTCCAGCTCTGCTGAGTAGTCAGAAGGTTTTGATTAACTTTCCATACAGCAGTTCTAACAGTCTACCAGATGTTCTATGGAAGAAAAAAAAAAAAGTGTGTAAATCACTGACATACTGACTTGGCGGTTTTGGGTCAGAAGTCGTTGATGTCAAATTCTTTGAAAAGATTCTCCAGTGCAGGGGCGGCACGGTGGTGTAGTGGTTAGCACTGTTGCCTCACAGCAAGAAGGTCCTGGGTTTGAGCCCAGCGGCCAACGAGGGCCTTTCTGTGTGGAGTTTGCATGTTCTCCCCGTGTCTGTGTGGGTTTCCTCCGGGTGCTCCAGTGTCCAGGGTGTACCCTGCCTCTCACCCATAGTCAGCTGAGATAGGCTCCAGCTTGCCTGTGACCCTGTAGGACAGGATAAGCGGCTACAGATAATGGATGGATAGAGTCTCCAGTGTCAGCAAAAATCAAACGGATACAGGTCAAGAGTTTTGGTTAAAGTTTATCCACTATCACAATGATGCACAAAAGTGATCTCAGTGACTTTAACCCCGATGTGGTTGGAGGCGCCAGACTTAGTTCTGGTTTGAGTATTTCAGAAACATTTCAGTGGGATTTTCACACACACCAAAGAAAAAAAAGTTTCTAGTGTTTATTCAGAACAGTGCAGTAAAAAAAAAAAATCCAGTGAGCGTGCATGTACAGTTCTGTGCAAAAGTCTTAGGCACGTGTAAAGAAATGCTGTTGACCAAAAATGGCTTAAAAAAATAATGAAATGTTTCAACATTTTAAAAAATACTATAAAAAGTAATCAGTAAGCCATAATCAATGAATAAATGCAAAGTCAATATTTGGTGTGAGACGACCCTTTGCTTTAAAAATAAAATAGTTGTCTCAGGTCCAGTGAGTGCAGTTTTATGCGGAAATGAGCTGTAGGTTTTACTGAGCATCTTCCAGAACCAGCCACAGTTCTTCTGGACACTTTGACTGTCACACTCACGTCTTCATTTTGCACCAAAACCCAGCAGCCTTCATTATGTTTTGTTTTTTTAATCTGGAAAGCGCTCTCTTATGGAATATGCTGCTCAGATAGCAGATACAATTTTTTTTTCTGTAACGTTTAATTTTGTTCTGGAAGAAACAAACATCTGGAGCTTTAAAATGTTTTTGTACTGTTTTGACTCGATAATGTAGAAGTCCTTAGACCTAAGACTTTTGCACAGTGCTGTATGTGCGTATGAAAAACTTATAACATGTATGTAGCCATGTAGGTTCATATCACTATACTGACTCACGTCTTCAGTTCAATAAGTAAATACTTTATCCTGGTCAGGGTTCTGCTGGATCCAGATGTTATCCCAGGAATGCTGGGAGAAACAGCCTGGAAGGGACACCAAACTTTCTGCCCACATCGCAAGAACAGACACAGAAAATGTTTCATTTCATTTATATAATTATCTACGATTGGGCTAGCTCGATAAGACGACACGTAAAAATGATAAAATGCTACAAATCATCTTAGATTAGTGATAGCGATTAGATTCATGGCTACGCAGCTCCGGTTTTGCATTCGCTGGGATTGTGATTATTTTATAATTCCTTTACAGATGTCAGAATTGCACTGTTCAAGTACTGTGTGTGTTTTCATAATATTGAAAGCAAAAAAAAAATCCAAATTTTTCATTAGATGAGGCAGTATGGTGGTGTAGTGGTTAGCACTGTTGCCTCACAGCAAGAAGGTTCTGGGTTCGAGCCCAGTGGCTGACGGGGCCTTTCTGTGTGGAGTTTGTATGGATGGATGTTCATTAGATCCTACATCATCTAACATAGCTTTAGGAAATTAGTCTTGAGGTGTTGTAGGAAAAAGAAATGTATTTATTTTATATACATGTTTAAATCGTGGCTGCTAAAAGTGAATATATGAGTATATATATAAAACTAATTAAGAATGTGCAACTCTTTTACTTGCATTATATACCCTATGTAGCGAGCGTTTGTAATGAATAGGAAGTCTTTTGGGATTCTACGCACGGCTTATCTACTTGAACATCATGTTCTGTTTTTGATTCTTGTATTAAATATACAGTAAAATCAGCCATACACATAATAATAATAATAATAATAATAATAATAATAATAATAATAATAATGTTGTTTTTTGACAAAAGTCCAAACAAACTTTGAGGCTTTGTGTGCAGCTCGCTTGACCAACATCTACAAAATATCCCCATTTATTCTATCCACATTTACTGGATATGAGCAATTGCGCGCTCTGATTGGCTACTTTACTACTAGGCTATCAGCTCATATACCGTGAGTAGAGAAAAACAAAATGGCGGAGCGCATCAAGTCAGATACATCACTTTGTTGTCAAGTATTTAAAAGAAACAGAAACAGCTAAAAGAATATAGTTTTTTCCCCCCTCAATATCTCCTGTTCCACACTCCAGCCCAGTCGGTGGCGGTAATGCACCTTTAAGTTGGTTTGTCAACCGATAAAAAACCCTAAAGAAGAAGAAAAACAATATGGTGGAGCATGTTACTGAACCAAAACTCTACTCGAAAACTCTACTCGAAAACAAAACCCCAAAAATACACACAAAAAAAAGCAACAAAATATGGAATAAAAGTATTTGATGTAAGAACGTAGCTTTGTTTTATTTTTCAAGAATTATTATTATTATCGCATTTTTCACAAATTTCGCCGGTTTGTTAAGCGGAAATTATTTTGTCGGACGTTTTGTATAAAGCTTTTATTTACTGAATTTGCAAAAAATAAAAATGCTCCGTTTCTCAAAATCCAGTGAATGTGAATAGAATAAAACAGTTATTCCACTCAATCTGGTCGTACACGGCTTATAGCCGACTATAACTGTTAAATAACCCCAGTGATTACTCCGACACTATCTGATGCCTTAAAAGCCAGTCGCCGTAGTGATGGCATCGAGAGTGTGTGTGGCGACAGAGCGCAACGCGAATGTGGGCACAGAGAGGTTGGTGAGGAGGAAGAGCTGGTTTTGGGGCGTCTGCACGGCGTAGCATTTACATTCATCGGTTACGAGGTAGCAGTGCACGGGCAGGTGTGTGAACCCTGAGGAAAACTCTTCATGGAGCAGTTCGGTAGTTGGACGCTCCGAGCCTGGAGACTCCTCCGAGGTGAAATAGCGCGTTACTGAAAACGTGTAAAAGAGGCGCAGAAGCTCCCAGCGACGAGCTGCTGAAAGAAGAGGCGTGGCTTTCGAGCAGGCGTGGCCAAGAGACGCTACTGATCTGCGTGACTCCCGGTTTATTAGAAGAAGAGCGAGGATGTCCCGGCGGAAACTGATGGAAGGAGACAGAGCTGAGCGTTCGGCTTGGTCCAAACAGGATCGCAGGTTCTCCACTACGGGAGACCAAAACCGGCAAACCTGCTCATTCTCGAGCTGATACAGAGACGGCTTGGGGCCACACAGGACACAAGCGACGGCACCCGGGAGCAGCTGGAAGCACAGCAGCCTGAGCGCAACATTAGGGCTACCTTGAGGTAAAAAGACTGGATAGTCACATGATGTTTTCCCAGGGGGCAAATTTGCGAAGGCGGAAAGAAGGACGAGCTCTTGTGGAGCGAGACGCCACCATTTCTCGGTCGCTACTGCGAGTCGCCCGCGGACAAGCAAGCAGCCGAACTCGCTCTCGGCAGCCCTGGTGAAGGATTCCAGCGTCTCCTGGAGGAGGTCAGGATGAGGTAGCAGGATACAGTCAGTGCAGTGCGTCAGATCTCCCATGAGACCCGGATCACGATCGCGATCATCCACTCTGCGTTCAAGCAGCATGTCGATTAACCGATAGCAAGAGCGCAGCTCTCTCTTGAGCCGCTCTACGTTCCGCACATTAGCCAGCTCGTCCAGGCCCAACACAAGCACCATGCAGTTCCAGGTGTTCTCCAACAAACGCCGCAAGTGCAGCTCGCTAACGTTAGCATTCCTGCTGACGCAGATGAGCATCAGGCTGTCGTGGAAGACTCTCCAGAGCACACGTCCACCTTGTTCAGTCTCACAGCAGGACAGAGTGGTGTTGTGACCCGTCCCGAACATGTGCACGCCATTCAGGGAACCAATGATGGAGAAGGGCAGCTGCTTGGCGGAGCCACGGGAGAAGAGTGGAACGCCGCTGGATGCCGTGAGACACAGGAGCTGGACACTCTGGGAGTGGACCATGCCAAGTGGGGAAGGGACGCTGAACATTGCTCAAGGATAAAGACGTCGTAGTGACTATTTGTGTCCGTCAGCATTGCTGTATTTGGTCTAGAATTCAAAGAAAAGATCAGAGAACATGTAAGAGTTATCTTCTGATATGCTTGGTGTCTGAAATTTAACTCATTAATACCACTTGTACAATCTTATACATATAAGTGATATAAAGCAATTTCACACTACAAGCCCAAATCAGAAAAAGTTGGGACGGTATGTTGAAATTAAAACTGAAAACAATGATTTGTTAATAATCTTTGATCTGTATTGCACTCAAAACAATCCAACAACACATTATTTGACGTTTAACCTCGTGAACTTTATTTTTAAAAAATTTCAATTTCGATTCTTGCAACACATTTAAAGAAAAAGTTAGGATGGTAAAACATTAATCACTTTAGAATGTTGCCGTTCCTTCTCACAACGCTTAAATGATGTTTAAAGGAACAGTCCACCGTATTTCCATAATGAAATATGCTCTTATCTGAATTGAGACGAGCTGCTCCGTATCTGTCCGAGCTTTGCGCGACCTCCCAGTCAGTCAGACGCGCTGTCACTCCTGTTAGCAATGTAGCTAGGCTCAGTATGGCCAATGGTATTTTTTGGGGCTGTAGTTAGATGCGACCAAACTCTTCCGCGTTTTTCCTGTTTACATAGGTTTATATGACCAGTGATATGAAACAAGTTCAGTTACACAAATTGAAACGTAGCGATTTTCTATGCTATGGAAAGTCCGCGCTATAATGACAGGCGTACTAACACCTTCTGCACGCTTCGGCAGCGCACTGATATCTGAGCTCCGTATCAATGCGCTGCCGAAGCGCGCAGAAGGTGTTAGTACGCCTGTCATTATAGTGCGCACTTTCCATAGCATAGAAAATCGCTACGTTTCAATTTGTGTAACTGAACTTGTTTCATATCACTGGTCATATAAACCTATGTAAACAGGAAAAACGCGGAAGAGTTTGGTCGCATCTAACTACAGCCCCAAAAAATACCATTGGCCATACTGAGCCTAGCTACATTGCTAACAGGAGTGACAGCGCGTCTGACTGCGTCTGACTGACTGGGAGGTCGCGCAAAGCTCGGACAGGTACGGAGCAGCTCGTCTCAATTCAGATAAGAGCATATTTCATTATGGAAATACGGTGGACTGTTCCTTTAAGGACTGAAGACAGCAAGTGATGAAGTGTTTCAGGTGTTGTTTTGTCTCGTTCTTCATGCAAACAGGTCTTAACCTTTGGAAAAGTGACAATGACAATAAAGACATCTTATTTTATCTTAAGATATGCAACAGTACAGGGTCATTGTTATCATGTTTTTTGTTTCAAAATTCCACACATTCTCTATTACAGACAGAGGGGACACACCTTCCACAGCTATGTCTTTGTAACGTGAGCAGAATGTGGTTTTGCATTGTCATGTTGAAATCTCCCTGTCCTGAAGGCAGCATTATGTTGTAAGCACAATGATATCAGTATACTTGGTACACAAAAGTATACTGAAGGAACTTTACTTAAGTATACACTACCGTTCAAAAGTTTGGGGTCACCCAGACAATTCTGTGTTTTCCATGAAAAGTCACACTTTTATTTACCACCATAAGTTTGTAAAATGAATAGAAAATATAGTCAAGACATTTTTCTGGCCATTTTGAGCATTTAATCGACCCCACAAATGTGATGCTCCAGAAACTCAATCTGCTCAAAGGAAGGTCAGTTTTATAGCTTCTCTAAAGAGCTCAACTGTTTTCAGCTGTGCTAACATGATTGTACAAGGGTTTTCTAATCATCCATTAGCCTTCTGAGGCAATGAGCAAACACATTGTACCATTAGAACACTGGAGTGATAGTTGCTGGAAATGGGCCTCTATACACCTATGGAGATATTGCACCAAAAACCAGACATTTGCAGCTAGAATAGTCATTTACCACATTAGCAATGTCTCATCTCATCTCATTATCTCTAGCCGCTTTATCCTTCTACAGGGTCGCAGGCAAGCTGGAGCCTATCCCAGCTGACTACGGGCGAAAGGCGGGGTACACCCTGGACAAGTCGCCAGGTCATCACAGGGCTGACACATAGACACAGACAACCATTCACACTCACATTCACACCTACGGTCAATTTAGAGTCACCAGTTAACCTAACCTGCATGTCTTTGGACTGTGGGGGAAACCGGAGCACCCGGAGGAAACCCACGTGGACACGGGGAGAACATGCAAACTCCACACAGAAAGGCCCTCGCCGGCCCCGGGGCTCGAACCCAGGACCTTCTTACATTAGCAATGTATAGAGTGTATTTCTGATTACTTTAAAGTGATCTTCATTGAAAAGAACAGTGCTTTTCTTTCAAAAATAAGGAAATTTCAAAGTGACCCCAAACTTTTGAACGGTAGTGTACTTAATAAAATGAACTTTTTTCTTTTTGATAAGCTTCCATTATTTGTTAGTTTAATGAACAGCCTCAGAGCTCCTTCAGGTACCAAACATTTCTTGACTACACTGAGAGTAAACCGTCTACATTTTAGGCAAATTATCCCTTTAAATTACAGCAACAACAAAAAGACATCAAACTCGTACCTGTTTCTAACGACTCACCGCGTCGCCACAGCAACCGCAGCTGTTTCATACATTTCCGTGTTTGTTTACGTAAATCCCGCCTCCCAGGCTGTGATTGGCTAATATGACCCGCGTCAAGCGACACGATTGGTGAACTTGCTTATCAATTTTAGTGCAAAGACGGGTGCAACATAATAAAAGCTCCGTGTCGGATTGTTTCTTCTGTTAAAGATGGTTCCGCAAACAAAGAGAAAAAAAATCCTTCTCTGTCCTGCCGCTTAGTGTCAAACAAAAGGATTTGCACGTGTTATTATTGATTATATACAGTTTTATATAGCTGTAATAATAACCTGGTTTTAAAAATCTTCAATATTTCCCATTTTTTCTAAAATTCAGTAAAATAAAATCAACAAATCTCTGCATACTGAGCAGTATGTCTAAGTAATGTTCTTTATTTCTAAGTCTATCTTATTCACCTAATTTTTAATTAATGCATATAAAATAAAATGCATTATTTAGAGTTCTATGAATCCACTAATGCATCTGATATATCCCTCTTCACGTTGTCTCTCTCTTTTTATTGTATGTTGCTGTCCATTTCTGTTTATCTTGAGCCATTTGTGAAATACACTAATGTTAACTATATATATCTCATCTCATTCTCATCTCATTATCTCTAGCCGCTTTATCCTTCTACAGGGTCGCAGGCAAGCTGGAGCCTATCCCAGCTGACTACGGGCGAAAGGCGGGGTACACCCTGGACAAGTCGCCAGGTCATCACAGGGCTGACACATAGACACAGACAGCCATTCACACCTACAGTCAATTTAGAGTCACCAGTTAACCTAACCTGCATGTCTTTGGACTGTGGGGGAAACCGGAGCACCCGGAGGAAACCCACGCGGACACGGGGAGAACATGCAAACTCCACACAGAAAGGCCCTCGCCGGCCACGGGGCTTGAACCCAGACCTTCTTGCTGTGAGGAGACAGCGCTAACTACTACATCACCATGCCGCCCCTATATATATATATATATATATATATATATATATATATATATATATATATTCTTTTTTGTATACTTAGTACTTTTGCACTACTTCACTGCCTTATCTTTTTCTCTTTATATATTTTGCTGCTGTAACAATGTAAATTTCCCCTTGTGGGATAATAAAAGGCTCTCTTATCTTAAAAATAGGCTATTTAAATATACACTAGGCTACTGTGCAAAAGTCTATTTTTTTCATGCAAACTTTGTTATAGATTATGCGCTCATTTCATGACTTATACATTATCAAGTCAGTACAAAAACATTTTCGAGTTCCAAACATTCGTTTTCCAGCACAAAATTAAATGTTACAGGAAAAAAAAAAGTTTGTATCTGAGTAGTATATTCCATAAGAGAACACTTTTCAGATGAAAAAAGAAAACATAATGAAGGCTACTGGGTTTTGGTGCAAAATGAAGAAGCAAGTGTGACAGTCAGTCAAAGTGTCCAGAAGAACTGTGGCTGGTTCTGCAAGATGCTCAGTAAAACCTACAGCTCATTTCCGCATAAAACTGCACTCACTGGACCTGAGACTTTTTTTTTTTTAAAGCAAAGGGTCACCTCACACCAAATATTGACTTTGCTTCATGTATTACTGTTTACCACACTTTTATAGTTTTTTTTTTAAATGTAGAAACATTTAAGTTAATTCATTTTTGCTCTATAGCATTTCTTTACATGTGCCTAAGACCTGCACAGCATTGCACAGTGGTATATGTTGATCATTTGAATTGACTTTATGCCCCATAGTTGACTTTCTGGGCAACTGAAAACCATTGAATTCACAACATTGATATATATTAGGTCCAAAAAAACATTCATCTGTATTTATTTATCTATTAATTTATTTATATTCAAGTCCTTTTAACCCTTTGGTGACTGACCCCTTGAAAATGGTTCCTCCAGGAACTATGACTTTTCAGTTGTCAAGACAACAGAAGAACTAAAATACAAAAACAGAAAGATACGTCACAATGATCTTGTGCACAAAACAAAATGCTCTTGTATTTTAGTTTTTCCGTTGTCTTGACGACTGAAACGTCATCGTTCCTGGAGGAACCATGTTCAAGGGGTCAGTCACCAAAGGGTTATTAAAGTTTAATATTTTTTTCAGTGTTCAGAGATTGACATTTCAAAACCCTGTGCTTTTTGACAAGAATGATTCACAGGCAATGGATTACAAAGTGATTGTTTATTGACATTCTTGAACAGTGCTATGCTTTTTTTTTTTTTTTAAACAGAGCTCGGCCCGACAAAGAAGCCCGGAGCCTTACAGAATACAAAACCAGCTGAGACGTAGACCTGATGAACACACAGTGCAATGCAGTGAGCCATTCATGCAGGACAGTGTGTGTGTGTGTGTGTGTGTGTGTGAGAGTGAGAGAGAGAGAGAGAGAGAGAGAGACACAATGTGTTTATGTGTTTGAGGACGATGCAGGAGCCAGAACTTTCTCACACCTCCAACAGCTGAAATGGTTTGAACAGAGGTGCTGTAAGGCAGCTTGATCAATCCGTTTGAGATGAAAATCATCCCGGCCTTTGGGAAATTAAAGAAAAGCCCTCGTAACGACTGACAGGAAATTGCATTCTTATTTGTTGAACTAAAATGTGCATAGCATGTCATGATGCATTTATACAACCAAAGAGATAGATTAACAGATTAAAAAAGAAGCCTCTTAACCCCTAATACATACATTGCATTTCAAAGTTGATATCTATACGTTACACATACTGTACAGACAATAATATACACATTCGATTTACAGTACATCCAATTATACAACATTTCAATTGACACATTAAATACAAACTCAGTGGTAGGCTATATCCAGGATTGAGCGTAATAAGAAATAATAGTTAAAAAAAAAAAAATTTTTGATCAGTACTGCAGCATTTTTCATTTATATAGCTTCCTACTGTACTTGCAATAGAGTCTGAATATCTGAATACTTCAATTTACAAATACAAAGATCGCCCAAATTCCACTATCTGTACACTGGATAGCATTGATTTAAAAGCCGTCAGTATGATATCTTTTCATTTACGTACAATAGCCGTCTATATGAAGCGTGACTCTACAGCACACGAGCTCCTCCCTCTGAAACGTGCTCAGACGTGTAAATGTGATGAGAACGAAGAGGTCAAAAGCCAAAGTAGGGTACAGACTCCATAACCATCACATGACTAACCCAGAATCACCGAACAGTCCCATCACCTGCACCACTGATATTTCTATAAAGAAGAAATACAATCTCGATAAAAAAAAAAAAAGAAGTGTTACAGCATCATACAAGTCTTTTGGGTAATTACATCATAATATTACAGAGAATACACCGCATGTAATGAACTGTTTCACTGAATACTAATCTTTACAGATATCCTTCGGGGTAGTGTACAAAAGAATATTAAAAATGAAGCATTATAAATAAAAAAAGTCTCAAGATTATTTAAAGACTTCCAATACCACAACCTGCTTGAGTCATGTTTGTCTCCAGCGTTTTGCAAACTAGTTTCCATCTATTGCGTCTGTAGTGTGTGTGTGTGTGTGTGTGTGTGAGATTTGCCACAGATAAAAAACTCCCAGAAAGCCAGTTCACTACAAATTCACTTAAAGGAGAAGTCAGAAAACCTGTCTAATGTCTCTTTAAAAAAAAAAAAAAAAAGCAGTAAACACATTGAGAACATGTGATGAGACCTCAAAGTTAAAAAAAAAACAAATGTTTTTATCCAAATCAACTCTTTTTTTTTTTTTTAGTTTTGAATTTTGCACAAATGTTCCTGCAAATATAATGTTGGTTTGGTTATAAAAAAAAAAAAAATAAAAAAATGGAAATGGGTTGATAGAAAGAAATAAAAGAGATAAAAAAACAGAAAATTAATAATGAATTTTATTTATAGGTGGAGCTAAAAAAAGTAAAAAATAATAATAATAATAAAAAAATTCTCTTATACTACAGCAATTTTCCATCCACTGCCATTTTTATAATTAAATAAAGGTGTCATTTTTTAACTATTTGTAGTTACAATGTTGTGGATCATCCGTAACAAGTTTGTCATCACTAGCGTTATAAAAGCTATAAAGACGTGTTCTCTCACCAGCCTGTCTCTTTAAGTTAATAAGAAAGAAAGAAAGAAAGAAAGAAAGAAAGAAAGAAAGAAAGAAAAACAAGTTTTTAACAAAAAAAATGGTGATACACATAGAGAACATGTAATAAGACCTCAAAGTTTAAAAATATATATATTTTTTTTTCAAAAACAATTTTTTTAGTTTTTAATTTTGCGCAGTGTTCCTGCAGAAATTGTTGGTTTGGTTGTCAAAAAAAAATCTAAAACTGCAAATTGGTTGATAAAAATAGATAAAAGGGAAAAAAACAACAAAATTGTAATGAATTTTATTTATAGGTGGAGCTAAAAATTTGTAAAAAAAAAAAAATTATACCACTGCAATTTGCCATCCACTGCTTTTTTTAACGAATAAAAGAATGACTTTTTTTTAACCCGTTTATAGTTACAATGTTGTGGATCATCCATGACACAAGGTTGCTACCGTATGACTTACATTATAAAAGCTATAAAGACGTGTTCTCTCACCAGCCTCTCTTTTTAAGTTAATCAAGAAATTAAAAAAAAAAAATTTAACAAAAAAAAGTGGCAGTAAACACATTGAGAACGTGATGAGACCTCAAAGTAAAAAAAAAAATTATATATATATATGGCGGCACGGTGGTGTAGTGGTTAGCGCTGTCGCCTCACAGCAAGAAGGTCCTGGGTTCGAGCCCCGTGGCCGGCGAGGGCCTTTCTGTGTGGAGTTTGCATGTTCTCCCCGTGTCCGCGTGGGTTTCCTCCGGGTGCTCCGGTTTCCCCCACAGTCCAAAGACATGCAGGTTAGGTTAACTGGTGACTCTAAATTGACCGTAGGTGTGAATGTGAGTGTGAATGGTTGTCTGTGTCTATGTGTCAGCCCTGTGATGACCTGGCGACTTGTCCAGGGTGTACCCCGCCTTTCGCCCGTAGTCAGCTGGGATAGGCTCCAGCTCGCCTGCGACCCTGTAGAACAGGATAAAGCGGCTACAGATAATGAGATGAATATATTGTAATAAATAAAATTAATTACAATTTTAGTGGGATTTTTTCCCCCTCTTTTTTAATCAACCAATATGCATTTTCTAGATTTTTTTTTTTTGGGACAACCAAACCAACATAATCGTTGCAGGAAGATTATGCAAAATTAAAAACAAAAACAAACTAGAACTGTGAGTAAACTCACTATAGAATACCCCCCGCCTATGAGCCTCTCATCATACAGTACATTGCCATATGTAAGGAAATTAGCTGAATTATCTCCCCTTTGAAACATCAGACTGGGATTAGTTTCCTTCATGCACATCCTCAGGTGGTCTACTGCAACCGTGTAAAGTTTCAACAAAATCCATCAAACCGTTTAGGAGGAGTTGCGCTTACAAGATACATGGACAGATGGACAGACAGGGTGATGCCTATATACCCCTCAAACTTTGTTTGCACGGGGTATAAAAAAAGGTGTTTTTGAAAATATATATATTTTTGTTTTACTCTGAGGTCTCGTCACATGTTCTCAATGTGTTTACTGCCATTTTTTGTGAAAAAGGTGCTTTCTTTCTTTCTTTCTTTCTTTCTTTCTTATTAACTTAATGAGACAGGCTGGTGAGAGAACAAGTCTTTATAGCTTTTATAACGTAAGTGATGACGAACTTGTCATGGATGATCCACTACATTATAACTAGAAGGGTCAGAAGGGCTGGCTCAGTCTTGGACTGTCCTCTGGACTCCATTGAGGTGGTGAGTGAGAGGAGGATGTTAGCCAAGCTGACCTCAATCATGGATAATCCCTCTCACCCCCTACATGAGGCTGTGGGGGCTTTAAGCAGCTCTTTTAGTAGTAGACTGCTACACCCACGGTGTAAGAAGGAGAGATACCGCAGGTCATTCATACCTGCTGCTGTCAGACTGCATAACACCCACAACTTGTAACGTAGCACCAATAACCTGTTTGTCGTTTAATTTGCACTACTTCACCACTACTACCTCTGCCATCTCTCATCGATGCAATTATGTGCAATAATATAGGCCTTAAACTATTTTTATGCATACTTATATATGTATATATATGTGTGTGTATATATACAGTACAGAGTCTACCTGTAATGTGCAATTTTTCCGAGCCTCTCGGAAAAATTTGCCTCTCCCGAGGCAATTTTTCTATACTTTTTCACGATAGATAATGCAAATAGCCCTCTGTATTTAATCCTTCGTTTGTCTAATTTTTATTTCAGTTTTATTTGTTATCTGTTTGACATTTTCTTGCTCCTGTAACATGTGAATTTCCCCGATGTGGGATGAATAAAGTGAATCTAATCTAATCTAATCTAATCTAATCTAATCTAATCTAATCTAATCTAATCTAATCTAATCTAATCTAATCTAATCTAATATCTAAAAAATATGTTGTGGATCATCCATGACACAAGTTTGTCCTCATTTACATTATAAAAGCTATGAAGACTTGTTCTCTCACCAGCCTGTCTTTTTAAGTTAATAAGGGGGAAAAAAAGAACCTTGAAAAAAACCATCACGTCCTCCGTCCTGAAGGCTTTCCCATTTCGGAAAATTCACTCTTCCAAACCATTGACACTGGAGACTCCTTCCATACGATACAGAAACTGAAAAATGAGAATGACTGACATGTTCAAATTTCAAAATGACCTCCATGTGACAGAACTCCATCGTGACAGTGGAGAAATATCCAGTCCAGGCTTCAACCTACCAGCGTTAGCTCCTTTCCTCTCTGTTTCTCAGTGCTACACGTTAGAGTTATTACATTCCAAACTGACAAAATGAACAAAATCAATCTTGTTGATGTAAAAAAATTATACAATAACTATGGGCTCATGGTACTGTTACCATGACAACCCTACTCATGCAGTTGATAAAGATCCACAGCCTAAACGCTTTTCTCTTTCTCTCTGGCTCCTGATGTCATTTCCTGTTTTGCTTCTAATATTCGAATATTAGTGCTCATCTCTGTCATGACGCCTTTTTGGAAGGAAGTGTTCACCGAGTCGATCGCCGAAGCGAGTGAGATTGCGTTTTGTGTGTGTGTGTGTGTGTGTGTGTGTGTGTGTCCCAACTGAACGCTGCAGCCTTGTTGGCGTCATAGTGCTGCAGCAGAGGTCGAGGCCCTGAGAGTTAAGATTGAGGCTAAAGCCTGTTGTGTCATATTGCATACACAGCTTGCATCGTGCACACGGTCCTGCCCAGAGACGGGACGTCATGTGCGCAGGTGAGTGATGCATGCAAAGATGTCTTCGATTTCGAAGCAAGATATATATATATATACTGTATATATATTTATACATATATACACACAAATCGCTATTTTTATGGACTAAAAAACAGATCCACATTTATAGCATTGTACTTGATGTGGAGCGTACACGAGTGACGTCACATCGTCACGTCACGTCACTCAAGGCCGAAAGTGCTGGTCTCCTCGACAGCAATGAGGAGCTTCTCGTAGAGCATTGTGTAGGATGGGTAAGGAGGAAGATCAAGCCGGTTAAAGCATGTGTGAGCCCTGAAACAAATCACATCACACACATGACATGATTAGACAGAGTTGAGGAGATCAGTCATGAAAATTTACCTGCACAGTGCTCTGTGCAGGGCCACTCTGTGTGTTTGCCAGGTAAGAATTTTTATTCTATCCACATTCACTGGATATGACCAATCGCGCGCTCTGAAATGGCTACTCTACTACTAGGATATCAGCTCATATACCATGAGTAGAGAAAAACAAAATGGCGGCGCGTGTTACTGAACCAACCAAGGACGAAATAAAAACTCTACTCGAAAACAAAACCTCAACAAATTAAAAAAAAAAGCAACATAATATGGAATGAAAGTATTTCATGGTAAGAACATCTCATCTCATTATCTGTAGCCGCTTTATCCTTCTACAGGGTCGCAGGCAAGCTGGAGCCTATCCCAGCTGACTACGGGCGAAAGGCGGGGTACACCCTGGACAAGTCGCCAGGTCATCACAGGGCTGACACATAGACACAGACAACCATTCACACTCACAGTCACACCTACGGTCAATTTAGAGTCACCAGTTAACCTAACCTGCATGTCTTTGGACTGTGGGGGAAACCGGAGCACCTGGAGGAAACCCACGCGGACACGGGGAGAACATGCAAACTCCACACAGAAAGGCCCTCGCCGGCCCTGGGGCTCGAACCCAGGACCTTCTTGCTGTGAGGCGACAGCGCTAACCACTACACCACCGTGCCGCCCTGGTAAGAACGTCTCATCTCATCTCATCTCATTATCTCTAGCCGCTTTATCCTTCTACAGGGTCGCAGGCAAGCTGGAGCCTATCCCAGCTGACTACGGGCGAAAGGCGGGGTACACCCTGGACAAGTCGCCAGGTCATCACAGGGCTGACACATAGACACAGACAACCATTCACACTCACATTCACACCTACGGTCAATTTAGAGTCACCAGTTAACCTAACCTGCATGTCTTTGGACTGTGGGGGAAACCGGAGCACCCGGAAGAAACCCACGCGGACACGGGGAGAACATGCAAACTCCACACAGAAAGGCCCTCGCCGGCCCCGGGGCTCAAACCCAGGACCTTCTTGCTGTGAGGCGACAGCGCTAACCACTACACCACCGTGCCGCCCTGGTAAGAACGTAACTTTTTTAATTTTTCAAGAATTATTATTATAGCAGCAGCACTTTTTCACAAATTGCTCCTGTCATTTCGCCGGTTTGTTTACATTCTAAGCGGAAATGATTTCGTCCGACGTTTTGTATAAAGTTTTTATTTATCGAATTTGCAAAAAATAATAAAAATGCTCCGTTTCTCAAAATCCAGTGAATGTGAATAGAATAAAACAGTTATTCCACTCAATCTCGTCGTACATGGCTTATCATGACTATCAGCTCATGTACGACTCGATTTCATGGAATAACTGTTAAATAGACCTCCTCGGCTCCACTGGAGTGATGTGGTCACATGGTTTGAAGTGAGTAAACAAACGCCTACACGCTTTGCGTTTGTATAGATTATCTACCGTATATTCATAAACTACAAAGTCTGAACTATTATATCGCTCAAAATGGTACATCATTGCGCAGCTTATGGCTGCAATAACAATTCAACTCGATCATTTCATTCTTTTCTGAGTGATAAAAGATTTTAAGAGGTAAGAAATTATTAAACTTACAAACGAATTTGCATTGATTGGTAGTTGTGTGCGCGTTAGCTTTGCAGAAAGTGACCTTTTTCTTGTAATCTTTTGTTCAAGACTCAGCAGAGCGTCAGGTTTTAATCCCATTACTTTGCTTTCGGTATTAATAAAATCCTCCTCGGTAAAATATGCTGAAGTCCCTCCCATCCCAGTACGAACAAGTGTTGCCAGGCAAAACAAACCTCACCCGATAGCACTTATGATGAATATGAAAGAAGATCTCATCTCATCTCATTATCTCTAGCCGCTTTATCCTTCTACAGGGTCGCAGGCAAGCTGGAGCCTATCCCAGCTGACTACGGGCGAAAGGCGGGGTACACCATGGACAAGTCGCCAGGTCATCACAGGGCTGACACATAGACACAGACAACCATTCACACTCACATTCACACCTACGGTCAATTTAGAGTCACCAGTTAACCTAACCTGCATGTCTTTGGACTGTGGGGGAAACCGGAGCACCCGGAGGAAACCCACGCGGACACAGGGAGAACATGCAAACTCCGCACAGAAAGGCCCTCGCCGGCCCCGGGGCTCGAACCCAGGACCTTCTTGCTGTGAGGCGACAGCGCTAACCACTACACCACCGTGCCGCCATGAAAGAAGATATCACAAAAAAAAAAAAATAGATGCCTTATGGGTCCATGTGGCTACTGCTTATAAATAAAACAGTTTTCTGATCCCATGTCCATACAGTAAATATAGCATATATATTTACTCTATGAGTCAGTAGCCACAAAAATGAAGCATAATCCAAAAATGAACAATTTAAAAATCACAGAAGTAAAATATACTAATTGTCTGTACTTTATATTATTCTACTCGTACACTGCAAAAAACTGAAAACTGAATTTGAGGAGAAAATTCCTTAATACTCGTGAAATTACCTTGCTGCATGGACAGATAATTTTACTTGACAAGACATCTTGGAATAAGTTGGTTACAATCTAGAACTAGTTTTAATAATCTCAGAGTTGGTGTCTTGTTTTCTTCTAATAGGAAATACTAGATCATTTTAACTATATTCAAGATATTCTAACTTGTTAAGATACCATTTTTGCAGTGTAGAAGAAAACAAGACACCAACTCTGAGATTATTAAAACTAGTTCTAGATTGTAACCAACTTATTCCAAGATGTCTTGTCAAGTAAAATTATCTGTCCATGCAGCAAGATAATTTCACGAGTATTCAGGAATTTTCTCCTCAAATTCAGTTTTAAATTTTTTGCAGTGTACCTCTTACAGTTTTCGAAACTGAAACCTTCGAACCGAGGCTGACATACACACGCTGTCACCATGACCCAAACTCATATTTCGAGGAAATGGCCCGGCGCTAGAGCTCAGTGGAACGCACTTTCCCTCTGTAATAAGCATAAACATGTCTGAAAGCGATTTCTTTAGTCTGGTCCATTTATTTTGAATGGTGAACTGAATTATACACACTCACCGGCCATTTTAATCGGAACACGTGTACGTGTATGCGCACTGCGCAACTGTTACACTCTTATAGCATGATGACGTAGTGACTAGCGCCTCTATATGAAGCAGTAGACACAACAAAAATAATTTTGATCTTTTTGGTGACCTTGACCGGATGACCCTCAAAATGTTGGAGGTTCTATTTGAGACCAATGCCCATCTACAGTATCCTGAAAGTTTCATGAAGTTTGATCCAGCTGTTTTCCCATAATCTCATCTCATCTCATTATCTCTAGCCGCTTTATCCTGTTCTACAGGGTCGCAGGCGAGCTGGAGCCTATCCCAGCTGACTACGGGCGAAAGGCGGGGTACACCCTGGACAAGTCGCCAGGCCATCACAGGGCTGACACATAGACACAGACAACCATTCACACTCACATTCACACCTACGGTCAATTTAGAGTCACCAGTTAACCTAACCTGCATGTCTTTGGACTGTGGGGGAAACCGGAGCACCCGGAGGAAACCCACGCGGACACGGAGAGAACATGCAAACTCCGCACAGAAAGGCCCTCGCCGGCCACGGGGCTCGAACCCGGACCTTCTTGCTGTGAGGCGACAGCGCTAACCACTACACCACCGTGCCGCCTGTTTTCCCATAATATTGTTAAAAAAAAAAAGAAACCCAACCGAAAACTATACCTTGCCTCACTTACTCTGTAGCGGGTGAGGTAACCAGTCTTTTGAGGTGCATTGGGCGGCACCAATCTTTGTTTCTATAGCCCTCGGATCTCGCCTGTTACATACAGTAGCTAGGGTTACAGTGGGGGCTGGTCCTCTACTAACCACGAGAGTTTGACTCCCCACTTGCATCTCTATTGCAGTGCTTCACCAGTAGGTACAAATTTTTATCATGGTCTTTTGTATGACCTGACCGCTAGTAGAACTCAGGATCTCCTGGTCGAGAAGCGGACACACTAACCACTGGGCCAACTCGCAGTACATCAAATTAGATCGCTTGAAATCTTTTCTTTGATCTCTTTTAATTTTTGTAATCCAAATCTAAAAGAAATACAAATTTAACTGGCTTTAAATTTAAGACAAAAGTTTCGATGCTGCATCGCACACAACTACCAAACAATGCAAATTCGTTTGTAAATTTAATAATTTCTTAACTCCTGACGTCTTTTATCACTCGGAAAAGAATGAAATGATCGACTACTATCAGTTGAATTGTTATTGCAGTCATAAGCTGCGCAATAATGTACCATTTTGAGCGAGATAGTAGTTCAGACTTTGTAGTTCATGAATATAGATAATCCGTACCCATTTCAAACCATGTGACCACAACACTCCAATGGATCCGATGGAAAATTGGGGACATTTTTTGGCTATGGGTTGAACAATTTTTTCATTTAACACATTTAAATTCTGACCAATCAGCAGCCTTGTGGCTGATTTAAACTCACATGAAAGGCCTGGTCCCACAATACCGATAACTATAAATAACTCAATCCCCTGCAGTTTATGTGGTCGGTGCTCACACCAGACCGATAACGATCCCTATAGCCCAGGCCTGGGTTTATTGGTTTATCCGTATCGGTGAGATTGCTTCTGGAGCGATTTTTCCAGGTCTGGACCTGATCCGATAAAACATCTGACCAATCAGGTCATTGTTTGCATGTGATGTTGTCTGAGAATGTGATATTTTTCCCCGGGCATCTTTGTACATCCTTGTTGCATCATGAAGTCACGGAATACGGATTAGTGGAAAATTAAAAAAATATATAATACAAAGCACAGATCTTTTATTCACGGATATGTGATTTTCCGTGAAATATCAATAATAAATTAATAAAGTAGACATATAAATGCAGGTAAGATATTTTAATTATGAACTTTGGCAGTCCAAACATTTAACTGTTTTAGACTTGTTAATTTTTTATCCGTGATGCATCATCCGTATGAAATCGGTAACCAATCTGTAATATACTGAAACATCTGTGACCAATCCATAAATTATTAGCATCCATGATGCATCCGTATTAAAATCCGTAACCACACTGTATTTTGTATCCTTTTTTTAAATTATATTTTCGTAATCTGTGACCTATCCGTATTATATCAACCACTGGAGTGTGTGCATGGGTTGTTTTGAAGTCCAAGCTGTACAGTACGACCCGGAATAATGTGCTACTACTTGGAAAAAACTTCTATGACTACACTGTGTGCACAATTATTAGGCAAGTGAGTACTCTGACCCTACCATTATTTCTATGCATGTTTTCCAACCGCAAGCTAGATACACTTGAATGCTAATTGTTAGGACTAGGACTGTTTTGGCCTCTAGAGGCCGCTGTTATTTCCTTTTCATGTCGTGTTCATTTTGGCCTCTAGAGGCCGCCACTGTTCCTGTGTTTTGAGTTTGTGTTAATTGCCTAATTATCTTCACCTGTGTCCTTAATTAGTTTGTCTATTTATACCCCTGAGTTCAGTCCTCTTGTCACGGAGTCTTTGTGCTGTTATGTTTATCTCCAGTTTCCTTTGTACTGTGTTTTTTGATCTTCTTAGCTTTTGTATTTTTGCACTTTGCTTTTCTTTTGGATTATACTCTTTGGTTTTTTTTTTTGTCTTTTGTTTTGCCCTGTATATAGTGTATATAGTTTAAATAAACCTTTTGATTCTTTTTCTACTTCCGCCTTACGCCTCTGCATTTGAGTCATCCCCCTGGTGGCCTAGTGGGGGTTTGCTGGATTATCACACCAACGAACCAGGTTCGAATCCCAGCAAAACCCTAACAGAAAGACTCCGTCATGACCGACTCAGCAGAGGCTGCTTCAACTGTCTACCCGGCCAACCTTCAGGGAATTATGGCAGCTTTGACACGCTTCGGAGCGACCATGGACGCTCATGGACGTACGCTCACCAGCCAACGTGAGGCCCTCGCTCGCCACGAGGAACTGCTTCAGCAAATTGGGAAAACCCTGGCACAGCTGACATCTCTGCCTGCATCTCCTGCTCCTGATCCAGTTCCTGCTCCTGATCCAGCTCCCACTCCTGCTCCAGTGCCTCCTGCAATGCTGCCTTCTTCACCTCGCGAACCCAGCCTTCCTGCACCACAGAGGTATGACGGCAAGCACAGTGAGTGCCGAGAGTTCCTTACCCAGTGTCAACTCACCTTTGAGCTTCAGCCTACCACCTACACTACGGATCGCCGCAAGATTGCCTTTGTGATCACCTTATTAGCTGGTAAGGCGCGAGCCTGGGCTACTGCTATCTGGCAAAGACAGGGACCTGAGTGCTTTGATTTCCAGCTGTTTTCTGAAGAGATGCTTCGGGTCTTCGATCAGGCAGACATCAGTACCGACGCAGCCCGAAAGCTCATGTCCATCCGGCAAGGAGGAAGCGTCGCAGATTACGCCATCTCGTTCCGAACACTCGCAGCAGTAAGTGGATGGAACGAGACTGCCCTGGTGTCAGCCTTCCACCATGGTCTGTCTGACCCCATCAAGGACGGTCTGGCCTCTATTGGATGCCCAAGTGACCTCGAAACCCTCATCTCACATGCTATTCGTCTGGACAACAGGATGAGAGAACGCCACCAAGCCTTGAGCCCCCCCAGCCTCCCTACCTCTACCTGGAGACCGTCTACCTCCTTCAGTGACTGTCCAGAACCCATGCAAGTGGGTCGTACTCGCCTCTCCGCATCTGAGAGGGAGCGCAGAAGGAGGGACAAGTGCTGCATCTACTGTGGCAAGCCTGGTCACTTCCGAGCATCATGTCCCGAACTCTTGGGAAAAGGACCGCCCCGTCCAGCCGAGGGAGGGTTGTGACGGGGCCTACCCTCTCTCCCGGACTCCCTGGCCAAGGAATCTACATCCCGGTCTCCATCTCCTGGGGTGAGTCTGTCCACTCTTGTCAAGCTTTGATAGACTCAGGGGCGGCTGGGAACTTTATGGATATTCACTTCGCCCAAAGCATCAATATACCTACTGCACCTCTTGAAGTCCCTCTGTCTGTGTCTGCCCTCGATGGCCAAGCGTTAGGTGATGGAAGAGTCACTCAAGTTACTTCTCCAGTCTTCCTCCAGTCTCAAGGTCACAAGGAAGAAATATCCCTGCACCTGATTCCTTCACCTGAGTTCCCAGTTATTCTAGGCCTTCCTTGGCTTACTCGCCACAACCCTCGCATAGACTGGGTAACAAGCCAGGTTGTGGAATGGGGCCCTGCATGCCATGCCTCTTGTTTGCTCTCTAGCTCTCCTGTGTCTCCTGCCGAGCCCCCTGATCTCACCGAGTTATCTCAAGTTCCCACAGAGTACTGGGATCTCAAGGAGGTATTCAGCAAGAGCAGGGCCGCCGTTCTTCCTCCGCACCGGGCCTACGACTGTGCCATCGACTTGCTCCCTGGGACTACCCCTCCTCGTGGCAGACTGTTTTCCCTCTCTCAGCCAGAACGCAAGGCTATGGAGGAATACCTCAAAGACGCCCTGGTCTCTGGGTTCATTCGACCCTCCACCTCACCTGCTGGTGCCGGCTTCTTCTTTGTCGGCAAGAAGGATGGGGGGCTTCGACCATGTATTGACTACAGGGGCCTGAACAAGATCACTGTGCGCAACCGATATCCCCTTCCGCTGATGTCCACTGCTTTCGACCTGCTCCAAGGCGCCACCGTCTTCACCAAGTTGGACCTACGGAACGCATACCACCTCATCCGTATCCGACAGGGAGACGAGTGGAAGACTGCCTTTAACACCCCGTCTGGGCACTACGAATACCAGGTGATGCCCTTCGGACTCACCAACGCACCAGCTGTTTTTCAGGCCCTAATCAACGACGTCTTAAGGGACATGATTAACCTATACGTTTTTGTCTACCTCGACGACATCCTTATCTTTTCCAAGACCGTGCAGGAGCACCGCCACCATGTCCGCCAGGTTCTCCAGAGGCTGCTACAGAACAATCTGTTCGCCAAGGCCCAGAAATGCGAATTTCATGTTCCCGAGGTCTCCTTTCTGGGATTTATTGTACGGACAGGCCAACTCCAAATGGACCCTGCCAAGACCCTGGCCGTCCGGGATTGGCCTACTCCCAAGTCCGTTAAGGAGGTTCAGCGGTTCTTAGGATTCGCTAACTTCTACCGCAAGTTCATCAGGAACTTCAGTTCTGTGGCAGCACCCATGTCAGACCTCACCAAAGGGACAGGTGGATCTTATGGCTGGTCTCCTCAGGCAGAAAAGGCGTTCAAAGACCTCAAGGACCGCTTCTGCACGGCACCCATTCTGGTTCTCCCGGACACCTCCCAACCATTCATCGTGGAGGTGGACGCCTCGGACAGTGGTGTCGGCGCGGTGCTCTCTCAACGTTCGGAAGGAAAGCTGCACCCCTGCGCTTACTTCTCCCACCGCCTGAGTCCTGCTGAGTCCCGGTACGATGTGGGGGATCGAGAACTGCTAGCGGTCAAACTGGCCCTTGAGGAGTGGAGGCACTGGCTGGAGGGAGCACAACATCCATTCCTGGTTTGGACTGACCACAAGAACCTGGAGTACCTCCAGCAAGCCAAGAGACTGAACCCTCGACAGGCTAGGTGGGCCCTGTTTTTCAGTCGGTTTGACTTCACCCTCTCATACCGCCCCGGCTCCAAGAACACCAAACCTGACGCACTGTCCAGACTGTTCTCTGCCACTAACAGGGAGAATGAAGTCGGGCCTATTATCCCTGTGTCCCGGATTGTGGCCCCTGTCCGCTGGGGTATTGAGGAGGCTGTCCGACGAGCCCAACGCCAGGACCCCGGTCCTGGGACGGGGCCACCAGGCCTCTTGTACGTCCCACATCAAGCCCGGGCCAAGGTTCTCCAGTGGGGTCACTCTTCCCCTCTCACCGCCCACCCGGGAGCTCGGAGGACCCTGGACTTCCTGAAAAGACGCTTCTGGTGGCCTAACATGGAGAAGGAAGTAAGGTCATTTGTCCTGTCCTGTGAGGTTTGCACCAGAACCAAGAACCCACGACAGCGTCCCCAGGGTCTCCTGCATCCTCTGACCATTCCCCGGCGTCCCTGGTCCCACGTGGCAGTCGACTTTATCACGGGTCTGCCTGAGTCACAAGGTAACACGGTCATTTTGGTCTTAGTTGACAGATTCTCCAAGGCCTGCCGCTTCATACCACTGTGCAAACTCCCCTCTGCTCTTGAAACTGCGAAACTTTTGTTTAATCATGTCTTCCGAGTCTTTGGTCTTCCACAGGACATCGTCTCAGACCGAGGGCCCCAGTTCTCCTCCCGAGTGTGGCACGGGTTCTGCAAGGTCATCGGAGCCACTGCCAGCCTCTCCTCTGGGTTTCACCCACAGTCCAATGGTCAGACGGAGAGGCTCAACCAGGACCTGGAAACCACCCTGCGAGGCCTGGCTATGGATAACCCGACATCGTGGAGCACCTGGCTGCCATGGGCGGAGTACGCCCACAACACCCTGCAGTCATCGGCCACCAAGCTGTCGCCATTCCAGTGCCAATTCGGGTTCCAGCCACCTCTGTTCCCGGACCAGGAGGAGGACGCGGGGGTGCCCTCGGTCAACCAATATGTGAGACGGTGTCGCAAGACCTGGAGCAAGGTCAGGAAGACCCTCATACAGACCTCCAGAACCAACCAGACTCAGGCCAACCGCCATAGAAGACCTGCACACGCTTTCCGCCCTGGGCAGCGTGTTTGGCTGTCCACTAAGGACCTTCCACTGCGGGTGGAGAACCGAAAGCTTGCTCCTCGCTACATTGGCCCCTTCAAGGTGGTGCGCAGGGTGAACCCTGTCTCCTACCGGCTCCAGTTGCCCCGGACTCTGAGGATCAACCCCACTTTCCATGTTTCCCTGTTACGGCCCGTACTGACGTCTACGTATGCCCCTGCCCCTAGGAACCCCCCACCCCCCCGCATCTTCCAGGGGCAGACTGTGTTCACTGTGAATCGCCTGCTTGACTCCCGCCGGGTCCGCGGCGGGTTGCAATATCTGGTGGACTGGGAGGGCTATGGTCCTGAGGAGCGCTGCTGGGTTCCTGCTCGGGATGTCCTTGATAAAGAACTATGTCGGGACTTCCATTCGGCCCATCCGGATCGCCCTGGGAACGTCAGGAGACGCTCCTAGGGGGGGGGGCCTGTTAGGACTAGGACTGTTTTGGCCTCTAGAGGCCGCTGTTATTTCCTTTTCATGTCGTGTTCATTTTGGCCTCTAGAGGCCGCCACTGTTCCTGTGTTTTGAGTTTGTGTTAATTGCCTAATTATCTTCACCTGTGTCCTTAATTAGTTTGTCTATTTATACCCCTGAGTTCAGTCCTCTTGTCACGGAGTCTTTGTGCTGTTATGTTTATCTCCAGTTTCCTTTGTACTGTGTTTTTTGATCTTCTTAGCTTTTGTATTTTTGCACTTTGCTTTTCTTTTGGATTATACTCTTTGGTTTTTTTTTTTGTCTTTTGTTTTGCCCTGTATATAGTGTATATAGTTTAAATAAACCTTTTGATTCTTTTTCTACTTCCGCCTTACGCCTCTGCATTTGAGTCATCCCCCTGGTGGCCTAGTGGGGGTTTGCTGGATTATCACACCAACGAACCAGGTTCGAATCCCAGCAAAACCCTAACACTAATTGGATTTAAGCATTCTCAGGTTGTATTTATTTGTGTAATGAGGGAGGGTGTGACCTAAAGTAATTAATACCCTATATTAAGGTGTGCATAATTATTAAACAGCTTCTTTATCTCAGGCAAAATGGGCCAAAAAAGAGATTTAACAGACACTGAAAAGACAAAAATTGTAAAATGCCTATCAGAGGGATGCAGCACTCTTGAAATAGCTAAGCTATAGAAATGTGAGCACAAAACAATCAAACGTTTTGTTGCAAATAGTCAACAGGGTCGCAAAAAATGTGTGGAGAAGAAAAGACACAAATTAACCGCAAAAGACTTGAGAAGGATTAAACATGAAGCTACCAGGAACCCATTATCCTCCAGTGCCACAATATTCTAGAACTGCAACCGACCTGGAGTGTCCAGAAGGACAAGGTGTTCGGTGCTCAGAGACATGGCCAAGGTAAGGAAGGCTGAAACACGACCACCACTAAACAAGACTCACAAGTTGAAATGTGAAGACTGGGCCAAGAAATATCTGAAGACAGATTTTCCAAAGGTTTTATGGACGGATGAAATGAGAGTGACTCTGGATAGACCAGATGGATGGGCCCATAGCTGGATAACTAATGGACACAGGGCACTTTGACTCAGACACCAGCAAGGTGGTGGAGGGGGTAATGGCATGGGCTGCTATTATTAAGGATGAGCTAGTTTGACCATTTCAGGTTGAAGATGGACTTAACATCAACTTCCAAACCTACTGCCAGTTTCTAAAAGATACATTCTTCAAGCAGTGGTATGGGAAGAAGTCTGCATCATTCAAGAAGGCCATGATTGTTATGCAGAACAATGCACCATCACATGCACCCAAGTACTCCACTGCTTGGCGAGCCCACAAAGGCCTTAAAGATGACAAAGTAATGACATGGCCCCCTTCCTCACCTGACTTAAACCCTATTGAGTACTTGTGGCCCCTTCTTAAGCATGAGATTTACAGCGAGGGAAGACAATACACCACTCTGAATAGCATTTGGGAGGCCGTGGTTGCTCCTGCACAAAAAGTTGATCGTCAACAAATCAAAAAACTAACAGACTGGATGGAAGGCTCATGGCAGTTATTGAAAAGAAGGGTGGCTATATTGGTCACTGAATATTTTTGAAATGCTAGAAGTGTTTATTTGTTAATTCTGAGTTGTTTATTTGTTACACTGAAAATTAAAATAAACAAGTGAGATGGGAAACTTTAAGCTTTTCATTTAGTTGCATAATAATTCTGCACACTAAATGTTGCCTAATAATTCTGCACACTTGTATATTCCCCTGAGAAGGCCTAAACTCCCCTTTCCTTTGTTAATCATTCTGGTTTTAGGTTTATTAACAATTTGGATTGACTGAGAGCACTGTATTTGTTCAACGATAAAATTAATCATCAGGAATACAACTTGCCTAATAATTGTGCACACAGTGTATTCCTAAGTTGTACGTGTTTATTTCCCTGAGTGGCAGCACCAACCGATATTATAGTGGGGATTATAGTTGTGGTGTGACTGCTCCAGACTGGAACTAAATGCAGGTATCGGTATAGTTATAGTTATCGGTGTTGTGGGACCAGGGCCTAAATTTTCACATTCTCTCATTCATTCATCTTTAGTAAGTGCTTAAACATACCTGACCTGACAGTAGCTTAGTGAACCAGCTAAATATGGAGAACCACAACGACATTTCTCACTGCCACCTTCACCCATGCCTGGACAATACCTTCCATGCAAAGGTAAACTACAGTGTCTACATATTTTGTGAAATTGAGTTTTGTGCATGAACTTTAGGTGCCATATCTGTTCTATTAAATGTGAAAGTTCTGTGACTCTAACTTGAGTTACGAGTGTTTGAAATCTGCAGTACCATGCCAAACCAAGTACCAACCAAACTGCCGTTTATCTCAATTCAGGGATTCGGCAGATACTGCAGTTTGCCTTTGCACAGCATATCCATGGACACCTGACCATATGTGGCTCTTCCTCAAAATGTTGCCACACAGTTTGGAACCGTACAACTGTCTAAAATGTCTTTGTTTGCTGTAACATTACAATTTCCATTCACTGGAACAAAGAGTCCCAAACCTGTTCCAGCATGACAATGCACCTGTGCACAAAGCACAGGGGCTCCATGAAGACATGGTGTGTTAAAGGAACAGTCCACCGTACTTCCATAATGAAATATGCTCTTATCTGAATTGAGACGAGCTGCTCCGTACCTCTCCGAGCTTTGCGTGACCTCCCAGTCAGTCAGACGCGCTGTCACTCCTGTTAGCAATGTAGCTAGGCTCAGCATGGCCAATGGTATTTTCTGGGGCTGTAGTTAGATGCGACCAAACTCTTCCGCGTTTTTCCTGTTTACATAGGTTTATATGACCAGTGATATGAAACAAGTTCAGTTACACAAATTGAAACGTAGCGATTTTTTATGCTATGGAAAGTGCGCACTATAATGACAGGCGTACTAACACCTTCTGCGCGCTTCGACAGCGCATTGATATCTGAGCTCCGTATCAATGCGCTGCCGAAGCGCGCAGAAGGTGTTAGTACGCCTGTCATTATAGTGCGGACTTTCCATAGCATAGAAAATCGCTACGTTTCAATTTGTGTAACTGAACTTGTTTCATATCACTGGTCATATAAGCCTATGTAAACAGGAAAAACGCGGAAGAGTTTGGTCGCATCTAACTACAGCCCCAAAAAATACCATTGGCCATGCTGAGCCTAGCTACATTGCTAACAGGAGTGACAGCGCGTCTGACTGACTGGGAGGTCGCGCAAAGCTCGGAGAGGTACAGAGCAGCTCGTCTCAATTCAGATAAGAGCATATTTCATTATGGAATTAGTACGGTGGACTGTTCCTTTAAGGTTGGACTGGAAGAACTGGAGTGTCCTACACAACCCTAACCTGAACACCTTTAAGATGAACAGGAACACCGACTGCACCCCAGACCTCCTCACGCAACATCAGCGCCTGACGAATGAACCCAAATCCGCACGGCCACGCCCCAAAATCTAGTGGAAAGCCTTCCCAGAAGAAAAGAGTGGAGCTTATTATAACAGCAAACATCGAGTACATCTGGAATGGGATGTTCAACAAGGACATACAGGTGTGAGGGTCAGGTGTCCACAAACTTTTGGTCGAACAGTACAGAATGAGTCATGAAAAAAAAAGTAGTCATTTTCCTAGAAATATTGAACTATAAAATATTTTTATTTTGAGATATACTGTAATCAAGTTCATAACAAGAATTTCTGAAACACACTTTTTAATTTAATTTCAGGTGCACTCGAACCCGAGAGTATGTAGTACAAAAGAAAAAAAAAAAGATGTCAGACTTACACAACTCATAAGCGTATTTAAAGTGTACCTGGGCAGAGAGGTGATCTTTCCCCACTTCTCGATGCAGAAGCGGCGCAGGCCATTGCTTCCACGCAGAGCTGTAAAGCCCTCGTATGGCACGCTGGACGTCCCTGTAACAAACTGCAACAGCCGCAACCTCTGCTCATTGTTAAAGCGCTCCACTGCTCCCCAGAACCACCGGATCACGATGTGCGCGTCGTGGTAACCTGAAACCAGAACATCAAGGATGTAGTCGCTCATCTGGCCTGCCATCAAAACAACCATGACGACCAAAACATCAAACAGAACTGAAATGTGACAATGTGAGAGAGAGAGAGAGAGAGAGAGAGAGAGAGAGAGAGAGGACCAACCTCCACGACAAATTGTTTACAACAGGAAAATCAACAAACAAACAAACAAACAAACGTTTTGTTCCTCGAGCGAAGATCGACCCAAAACATCAGTCAGAACTGAAATCAGGTAAGAAATCAGAGAGGCGATACAATTCTGGTGAAAAGTCCGAAAACTCATTAAGGTGACCTAATTACCAGTTCGTTAGCAAAAAATTGGCAATACAAAGACCGAGTTTTGTGCAGAAAGACTAGTTTTTTCAAACAAAACAATCAGAACTGAAATCCATTGAGAACTGACAGAGGAAGGAGATACGACTTAACTGAAAATAAACAAAGTTGTAAACAATTTGTTTACAACAGGAAATCAACAAACAAACAATCAAGTTTTGTTCCTCGAGGGAAGATCGACCCAAAACATCAATCAGAACTGGAATCAGATGAGAAATCAGAGAGGAGATACAATTCTAGCCTGGAAAACTCGTTAATTTGGCCTAATTAGTAACGCGCTAGCAAAAAAATTGACAAAACAACGACCAAGTTTTGTGCAGAGTGATGAGTTCTTTCAAACAAAACAATCAGAACGGAAATCCGTGGAGAACCGACAGAGGAGACACGATTTAAAGGGGAACTGAAGTCATTTTTAAACTTGCTTTATTTCTTAATTAACGTGTTATTCAATTACGTTTTCGGTTTTATTAACCTTATATCGTGACTCATATTGGCATATTATATTACACTTATCAGCCTTTTCGGTTTTTAGCCATGCTGAATGTAGTTCGTTTGGTCCACAGCAGGCGTTGCTTATCCGTGCGATCTTCACAAGACTTGTGCGAGACTTCAAACGTGAAGTGTCATCGCCGCCATTTTGAAAACTGTTTACACAGCGGCCAGATCGCCACATCATTCCAATTTAGATTAATTTTGAGATTTGCCAGCTTCATCAGTGATGGAGATTATTCCATACGACTTCGAACCAGGGCGGCACGGTGGTGTAGTGGTTAGCGCTGTCGCCTCACAGCAAGAAGGTCCGGGTTCGAACCCTGTGGCCGGCGAGGGCCTTTCTGTGTGGAGTTTGCATGTTCTCTCCGTGTCCGCGTGGGTTTTCTCCGGGTGCTCCGGTTTCCCCCACAGTCCAAAGACATGCAGGTTAGGTTAACTGGTGACTCTAAATTGAGCGTAGGTGTGAATGTGAGTGTGAATGGTTGTCTGTGTCTATGTGTCAGCCCTGTGATGACCTGGCGACTTGTCCAGGGTGTACCCCGCCTTTCGCCCGTAGTCAGCTGGGATAGGCTCCAGCTTGCCTGCGACACTGTAGAACAGGATAAAGTGGCTAGAGATAATGAGATGAGATAAGACTTAGAACCAATGTGGAATAGAGAAGAGTTGGAAAGACAACAGGATAAGGACGAGTCCATCACGCTGGTATTTACATCATTATTGCTGCACCATTAAAACGTGCCAGATCAGGCGGCTGATGGGTTTTCAAAATAATAACCACATGCATATTATTAAATGAGTGCATTTCATACATAATCCTCAATAAGGTTTCGGACAGCACTACAAAATGGCATCCTCATTATATAGTGCCCTATATAGTGAGTAGGGAGCGATTCGGACACAGGGAAAACTTCCGGTTTGATTACGTCAGCATTCGAAAGAGGGCGCGCGCGTCTTTTGACAATGTTGACAGATGTTAGTCACTTTGATTTCTGCTGTATGTTTTACTTCCGTCCTACGATGTCTTGCACAGGTCTCAACAAATCTCGTCTATGGCCATTGCTTTGACATATGGACTGATATATTACAGAGCATATTTCAAACACTCATAACTTGCTATAGCAGCGACAAAATAGCGATCAAAAATGCATTCCGATATTTTATAAATAGAATTTTGATAATAAAAAAAAAAATTGCCTTCAGTTCCCCTTTAACTGAATTGTGGACGATGGACAGATGATGGACGCCACGCCATGGCAATAACTCATCAGCCTTATGGCCACGTGAGCTAATTAAAAACTGAATAAATATCAACCGATCACTATCAACTGCTAATTAAAGAATGATGATTAAATAGAGGTGTGTATCCTCACCGCCTCTGTATTCAGTGTTGGTCCTCCAGTCGTTGAGGTCGATCTCGGCCGTCCCAGCGATGACCAGCTCCAGCTCTCTAGCGTCAAACACAGACACCAGTCGAGAATCCACAACCTGCACACACAAGTACACAGATACCGAAGGTGACATACACTATGTTCAGACTGCAACCTGAAACGACCCATACTGTATCCGATTTGTTGTGAAATCCGATTTTTTTGTTAGGCCGTTCACATTACCAATTATATGAGACTTGTATGCGATCTCCAATATGAACGGAAAACGACCCAAAAGTGTCCCGCATGCGCAAATTGACACGTAATAAGCACATCTACGTAATACGTAAACAAAAAAAAAGCGCACTCTTCAAGTTTGCAAGTAAAGCATGGAGATGAGGCGAGACCTGGCGATGTGGTTTTTGTGGCGGCGGCGGAACTCACACAATAATCTGATTAATGTGGGCAGCAGACTAATGAGACCGAAGGTGTCAAATTACTGGAAATTTCCAGAACAATCTTATAATCTTGTAATACAGGATGGTTTAAGTTATAAATCAGTTATAGAAACTGTTTTATTTAATCAGGCTAACAGATCAACATCCAGGTCCCTACCAAATCCACCATTAGCTTGATCAATTCTATAAAAGTCTATTTAAATTCTGAAAACTGTACAAATGTTGTTGTTTTCCACCAAAGAGGCGGGATTAGCCAACGCAGAATAGTGACGTTTGTCTCTTGTTGATGACGTGTAGGTGGCATGAATGCGACCTGTCCGGTCAGACTGCAGTTGCATGTGAAAATAACGGATATGCATCGGAATTAGGACCACATATCCAAGCGGCCTGGGTCGCATGTGAAAAAAATCGGATCTGTGTCGTTCAAATTGTCAGTAACAAATCGGATACAGGTCGCATATGGGCAAAAAAATCGGATATGGGTTGTTTCAGGGTGCAGTCTGAACGTAGTCATAGAGGCTGGTGATGTGCATTTGTGTACGTCCCATGCACAAGGCATGACTTATCACTGCAAAAATGTGGCAGTAGCGTGTATACCTCATAAAAGCCCCGGACCAGAGCCTGGGTTTGCTGAACCACTCCTCTCTCCACTCTCCACTTCACCATGCGCTCTATGTACTCTTTCTTGTTCTTCTCCGTCACCTGGATGTTGGCTCCTCCCGATTTCAGCTCCCTCTCCGTTACCTGACAATGCACACAAAGCCAAGCTCGTGAGCCAAAAAAAAAAAAAATGCGGCGCATTCTGTGGATCAAATCAACGGTCGATTCCGTATTACTAATGTTCCTTTTCAAACAAGTTTACACTAACAGATCAGAAACAAGTTCAGCAAGACAACTGCATGTTACATGTGTGATTTGTATTACTGAAAACTTACAGATGTTTTGCTATAGCTGCTATAAAGAACCAGAGCGTCAGCAACGAAGTAGCTCACACGGCTGTACCATGAGAAACCAGAATCGTTTATAATTAGCCAAGTTGTTCTTCATAAGAACAACTTCATCTTCCAAACAAAACAATCCAAATCAAAATCCATTGAAAACTCAGCAAGCAGTTGCAATTTTTGTCCCCCGCTGGCCAAAAGGCCCGAAGGGGGATTATGTCATGGCGATGTCCGTCCATCCGTCCGTCCTGGGAAGGGTACTCACCTTCTGAAATCAACTCCTCTCACAATTATTGGAGGAATTTCATCAAACCTGACAGGATTCTATGTCGGTAATACTGTACGCATATTGCAATTTCGTTCAGTTCAGTTGCATTTTACCAGAGTTATGGCCAGCGGGGGATATTGTGCTCTCAGAGCACTCTTGTTGTGAATTGTGGACGGACAGACGGATGATGGACGCTGCGTGATGGCAATAGCTCATCACTCTACGGCCAGTGAGCTAACTAGACGAGCACTCAGAGAGTGCAGACCTCCACCAAGGACAATAGTCGACTCTTACGCAAATCTGCAACAGCAACCACTTCATATCAGGGTTCTCCAGACAATCTGAAGTAGCCAGGTACATAAAAAAGTAGCAGGGGGTACGCCAAAGGTACACTAATGCTAGGGGGGTCTGGGGGCATGCCTCCCTAGAAAATTTTGAAATTTATATGCCTACTGGTGGTGGCACAGTGGTGTAGTGGTTAGCACCGTCACCTCACAGCAAGACGGTCCGGGTTCGAGCCCAGCGGCCAACGCGGGCCTTTTTGTGTAGAGTTTGCATGTTCTCCCCGTGTCCGCGTGGGTTTCCTCCGGGTGCTCCGGTTTCCCCCACAGTCCAAAGACATGCAGGTTAGGTTAACTGGTGACTCTAAATTGACCGTAGGTGTGAATGTGAGTGTGAATGGTTGTGTGTCTCTATTACCCCTTTTCCACCAAGTCAGTTCCAGGGCTGGTTCAGGGCCAGTGCTGGTTCACAAATTGTTCAACTTGAGAACCAGTTTGCTTTTCCATAGCTCGGGGTGCTAAGGGGAGCCACGTCATTACGTCACTGTATACATCAGTTACGTCGCTGCATTTGCATAAACCTTGGCACGAACATCAAAGCAACAACAACATGGAGAAGAAGAAGCAACAACAACAATAATGGATGACTGCTGCTTTACTGCATCCATGATATCTCGTCGCTTATTTAAAAATGGCGCCCTCTCGCGGTCTTGCTATTGTTGTTGGTCTTAACAACTCCGCCCCCCGCTGACGTAAGCAGCTCTTTCCTCTTGCCCAGCAAAGAGCTGGTGCTACCCTGGAACCGGTTTTTCTGGCCCAGAGCCAGTTCTTTGTCAGTGGAAACAGAAAACCCGGTTCCAAACTAAGCACTGACCCCAAACCAGCCCTGGAACTGATTTGGTGGAAAAGGGGTATATGTGTCAGCCCTGCAATGACCTGCGACTTGTCCAGGGTGTACCCCGCCTCTCGCCCATAGTCAGCTGGGATAGGCTTCAGGTTGCCCGCGACCCTGTACAGGATAAGCGGCTATAGATAATGGATGGATGAATGGATGGATGCCTACTGGTGGCTTCTGGTGCATTCTTAGCTAATAAATTACTAAGCATTTCCCTGTAAAATACATGCAAAATAAATATGAAATTTCCCTCCAGATGTGTGTGTGTGTGCTTGGCTTTCTCAGTTACCCTCTGTAGTACGCTGCCTGACTCTGTAACATAACTACATATGCTACGGCGGCATCACGTGGTCCAGCTCAGCCAATCAGAGCGTGAGAATCGATCAACAAACATGGCGTCGCTTCCGGTCATGTTAGACCCGAATCAAAGACAATTTCGTGGTGGAATAATTGGATTTGCAGCAAATTATGGGCAGCAGAGACGATATAAATCGCCTGAAAATTGGATGATGTCATACTTTTTATTTATGGTGGAAGGTTGTAGCATGGGCCAAGAAAGAACCTATTAAATTTATTTATAGCCTATTAAGAACCCTTTAGCTGATTTCTTCAGGTAGCTGATTTCTCAAAAAGCAAGAGAAATGCAAGTTGTTGTTTTTTTCTGGGATCGAGTAGCCGGTGCAGACCGTCTGTGTAGGTGGAGAAAACCACCAGTCGCCGGCGATTGTGGACATCTCTGTTATATGTCTAGATATATTTCCAAAACTATTAGAATTATATGCCTACGTGTGTATCTCAGAGGATCACTGATACCCGTGAATGTGAACTGTGATACAGAGTCATTATACTTCTACACTGGCTATGTTTTGTTACTATTCAACTTTACGATGTATGGCATTGTTGAGCACAGATTTCCACCAAGGCAAAAGTGAAACTAAATTCATGAATCCACCCCGTGACTCAGATCCACTCCAAAATTTAATAGGTTCTTTCTTGGCCCATGCTACACCCTTCCACCAAGTTTCATCAAAATCAGTTTGGTAAGTTTTGCACAATCCTGCTTACAGTCAAACAAACCGCATCAAAAACATAACCTCCGTGGTGGAGAAACTAAGTTGTTTTGTTGACGTTCCAATGTGACTACATGTAGATAAAAAGTATGACGTCAGCCTTTGATCCATAAAACTTTAATCACTGGCAACTTGCTCTGGTATAAGAGGAATAAAACTTGGAGATGTGCTGTGATAGGAAAATAATCAACTTTGGGCATCATACCACCCTGTCGGATCCTATAACCTTGGTGAAGTGTGTTTTATTTTGATCCCCCCCCCCACATATAGTACCTGTCCAAACACCTCTTCATTAACGGTGAAGTTGAGATCCAGGACGTCTGTGATGTCATTGTCCTTCATCCACTGTAAGCTCTGGTGGAACTCTTCATCCAAATACTCCAGATCGCTCAGGTCAGTCGCTCTGAACAAGAACAAGTACATTCATACAGTGAGTACAGAGAAAAGCTGAAACTCTGAGTTTTTTTTACTTCAATTTTCAAACGCAGTATTGCACTGGATATATCCTCAATGCCATTTCTTATGGACAATAAAACCTCTCACTGTGAACAAGCTGTGAGATTGCACTTACAGTCTGAGAAGAGCTTTATAAAAGGGCCGGGTGAAGAAGACGTCCAGCAGGTACTGATGAATCAACGCTAGGCCCAAGATCCGGCCACTGAAACGAAACCTAAACACAAACAAACATAGGCTTGTAAGAAGCCTTTAGCTGATTTCTTCAGGGTAGCTGATTTCTCAAAAAGCAAGAGAAATGTCACACACGGATTGAGAACAGTAAGGAAGCAACAAAAGCTAGCTCAGCAGGATAATTTAAATTAACCATAACAAATCTTGGTTTCTCAAGGGCACACCCATCATTGATTAATCTGAAGAAGTGTTCTAGGCGGTCTCACCATTCCAAATGATTCTCTACAAAGGCTGACATGGGGCTGATCTGGACTGTGTATGTGTCATTGGCAGAGTACTCAAACAGGCCGTAATACGGGTTAAACAGTTCTTGAGAGAGCAGAAAGAAGAACTCCCGAGAAGGCCCACTGTAATCCAGACTGGACAAAAAAAAAAATACAAGAAAAAAACATTGTTAAAATAATATTGTTTAAGAAAAGCCAAATTACCATAATTACCTATGTCAATGAGGTTATTTTTCAGGTCTGTCTGGCTGTAAACAGGACTGTGCAAAACCTACCAACCAGATTTCTATCAAACTTGGTGGAAGGGTATAGCATATAGGGTATGAGCAAAGGAAAAGGCCATTAAACTTTAGAGTGGATCTGAGTTGCAGGGCGGATCCACAAATTAATTTTCACTTTCATTGATGTTGCAAGGTTTGAGCCCAACGATGCCATACATCTTAAAATCCAGCAGATGGCAGTAAAGTTCAATATCAAGAAAACATAGTCTCATCTCATCTCATTATCTCTAGCCGCTTTATCCTTCTACAGGGTCGCAGGCAAGCTGGAGCCTATCCCAGCTGACTACGGGCGAAAGGCGGGGTACACCCTGGACAAGTCGCCAGGTCATCACAGGGCTGACACATAGACACAGACAACCATTCACACTCACATTCACACCTACGCTCAATTTAGAGTCACCAGTTAACCTAACCTGCATGTCTTTGGACTGTGGGGGAAACCGGAGCACCCAGAGGAAACCCACGCGGACACGGGGAGAACATGCAAACTCCACACAGAAAGGCCCTCGCCGGCCACGGGGCTCGAACCCGGACCTTCTTGCTGTGAGGCGACAGCGCTAACCACTACACCACCGTGCCGCCCCTAATATAGAAATATGATGACTCAATATCACGATCTACATTCACGGCTACCAGAGGACTAGACTGTAAAAAAAAATTAGTCAAGCCAACTTAAAAATGTAACGCAACCTGCTGCTAAAGGATTTTGAGTAAACTCAAGTCCGGGCCAAATAGTTGTGCTGACTTGCTCTTTTAAGTCAACACAGATGAGTATTTTATGTTGACCTTATTTTATTTTATGTTGACCTTTATTTAGCAAGTTCAGTGTATTCAAATTGTGATGTTGAAATAAATTGAAATAATCATTCCAATTAACTTGGAAAAGCAAGTTGGCACAAAAAACATTGTTATCCTAAATTATTCTTTTTTTAAAGATTTTTTTGGGGCTTTTTCCACCTTTATTGGATAGGACAGTGTAGAGACAGGAAATGAGCAGGAGAGAGATCGGGAAATGACCTCGGGTCGGAATCAAACCCAGGTCCCCGGATTTATGGTATGGCGCCTTATCCACCTGAGCCATGATGCCCCAAAATGTTCTTTTAAGTTCACATAGAAGAGTAGTTTATGTTGAGTTGACTTGACTTTAGAAGTTCAGTCCAACAAATTGTTTAGTTGAAATAAATTGAAATAATAATGCCAATTAACTTAGAAGAGCAAGTTGGCACATCATGGTTCTAAGTTGAGTTTACTCAAAATCCTTTGGCAGCAGGTTGCGTTACATTTTTAAGTTGGCTTGACTTTTTTTTTTTTACAATGATTTAGTGTGCATTACATTTTTTAGTTAACACAAACCTCTCAACACTTAAGTTCTACTTCACTTTGCCTATTATTACACAAACAGAAACAAATACCGACATACAAGGAGGGAATTCCCTGGCGTCTGTTGAGGAAAGCTTAGTCTAGACTCCTATACAACGTCTCATGTCAGTTTCCACGGACTTCTCACTCCACCCGACCGTTGAAACTTTCGAACTTGTGAAGTGCGCATGCGCAGTGGCATTGGTTAAGGGGCGTCAATCAGCACTTGAATATATAAGTTCACTTAACTTAATTTTCCAATTCCTATGAACTTGTGGCGAAGGAAAGGCGTCTCAACTATTTTTTTTAGTTACTTGAACAATTAGAAGGGAAATTTGTTCAGTCAACTTAGAATCCTTTTTTCACTCAACAATTTTGCAAGTTACATTTTTTACAGTGTACTGGTACCCATAAATGTGGATTGTGATACGGAGGCTTCAACTGGCACGACTGTATTCTAATAGCTTTGGAAATATTTAACAATTATTCCACGAAATCAAGTCGTACATGAGCTGGTAGCCAATTTTGAGAAACATAGCATTTTTATTTTTCGCAAATTCGATAAATAAAACCTTTATACAAAACGTCCGACAAAATCATTTCCGCTTAGAATGTAAACAAACCGGCGAAATGACAGGAGCAATTGGGAAAAAATGCGATAATAATAATTCTCGAAAAATAAAAAAAAGATACGCTCTTACCATCAAATACTTTTATTCCATATTTTGTTGGGGTTTTTTGTATTTTTTGGGGTGTTCTTTTTCTTCTTTAGGGTTTTTTGGCAGTTGGCAAACCAACTTAAAGGTGCATTACCGCCACCAACTAGGCTGGAGTGTGGAACAGGAGATAGTGAGGGGGAAAAAGAAAAAAACAAACAAAAAACTATATTCTTTTAGCTATTCCTGTTTCTTTTAACTACTTAATTTTGGGGGGTTTGTTTTTGAGTAGAGTTTCTATTTCATCTTCGGTTGGTTCAGCAACATGCTCCGCCATTTTGTTTTTCCTCTACTCACAGTATATGAGCTAATAGCCTAGTAGTAAAGTAGCCAATCAGAGTGTGCGATTGCTCATATCCAGTGAATGTGGATAGAATAAATCCAGATATACAGTACAGGTGATTCTCACACAGCAACTACCAACTGGAGAGAGTAAAAGCTAGCTCGTGCTAGTCAAGGCATCTTTTCGAACTGCTGCTCATGCTGTCACAGGACAGCTGAACAGACCTGAAGAAAAGTGCCAACTGCCCTCTTCTGCATACGAGTTCGTAGATGGACACGATTGGATAGTGTTGCTTTGATTGACAAGGGAGAGACAGTAACGCCATCTCAGTCATCCAAAAAGCATGACTAATTTTGTTTTCTTGGGTGGTGTTTACATTAGACCGTATCCGTCTCGTTTTCGTCGCGGATGCACTGTCCGTTCACATTAAAACGCCGGGAAACGACTCCACAGGCGGAACAACTTGAATCCGCCAGGGCCCACGTATTCAACCCAGTTCGTATCTGATCCGGTGCTGTGTAAACATTGAGGAACACGGAAACGCTGTGCTGAGCTCTAGCTGACGTCGTCATTGGACAACGTCACTGTGACATCCACCTTCCTGATTCGCTGGCGTTGGGATCACACACACAGCGGCTCAGTCCCGAATCACTGCTCGTGCGCTTCACTCACGCGCTCTGTGAGCTGCGCAGGGCTGGAGTGCGCACCCTCCAGAGGGCACTCGCTGTTCAGGGCGGAGTGATGTGGAGCGCAGGAGGAAGCGCTGAGCCGCACTGAGGTTTATTTACACATTTCAACTTATTTACCTCCTTCAGGCGCTTAAACTCAGTGAGAACATGAACATCACAGCCAGGTGTGTTTATCTGCTGGAGAAGGTGTTCGCTTGCCATCCTTCCACTTGCAAGTGGTGAGTGACTTGCGCATGCCCGATATGCACTGGGATCATGTGACGTGCCGTCTAATTAGTCATGTGATTAGCGTATCCATGTATTGGCGTTGCTGTGTGCACGCGAATCGTTTTAAAAATGTTAATCTGATGATCCGCTGATACGGTCTAATGTAAACACCACCTTGGACTCCCAGCCATGGACAGCGTCAACATTTTATGGTATAACTATTGGCACTGCTTACTACTGGAATACTATTGCACGAGAACATGGAATGACTCACCATTCCTCACCATTAGATCAGAAATACTCATCCAAAATTGTTTGAAGAATCCAAATCCTTATCATAGTACAGCTTTAAAGGCAGATTTAATTTTCAGCTTTTAAACCTGAGCTTTTTGCGAACGGTGGGTGCTCTAGGACATACCCTTCCTCGCCAACAAACGTAATATAGAGTTTGTTCCTCTGGAGCTCTTTGCGTGAGTAAGCCATGACCTGGTTAAACGTGCCTTCCAACAGATGATCTCTCCGTACTATTAATCTGGAACACACAACAATAACACCATGAGTTAATCAGTTAACATATGGACTTGAACACAACATATCAACATCAGTTGATAAATAATACATCCACAACCCTGTATGATTTTTTTTTCCTTCCTGGATTTAACCTGACTCACTTGATCTTCCCCGGCCCTTGTCCATAACCCTTGGCTTCCAGTTTCCTGTAGAAGTTACGAAGTTTGGCCTCAAAGTCTCTGCGATATGGAGCTGGAGCACGAGCTCTCTGGGTTCCTGTGAAGCCAATCAATCAATGAGACTCGAAACTATCACATGGAAAACTTCTGTAGCCGAATATTTCCATGTCGTTAGCTAATAATTTGCTTATCGAGCCACGACAGTAGAATTAATACAAAAGTCTCTGTTGCTGTGTGGCAATCTGAACCCACCTGGAGAATTCTGTGGAGAGGAGCCGGGGGAGCAGCGTGGAGAGAAGGCGAAACCGGAGTGAAACGCGGCGAGAGGAATGTAGGACATGATTTCCTCCTCAAACAAACTGCGCACAAATACACAACTTGTCTGTACAACTGATGCCGTGATTTATTAAAAGGTGTGTATTTACAAATATGACAGCGTAAAAAACATGGAAGCAGTTTAATAATAGTGGCTTTGGAGGATTATATCTTTCAAAAGAGTAAAACAGCATCGCTTGTCCTTTTTTGTTTTTGCCATAATTAATATATACACACTCACCGGCCACTTTAATAGGAACTTGTTCTTGATACTAGGATTCCTGCAGCCAAATGTGGAGATGCTTTTCTGCTCACCACGGTTGTAAACAGTTGCTATGAGTTACTATATCCTTCCTGGCGAAAAAGCTCGAACCAATCTGTCCATTTTTCCTCTGACCTCTCTTATCAACAAGGCGTTTGTTTCCACCCACAGAACTGTCACTCACTCACTCACTCACTCATTGTTTTTTTGTTTTTCGCACCATTCTGTCTGTGTAAACTCTACAAACTCTTGCGTGTGAAAACCCCATAGTGTAGGCTCATTTGTCATGAAATAAAAATTCGTGTATTTTTTTGTGGTAAAAGTAAAAACTCGCCTGATTCTGTTAGAATATGACATAAACATAAGAAAAAAATAGGGTGCCATTTTTATTTCGCGCTCTAATGTCCTGAAATCCAAGATGGCTGCCATGATACAAAAACGGCATAAATTAGACATTACGATTGATATAAATCTGGTTCCAATATTTTTTTCAGCATCTATTACTTATAAAACTAACTTTAAATAGAGATTTCCACATGGATAACAACTTCCCTGTGATTACTAATCTTTTTATTTTGTGTTTCAGACAGACTGCCGGGGCGGCACGGTGGTGTAGTGGTTAGCGCTGTCGCCTCACAGCAAGAAGGTCCGGGTTCGAGCCCCGTGGCTGGCGAGGGCCTTTCTGTGCGGAGTTTGCATGTTCTCCCCGTGTCCGCGTGGGTTTCCTCCGGGTGCTCCGGTTTCCCCCACAGTCCAAAGACATGCAGGTTAGGTTAACTGGTGACTCTAAATTGACCGTAGGTGTGAATGTGAGTGTGAATGGTTGTCTGTGTCTATGTGTCAGCCCTGTGATGACCTGGCGACTTGTCCAGGGTGTACCCCGCCTTTCGCCCGTAGTCAGCTGGGATAGGCTCCAGCTTGCCTGCGACCCTGTAGAACAGGATAAAGCGGCTAGAGATAATGAGATGAGATGAGACAGACTGCCATCTTGAATTAAACACGGCGGGCCCCATAATTGATGTTTGAATGCAGTCGCTGGACGCAGTTTTTCCGCATTAGCTTAAGGTTTAAACATTTGGTGTATATGTGTATACAAAGATGTATTTTCTTTGTATTTGCAGGAAACAATTACCCACAGCAACCATAACGTAGCTTAGAGTCCATATATTAATCAACATGGCAGAGTCTTCATCTAACAAGAAGTCAAAAACTGTGGACTTTGAACTTTGCTTCATTTGTCAGCTGAGGAGCAAACAAACAGATTATACAAACTATGTGCTTCACCCTTCTTTGCTTTCAGTAGAGAAACTAATTGCATCAACTGATGTTCGATGTTCATACGGGGAAACAGAGTACTCTGCATTAAAGGATCGCATAAGTGGTTCGTCTGCCGATGAACTGCTACAGAAAAGTGTTTCCTACCACAAGACATATTACAAGGATCTCGCAAACAAAACACGTTGAACGAGCAAAAAGGAGGACTTGTGGTCAGTTCTCCAGACACGGATGTCTTGTTGCTACTGGTCCACATGTATCCACACTTGCCAGTTTCTACAGTCTTCCTCACTGGAAAGGGCAGGCTGAATAGGAACATTTCTGTCTGTAACATATACAACAACTTAGGACAAAAGCGTGCTTCTGCACTGTTGGGTCTTCATGCTCTGACAGGCTCCGACATGTCTGGTAGATTTGCTGGCAGAACCAAAGACTGGTGCTTCAAGGCATTCATGTCTTGTGACGATGAGATCCTGGATGCACTAGCAATGCTAGGAAATGACAACGATCCGCCCTCTGATGCATGCTCTCAGCTGGAACGTTTTGTTTGCGTGCTGTATCGATCAAAAATCCACACAACAGTAAAAGAGCTTCGCTGGTTCCTCTACTCAAATCGTGCAGCCGAAGGAAGGAGAAAACCTTCCACCAACTTCTGGTTCACTGGACTTACATATTCGGCGTGCACACTACATAGCCATGATTTGGAGGAAAGCTGATGAAAATCACCCACGCCTCCCAGCACCTGCTGCATTTGGTTGGACATTTGACGCAGGTTCAAGTCACTTCTCTCCTGTTCGATGTTTGAATCCACCAGCTCCTGAGGCAGTACTGCACCTGATAAAGTGCGGATGCAAAAGTGGATGTGAAGGAAGGTGCAGTTGTCGCAAAAACAATATCCCATGTACAGAATTCTGTGGATGTTGGGTTTTCACTTGCAACAACAAAACAAGCCAACCAGGGATAAATGAAGAGTGTGAAGACGTTTGATGTCCACTGCTAAAACTACATCTATATACATACCATGTGACTTTTTGCATCTTTTTCGTTCATAAAATGACTGAACAATAACTAACGTGGTTTCACTATAGTTATATAGATTTGTTTATTGACTTGTTCATATAGACCCCTTCGCAGTAAACGTCATTCATACGAAAGCGGAAATTGCGCGCGCAGCCTGGACCCAAAAAAGACTCAGAAATGCCTAGTTGTTGTGTTGTCGGGTGTCGGAATCGTAGCAGTGATGGGGTTAAAATGTTCAGAATTCTAGCAGGATCTCACCCATTCCAAAAAAATCGCCGACGTCTATGGCTACAAGCCATCAAACGTGTAGACTGGGATGAAAGCACCATCAAAAATGCAGCGCCCACTTCATCACAGGTAAGATCAGGCTATTTATTCAATCTTTCTTTTTTATTCTTTCTAGTCTTCGTTTATTGATGTAGCAAAATACTTTGGTAACGTTTGTCTGATTAGCTGGGTCATAGTTACACAATGTAATGAATATTGTTAGCATGTTAACTTAGCTTAGCATGCAGTTTTGTTTGTAGGAGAGGTCTCGCTTGACTCAAGCAGTCCAGATTTTGTTCCATCATTATTTGTGTATGCCGAAAATCACAATTTTAAAGCAAGGATGGAAAGGTAAAATTGTGTGCCCTCACTCTAAATGTCAACTTACGTTGACTGCTCTACCCTAGCTCCCGCCCCGTTCAGTTTCATTTCTGCTCTCTGCCTCTCGCTTTTTACGCAGCTCTGATTTCTCTTAGCTGCACTCTTTACACTATCATTCCTTTCATGCCATCACCTCCTGCAAATTGCTGTTTAGTGTTGGTATTTGCTGTTGTAGCTAAAGCCACATTGCCATCACATCACTGGCATAATTTGATTAAAACAATTTCAGTGTAAAACACGTTCTGTACATGCCCGCACATAACATAATCATATGTGTCTAAAGACTTGTAGGCACGAAGTTTTTTGTGGGTGTACACTGAAGTCTGGTCAATAAGGTACGAGTATATATCTGGTCATTGTATACCAGGGAACTTACTAACATCGTCCGTCCACTCTTTAATTAAATACGGATCCGGTAGGCGATGTCCACTTGTTAGAGTTAACTTATTTATGTAGCATTCTCGATCTTGTAACGACAATTGTTTTGCATAATCTGACAGCTCATAATGCCGGTCTATGGGCAGCGCCATTGTTTCTGGGTCCAGGCTGCGCGCGCATCCTGGCAACGGTCGGTTTGTTTACAAACATGCGAAGGGGTCTATAATGTGTACCACGTGACCAATACATTACTTTAATCAAACAGATAAGGTCTTTGAACATTTATTTCCAATATCATTGTATGGACTACGGTGTCGAAATAAGTAGAATTTAGTGTAAACGGTAGCCATTTTGGACGCCATCTTGAAATTAGGCATGTAAATCACAACTTTAGCCTAAATTTGATGATTCCATTGGTTTTCTTGTGTCAGAAAACCTATGTTTAGATACTTTGTTTGTAATTATATCATGTGTACTAGCGAAGATACTGAATTATTGCTAAACGGCGGCTATTTTGGCCGCCATCTTGGATTTCGGACCCTTAGAATGTGAAGAAAAAATGGCACCCTAATTTTTTTTTAAACTTATGATATCTTCTTTCAAAATCAAATGAGTTTTTGCTTTTACCAAAAACATTACACGAAATTACAAATGAGCCTACACTAGACCCCGAAGCCGTTTGTTTTCAGGATAATGGCTGGCTGATGAAATTATTGGCTGGCTAGCTGACTCAGCCAAAACTTTAATGGCTGCTGCAGCCACCAAAATGTTTATGGCTACAAATGGCTGATACTGGACGTCACTGTGTGGCATATATCCGGGCGAACGGATCAAACAAATGGGGGGAATAAATAGCAAATTACCACAGGTCCCCTGGTCTCTTACTTCATTGTAAATATAAATCTAGCAAGATTGTAGTTCAATGCTAATAATAAGCTAATCTGGATTGTTCGAGGAAGGCATCTAGCTATCTACTCTCACTAGCAATGACCAGTGAAGGACTGGCAGCTATCTTACTATGATGAAAGTAGAGTGGTGGAGTACTTTTTTTTTTATCAATCTCGAAGTATGTGAAACAAACAAACAAACAAACAAACAAAAAAAAAAAAACCTTTACACTTTCCCTCAGCAGTGGCAAAGAATGCAGCCATCTCGTCGATATCGGAGTCGATTGATGCTCTGGGTGGGTTCCCGGGTTCCCCAGTGTATCGTGGTAACGGTGTGAGGGGCGGGAAGCCAGACAGGTAGTCACAACGGCAAGCTTGTGGTGGCTCTCTGTGCTGTGATATCAGTTCTAAATCTCTACAGTGTATGCCTATACGTCTCTATTGTGTTACTACTAGTGTGTACAGTTGATCATGTTTGTGTCACTTTTCTTGTAGCTCATGATGTGGATAAACCCATTATTTGATGTACACAATTCTTAGTGGCTCAGCCAAATTTTATTAGATAGCGGCTCAAATTGGCTTACAAAATTATTGGCTGGCGGCGGCTCAAATTCTAAATGGCGGTTTTAGCGGCGCCTGGCGGCGGCTTCGGGGTCTAGCCTACACTACCAGGAGATCAGGAGCAATTTCTGAAATACTCAAACCAGTCCATCTGGTTAGCACGAACATTCTGATATTTGAATGAAGTGAGCATTATCTGAAGCTCTTGATTTGTATCTGCATGATTTTATGCGTTGCGCTGCCGTCAAGGGACTGGCTGATTAGAGAACTGCATAAAATAAAACAGCAGGTGTATGTAGCCTATGTACTGTATGGGTGTTCTTTATAAAGTGGCCAGTGAGTGTATTTTCAGGCGTTTGAAACACTGTGAAAAAGTGTGAAATACTGGGCAGCGTTTACCAGCAATAATTGTGTGTACAAATTATTAAGACCAAAAGACATGTACTACATTTGCAGAAGCTGGTTTTCATCCATTTATGACAAAGTTATAACATTTACTAAATAAAATCTTAATAAGGAGATTGTAGAAGTTTATTGAAATGATCTCTTATTAAAATAAGCTAATTGATGACGTCGCACATCCAATGCTCATGGCATTTAAATAGAACTTACGAAAATGTGTTCGCTCTCATCTACTATATTAACTAGGGGTGGCACGGTTCACAAAAGTCGCGGTTCGGTACGTATTGCGGTTTGAGGTCTGCGGCTCGGTACGTATTGCGTTTTTTTTTTTTTTTAAATCTTAAGTACTCTGTATTTGGGCATATAGCCTACTATTTACCTTAAGTAAACATAGTTTAGGATACAGCATTTAAGAGAGGTTAAAATTATAGTTACAATGAAATAATCATGCACAAACTGAGTTTGAGTTGACATAAGCACATTTTATGAACAATCTCTGATGAAAAGCCAGGTAGTATTTTGAAACAGCAAGAGGGAAGACATGGATGATTTCAACAGCTTTTTTATTTACTACAGTATTTATACAAAGTGTCAGGAGTGTTTGCTGCCATGTTGTGGCATCTAGAGGAACCAGGTGTCTTTTGTCACATACAGAGTTTTCATAATTGGAAGAAATAAAAATGAGTTCTTAAAGCTTACTTTTGAACAGATGTGTGTGTTAAAGTATTCCCACGAGTGTACGGCATTCGTACTTTACAAAGCTTGCATATTGTGACGTTTTTGTCAATTGATTTTTTGCCGGCGTCATCGCATGTAATGGGAAAACCAAAATGTTCCCACACACCTGATTTGAATGCCGCGGGGGCATCCTCTATGTACGACGACCTGCCTTCTCCACTCCCACTTGCCATTTTTGCACTTGCCATCCACACTCCGCTGTCACTTCAATTCTTTTCGCGCGAAAGAGAACCACGTGGTTTCATACGGGCATTCGGCTTTTTTTTTTTTTTTGGCGAACGTCTTAAATAGGGGTACCGCGGTTTATACGCGTATTGCACCGCAACAGGCGTATCGTACGGTTCGGTTTTTTTCCCATAACCATGCCAAGCCTAATATTAACAGACACACACTCACGTACACTTTTATGTTACAGTTGTATTGTATTTTGAGCCTCGTTTCCTAGATATCGGAACTCATCACCTGCACCATGAACAACCAGCCCGTGCAAAAATCCTCAATTTACTGTTATTTAGTTCCCTGATTTGACGCGTGACAGCATTTCCACAATTTATATGATTTTGCACATGTAAAACATTACTCAATATTCAGAACGTTAGTAATGTTAGTATATCAGGGCCTGAACATTTATTGTGTCCTTTTTTGGAATGTTTAAGCTACAAGATGACTTACCTTAATAGCATGACGAAGTCGGCATCGCAGGACAGCTTTTCTAGTCTGGGTGTGCCTTCTGTACGGATGTGGTGTACCTTTTCTCTAAGAAAACACACACACACACACCTTGAGCATGGTTTTCCTACAGTTCTTCAGTACACTGATCAGAAGGTCAGAGGTCAGGTCATACTTGAGCGAGGGGTTCCTGGCCAGGCTCGGCTGCCTTTCTTGGAGCACCTCAAAGATGTTGGGTTGCCGTAGAAACGCCACAATCTTATCATTGTACGCTGTTGTGGACACAAACGTGTTCCGTTAGATATGTTTGCTCTATATTTTAATCTGCTTTGCTTACATCACTGCAAAAACCGATAAGTGAATATAGACAAATTAATCTAATCTCATATGATAAGATTACCTAATAACAAAAAAATATATATTACACCTATTTTGAGACAATTTTTACTTCTTTCAAGCTAGAAATTGTCAGATGATGTTGAATTCATAAGCTGAAGTCATAAATTTTGGCTTCTTTGTTTTTTCTTGAAATGAATAAAATTATACATGTAGATAATGAAGATTTCAAGCTTGAAATGAGTAAAAATGTTTTGAAATAGGTTTAATAATTGTTTCATCATTGTCTCATAATTAATAATATACAGTCACTGGCCACTTTATTAGTTACACCCCTACATCCACCTGCAGTTTTATGCAGTTATTTAATCAGCCGATCCCTTGACAGTAGCACAATGCATAAAATCATGCAGGTACAAACAAGATCAACTGTGAGCTACTGCTCACTTACGTACCCCCCGCTGCTCTCGTTTATATCAGAATGCAAGCAATCGAAGGAATAGGACACTTATTATGAATATTGACTTCAACAAATAATTAATCCTGAAACAAGTAAGTAAAGAGCAGTGTCTCTCGCCAGGGATTTCAAATAGCATCCTGGTAAACCGTCATTTTCAAACAGCATTTTGTTTCTTGAAATAGCGTCAAAATCCATGCTATAGGTTTCGTAAATAAATTCAGTCGGTAAACAGGAAGTCGATGTGCGACAGACCTGAAAACGGTATACACGGTATAGAACCCTAAGCTGAAGTTCAGTACCAAATATTAAGCAGGTCTGATTTGTAGCTGCTGAGAAAAAAAGCATTACGAAAATTGTGTAAATCCACACTATATGTTTCGCAAATACATTCAGTCGGTAAACAGGAAGTTGATGTGGGACAGACCTGAAAACGGTACACACGGTATAGAACCCCAAGCTGAAGCTCGGTACCAAATATCAAGCAGTTCTGATTTGTAGTTGCTGAGAAAAGTGTTACGAAAAGTTTGTAAATCCATGCTATATGTTTTGTAAATTCATTCAGTCGGTAAACAGGAAGTTGATGTGGGACAGACCTGAAAATGTCTGTCGCACATCTGTTCTATACATGGTATAGAACCCCAAACTGAAGTTTGGTACCAAGTACCAAGCAGCTATGATTTGTGGTTGCTGAGAAAAAGGGTGTTTCGGACAGATGGAGGTAAACTAGTATACTCCCCTCCTTTGGAGCGGGGGTATAATCAAGCGCTTCAGTTACCGTACTGCTCACTTCATTCAAACATCAGAATGAGAAAAACTGTGATTTCAAAGTGTGACTTTCACTGTGGCATGGGTGTTGGTGCTAATCAGGTTTGAGTATTTCAGAAACTGCTCCTGATCTCTTGGGGTTTTCACACACAGCAGTCTCTAGAGTTTACACAGACAGAATGGCGCGCAAAAAAATAAACCATAGAGTCAGCGAGCGACAGTCCTGTGGGTCCAGAGAGGTCAGAGGAAAATGGCCAGATTGGTTTGAGCTGCCAGGAAGGATATAGGAACTCATATAATCACGCTGTACAACCGTGGTGAGCAGAAAAGCATCTCAGCATGCAACACACTGGGTTCCACTCCTGCAGCCAAGAACAGGAAGCTTAGAATCAACAACAAGTTCCTATTAAAGTGGCCAGTGAGTGTACTGAGATGTTTTCACTTGCTAATATCCCATTTTTATAGTGTTTCTAAAATAAACTGTAAATGTGTAATTAAACCCTGCTCCTTATTGCTCCACTCACCCAGTGGCACCGGCTCATGTTGGCTTTGGTTTCGGATGGCGGCTACTAAACTATTGCCAGGCCTCGCTAACAGAGACACTCCGCGAGTGCGGGACACATCAGATGCCTGAACAAATAAAATGACTCATTGAGTAAAAGGACAAACAAACAAACAAACAAACAAACAAAAACCCAACTAAACTTTAAAAAAAAGTGTAATATTTTCAGACATTTCTATTACACATTTGACTCATTTGGTGATCAATATTACATGAACGTGTGGGTTTTTTTTAACTAACATTATTTGCAACGTATATGAACATTAACAAACTTATTAACAGAATAACAATACTTTTTACTAGTCATGGACGGAATAAACATTAGTTAACTAATATTCAGATCAGTAAGGAACAAACACTTGGGCTCGTGCTGTTAGAGGAAAATAATAAATGGCAAGGTCGTGTGATGAAGCCTAATCTAATGCGAACTCCAACGTGAATTATTTTCCTCGAGCATCACATCCCAACCTGTTTTATTCTACTTATACTATATGTTAATCATTTGCCGGTTTTCGATTGGAACAGACTGGAATTTTTTTATCTGTTTATAGTTACATTTAATGAAATGACAACCAAAACGCAGCTTGTCATGTTACAAAGAAAACGTAAAATCTTTTGTCCTGAAATTTTACTGTTAGAAAAGCACTGACGCTGGAGACTCCTTCCATAAATGCGACCTTTCTTTGTTAAATAATGGAACATTTTCAACACATTTATGATTAAGCTGAGATTATATGCAGCGTCTGCTTGAACAAGTCCCTGTGAATTAGCTGTTACTATAGAAATGATAACATATTAGAACAAGTGTGTTAACACGTATAAACCTGTGATTTGACTTGCTGTTGGAAGTACAGTTAAAGCTGTATCGTTATAGAATTGCTGAATTATTATTACTGTATATAAATATAAGTTAGGGGAATGTGACCTATTGTAAAGCATTAATACGTAGGATGTAGGATTTTTTAAAAAAATCAAACACTTATTTAAAGATCTCCACTGTTTATAGGAGCCTTTAAAATGTGCCTTTCTGTGGGAATTTCTTACACACACACACACCCACACGCACCTCTCCTGCACTGTAGCTGCGCAGTCTCTGCAGGTGTTGCCTGTGAGTGAGGTGGTTGGGCAGCCTGCCGTTCTGCAGAGGGATTCTGGGATCGATGAAGGTCGTGGCACGACTGTTGTGATCCACAAAGAATGACTGCAGAGTCAGAGAGAGACAGAGGTTGTAAAGGTCAGCACTGTTCAAAGCTGCTGAAATTCCACTGTATTTTGTGTCATTCACATCAGCCGGATTTGATCTGGGTCAAGTTGCATATATATATATATATATATATAAATGGGTCATTCTAGAATTCGAGGTACATTTCACGTCTCCGAGATAAACCTTTCGTTATTTTCCACAAAAGAAATCTTAATTGACTCAGTTTTGAACAATAATGCAAATTATGACAAACTTACACCAATAGCAATGCTTGATGTACATTTTAGACCCAATTTATCCATAAAACATTAACTAAATGACTCCCACCCCTTCCCCCACATTACTGGCCGTCTTCGACTCCTGATTCATCCATTCAACTCAAATAAACAGGAAGTGATTCGGTCTAACAATCTGGTTTTTAGGGGCTGATTCTATTAACTGTTACAAAATCAATTGCATAGAAAGTCTATTTTCTGTATTATGTGAAATTTCAGGAATAAAAAAATATATATTTTTTTATTTGTCCCACTGTTCTTGTCAACTCTGTTAACTCTTATAAAACTGCATAAAATCCACAAACCCTGTGTCCAAAATCGCTCACTCGTTCACTACTCCCTATATAGGGAATTACTAGATAGAGGACTATATACTGAGCTCACTGGTAAAATGAGAAAATGCTTTCGGACACATTACTGGCCGTCTTCAACTCCTGATTCATCCATTCAACTCAAATAAACAGGAAGTGATTCGGTCTAACAATCTGGTTTTTGGGGGCTGATTCTATTAACTGTTACAAAATCAATTGCATAGAAAGTCTATTTTCTGCATTATGTGAAATTTCAGGAATAAAAAATATATTTTTTTTATTTGTCCCACTGTTCTTGTCAACTCTGTTAACTCTTATAAAACTGCATAAAATCCACAAACCCTGTGTCCAAAATCGCTCACTCGTTCACTACTCCCTATATAGGGAATTACTAGATAGAGGACTATATACTGAGCTCATTGGTAAAATGAGAAAACGCTTTCGGACACATTACTGGCCGTCTTCGACTCCTGATTCATCCATTCAACTCAAATAAACAGGAAGTGATTCGGTCTAACAATCTGGTTTTTGGGGGCTGATTCTATTAACTGTTACAAAATCAATTGCATAGAAAGTCTATTTTCTGTATTATGTGAAATTTCAGGAATAAAAAATATATATTTTTTATTTGTCCCACTGTTCTCGTCAACTCTGTTAACTCTGTTATAAGACCGCATAAAATCCACAAACCCTGTGTCCAAAATCGCTCACTCGTTCACTACTCCCTATATAGGGAATTACTAGATAGAGGACTATATACTGAGCTCATTGGTAAAATGAGAAAACGCTTTCGGACACTACTCCGTCGCGCTGGTATTTACATCATTGCTGTCGCACAATTAAAACGTGCCAGATCAGTCGGCTGGTGGGTTTTCAAAATAATAAATACATGCATGGATTTTTGTGATAAATCCATATTATACTGAGCGCATTTCCAACATTAATCAATACAAAGTCCCTGCGTCTTTCAGTTCTTTTAAATCAAGGCTGAATACTTTCTTTCTTCTTTGCCGCTGCCTTTTATTAAATCAAATTTGAGACCTTTGATTTGATTTCTTTCAGCGCAACCGCAATGCACGATGGGATATATTGCTTTGGTTAGTGACCGTCACCTGTACACTACTTTTCGTGATGCATTGTGGGATACTTTGAGTGCACTATATAGGGTGTAAATAATTCTCACTATCATTTCAGACAGCACTACAAAATGGCGTCCTCACTATATAGTGTCCTATATAGTGAGTAGGGAGTGATTTCGGACACAGGGGATGACTTTTAATAACACGCATGACACCTGCACCGAGAGATGTCACTTCATCTGGCGGGAAACTTCAGAAAGGCAGTGAGGTGTGTTGTTATGTTTCTTCTCTCATTAATGTGAACAAAATGTTGAGGATTTTACACCAACAGTAGATTAATTACTCATCAACTCTGTTACTGTGATATTGGAGTGAATCGCTCTCATTTAAAAAAAAAAACAAAAACAAACAATAATACAATTAAAATCCAAAAATGTCTGTTTGTGTACATGCCATGTGGTAGCTAGTTTGAGGTTAGCATGTGGAGTTAAGACACAAAATGGTGGGAAATGTCAACTCTGTTGTCGTCAGTTCTGTGAATAGACTGCCCAGCTTAAGGACAACAGAGTTGACGAGGACGAACAGAGTCGACACTTGAAATGTACCCGCAATTATAGAACGGGCCATATACATACACCAAAAAGCAGGACTTAATGACAAAATGTCAGTTTGTTTTGTTGCTACCTTTCCCTGAGGGTCGGTTTTAATCTCCCAGCCCCGAGGCAACTCCATGTGGGAATCAGCGAAGCGGTTCAGGAAGGAGACGAGATCACGGTTGTGTTGGTAGCGCTCGAAGTTCCGCGCGTCCCTCCTGATTTTCAGGATCATGTGCTTCAGACACGAGCTGTTAGTGAACATGCGATATGCACCCTATCAGACACAGAGAGCAAGAGAAAAGAGATATGCATTCAGCCACACTGACAATACAGAACAAGAGTGCTCTGACAGCACAATATCCCCCGCTGGTAACTGAGCCATAACTCTGGTAAAATGTGACCGAATTGAACGAAATTGCAATATGTGTATTATCGACATATAACAAAGGATCCTGTCAAGTTTCATGAAATTCCTCCATAAAGTGTGAGAGGAGTTGATTTCAGAACGTGAGCGCCCTTCCTGGGACGGACGGACGGACATCGCCACGACATAATCCCCCTTCGGGCCTTTCAGCCAGCGGGGGATAAAAATTGTGAGGGAAGTTGATTTCAGAAAGCAAGCACACCTTGATGAAATTGCCAAAGTACAAGTTTGTTAATAATCAAGCGCATAACTGGGGTAAAATTTGCCCAAATTAAACGAAATTTCAATATGCATATAACTGTCATATAACAAAGCCTTTTGCCAAGTTTGGTGAAATTCCTCCACAAATTGTGACAGGAGTTGATTTCAGAAGGCAAGCACGCCTTCATGAAATTGTAAAAGTACGAGGTTGTTAATCAAGGGCTGTAACTCTGGTAAAATGTGATCCAATTTAACGAAATTACAATATGTGCATTACTGACATATAACAAAGAATCCTGCCAAGTTTCATGAAATTCCTCCAAAAATTGTGAGAGGAGTTGATTTCAGAAGGTGAGTACCCTTCCCCGGGACAGGGGATAACAGGCCAAGAGAATATGCTGTTTATCAAAAAACAAGCTATGATTAGGTCGGCTTGAAAATAACTTAATATATTTCATGACGCAGCATGTCCTCAGAGTCATGTAATTGTCCTTACAGAGTTCAGACGGATTCGATTACACTTAAACACCTGAAGTCAGCTTCCGTCTGTCAGCTTACATCTGCAGAATAACCCTGTGTGTATGTGTGTGTATATGTGTGTGTATGAGCTCACATAGTTAGCGTGGAGCACGGTGAAGAACTCGGGGTGTGTGATGAACTTGACGGCTGGACACTGCAGCAGCAGAGTGATCTTCTGACAGTGACTCATCGAGCAGTGCGAGTCTCTCCTTGACTCTGAGAGACAAGGAATTAATTTATTAAATAATTTATGAGAGAAATTTGTATTTTTAGGTAAAGCATTACTTCACCAAAGACGGGTCAGGGTTATCCATTATTAGCTGCTTAAAGATGTGCGTTTACAGTATGTCGTGCTCACCGCTTGTCTGAGGTGGCGAGTCGGTCTCTGTACTGCTCGTCCTCTCCACTCGAGGGTTCCCTCCTTCTTCCTCCCTCCTCTCTGTTGCCATGGTCCTCTGGATGGTCTGATATCTGAAACAGAACAGTTTAGTTCCACAACATGGTTATCTCCACCGCGTCAGCTAGATGATCCAAGAAGAAGGATCAAGTCTTTAGGTTTTCTATAATATAAATTGTTTTCTTAAAGAAGCAGTTTATCTTTTTCCGCCCGAGTGTTGAATTTCAGTAGCACTGGAAACACTATTGAGCCTTTCCTTCAACCTACAGTATCTACAGATCACATCCCCTTTGCTGACAATCTATACACCTTGTTGGCTGCCAGTCAAAGAAAAATAATACAACCCCGATTCCAAAAAAGTTGGGACAAAGTACAAATTGTAAATAAAAACGGAATGCAATAATTTACAAATCTCAAAAACTGATATTGTATTCACAATAGAACATAGACAACATATCAAATGTCGAAAGTGAGACATTTTGAAATTTCATGCCAAATATTGGCTCATTTGAAATTTCAGGACAGCAACACATCTCAAAAAAGTTGGGACAGGGGCAATAAGAGGCTGGAAAAGTTAAAGGTACAAAAAAGGACCAGCTGGAGGACCAAATTGCAACTCATTAGGTCAATTGGCAATAGGTCATTAACATGACTGGGTATAAAAAGAGCATCTTGGAGTGGCAGCGGCTCTCAGAAGTAAAGATGGGAAGAGGATCACCAATCCCCCTAATTCTGCGCCGACAAATAGTGGAGCAATATCAGAAAGGAGTTCGACAGTGTAAAATTGCAAAGAGTTTGAACATATCATCATCTACAGTGCATAATATCATCAAAAGATTCAGAGAATCTGGAAGAATCTCTGTGCGTAAGGGTCAAGGCCGGAAAACCATACTGGGTGCCCGTGATCTTCGGGCCCTTAGACGGCACTGCATCACATACAGGCATGCTTCTGTATTGGAAATCACAAAATGGGCTCAGGAATATTTCCAGAGAACATTATCTGTGAACACAATTCACCGTGCCATCCGCCGTTGCCAGCTAAAACTCTATAGTTCAAAGAAGAAGCCGTATCTAAACATGATCCAGAAGCGCAGACGTCTTCTCTGGGCCAAGGCTCATTTAAAATGGACTGTGGCAAAGTGGAAAACTGTTCTGTGGTCATACGAATCAAAATTTGAAGTTCTTTATGGAAATCAGGGACGCCGTGTCATTCGGACTAAAGAGGAGAAGGACGACCCAAGTTGTTATCAGCGCTCAGTTCAGGAGCCTGCATCTCTGATGGTATGGGGTTGCATTAGTGCGTGTGGCATGGGCAGCTTACACATCTGGAAAGACACCATCAATGCTGAAAGGTATATCCAGGTTCTAGAGCAACATATGCTCCCATCCAGACGACGTCTCTTTCAGGGAAGACCTTGCGTTTTCCAACATGACAATGCCAAACCACATACTGCATCAATACAGCATCATGGCTGCGTAGAAGAAGGGTCCGGGTACTGAACTGGCCAGCCTGCAGTCCAGATCTTTCACCCATAGAAAACATTTGGCGCATCATAAAACGGAAGATACGACAAAAAAGACCTAAGACAGTTGAGCAACTAGAATCCTACATTAGACAAGAATGGGTTAACATTCCTATCCCTAAACTTGAGCAACTTGTCTCCTCAGTCCCCAGACGTTTACAGACTGTTGTAAAGAGAAAAGGGGATGTCTCACAGTGGGAAACATGGCCTTGTCCCAACTTTTTTGAGATGTGTTGTTGTCATGAAATTTAAAATCACCTAATTTTTCTCTTTAAATGATACATTTTCTCAGTTTAAACATTTGATATGTCATCTATGTTCTATTCTGAATAAAATATGGAATTTTGAAACTTCCACATCATTGCATTCCGTTTTTATTTACAATTTGTACTTTGTCCCAACTTTTTTGGAATCGGGGTTGTATTTTCAGGCCCATGATGTGCATCATCGTGTCATTACGGGACAATGTTATGATGTACATCATGGAAGTAAGAATTCTATTAAATATGTATCTAATGCAAATGCACTGTTTGAACGTCAGAGATAATCTGCACAATTCATGAAGTTAAATTATATAGAAAACATGGTCACATGATCATGGAAAGCCTGCACCATTCTCGGGAATCATTTACACTTGTGGATCAGAATGATGACTGATATGGATTATAGGTTATATGGTTACACAACCTTGTGAAAACAAGCTCTTCAGTGGCTTTCAAATGACATCAGCTGCGACGCCGTTGTGATCTACACTGCCAGAGAAAGAGGCCACGGAAGCCAGGCATTTTAACCCGACTTTGGAGCTCTATTTCCAGTTAAAGGGGAACTGAAGTCATTTTTAAACTTGCTTTATTTCTTAATTAACGTGTTATTCTATTACGTTTTTGGTTTTAGTAATCTTATATCGTGACTCGTATTCGCAAATAATTGCAATTAAATATTATACTTATCGGCCTATTCAGTTTTTAGCCATGTTGAATTTAGTTCGTTTGGTCCATGGCAGGCGTCGCTTATCCGCGCGATCTTCACGAGACTTTGAAACGTGAAGTGTCAGCCAGGTGTCAGTGCTGCCATTTTGAAAACTGTTTTCCAAACGAAATATTGCACAAAAACGAGTTTAAATGACGATTACTGCCTACTTTTTTCAAACTTTCCTGATTGCTCTCAAAACAAACAAAACTTCCGGCTTGATTACATCAGCATTCGAAAGAGGGCGCGCGCGTCTTTCGACTACCCCTGTGTCCAAAATCGTTCCCTGCTCACTATATAGTGTAGACGCTATTTTGTAGTGCTGTCCAAAACCTCATCTCATCTCATCATCTCTAGCCGCTTTATCCTGTTCTACAGGGTCGCAGGCGAGCTGGAGCCTATCCCAGCTGACTACGGGCGAAAGGCGGGGTACACCCTGGACAAGTCGCCAGGTCATCACAGGGCTGACACATAGACACAGACAACCATTCACACTCACATTCACACCTACGGTCAATTTAGAGTCACCAGTTAACCTAACCTGCATGTCTTTGGACTGTGGGGGAAACCGGAGCACCCGGAGGAAACCCACGCGGACACGGGGAGAACATGCAAACTCCGCACAGAAAGGCCCTCGCCGGCCACGGGGCTCGAACCCGGACCTTCTTGCTGTGAGGCGACAGCGCTAACCACTACACCACCGTGCCGCCCTGTCCGAAACCTTAGTGAGGATTATTTACACCCTATATAGTGCACTCAAAGTATCCCACAATGCATCACGAAAAGTAGTGTACAACCAATGGTCACTAACCAAAGCGATATATCCCATCATGCATTGCAGTCGCGCTGAAAGAAATCAAATTAAAAGTCTCAAGTTTGATTTAATAAAAGGCAGCGGCAAAGAAGAAAGAAAGTATTCAGCCTTGATTTAAAAGAACTGAAAGACGCAGGGACTTTGTATTGATTAATGTTGGAAATGCGCTCAGTATAATATGGATTTATCACAAAAACACATGCATGTATTTTTTATTTTGAAAACCCACCAGCCGACTGATCTGGCACGTTTTAATTGTGCGACAGTAATGACGTAAATACCAGCGCGACGGAGTAGTGTCCGAAAGCGTTCTCTCATTTTACCAATGAGCTAACTATATAGTCCTCTATATAGTAATTCCCTATGTAGGGAGTAGTGAACGAGCGAGCGATTTCGGACACAGGGAATGTTGGCAGATGTCGGTCACTTTGATTTCCGCTGTACGTTTTACTTCCGTCCTACGATGTCTCGCACAGGTCTCAACGAATCTCGTTTACGGCCGTCGCTTTGACATATGGACTGATATATTACAGAGCATATTTCAAACACTCGTAACTTGCTATAGCAACGACAAAATAGCGATCAAAAATGCATTCCGATATTTAATAACATGACAAATAGAATTTTGATAATAAAAAATTTGCCTTCGGTTCCGCTTTAAAATGGCATGTCTGAGGCTGCTACGGAGGTCATTATGCTTCAAATCGATCATTTTCCCTGGGTCAGAGCTGAACCTGTAGTTTTGCATTGTTTATGATTCAGAAATTTAAAAAAAAAAGTATTTTCAGTGATATTTTTTCTTCCCGAGAATAGAATTAGATCAAAACCTGAGGCCAGTTTCATGAATCGAATCAAATCGAATTGTACCAGTCGTGTATTGTTACACCATTATGTTTCATGATATTTCTGTCCACCAGGTGGTGCAAGAGTGCCAGTTTTCAAGTCCCTGGCAGAAGCATGTTTTCAGCAGGACGTAAGAGGTGGAAGAGTGAAGAGAAGCAGCAATCTTGAATATGACAGAGAACACAAATCCACACTGCACAAGGTGGAATAAAAGGCAAGAGACGGCCCACGACGCTTTCACTTCCCCTCTGTAGACCGCTCCACACATCCTCAAATTGAAGTATGAGGCACTTTACATTGATGATTCATCATCTACACTCTGAATCAGATCCACAAAGCGGCTGAATCTTTTTAAAAGTTCAGCCAAAAATAAAATGTGCACAGTGCTGTTGTTGTTGAATGCTAAAATCTGGCTGCTGAGGCAACAACTGTTTATATCTGCTTTAACGAAAGTGAGAACAGGAACTAACTAACTTTCAGAGGTGGAAAGTAACGAATTACATTACTCGCGTTACTGTACTTCAGTAGCTTTTTTGTGTACTTATACTTTTTCAAGTAATTTTTAAAGAGTGTACTCAGGGCCGTTGACAGCTTTGGCTGGGCCCAGGACAAAATAATCTGAGTGGGGCCCCCCCCAAATAATCTGAGTGCCCCCCCACACACACACATACGCGCGCACACACACACATACGCGCGCACGCACATCGCCACACAGCAACCACCCAACCCCTCTTTTCACAGTCTCCATTCACTCCAACCCTTAAATAACAGGTATTCCAAGCCCATTATAACAGTCAACCATTTTATTTCAACATTTCAACATATTTACAGTTTGAACATTTCCTTAGTCTGCAACTATTCAGGTGCGAAATGCAATGCGCCGGACTTTTGCTGTGGCAAAGTCGTCAATAAGGTCATTGAAGTCCAGCTTCTGTGCAAGTTCGCGCTCTATAGAGAGCACAGCCAGCCCATTGAGCCTCTCCTGTGACATGTTTGAGCGCAGGTAGTTGATAAACCAAAATGATTGTTTACGGGATGGAACTGGGCCTCAATGAGAACGGAGTTATGGCTTTCCCGAAATCTGAACATAGAAGCATCACCACTAGTGATGTGTACAGTGAGTTTTTCAGTGTATTTTTTTGTCTTGTTTTTCATAAACGTCCTTTCCGTACTCGATTTAGAATGTTACAAAAAAAATTGACACCCTCCCAACCACGTAACATTAGCCTATCTGACCTGGGGGCTGACACGTTTATTACGGATAAACCAAAAGGATTACAACGTTCCCTGGATATAGAACTGGACCGAGAAGATTTCAAAATCTTAACGTGTAAGCAACAACAATAAAACAGAGGTTGTTTTATTCATTTAGGGCTTATTAGGCTACTTTCATTAATTGCGCTTTTCATACAGGCCTATTATTTTTCACTTGAGCAAGGGAATTGTTTGAAGAGTATCCAGTCTAAGCGAAAGTTTAATGTTTTGCAACAGACTAACCTCAAAACACCCCATTTATAGCCCATTCGTTACATTAAACTCTATCTAGCTGGCAATTTCACATGCCGTCGTATCTACACGGGATGATTTCCAACAAAATAAGGTTTAATTAACAAGAGGCAGCGTTCCACGGGCTTTCAGCTAACCGGAGTCCAGCTCAGCGCAGCTCAGCAAGCGTGCCTAAAACATTTGGATATGATTGCCACATACATATACACATACAAACAGCCACTCAAATCTCCACTGCCAAGCCTCTACCTCTCCAACGCCAGATCCATGTAAACAACACGGACGATTTGGAATTACCTTATTCTATTCTATAATCGGCTGGTCAGTGCTATACTCAATACTTAAGTGACTTACCCATCCAGTGAGGATCATTTTGTTTACAAGATGCCACATCTGAGTCGCTGACAAATCCTGAATTTCTGTAAAGATAACTGTGCAGAGGTTTATAAGCATGCAGTGCTTCACCACTGATCAGCGAGGGAAAGTTAATGAGGTAATTATACACGTCCGGGTATTCCGCTGGCAGTTCAAAATCCGGTCGTGAAAACTCCGTCCGGAAAGCCATAAGGGTCACTAATCTGTAGATCGTTTATTTTAGACATATATCTAGTTATCTGTTCATTAGAAAAATGAGCCGTGTAGTCCGTCGGTTGAAATTGATCCATTCTGTACACGAGTGCAGCAGTATTCAGCGGTGTTTTTGACCGACAAGATGGCGGTTGTGTACTTTCCGGTCACGTGACTGCAAGATCTCTATAGTGCCGTGTTATTTGGCGCCTTAATCAAAGACCAAACCATTTCTGCATTAGGGGTGGTAGGTGGGTTCTTGAATCTATTTTCGAAGACAATAAAGGCAAAAGAACCAGAAATCATTCATTGAATGCAAATATAGCACATTTTTCTCCCCCAAATCAACACATTTTGAAATGAAACAGAATGATTAATGGCATCTTCATGAGGGACCAGTTCTGGGCCCCCCCTCATGCCTGGGCCCGGGACAAAATACCCGGTTGTCCCCCCCTGTCGACGGCCCTGGTCACGCACGAAAGCGCGCCAAAGACTGCAGACTACAGAGACACAAATTTAGAGGCTTTGAAAGATGAAGCGTTCACATGTTAGCGGGGCGCATAAAAGGAAAAAAAAAAAAGAGAGATGCAGGTAATGATAGAATCGTTACCTAAAGTCACAGACTTTTTAAGGTAAGGATCACCAATCTGTTCAGAATATCAGCTACTTATCAGTGATCAGCCTACCAGCAGCTAGGCTATGTGCAGCTAGGCTAGATATGCTATGATCTGTCCAACAGTAAAATAAATCAGTTGTGATTTGAATACCTGTCGTGTGATTTGAGTTATAATCCTGTTAGTATAATAGCATATTTCGATGGGGATAATAAAATGTCTAAAACCATGGGCGTTGCCACCATTGAATGTGAAGGGGACATGTCCCCCTCACATTTCATAATTCTTCGTTTGGACCCCCCCCACACATTTAACATAAAATATGAGTTCGGCTACGTTCACACTGCAGGCTGAAGTGACTCAAATCCGATCTTTTCGCCCATATGTGACCTGTATCCGATCTTTTATTGACAATATGAACGACACAGATCCGATTTTTTCAAATCTGACCCAGGCCGTTTGGATATGTGGTCCTAATTCCGATCCCTATCCGCTCTTTTCATATGCGACTTCAGTCTGAACCGCCAGGTCGCATTCATCCGACTTACACGTCATCAACAAGCCACAAACGTCACTATTCTGCGCTGAAGTAGGCGGCGGGTCTCTCAAAAAAAGTTACAACAACATGGCGCATAATCACGGGCGCAGATAGAGGGTGGGACTCGTCCCACCCAGATTTAAATTCACCTCGTTCGGTCCCCCCCACTTATAGGGAGGAAAAAACGTCTATGCTGTCTTTCTTTGTATAAGGCAAACCTCACGGAAAAATCAAAAGACTAATTACCATTCGGTTTATTGAGGTGCACAGCAGTGTATACATAGTTGCAACAACTCCCATAAAACAAAGACTGATATTCGGTTGGTTGAGCTGCGCAGACTGCACAGGTTGCGAGCTCGAGCTTGGTTGCTACGGTTACTAACAACAAGTTTGACAGGCATATCGGGGTTGGGGTTGGTTTGCTGGCAGCTTTGTCCCCCCAGTTTTTTGTCCCTCCCAGTTCAAAAAACGTATCTGCGCCCCTGCGCATGACATCAATGCGAGGGACGCTTCGGGCTGTGAAGGTTCTGAATCTTCTCAATGGAAGGACGCAGAGGTTAGGGAGCTGATTTCCATTTAGGGGGATACAGCTATTCAAGCTAGATTGGATGGGTCATACCGCAACCGGGCGGTTTTACTTCCGTAAACACTGGCCATGCTCACTGCGTGTGACGTCGTCGTATCCTGCAATGCGCATGCGGAATACTTTTAGGTCGCTTTTCGTTCATACTGAGGATCACATACAAGTCGCATATATTTGTTAATGTGAACGACCTCACAAAAAAATCGGATTTCACAAAAAAATCGGAATTGAGCATTAAGCCTTGCAGTGTGAACGTAGCGTTCACCCAGCGCCGTTTCTATTGCTTCGTGAAAGAATCCATTCCACTTGATCGATAAGAGAATACACAGACCACTGAAAATCCACTCCGGGTTTTCCGGGCGTTCCCTACAACAGCTCACCGCGCGCGAGTGAAGTGAATCTCAGCGCGAGCACAGAAATGTTGGTGCAGCTGCTGGAAAGTGGAGGAGGTGACGTCATCCCCATTGCAACCTCACAATGTCTAGCTTTTGCTAAAACCGTATTCTTTTGTTATCTGCCCTCAAAATCAACCCTAGGACACGTTAAATTAATATTCAACTAAACAGTGAAATAAGCTTAGCCTAATGGGGTATTCTTGGTTGATGATGAATTGTTTGCAGTATTTCCTTCTCCCCAGACACAATGGACATAAGGACATTCTTTACAAAGAAGCGGAAAGTCAGTCAAAATTTCCCCACAGGACAGGGTTTTTTTTTGTCCCAATGGAAATGTTAGTGCAGTTAGCTGGCTAGTCAATATTAGGAGATGGATCAGCTAGCTTAATGTTAGCTATCATTTAATTCAAACCCAGTAGGCCTGCCTTACTGTAATGCCAAGAATGAGCTCAAGTCTGCTCTGATGATATTTATTGATTCCTTGTTTTGTCTGGTCTTTGGCAGTTTTCTGGAAAGTAAGGCTACGTTCACACTGCAGGCTGAAGTGACTCAAATCCGATCTTTTCGCCCATATGTGACCTGTATCCGATCTTTTATTGACAATATGAACGACACAGATCCGATTTTTTCAAATCCGACCCGGGCCGTTTGGATATGTGGTCCTAATTCCGATTCCTATCCGCTCTTTTCATATGCGACTTAAGTCTGAACCGCCAGGTCGCATTCATCCGACTTGCACGTCATCAACAAGCCACAAACGTCACTATTCTGCGCTGAAGTAGGCGGCGGGTCTCTCAAAAAAAGTTACAACAACATGGCACATAATCACGGGCGCAGATAGAGGGGGGGACTCGTCCCACCCAGATTTAAATTCACCTCGTTCGGTCCCCCCCACTTATAGGGAGGAAAAAACGTCTATGCTGTCTTTCTTTGTATAAGGCAAACCTCACGGAAAAATCAAAAGACTAATTACCATTCGGTTTATTGAGGTGCACGGCAGTGTATACATAGTTGCAACAACTCACATAAAACAAAACAAAGACTGATATTCGGTTGGTTGAGCTGCGCAGACTGCACAGGTTGCGAGCTCGAGCTTGGTTGCTATGGTTACTAACAACAAGTTTGACAGGCATATCGGGGTTGGGGTTGGTTTGCTGGCAGCCTTGTCCCCCCCAGTTTTTTGTCCGCCCCCCAGTTCAAAAAACGTATCTGCGCCCCTGCGCATGACATCAATGCGAGGGACGCTTCGGGCTGTGAAGGTTCTGAATCTTCTCAATGGAAGGACGCAGAGGTTAGGGAGCTGATTTCCATTTGGGGGGATACAGCTATTCAAGCTAGATTGGATGAGTCATACCGCAACCGGGCAGTTTTACTTCCGTAAACACTGGCCATGCTCACTGCGTGTGACGTCGTCGTATCCTGCAATGCGCATGCGGAACACTTTTAGGTCGCTTTTCGTTCATACTGAGGATCACATACAAGTCCCATATATTTGTTAATGTGAACGACCTCACAAAAAAATCGGATTTCACAAAAAAATCGGAATTGAGCATTAAGACTTGCAGTGTGAACGTAGCGTAAGATGGGAAATCAGTGCATGGGGAAGGAATAGTAGAGAGGAAAGCGATGGAGAGAGATGGATGTTATTCCAGGTGGATTGTGAAGGAAAGGGGGATAAAAGTTATGAAGTGGTAGAAATTGTGGTGGCACCAATATAAGAAGGAGTTATATCTATAAATCTATTTGTTATACTAATCTGTAAATGCTACTGTAGTACCACCATTGCATGTAGGTTGACAAAATTGCACCTGTTCATTGTGTGAAGTTATTTTTTATGTGTCACCGTTGCTTGACACAGTGTGATTTTGTGTTATGAAGTTTGCATGATGCCATGTCATGCCTGTTCATTGTGTGAGATTATGAATATTCTTATTTTTAAACATACAGTTGAGTGTCACTATTGCTTGGCCCAGTGGCATGTTGTGTTACATCTAAAACTAAATAGAAAACACAAAATAAAAAGTAAAATGCACCCATAAAGTCATTATTGGTGATAAATTGTGTCACATTCATCTCATTATCTTAGGCGTAGCGGTGGGTTTAAAAACAGGCTGATGAATATATGGACTAGTTGAATGAGGACTTATTGTTGAAAATTAATTAAAAATTTTCTGGCGGAGGACCCCCCCGCCAGTGTGTGTCCCCCATATTAAAAATGCTTCTGACGCCCCTGTCTAAAACGGCATCTACTGAAGAAATTGATGAAAAGATTGTAGCCTATAATGTTCACAGTTCGGGCAGCAGACAGAGTAAGCATACTGAGGGGAATAGCAATACAAAGCTAGCGCATATCCACATTTCTCGCTAGCTGTGTTGGGTGTGTTGTTAACCCGTGTGGATTTAAGTGAAATACTTGAGAAGTTCTGTGGTCAAGACAACGTTTTAAGGTAAGGACACTTGATTATTGTTTGCCTGCCGTGGCTTGTTGTTGACGAAAGGCCCACATGATTTTGCCTTATGCAGCTACTGCTAGCGTCATGCTTTGAACTAGGTTAAGCTCATTTGCGCTAAAGGATGGGTTTATTGAAGGACTTTGATGTAGCTAGTTTCTTTTTAAAAAATCGTATGCTCAAAACAGTATGCCCGTGTTCATCATGTTTAACTTTTTTCTTGATGGAGTGCGTGAAATATTGTTGCAAGTGGTATTTCTATGCAGTCATGTCAAAAAGGCAGTTGAATGCACGGTCTTATTCAAGGAGAAGGAAGACTTGCATGATGCTTGAACATAGATCGGTAAAATAGACCCTAGTAGGACTTGGTTTCGTGTATTTCGGTCTGTAGAGTTATGAGTTTGGCCGCTGTCCATGGTGTTTATGTTTCATGTGGCCGCCGAGCCAAGTACCTTCATCATCATCATGTTCCCCTGTCAAAAGTTAAACTCTCTAGGGGTGCTTCTGCTGTAGCAGTTGCAGCAGTTGCTCAAAGTTTGATTTGTCCATCATCATACGTCTTATCTGTTGGGTGTCTATGCCCAGCAGATTTTCCCATTTCGTCCATTTGTAACCATTTTTGTCAAACAGGAGCTGCTTTTGCACTTGGTTATTGCCCATTCTGCAAACGTGAGCAATATATTTTAGTTGTTGTACGTAGCAGGATAGTTTTATATCCTGGCTTCCTGTCAGTTTCCGGAGGTCAGCATTGGACATCTTGTAGCTCCAGTCTATATCTTCATTTGTAGTGTTCTTTTGGTCAGGGGCATTCTTTCGTTTATATCCACCTTTAATCATTTTCCTTAGGAAGCCGTGCCACACTACCTCAATTTTGTGAATTTCACTGGATGATAGTTGCCATGCCTGTGTGCTGTACAGGAGGCGAGATCGAACGCATGCCACTAGGAACTTTATACGGGTTTTTAGTAGTATTCGGTGGTCGGTTAGAACGTGTTTCAGTTCATTCCATTTCATGAATGCAGCACTTATCCTAGCATGCAGGAAGTGTGAGGATTCATCACAGTTGCTGACATTATAACCAAGATATTTAAAGGTGCGGATGTTTTTAATATTAGTGCCGCCAAGGGAAATGATACTTGGTTTACATTTGATATCCTCATTGATGTTAAAAGCCATTGTTTCTGTTTTGACATATATTTGTAAACCAAAGCGGGTGTAGGTCTTATCATACAACTGAAGAATATTCTGAAGCTCCTCGATGGATCCAGCGAGTATGGCCTGATCATCTGCGTATAGAATCTCTGTTATGCAACCCTCTCCTGATGCTCGTGCTTTCGTACGCATTTCTCTTGTGGATACCTCATTTGGAATGCAATATCTAAACTTGAAGCCTGTATTTGGGTACAGTTTTGATATCTCATGCTGTGCAACAAAGTCCATATAGATATTAAAAACTGATGGCGATTCTAGGGCACCTTGTCTTGCAGTGAATGTTTGTTTTCATGCCGCCGAGCTATTTTTATGTATTTTATTTTTTAAAGGACTTGTCTGTAGGTGTGTGTGTTTTATGTTTACAACACATAGGTCTACATTAGCGCACGCGCGCTTGTGTGGTTATCTCTGGCCATGCCCCTGCGTGAAAGTTACGCAGTATCACTGTCCTGTCTGTGGTAATAATCAGAACCGGCTCTGTAATGATAATGCGCGCGTTCTTCTCTCCCTCTGTGGTCGGATGTGTTGAGCGATGTGAGCGTGGGCCTTGCGCAGCTACGCTGAGCCAAACGTAACCTATCGTAGGCTTCTAGGCTAATTACGCGCTTACACTGTAAATGCTTGACACGTATTGCAAATAAAATAAGAGTGTTTTCCTGGCCAACGGTAAGGGTAGGGTTGACAGGTAGCCTATGAGGGGCCTAGCCCCTGGGCCACGGGTGTTGATAAAGCGCCCCTGCGGACATGGAGGAGACCAAGGAACCTGTGGTGGACGACCCTGCAGAAAATGCAATTTCTTCCAGTAATGAAGTGCACCCCTGGCCCTACATACGTGATCACTTCAGCTTCGTAGAGAAAAGGGGTGACAGTTTCATTATGCAATGCAGATTATGTGTGCCCAAGAAGACAACCATTGCGGCATACAAAAATTCCACGTCTAATCTGCGCAAGCATGTTGAGGTAAGTATTGTCATTGGCATCATAATCACGGGTGCAGATAGAGGGTGGGACGGGTGGGATTCGTCCCACCCAGATTTAAATTCACCTCGTTCGGTCCCCCCCACTTATAGGGAGGAAAAAATGTCTATGCTGTCTTTCTTTGCATAAGGCAAACCTCACGGAAAAATCAAAAGACTAATTACCAATCGGTTTATTGAGGTGCACAGCAGTGTACAGTGGGGAAAAAAAGTATTTAGTCAGCCACCAATTGTGAAAGTTCTCCCACTTAAAAAGATGAGAGAGGCCTGTAATTTTCATCATAGGCACACTTCAACTATGAGAGACAGAATGGGGGGAAAGAATCCAGGAAATCACATTGTAGGATTTTTAATGAATTAATTGGTAAATTCCTCAGTAAAATAAGTATTTGGTCACCCACAAACAAGCAAGATTTCTGGCTCTCACAGACCTGTAACAACTTCTTTAAGAGGCTCCTCTGTCCTCCACTCGTTACCTGTATTAATGGCACCTGTTTGAACTCGTTATCAGTATAAAAGACACCTGTCCACAACCTCAAACAGTCACACTCCAAACTCCACTATGGCCAAGACCAAAGAGCTGTCAAAGGACACCAGAAACAAAATTGTAGACCTGCACCAGGCTGGGAAGACTGAATCTGCAATAGGTAAGCAGCTTGGTGTGAAGAAATCAACTATGGGAGCAATTATTATTAGAAAATGGAAGACATAAAAGACCACTGATAATCTCCCTCGATCTGGGGCTCCACGCAAGATCTCACCCTATGGGGTCAAAATGATCACAAGAATGGTGAGCAAAAATCCCAGAACCACACGGGGGGACCTAGTGAATGACCTGCAGAGAGCTGGGACCAAAGTAACAAAGACTACCATCAGTAACACACTACGCCGCCAGGGACTCAAATCCTGCAGTGCCAGATGTGTCCCCCTGCTTAAGCCAGTACATGTCCAGGCCCGTCTGAAGTTTGCTAGAGAGCATTTGGATGATCCAGAAGAGGATTGGGAGAATGTCATATGGTCAGATGAAACCAAAATAGAACTTTTTGGTAAAAACTCAACTTGTCGTGTTTGGAGGAGAAAGAATGCTGAGTTGCATCCAAAGAACACCATACCTACTGTGAAGCATGGGGGTGGAAACATCATGCTTTGGGGCTGTTTTTCTGCAAAGGGACCAGGACGACTGATCCGTGTAAAGGAAAGAATGAATGGGGCCATGTATCGTGAGATTTTGAGTGAAAACCTCCTTCCATCAGCAAGGGCATTGAAGATGAAACGTGGCTGGGTCTTTCAGCATGACAATGATCCCAAACACACCGCCCGGGCAACGAAGGAGTGGCTTCGTAAGAAGCATTTCAAGGTCCTGGAATGGCCTAGCCAGTGTCCAGATCTCAACCCCATAGAAAATCTTTGGAGGGAGTTGAAAGTCCGTGTTGCCCAGCGACAGCCCCAAAACATCACTGCTCTAGAGGAGATCTGCATGGAGGAATGGGCCAAAATACCAGCAACAGTGTGTGAAAACCTTGTGAAGACTTACAGAAAACGTTTGACCGCTGTCATTGCCAACAAAGGGTATATAACAAAGTATTGAGATGAACTTTTGTTATTGACCAAATACTTATTTTCCACCATAATTTGCAAATAAATTCTTTAAAAATCAGACAATGTGATTTTCTGGATTTTTTTTTCTTATTTTGTCTCTTATAGTTGAGGTATACCTATGATGAAAATTACAGGCCTCTCTCATCTTTTTAAGTGGGAGAACTTGCACAATTGGTGACTGACTAAATACTTTTTTGCCCCACTGTATACATAGTTGCAACAACTCACATAAAACAAAACAAAGACTGATATTCGGTTGGTTGAGCTGCGCAGACTGCACAGGTTGCGAGCTTGAGCTTGGTTGTTATGGTTACCCACAACAAGTTTGACAGGCATATCGGGATTGGGGTTGGTTTGCTGGCAGCTTTGTCCCCCCCAGTTTTTTGTCCCCCCCAGTTCAAAAAACGTATCTGCGCCCCGATCATAATGTTTCCTTTCCATAGTAAAACTGACAATAGGCTGGTTATATTCCAAAAATAGTGGATGGCATTGCTAATGTTGAAGTAGCAACCTGTTGGTACTGTAACATAACGGTAACTAGTCTGTTATTCGGTTGGCTAATCATGCAAGCAAGTTAGCTCGCCAACCTGACGTGATCAGTCCTCCTACCATTCTACATCCAACAGGCCAGAAAGGAATACTAAGCAAAACAAATAATGTTTGAATTGAATTGTTCAATAACACACAGTGCACACAGGCAAGCTACGAGATTTCGGTGCAACATTTCACTTTCATATTTCGTGTACAATGCTTTGTGTGTGGTCAGGGCGATGTAAACGACATGACTGTGTGTATCGACCTTTTTTTGTTTGTCTCAGTTTTAATGCAGCATTATCCTAAGCATTCAATTTGATACACTTCCTTTAAATAAAACATCTGGGTTGAGATGTACATATATCCTTGTTTCCTCTTCTTTTTCATTTTTGCACAACACAATGGAGGCAGAAAACACCCATTGTTAAAAGTAACGTTTTACTTTTACTCAAAGTACATTTTAAATGATCTACTTTTTACTTTTACTTGAGTAGATTTTTTGTCTGGTAACTTTACTTGTACTTAAGTAAAATTTCATCAGAGTAACAGTACTTGTACTTGAGTATAATATTTTAGTACTCTTTCCACCTCTGCTAACTTTAGATAGGAGTATGAACGGATAAAAAGTGTCAAAATGTGTTGCTCCTTAATTAATAAAAATTGCAATCATTGGCAAATTACTGTGGGTAAAAAAACATGCACACATAAACACACCTCCTGTTGAGCTGCTCCATTTGCTGGATGGAGCCGGACCTGCGCAAACCGTCGGGCGTCGCTGCTGTTGTTGGTCTTTGCCACGTCGTGGTGCGGTTAATGTGATCCACGTAGAACACGCGTCCATGACTGTCGATACGTGCCTCCCAATCTGCACGCACACAAACCAGAAAGAATCAGACGTGTGACAGAGTAACACCGATAAGCAAGCAGAGTGTAGTGAAAAAGTGATTTTGAGGCAACCCTCACAGCTTGGCTCAAAATACTGGTGAGGTGTGAAACAGATAAGTGGAAATCTGATAAATACTGTGTGCATCAGAGATGAGCTAAAAATATACAAGCGTCACTGACTACTTCATGAATGTGTCGCAGTGAGTGGGTCATCCAGAAGGGGGCACTCACTAGGAGGAAGAGGCTCGTCGATGGTCGGGTAGTGGTGGGGGTCCGGCCTCAGAGCAGGAAGCTGGCTCACTGGAGGGTAACTACATGGCAGAGGACACTCTCCTACACACACCAAAAACAATATAAGAAAACAGCTTTAGTGTCACTTTGAGATGACTGACACTGGTCCACCAACACCTCCTTACTAAAAACTTCACCACATCAACCAGTGTTGTAGTCGAGTCACTAAACCTCAAGTCTGAGTCTAGTCTCGAATCCCCAGTGCTCAAGTCCAAGCCATTAAAAAAAATTTCGAGTCAAGTCCGAGAACAAGACTCCAACCGCACCATTTGACGGTGGCTGTTTCAGCACCATTAACATTAGTTTGTTCCTAAACATTCCATATGAACAGGTGAATGTGCTTCTCTTTGTCAGGGAGTGAGAAGTATTCTGTCAGAGATGGTTGGGAGATGGATGTGAGTGCAGAAAGTGTGTTTATTAATACAAGCGAAGACACGTAAACAATCCAGAACGACAGGCAAAATCGTAAAACGGTGAAACAGGCAATAGGTCGAGCGAGAGACAAACAGGCTATCATAGACTCGGCAGAATCAAAGACGAGAAACAGGAAATCAGGAAACCAAACAAGGAAATAAGGCTCGGTAATATATCAGCAATGCAACTCAATACTTCGCAAAGTAAGTGTGTTTTCATCATTTTTATATAGGCGCACTGATTGTGCCTTAATCCTGTGCAGGTGCGAGTCATTTACGGAGCGTGTGAGAGAGTCGGCTTGCCGCACGCGCTGTCCGGAGTGCACCCAAGAGTCTATCTGATGCATGTGCCAAGGTGCACAGGTGTGACACTCTTGCATGAAATTAGTACAAAAGGTAATATAGATATAAATATCTTATGCCAAATTATTATGGCATGTTACAAAAAAATAAAGAAAAAATCAGAGTCCTCGTCTCCAATTTACAACCCCGATTCCAAAAAAGTTGGGACAAAGTACAAATTGTAAATCAAAACGGAATGCAATAATTTACAAATCTCAAAAACTGATATTGTATTCACAATAGAACATAGACAACATATCAAATGTCGAAAGTGAGGCATTTTGAAATGTCATGCCAAATATTGGCTCATTTGAAATTTCATGACAGCAACACATCTCAAAAAAGTTGGGACGGGGGCAATAAGAGGCTGGAAAAGTTAAAGGTACAAAAAAGGAACAGCTGGAGGACCAAATTGCAACTCATTAGGTCAATTGGCAATAGGTCATTAACATGACTGGGTATAAAAAGAGCATCTTGGAGTGGCAGCGGCTCTCAGAAGTAAAGATGGGAAGAGGATCACCAATCCCCCTAATTCTGCACCGACAAATAGTGGAGCAATATCAGAAAGGAGTTCGACAGTGTAAAATTGCACAGAGTTTGAACGTATCATCATCTACAGTGCATAATATCATCAAAAGATTCAGAGAATCTGGAAGAATCTCTGTGCGTAAGGGTCAAGGCCGGAAAACCATACTGGGTGCCCGTGATCTTCGGGCCCTTAGACGGCACTGCATCACATACAGGCATGCTTCTGTATTGGAAATCACAAAATGGGCTCAGGCATCTCTGATGGTATGGGGTTGCATTAGTGCGTGTGGCATGGGCAGCTTACACATCTGGAAAGACACCATCAATGCTGAAAGGTATATCCAGGTTCTAGAGCAACATATGCTCCCATCCAGACGACGTCTCTTTCAGGGAAGACCTTGCATTTTCCAACATGACAATGCCAAACCACATACTGCATCAATTACAGCATCATGGCTGCGTAGAAGAAGGGTCCGGGTACTGAACTGGCCAGCCTGCAGTCCAGATCTTTCACCCATAGAAAACATTTGGTGCATCATAAAACGGAAGATACAACAAAAAAGACCTAAGACAGTTGAGAAACTAGAATTCTACATTAGACAAGAATGGGTTAACATTCCTATCCCTAAACTTGAGCAACTTGTCTCCTCAGTCCCCAGACGTTTACAGACTGTTGTAAAGAGAAAAGGGGATGTCTCACAGTGGGAAACATGGCCTTGTCCCAACTTTTTTGAGATGTGTTGTTGTCATGAAATTTAAAATCACCTAATTTTTCTCTTTAAATGATACATTTTCTCAGTTTAAACATTTGATATGTCATCTATGTTCTATTCTGAATAAAATATGGAATTTTGAAACTTCCACATCATTGCATTCCGTTTTTATTTACAATTTGTACTTTGTCCCAACTTTTTTGGAATCGGGATTGTCCGAGCCTGAGTCATCAGTGCTCAAGTCCAAGTCAAGTCACGAGCCAGACTCGAGTCCGAGTCCTGGACTCAAGTACTACAAGCCTGACATCAACAATTATAAATTTCTCTTTGTTAAATAACACATTTTTCTAATCTGTTTATTATTAGCCTTAGCTCATGTAGCTCGTCCACCATACAAGTCCCTGTGAACAAGCTGTTGCTATAGAAACGATAACGTATTAGAACGAGGGCATTAATATAAACGTGAGATTTAAATAGCAGCCAATATTATAATGTCAGAGCCATGCTGTTACAAAAAAAAAAAAAAATCTGCCCAATCAGGTTTGAGAGTTAAACAGTGCTGTGGGATAATATCCAAATCGCAGACAAAATATTTGATGTCTAGGAAGACACATTTTCACTACAGCATTTACAACATCAGTAACACGGTGATCAAAATTCAGCTCATGTATTAAAATTTAGCATCATTCCTACTGGGAGATTTTGGCTCTCATGTACAAAATGTTTTTTATCAATAATAAATGATAAGAACATTAAATAAATATTGGGTGATGTGATGATTCAGAATCACTCAGACTCGTACTCACTCCTGTTGCTTGTCCCAGCTCCTGGGGACTCTCCATTACCCATAATGCCATGTGGACTTTGCACATGAGTGTCAGGAACTTCCTCCCACCTTGTTCCATCCCTCATTCGAGTCTGCACCCCTGGACAAGGCTCCACCTCCAAGTCCAAGATGCCATTCAGCCCGTCCATGTCGTCATCTTCTTCTTGTGAGGAGAACACGCTGCTCTTGCCGCATCGTGCGCTGTCCAAAGATGCTGCACGCATTGCACCTGCACCCCTCGTCACCATGTGACTGCAACATGGAACTGGGCTAAGGTCAGCCTCACCCTCACTTTCAGCTGGAGACCTTTGGCTTCTCACCTGACCTTCAGAACCTAGTGCTTGGTCCTCTCCATCTAGTATCTGCACAAGTTCGGAAAGGCGCTGGTGCGAGCGGCTGCGGGGAAGGGAACGGCGTGGACCATTGGGAGTCAGCGGCTCTGGTGCGGCACCATCTTCATCTTGCTCCTCTTCTTCCTCTTCCGTTTTAGAGCTTTCTGATTGGTTAGACGGAAGGCTGTGGAGAAGGTGATGGAGACGGATGTAGTGTGACCGTGGGGTCTCAGGTTCTTCGCATGTGGAGGCAATTACCGTCTCCAGTTCACACACAGGTAGTGAGCAAGGCCGATTTTTCCGCTTCGCTGCACCACGCATCCGGAGTGAGCAACCTTCTTCTTCTTCCTGATCCTCATCCTCTGCTTGAGCACAAGCCTCAGCGGAGACAGGTTGAGGTTCAGATCCTCCCATTGCATTCTCCATTTTTTCCACCAATACAGCAGGGGCTGCTTTTGTCCTTTCCATAGTTTCTATATCAACTAGTTCTCCATGATTTGTCTCTTGACTATATCCTTCTCCCTCTACTCCTGTCTCTCCTTGCTCCATCTGCTCTGGAGCTGCCACCTCCTGTTCACTCCCTCCGTATTGCTCAGGCCTCAGGATCTCCACCTGACTTCCTCCATCTTGCTCAAGTACCAGGGCCTTCACCTGACTTCCTCCATCTTGTTCAGGCACCAGGACCTCACTGCTCTCTCCAGGTACAGATTCTGCCTCCTGGATCCCCGTGGTCTCCTCCACTTCCTGGATCTCTGCCCTTCCCTTATCTGCCTCTAAAGGCTCTACATCCATGGGAAATTCTACTGAGGCCGTATCTCCATCCAGAGGCAGATCAGCAGCAACCAGATCCAGGCTCATGGTGTCCTCGGCTTGGACTGGAGCAGGATGTTCTCCTACTGCCACTTGCCCTGGCTCATGTTCCCCAGGCACTGTGCTACACTCAAGCTCTGTGCTGAGGGACATGTCCTCATCATCTAGAGGATGAAGAGAGCCGCAATTAAAAAAACCCAAGAAAAACCACCATACTACATCAGCTCAAAGTAGCAGAAATCCAGATAAGCAGTACCTGTCTACTGCCTTTAATTACAATGATGACGTAAATTAGGACAAACCTGGATGAATTGAAGAAGTTATCTCAAATCGGAACTGCAACTGACCACTGACATGCTCCGTTGGCAATCTTCGGCCCAAAGTATAGCTGACCACTCGGTCACTGAGGACAGAGAATAAATGAGAAGTTCTGTTTATGAAGGAGTTGAGGCCCAAAAGCATAAACTCCAGCAGATAAGTGGTGGGATATAGTTAGGATTGGATCCCACACCTCCAATCACCTTCATATACTTTCTATAAGCATTAGGTAGATAGCACATGATCCTGAGTCAAATACGGTTGAGGTTCACCATACTATCATGATAGAAATGACGCACCAGGAAGAAGCCACATTTTGGACATTTAAGGTTTTTTGTGACATTTGATCCTGACCTCGGGTTATTGGTTTTGTACAGATATGCACATTCTCCCAATGTGGGTTTCCTCTAGGTTCTCTTATGTCCTCCCACTTCCGAAATACATGCCAGGAGGTGGATATAAATCGTGGAGGTGCGAATGTGTCCTCCAATGGCGTCCCATTCCTCATCAAGACCCTGACCAGGATACAGTGGTTACTGAAGATGAATGAATGAATGAATGAATGAATGAATGAACTCCATTTGGAAAATGTCCTAAAAACAGCATCAAACCAAGCATTTAATTTTGGTTCAGCCAATTCTAAGTTCTTGTCAGTATCAAGCCTGACAGACTGGCAGCCAGATTCAGACGATCATTGCTGTCAATCCATGAGAATGGCATAACGGGGCATCATAGCTCAGCTGGCTAAGGTGCCATACCATAAATCCAGGGACCCAGGTTCGATTCCGACCCGAGGTCATTTCCCGATCCCTCCCCGTCTCTCTCTCCCGCTCATTTCCTGTCTCTACACTGTCCTGTCCAATAAAGGTGAAAAAAAGCCCAAAAAAAATCTAAAAAAAGAAAATGGTATAATGCTGAATCTGGGTTTTGTCTGGATAGAAATTAGCATTCGGTAGCTACTTACAGTAGCTTACCTTGAAAGCAAAGCATCAAGCCATATATTGGCAACTCCATGTCAGACGGGATCAGGACATTTCGTCCAATAGTGGAGACGTTTCGTCCAAAGCCTTTTTCATACGCACTATCAATTATTTTATACGTGCGACAAGATCGAGATATAAACAAACCATAATTCATTTAAGGGAGTGCATTAAGCACTATCAAAAACACACAGGCAAACAATCCAAAATGGCAGGCAATCTCATAAGTGTGAAACTACCAAAAGGTCGGGCGAGGCACAAACAGGCTAAATCAGGCAAAGAAAAAAACAGAAACTAAGAACAGGAAATAGGATCAGAAACCCAGGGAATCTACACAGGAGAATAAGGCTCGGTAATGCGTGCTGACGTGGTATAATACTTCGCACTGAACGTGCGTTTTCTCAGTCTTTATATAGGCATGTTGATGCCTCTTGATCATGTGCAGGTGAGCCTCATTAACAGGGCGCGTGCGAGAGTCCACTCGGCGTGTGCGCAGTCCGGAGTGCATCCGAGTGGACTCTCGCACGCGCGCTGTTAATGAGGTTCACCTGTACATGATCAAGAGGCATCAGCGTGACTATATAAAGACTGAGAAAACGCACATTTTCTCATATCTGGATATCATATCTCACACTTGCCAAGGATATCTGGCAAGTGCGAGTATAGATTTTGTATGTAATTTGGTCCAATAAAAACGATCTCTCCCCACAAGCGGCCCCAGCCAAACGCGCCCGAAGTTGACACTCGCTGATTCCCGTCATTTCCGGTTTCGTTTTTATTTTGCAAAAATGCGTTTTGTTTCCGTCAAATTCCATTGAGAATTCCTCCTTTTTTCGAACAAACAAATACCTGAAATAGAAAATAATTGATAGTGCATATGAAAAAGGCTTTGAACCAAATGTCTTAACTATTGGATGAAATGGTCATTGGACGAAATGACCTGTATCCTGTCAGACTACAACATATTGTATGAGGGCCAAGACACAGATTATGAATTCTATGCGTACAGTATATGTAGAACTTACCCAATAGCATGCTTCTCCAGTAATCTCTGCACTGGCATGGACAGTTTCCCCAGGAAGCGCTTTATGATGGGTCTGCTCTTGGCAAATTTATCCTTTACCTCTATCTCCAGCACGTCCGTGGGTAAAGACACAAAATTAAACCTCTGTTGTTTGAGAGAAAGAGAGAGAAACAGACAGACAGACAGACAAATTTCAAAATCCCATTGTCACCCATCACCAAAACCAAAGATCTTTCAAAACAGACGGCTGCACAAATAAGGTAATAGCTATAAAAATACATAATCCCTTTAAAAACATCATTAGGCACAATTAAGGCCATAACAAAACATTTCACGTGTCCAAAATTAACTTTTACCAAGCATTATTAGACCTACCTGCTACGCAACAGATATTAAAAGAAAACAATCTGGTATTTGGTCACACCGTGTTAGCAAACATACAGTTAATATTAATGTTAGTTAATATCTCATCTCATCTCATTATCTCTAGCCGCTTTATCCTTCTACAGGGTCGCAGGCAAGCTGGAGCCTATCCCAACTGACTACGGGCGAAAGGCGGGGTACACCCTGGACAAGTCGCCAGGTCATCACAGGGCTGACACATAGACACAGACAACCATTCACACTCACATTCACACCTACGGTCAATTTAGAGTCACCAGTTAACCTAACCTGCATGTCTTTGGACTGTGGGGGAAACCGGAGCACCCGGAGGAAACCCACGCGGACACGGGGAGAACATGCAAACTCCACACAGAAAGGCCCTCGCCGGCCCCGGGGCACGAACCCAGGACCTTCTTGCTGTGAGGCGACAGCGCTAACCACTACACCACCGTGCCGCCCCTGTTAGTTAATATTAATATTAATATTTCAGATGCATATAGTATACCATATTTATTCAGCCAAATGAGGTATACCTCAACAACACTTTAGCATGCTAGCTAACATAGCTAATGTTATTCAACTACAAGAGGTTTTGGCTAATGTTAGTTAGATAGCAGCAGTAGTAGTAGGAATCTTTATTTGTATAGAGATCTTGCAGTCACGTGACCGGAAAGTACACAACCGCCATCTTGTCGGTCAAAAACACCGCTGAATACTGCTGCACTCGTGTACAGAATGGATCAATTTCAACCAACAGACTACACGGCTCATTTTTCTAATGAACAGATAACTAGATATATGTCTAAAATAAACGATCTACAGATTTGTGACCCTTATGGCTTTCCGGACAGAGTTTTCACGACCGGATTTTGAACTGTCAGCGGAATACCCGGACATGTATAATTACCTCATTAACTTTCCCTCGCTGTTCAGTGGTGAAGCACTGCATGCCTATAAATCTCTAGACAGTTATCTTTACAGAAATTCAGGATTTGTCAGCGACTCAGATGTGGCATCTTGTAAACAAGAATCCTCATTGGATGGGTAAGTCACTTAAGTATTGAGTATAGCACTGACCAGCCGATTATAGAATAGAATAAGGTAATTCCAGCTCGTTCGTCTTGTTTTCATGGATCTGGCGTTGGAGAGGTAGAGGCTTGGCAGTGGAGATTTGAGTAGCTGTTTTCTGAGCTTAGTCAACAGGCCGGCTCTGCAGCCTCGCTTTTGCTTCCGCTCCCGGCGCCGCCTCCTTCGCTTTGCTTCCGATAACAATCCACGGAGACCCCGCTGGTCTTGCTATCTCGTCCGGAATGTTTTTTTTTTTCTCATTTGGAATGTTGTGCATGCGATGGAAATCGCTACAAACCATCATTTTCTGCTGGAAACCAATGTCCAGTAAGTCCATACGGTTGTAGTGGATATTGAAGTCCGGTACAGACGAACAACACGCAAAAATACACACAAAAAACATAAAAAACGTGCACAGGTAGGGAGAGCTTGTAGCCGCAGCCGTTGTAGTAGAATTGTATATAGTAGGGTTTTCCAGAAGAAAAGGTAGACGTAAAAGCAGAAGTAGAACCAGAAGTAGAAGTAGAAGGCGGAATATGGCGTTTGACCGACAAGATGGCGTTTGTCACAATCTGGATCGGCTGTGACGTCACATGCAAGCGCTCCATAGCACTCTTCTAAACATTCATTACAAAATTCTTCACAATGTCTTCTAGAAAACAGATTCATAATCCAACTAGAAAAGTACTCGGAAAGCGAAGACCTCCGCCAAGAATCCTTTAAAAAAATCCGGGATCCAGAAGGTGATCCGGATCACCGCCAAAATTTAATGGATTGCTACTTGTGCCCAGTCACACCTCTGGAAAAAAATTTCAGAGCAATCCATTCATTACTTTTTCCGTAATGTTGCTAACAGACAAACCAACAAACAAACAAACCAACGCTACCGAAAACATAACCTCCTTGGCAGAGGTAATAAAAAACAGCACAACAAGACTTCAGAAACTTGGATAAAAACATCTACAGTGAGAGCAATGCTAAGTGCTAAAAACTAGCAAAAGCAAGATACTGAAATGTGCTTTATGACTATATCTGATCCATATATGTTACTCTTCATAAAGATAGACATCTTGTTAACTAACATAGCGCTAGTTAGACAGCTAACTAACATTCACCACTAGCTAACTTTGCTACCATTGGTTTGCTACCATTGACTGAAGCGATAGCTCGCTAGCAGTTAATATAACAAGTAAGTTAGGGATATTTTAGTTGAGAAAGAGGTGCTGTGCATTAGCTGTCCATTAACCACTAGCTAACTTTATCCTTATCTTGTGAACATTAACAGAACTTGAACTGAATAGTTATTTCATGCAAGATGTATGTAATTACAGAAAGCTACGCATTTTATCTCATCTCATTATCTCTAGCCGCTTTATCCTGTTCTACAGGGTCACAGGCAAGCTGGAGCCTATCCCAGCTGACTACGGGCGAAAGGCGGGGTACACCCTGGACAAGTCGCCAGGTCATCACAGGGCTGACACATAGACACAGACAACCATTCACACTCACATTCACACCTACGGTCAATTTAGAGTCACCAGTTAACCTAACCTGCATGTCTTTGGACTGTGGGGGAAACCGGAGCACCCGGAGGAAACCCACGCGGACACGGGGAGAACATGCAAACTCCGCACAGAAAGGCCCTCGCCGGCCACGGAGCTTGAACCCGGACCTTCTTGCTGCAAGGCGACAACGCTAACCACTACACCACCGTGCCGCCCTGGTTTGTAGGTCTTCCAATGGATTTGCTTACTCACATTTTTCTGGCCCAGAAATGAGCTCCACCCTCTTTCAGAACACAGCTTCTCAACTCACAAGAAATGGTTTCATTAAAGGGGGTTGGGTTGACTCTGGGCAAGGGAAAGCTAATCACCATATTATTATTATTATTATTATTATTACAATTTGCTTAACAGCCAGCAGAGGGCACCAAAAAATGCACATGGCTCCTTTAAGATTAATGAGGAGGAAAACAAGACACTGTAACAACGATGTTGCACATGGCTTCTTGGTGCCAACGAGCCTCTTGGCCTGCTATCTTCACCCTCTTTGCATGATGTCCTGCCATGGAATACGCCGAAAGTTCAGAACGGCTCTGATCGCTGAAAGCCTGCAATCAGCAGGAGCGTTTATCATTTTTTGAAGGTTTGCTCCATTTGTGACAGACTCCACTTTCTCATTCGCAGCAGGAGAGCAATTTCTTGGGGAAATCTAACAATGACACAGGGAGGAGGGACGCAAGCAAGAAGGGAAATCAGCGAAACAGAACAAATGTGCGATGTGCAGAAGGAACAGAGTTAAAGAATTAAAGAAAAGAGCTCTGGGGAAAGAGAGCGAGGGGAAAAAAAAACAAGGGCTCTATTATTGAAAACACTGAGAATACAACAAGAAGACTGTACGAGTGCCTTTTGTTCTTGTGTCTCTGTATGCAAGCGATTTCTCCCAGATCATTAAAAAGAAAAAGCCTGTGTGTGTTCATGCATGACGCCAACAAGTCTTCTGTATTTGTGTGTGCGTGTGTGTGTGTGTGTGTGTGTGTCTATGTCTGTGGGCAAGGTCCAATCTAATCCCTAGCTGCCACACTTGTGATGCATCTGCACAGGAAACGGTGGGTCTGTGGGAATGGCAGAACTGCACAGATTGTGAAACAGGAGATGAGAGAAGAGAGAAGAAAGCGCTTTTAACCCTTGCACAGCATTTCCAGCACAACACACTCCACACTTACGCTCGCTTTAACATCTGTCTGAATCAGTTAAGGACTTTCCGATTTATTTATTCGTATATTTATATCCCCTAGGTGCAATAATATTCTAAGTGATGTTAATTCTTCATGTTTTTCCATCACGGTTTCATTTATTTAGGTGTACACTCACCGGCCACTTTATTAGGAATCCCCTTCCACCTGCTGTTTTCTGCAGTTATCTAATCAGCCAATCCCAAATTGTGATCTCAAAGTGTGACTTTCCTTTCACTGTGGCATGGGTATTGGTGCTAACCAGATGGATTGGTTTGAGTATTTCAGAAACTGCTCTTGATCTCCTGGGGTTTTCACACACAACAGAATGATGCGAAAAACAAAACATCATCGAGTGAGTGAGTGACAGTTCTGTTGGTGGAAACAAAAGCCTTGTTGATAAGAGCGATCAGAGGAAAATGGACGGATTGGTTCGAGCTTTTTTTTTTGCCAGAAAGGATATAGCAACTCATAGCACTCTTTACAACCGTGGTGAGCAGAAAAGCAGCTCAGCATGCAGCAGGAGAAAGAACAACACATTGGGTTCCAGTCCTGCAGCCAAGAACAGGAATTTTAGAATCAAGTACAAGTTCCCATTAAAGAGGCCAGTGAGTGTATGTTGTAAGACCAGTGACAGAGATCAGAAAGTGATGTTTTTTAAACCGATGGCGTCAATATTGGTGTAAGTTCCTTTATCCTTACATCCCTTTTCTTCTCTGAGGGAGAAGGAAATGACAAAGCGCTACTGCAGCCCATATACACAGACGAAAGTCTAAAAAAAAAAATGAAGACGTGAGCTCTGGCATAAAATCTCTCCAGCTGTGTCTTACGGAATGGGGACTACACTACCCAGCGTGCCTCTGTCATCTCTGTTGTCCGTGGCTTCCCTCGGGAGTCTTTATGGAAGAGACGCCATGTTAGCGCCACATCATTCCACATATTGTGCCTGCCTGCAGCTTTGTCTTCTGCTTTCTGAGAAGACATGTGACCTCCTAACCACCATGTAACATCATTCTTGGTTGCTATACACAAGCCTGGACAATAAGTAGATCTTTATACTTGTACATAAAGTGTGTAAGTGTGCATGTGCTTGTGAGTTGTTAACTGTGAGGGTGGAAAAAAGGCACAGCTGGAGAGACCATGAGCAGGATGTTGAGCTGTGGGTGAGGTCGCTCTCCAAGGCAAACGGCAATAAGCCGCCTCAACCTTTTTCCCTTCACAAAGAGATGAAAAGGAGATGATTTCCCCGCTTTGAACCCCCACCTCACTCGTCTCTACCCATCTTCTCCATTTTCTACATCTCTCCGTGCCGACCTACTTTCCCTCCTCCCCCACAGGGCCAGCTCTCAGCGCCGGGTGCTTCAATCACTCACGTGATGAATCGCTCTCATCTAAAGCTCTGACTGAAAGCTGACAATCATTTTTCCAGCTGGAGAAGACCAGAGATGCCCAGAACCATCCTTCTAACCAGTAAAGGCGTATCTGTATAGTCCGTGTGCTGTACCATGTCGGGACGGGGAATCAACAAAGGCAGATTTTTAACCACTTTGTAGAGAAAACTGGTGAAAAAATTTTCGACCTGTCTGAGACTTCCCTGTCTGAAAAGGAATGTCGCTTAATGGCAAATAGCATCCTTTCAAACTGGGCAGCTGAACACACTTAGAGGCGAGTGGCTATGGGCTTCACACCATAAAACACCAGCCGTCTTTCATTCTTTTTATCCCTTCAGAAAGAATAAAAAGGAAGTGATTTCCTTCTTCACACACTCCCCTCTGTATATCTTCCACACTGACCTATTTTCCCTTTAGACAAGCGCTAACAGATGCCTGGCTGGCGTCTCTCTGATAGACACAGAAGAGAGAGAAAAAAACCCCGCCATCCTTCCCACTCACAGAACAGGGCCAATTATGTTCTCTGGGTTGCCAGAGAAATCAGGCTAATAATAATAAAGCCTTAAATCTTCCCTTTGCAAATTGCCAACAGGCATCATGATTAAACATACTATTATTGTCAAAAAATAATATTGCTGTATGAACAACATTCAAATTCCCTTGAGAGTTCCTTCAAGGTCCTAAAGTCATCTCACGAGAATAAAAAATAGCCATGAGAATAAACAGGGCTGATCCAAAACTTCATCTCATCTCATTATCTCTAGCCGCTTTATCCTGTTCTACAGGGTCGCAGGCAAGCTGGAGTCTATCCCAGCTGACTACGGGCGAAAGGTGGGGTACATCCTGGGCAAGCCGCCAGGTCATCACAGGGCTGACACATAGACACAGACAACCATTCACACTCACATTCACACCTACGGTCAATTTAGAGTCACCAGTTAACCTAACCTGCATGTCTTTGGACTGTGGGGGAAACCGGAGCACCTGGAGGAAACCCACGCGGACACGGGGAGAACATGCAAACTCCGCACAGAAAGGCCCTCGTCGGTCACGGGGCTCGAACCCGGACCTTCTTGCTGTGAGGCGACAGCGCTAACCACTACACCACCGTGCCGCCTGATCCAAAACTTAATACATCAATACATCACTATCTACACTTTTATAGCAAGTAACGGAGTCAACATCAACCCCTGAAGTTCGGGAATCAGACACAGTCTCAGTATTTAAGTCTAGGCTGAAAATATCTGTTTAGTCAAGTCTTTTGTTAACGGTGTTTATGAGGTAAAGGTGTAGATCTGGAGGATCCTCAGACAGAGTGTTTTGGTAAACTGGGATGTATGGATGCTGTCAGTCCCCACTCGCTTGCTCACTCGAGTTTGTTGATGGTGTAGTGGCTGCTGCTTTATGTCCCGGGGCTCCCTCATGCCTGTGTTACCTTCTGGCTCTCCCCTTTTAGTTATGCTGTCATAGCTAGTTGCCGGAGTCCCTGCTTGTACTCAGTGCAATATGTATACTGTTCCTACTTATTCAGGTGACATTGGGCATACCTAACAACCTGTGTTTTCTCTCTCTCTCTCCCCCCCCCCAAATCTGTCCCTCTGAGTTACATGTCGGTCCTGGGATCGAGATCCTGACCTCTTCTGCTCCTCGGACCTGCCTGATCCATCCTGGTGCCCTGTGTCTGGTTGGAGTCTCATCGCATCGCTCCTGTGGAGGACGGCCCCATGAGGACAGCTGAAAGTCACACTTGGAAGACGCTCTGGACTCTTACAGTAATGCTTTTATGGCTGAGGACCAGGGCCGTCGACAGGGGGGGACAACCGGGTATTTTGTCCCGGGCCCAGGCATGAGGGGGGGCCCAGAACTGGTCCCTCATGAAGATGCCATTAATCATTCTGTTTCATTTCAAAATGTGTTGATTTGGGGGAGAAAAATGTGCTATATTTGCATTCAATGAATGATTTCTGGTTCTTTTGCCTTTATTGTCTTCGAAAATAGATTCAAGAACCCACGTACCACCCCTAATGCAGAAATGGTTTGGTCTTTGATTAAGGCGCCAAATAACACGGCACTATAAAGATCTTGCAGTCATGTGACCGGAAAGTACACAACCGCCATCTTGTCGGTCAAAAACACCGCTGAATACTGCTGCACTCGTGTACAGAATGGATCAATTTCAACCGACGGACTACACGGCTCATTTTTCTAATGAACAGATAACTAGATATATGTCTAAAATAAACGAGCTACAGATTTGTGACCCTTATGGCTTACCGGACGGAGTTTTCACGACCGGATTTTGAACTGCCAGCGGAATACCCGGACGTGTATAATTACCTCATTAACTTTCCCTCGCTGTTCAGTGGTGAAGCACTGCGTGCTTATAAATCTCTGCACAGTTATCTTTACAGAAATTCAGGATTTGTCAGCGACTCAGATGTGGCATCTTGTAAACAAAATAATTCGCACTGGATGGGTAAGTCACTGAAGTATTGAGTATAGCACTGACCAGCCGATTATAGAATAGAATAAGGTAATTCCAAATCGTCCGTGTTGTTTACATGGATCTGGCATTGGAGAGGTAGAGGCTTGGCAGTGGAGATTTGAGTGGCTGTTTGTATGTGTATATGTATGTGGCAATCATATCCAAATGTTTTAGGCACGCTTGCTGAGCTGCGCTGAGCTGGACTCCAGTTAGCTGAAAGCCCGTGGAACGCTGCCTCTTGTTAATTAAACCTTATTTTGTTGGAAATCATCCCGTGTAGATACGACGGCATGTGAAATTGCCAGCTAGATAGAGTTTAATGTAACGAATGGGCTATAAATGGGGTGTTTTGAGGTTAGTCTGTTGCAAAACATTAAACTTTCGCTTACACTGGATACTCTTCAAACAATTCCCTTGCTCAAGTGAAAAATGATAGGCCTGTATGAAAAGCGCAATTAATGAAAGTAGCCTAATAAGCCCTAAATGAATAAAACAACCTCTGTTTTATTGTTGTTGCTTACACGTTAAGATTTTGAAATCTTCTCGGTCCAGTTCTATATCCAGGGAACGCTGTAATCCTTTTGGTTTATCCGTAATAAACGTGTCAGCCCCCAGGTCAGATAGGCTAATGTTACGTGGTTGGGAGGGTGTCAATTTTTTTTTGTAACATTCTAAATCGAGTACGGAAAGGACGTTTATGAAAAACAAGACAAAAAAATACACTGAAAAACTCACTGTACACATCACTAGTGGTGATGCTTCTATGTTCAGATTTTGGGAAAGCCATAACTCCGTTCTCATTGAGGCCCAGTTCCATCCCGTAAACAATCATTTTGGTTTATCAACTACCTGCGCTCAAACATGTCACAGGAGAGGCTCAATGGGCTGGCTATGCTCTCTATAGAGCGCGAACTTGCAAAGAAGCTGGACTTCAATGACCTTATTGACGACTTTGCCACAGCAAAAGTCCGGCGCATTGCATTTCGCACCTGAATAGTTGCAGACTAAGGAAATATTCAAACTGTAAATATGTTGAAATGTTGAAATAAAATGGTTGACTGTTATAATGGGCTTGGAATACCTGTTATTTAAGGGTTGGAGTGAATGGAGACTGTGAAAAGAGGGGTTGGGTGTGGGTGGTTGTTGCGTGGCGATGTGCGTGCACGCGTATGTGTGTGTGTGTGGGGGGGGGCACTCAGATTATTTGGGGGGGGGTGCCCACTCAGATTATTTTGTCCCGGGCCCAGCCAAAGCTGTCAACGGCCCTGCTGAGGACTACAGTTGACTTGCTAACTTTAGGACTGCAGTTGTCATGAACAGTTTTGCACTCAAGTTTCCATCAGTGAAGAGTTTATAACATCAACAAAACTGACTTCATGTTAAAACTGTTAATGTTATAGTCATGCTGTCTGTTGTTGCCCAAATGAGGATGGGTTCCCCTTTTGAGTCTGGTTCCTCTCGAGGTTTCTTCCTCATGTCGTCTGAGGGAGTTTTTCCTTGCCACCGTCGCCACAGGCGTGCTCATTGGGGATAGATTAGGGATAAAATTAGCTCATGTTTTAAGTCGTTCAAATTGTGTAAAGCTGCTTTGCGACAATGTTTATTGTTAAAAGCGCGATACAAATAAACTTGACTTGACTGAAGTGTTTTATTCGTCATAATAGTTTTTTGTTTTGTTTTTTAACTACAGTGGTGCTTGAAAGTTTGTGAATCCTTTAGAATTGTCTATATTTCTGCATAAATATGACCTAAAACATCATCAGATTTTCACACAAGTCCTAAAAGTAGATAAAGAGAACCCAGTTAAACAAATGAGACAAAAATATTATACTCGGTCTTTTATTTATTGAGGAAAATGATCCAATAATACATATCTGTGAGTGACAAAAGTATGTGAACCTTTGCTTTCAGTATCTGGTGTGGCCCCCTTGTGCAGCAATAACTGCAACTAAACGTTTGCGGTAACTGTTAATCAGTCCTGCACACCGGCTTGGAGGAATTTTAGCCCGTTCCTCCGTACAGAACAGCTTCAACTCTGGGATGTTGGTGGGTTTCCTCACATGAACTGCTCGCTTCAGGTCCTTCCACAACATTTCGATTGGATTAAGGTCAGGACTTTGACTTGGCCATTCCAAAACATTCACTTTATTCTTCTTTAACCATTCTTTGGTAGAACGACTTGTGTGCTTAGGGTCGTTGTCTTGCTGCATGACCCACCTTCTCTTGAGATTCAGTTCATGGACAGATGTCCTGACATTTTCCTTTAGAATTCGCTGGTATAATTCAGAATTCATTGTTCCATCAATGATCGCAAGCCGTCCTGGCCCAGATGCAGCAAAACAGGCCCAAACCATGATACTACCACCACCACGTTTCACAGATGGGATAAGGTTCTTATGCTGGAATGCAGTGTTTTCCTTTCTCCGAATATAATGCTTCTCATTTAAACCAAAAAGTTCTATTTTGGTCTCATCCGTCCACAAAACATTTTTCCAATAGCCTTCTGGCTTGTCCACGTGATCTTTAGCAAACTCAAGATGAGCAGCAATGTTCTTTTTGGAGAGCAGTGGCTTTCTCCTTGCAACCCTGCCATGCACACCATTGTTGTTCAGTGTCTCCTGATGGTGGACTCATGAACATTAACATTAGCCAATGTGTGAGAGGCCTTCATTTGCTTAGAAGTTACCCTGGGGTCCTTTGTGACCTTGTCGATTATTGCACGCCTTGCTCTTGGAGTGATTTGTTGGTCGACCACTCCTGGGGAGGGTAACAATGGTCTTGAATTTCCTCCATTTGTACACAATCTGTCTGACTGTGGATTGGTGGAGTCCAAACTCTTTAGAGATGGTTTTGTAACCTTTTCCAGCCTGATGAGCATCAACAACGCTTTTTCTGAGGTCCTCAGAAATCTCCTTTGTTCATGCCATGATACACTTCCACAAACATGTGTTGTGAAGATCAGACTTTGATAGATCCCTGTTCTTTAAATAAAACAGGGTGCCCACTCACACCTGATTGTCATCCTGTTGATTGAAAACACCTGACTCTAATTTCACCTTCAAATTAACTGCTAATCCTAGAGGTTCACATACTTTTGCCACTCACAGATATGTAATACTGGATAATTTTCCTCAATAAATAAATGACCAAGTATAATATTTTTGTCTCATTTGTTTAACTGGGTTCTCTTTATCTACTTTTAGGACTTGTGTGAAAATCTGATGATGTTTTAGGTCATATTTATGCAGAAATATAGACAATTCTAAAGGGTTCACAAACTTTCAAGCACCACTGTACATACACACTCTCTACATATCAGCATTCTCGAAGGCCAATGTAAGCTTACCCTTGACTCGGTGCTGTTAGCACACCAGTCCAGTTACCTTCCAGCCGGTGTAATGTTAGCAAAGGCTAATGCGAGTGCAGTCAAGCCCGAAAGTACGTATATTATTCTTCACATCCCTGTGTAGTTTACTTTATATATCGTCGCTGTCAGTTCAAAACCTGCTATGTGACAATTTAGGTCAATTCTCAAGGATAACTTTTTTGCAATTTACGCTAATATAATGCTGCAATTAGCTATTTTGATGGATATTTAACTGACCAAGCTAATAATAGAACAACTTTTACTGGCTTCTCAGCTTGTTATTTCAGAGTTTTATTAAGTTTTTTACGTCTCCTGTAAAAAAGGAAAAATGTCACATAGCAGGTTTTGACCTGACAGCGACGATATATATGTACGCCTTACACCGATATGGATATAACACAGTGAATAACAATCAAATAGTCTATAGTTCATACAGATTTAATTTCATGAAATGTCGTACGATGGTACGATGTCGGTACCATCCAGCGCAATGTGATACCCTCCTGGCAAGATGTCCTGTTTGATCGGCGGAACATCCTGTTGTTGTTGCATGATAGCCGTTGGCTCATGAGGAGCTCATCCGCCCTTTGACAGGTATTGTTTTTCATCCTGCTGGGTGTCATGCCACCCTCCTCACCAGTATTAACTGGTGGGGGAGTCGGTTTAGACGCCAACCACCCATCCATAGTAGTTTACTTAGTTACTTTTAAAATCAACATTGACAGCTACACACAACGGAGCGACCTGGCAGCCAAAATTCTCTCAAAATCTTCCGCATTTAACAAAGCAAACCTGGCGGCCGTGTTTGTTTACAAATTGTCACAGTCGCTCGCTAGCGTGGAAGTTTTACATCTCCGATGTGTGACGTCGTGTTGTCTTGACAACCATGCAATATCGTAAACCATATTGAACACTCATTCTCCATTGGGCAGAGTGGTATAATACATGGAGGACAAGTGATATGCTAACAATATTTCATGCTATCAATAAACCTAGTCGAAGGGAATATAATACATGTTTTTATTCCATGGAAAAAGTGGCCTGTATGTATAATAATTAAATAATATTGGCTGGCTTTTTTTCATGGTATATCAGACATATTCCATTCAGCTAGCACTATATTGAACGAGTTGAAGACGAGTCTAGCTGAATGGAATATATCTGATCTACCATGAAAAAAGCCAGCCAATATTCTTATTCTTATTATTATTATACATTCCTTTTGGGTGTTCAACACATCTTTCTCTTTCAAAATTCTCTCAAAGTCTTCTGTATTTAACAAAACGAACCTGGCGGCCATGTTTGTTTACAAATTGTCACAGTCGCTCATTAGCACGAAGTTTTACGTCTCCAGCATGTGATGTCGTGTTGTCTTGACAACCATGCAATATTGTAAACTATATTCAACGCTCATTCTCCATTGGGTAGAGTGACGTAATACACGTAGGGTAAGCGATATGCTAACAATATTGCATGCTATCAAACCAAATGAATGGAATCCGCTAGAAGGGAATGTTTTTATTCCATCGTAAAAGTGTTCTATATGTATAATAATTTCATGTACTGTATTTAGATTTGAGATTTATAAACAAATCCAGACAGCCTTTTTACACCTTTTTTTTTTAAACCTTTTTACACCTGTAAAGCCTATGGCATGTGATTTGTCAACCATGATTTCGATTAATTCACTGTCCTACATTTTCCCTTTGCCGTGAGTTCATTTGGAGGAAAGTCAGTGAAGGGTGTCGTGAAAACACTGAAACCGCATGCTCAGATCTCAGAGAAGGACATGGTAAGCTTTTAGAGGTCGAGTTGTAATGAATATGAGCGTATATGCATGTGTGTGTGTGTGTGTGTATGCATATGTATGGTCGTATCATATCTCCCCACCTCTCTCTGCCACACGGGGTTGATGGTGTTGCAGACGATGCCTGATCTCTTCTCCTGGCCGTGGTGAGGTAAAGCAGGGAAGATGCTGTGTTTGCCCGGGTGGATGGCGATCTTCAGGTAGGGGTCCGGGTTGAAGAACATGCCCTTCTTTAAGCCTGTTGCCTGGAAATCTGAGCACACACACACACACACACACACACACACACACACACACACACACACACAAGCACAAGAAATATTAATGGGAAAGAGCTTTACTTAGAAGTCAAGCGAATTAAATGCCTAAGCTGAAGGGTTTTCTAAAAGCACTCGTCTGTCAGCTCAGCGTTTGGCTCGTCGCTTTCAGTAATGGCACAAGTGTTTATGCAAGTGTGTTTACGTTACTCTTCTCCGGAGGGAAGCCGTGGCATGTTAAGATTTGTAAGTGAAAGACTGAAGTGATGATCAATAATAAGCGTCCCTCGGGAGTCACTAAAAATAGAGGTGAACTGAAAATTTATCTAACCAAATTACTCTCTGCTAATTGGAAAGCGTGCTCGTGGCAGTTGCTATGGTAACACGCACCGTGCTTCGGGTGGTGCGTACCTGACAGAGAGAAGCTGATGAGTCTTCGGCTGCCCTGACTCTGAGGCACGTCATCCACGGCAACCGGCTTGAACACCTGAGCGAGGGAGGGAGAGACAGAAGGAAAGCGAGCGTGATGGAAACAAAGAGAGATACAATCAGTATTGTCACCCCATAGAAAAAAATACTTCGAAAATCCTCCCCAACATACACACGTGCTGCAGAGTGTGAAGTTAAAGCCACAGATCAGTTTCACTCTCATACCAAATCCAGGAAATATACAAACCATCTGATCAACAACATCTTGCTTTGCTCAGGGGCGATTCAAGAGTAAGACCTTTAGGGGGGCGCAGCCTCCAATCAGAATGTCATGCATACAGTGCCTTGCGATTAAAACATTAATAAAACAATAATACTTAATGAATTACTTTTAGTAACATGAGTTTTACACCAATAATTTTTTTAAGAAAATGAATAGGTACACATTACAATGATACTTTCAAAAGCAACCTAATTAGCTGGATGGTCTGTTGTAGTGTCTAAGAATAATTCAGAACAAATAATCACAGATTTCAATATAATACAACCCCGATTCCAAAAAAGTTGGGACAATGTACAAATTGTAAATAAAAACGGAATGCAATGATGTGGAAGTTTCAAAATTCCGTATTTTATTCAGAATAGAACATAGATGACATATCAAATGTTTAAACTGAGAAAATGTATCATTTAAAGAGAAAAATTAGGTGATTTTAAATTTCATGACAACAACACATCTCAAAAAAGTTGGGACAAGGCCATGTTTACCACTGTGAGACATCCCCTTTTCTCTTTACAACAGTCTGTAAACGTCTGGGGACTGAGGAGACAAGTTGCTCAAGTTTAGGGATAGGAATGTTAACCCATTCTTGTCTAATGTAGGATTCTAGTTGCTCAACTGTCTTAGTTCTTTTTTGTCGTATCTTCCGTTTTATGATGCGCCAAATGTTTTCTATGGGTGAAAGATCTGGACTGCAGGCTGGCCAGTTCAGTACCCGGACCCTTCTTCTACGCAGCCATGATGCTGTAATTGATGCAGTATGTGGTTTGGCATTGTCATGTTGGAAAATGCAAGGTCTTCCCTGAAAGACACGTCGTCTGGATGGGAGCATATGTTGCTCTAGAACCTGGATATACCTTTCAGCATTGATGGTGTCTTTCCAGATGTGTAAGCTGCCCATGCCACACGCACTAATGCAACCCCATACCATCAGAGATGCAGGCTTCTGAACTGAGCGCTGATAACAACTTGGGTCGTCCTTCTCCTCTTTAGTCCGAATGAGACGGCGTCCCTGATTTCCATAAAGAACTTCAAATTTTGATTCGTCTGACCACAGAACAATTTTCCACTTTGCCACAGTCCATTTTAAATGAGCCTTGGCCCAGAGAAGACGTCTGCGCTTCTGGATCATGTTTAGATACGGCTTCTTCTTTGAACTATAGAGTTTTTGCTGGTAACGGCAGATGGCACGGTGAATTGTGTTCACAGATGATGTTCTCTGGAAATATTCCTGAGCCCATTTTGTGATTTTCAATACAGAAGCATGCCTGTATGTGATGCAGTGTCGTCTAAGGGCCCGAAGATCACGGGCACCCAGTATGGTTTTCCGGCCTTGACCCTTACGCACAGAGATTCTTCCAGATTCTCTGAATCTTTTGATGATATTATGCACTGTAGATGATGATATGTTCAAATTCTTTGCAATTTTACACTGTCGAACTCCTTTCTGATATTGCTCCACTATTTGTTGGCACAGAATTAGGGGGATTAGTGATCCTCTTCCCATCTTTACTTCTGAGAGCCGCTGCCACTCCAAGATGCTCTTTTTATACCCAGTCATGTTAATGACCTATTGCCAATTGACCTAATGAGTTGCAATTTGGTCCTCCAGCTGTTCCTTTTTTGCACCTTTAACTTTTCCAGCCTCTTATTGCCCCTGTCCCAACTTTTTTGAGATGTGTTGCTGTCATGAAATTTCAAATGAGCCAATATTTGGCATGAAATTTCAAAATGTCTCACTTTCGACATTTGATATGTTGTCTATGTTCTATTGTGAACACAAATCAGTTTTTGAGATTTGTAAATTATTGCATTCCGTTTTTATTTACAATTTGTACTTTGTCCCAACTTTTTTGGAATCGGGGTTGTAGATCTGTGTTAGGGTGGACCCTTTAGTTAGTTAATGAAACCTGAGGCAAAGACTCAATCATGATGGCCAGAACTTTCCAAAGCTCCACCAGTTTTGTTGGAAGGCTCTTTTTTGTGCGCCAAACTGATCCTGTGGGAACTGAGACAGCTTTAATCAACTTTCTCTCACCTGGATCTGGCTTTTTTTTTTAAAGATAAAACACATACATCCATCTATGGAAAAAATGACATTTCCAATAAGTCAGGTTTTCTTTCAGTACTTCAATTCACTGTCCATAAATGTACTGTAAACAAACCATGAAGCTCAGTTTGATCAGAAGAGGAAACTAAAATAATAAAGGACATCAGTTATCTCCTTGGCTGGCAACTAGTGACATGCCAGCAGACTAAAAGCTCAGAAAGCTAACATTAGCTAATAATCTCTAGTGAACTATCCTCCATCAGTTAACGTTTTTGACACTTTAGGGAACAAATATCCATAAGCAGACACTTTTTAAGTCACAGCAACAACCCTGCGTTATCAGAACATTCTACACTTTTGCTTGCTCACGTTTCAGGTAACGTGCGTTTTAAATTTGCACCACCGATTTGTGTCATGAAATCAACTCTTCGTCTCCTTTCTGCCGCGAGCAACGCAGGTCTTATTTATTAACGATGAGCCTCACAATTGAAGCATCCAACGCCTGTGTGAGTGAGCCGTGACGTCATGACATCAACAACGCTGGAAATTTAAACCTGTTTAAGATTGAACCTGTACCATCTCTGTACAAGTTGTCAAAATATAACGTTAGGAGACAATGTCAGAAAATAATAATAAAATGCACTATTACTACTACTATTGTTATTTTTAGGGGTGCTAAGATGAAAAAAGGGTCTACACTCACAAATGGTTTTGCTTCTAGTTTCCAGGTTTATGCAAAACAGTGATTTCATTACATCAAAACAGCTCTTAATGCACTTCCTAAACATCAAATCCTTGATTACATATCAATCCGGGCATTGTCTATTCTAATTTTTTTCTCCTCAGTAATGAAAATCATCCTTCGGTGTTACTCGATGATGATGATGTGTACTGAAAAAGCAAACTGATTGGACTGGAGGGTACAAGTACTGGTTGAAATTTTGGTCACTGGTGTTGGGAAGCACACAGTGCACACACACCTACCGGTGCTGAAGGGTTCCTCACGGTCACACTGGGTGTCGTGGCCCTCAAGGCGCCGCTCACCCCATGGTAGTACTTAAAGCAGATCTTTGTCTCCGCTGAGAGGGAGAGGGAGAGGAAGAGAAGAGGTGAAAATTATTTCATACAGCTCAGGAGTCAAGGTAACATCAAAGCGATCAGAAGTCATTATCATGAGATCAAAATCTTAGCCAAGCTGTTTAGCACTGTATCATGCCTGACCTTCTGCTCTGACCTCAGGTTCCTAATAAGATCTTTATTAATACTGCAAGTCATGCTAAGTCATAATTAGCAGAACACATTATCACGATGTTAATACTGAACCACTATTCACGGTTATTCGGATATGACTCAGATGGCTGTTAATATAGATACAGTGGTGCTTGAAAGTTTGTGAACCTTTTAGAATTTTCTGTATTTCTGCATAAATATGACCTAAAACAACATCAGATTTTCGCACAAGTCCTAAAAGTAGATAAAGAGAACCCAGTTAAACAAATGAGACAAAAATATTATACTTGGTCATTTATTTATTGAGGAAAATGATCCAATATTACATATCTGTGAGTAGCAAAAGTATGTGAACCTTTGCTTTCAGTATCTGGTGTGACCCCCTTGTGCAGCAATAACTGCAACTAAACGTTTGCATTAACTGTTGATCAGTCCTGCACACCGGCTTGGAGGAATTTTAGCCCATTCCTCCGTACAGAACAGCTTCAACTCTGGGATGTTGGTGGGTTTCCTCACATGAACTGCTCGCTTCAGGTCCTTCCACAACATTTCGACTGGATTAAGGTCAGGACTTTGACTTGGCCATTCCAAAACATTAACTTTATTCTTCTTTAACCATTCTTTGGTAGAACGACTTGTGTGCTTAGGGTCGTTGTCTTGCTGCATGACCCACCTTCTCTTGAGATTCAGTTCATGGACAGATGTCCTGACATTTTCCTTTAGAATTCGCTGGTATAATTCAGAATTCATTGTTCCATCAATGATGGCAAGCTGTCCTGGCCCAGATGAAGCAAAACAGGCCCAAACCATGATACTACCACCACCATGTTTCACAGATGGAATAAGGTTCCAATGCTGGAATGCAGTGTTTTCCTTTCTCCAAACATAACGCTTCTCATTTAAACCAAAAAGTTCTATTTTGGTCTCATCCTTCCACAAAACATTTTTCCAATAGCCTTCTGGCTTGTCCACGTGATCTTTAGCAAACTGCAGATGAGCAGCAATGTTCTTTTTGGAGAGCAGTGGCTTTCTCCTTGCAACCCTGCCATGCACACCATTGTTGTTCAGTGTTCTCCTGATGGTGGACTCATGAACATTAACATTAGCCAATGTGAGAGAGGCCTTTAGTTGCTTAGAAGTTACCCTGGGGTCCTTTGTGACCTCGCCGATTATTACACGCCTTGCTCTTGGAGTGATCTTTGCTGGTCGACCACTCCTGGGGAAGGTAACAATGGTCTTGAATTTCCTCCATTTGTACACAATCTGTCTGACTGTGGATTGGTGGAGTCCAAACTCTTTAGAGATGGTTTTATAATCTTTTCCAGCCTGATGAGCATCAACAACACTTTTTCTGAGGTCCTCAGAAATCTCCTTTGTTCGTGCCATGATACACTTCCACAAACATGTGTTGTGAAGATCAGACTTTGACAGATCCCTGTTCTTTAAATAAAACAGGGTGCCCACTCACACCTGATTGTCATCCCATTGATTGAAAACACCTGACTCTAATTTCACCTTCAAATTAACTGCTAATCTTAGAGGTTCACATACTTTTGCCACTCACAGATATGTAATATTGGCTCATTTTCCTCAATAAATAAATAACCAAGTATAATATTTTTGTCTCATTTGTTTAACTGGGTTCTCTTTATCTACTTTTAGGACTTGTGTGAAAATCTGATGTTGTTTTTGGTCACAGCTATGCAGAAATATGGAAAATTCTAAAGCGTTCACAAACTTTCAAGCACCACTGTATGCTTCATGATTTCCTGATGTGCTAAAGATTAGAAACAGTATGAAAGCATTACTTATGTATTAATATATGCTAACTTGTGGACCCTATCACAAAGTGTTACCAAAGCTTCAGAAGCACTGGGATAGAAAGGGTATCACTTATGTAAAGCGTAGAAATCATCAGAACCGTCAGTCAAGTGTGTAACAGAGGACAGTCTACTGATGTGACATGGTCCTGTTTGAGATTTCTGAAGAGCGTCCTACAACTTTGTACTTTGCCCTTAATCGGCCTAAACAAATCAGTGTAAAACCACCAGAATTCTTTTTTAAACACAGTCAACAAAACACTGGCATGAGTTCGAACAAGGGCAGTGTTTTTTATGGACAAAATGCTGAGTGTTGTGGCTAAAATTAGCCTCTGTATTCTCTCTCTTTCTCTCACACACACACGCACACACCTTTAAATAGATTTCTTTATAGTTTCATTAATTCTACACTGCTGAAGACTGCCAACAGGAGCACTTCCTGTTAGCAATATGGCTGATTGATAGGACCAAAGCAGGTGGCATGTGGTCAGTATCGACTCTTTCTTTCTTTCTTTCTTTCTTTCTTTCTTTCTTTCTTTCTTTCTCTCCCCATCTCTATAAACTCCACTTTACACCGATAACCAGAGGAAAACAGAGCTGTGGAGGAGATTCAGAGCTCACAGAGCGTTTCCCCTCACGTGGCACGCCCAATGCAAACTCCTGCATTAGAGACATAGTCGTCGGTTAACCTACTAGTCTCTCACATAACCGTAACGCAGCAGTGTGTTGCAACACACAGAGCTGCACGTTCTCCCCGCAACGTGCCATATGGGGATGATAAATCGCTGTCGTAGCGCTAAAGCAGCTGTTGTGACGGCCTGCTTTTCTGCAGCGTCATACTGACGCTAGCATAGCACAGCTAAGACGCAACCACCATTATTATTGGTGACATTATTTATTTAAGAGAATTCAAATAAACGTACATTATGCATTACTGAGATAAACACAGATGTGAAATGTACTGAATCATCTGTCTGTAGACTGCAGACACATCTTTGAACCCCTTAAACAGTGCTCAGAAATAGTTTTAGGATTTAGAGTGGTAAATATTTATTGGATATCCTGCCATGCTAGCTCATTTTAGCTGCGTGACACTGCCTTAGCAGTGAATTTTATGAATATTCCTCTGAGAAATCGTGTCACATTGGTTAGTATTAACTAGCTAGCTAGATTTATCAGTGAATCTTTATGAATATAGCTTTAAAATTATTTGAGAAATCATGTCAAGGTGTTTTTTTTATACATATATTAGCTGGTTGGCTAGCATTACCAATGAAGGTTCCTGTCAACATATTTTAGCTTAGATTGGACAGATAGTTTGAGTGGCGATGAATATGGCAAACGTGTAGAAATATGACATAAAATCCTCTCAGAAATCCTGTCAACTTTTGTTAGCCAGCAGCTAGCTAAAACATTATAAACATTTTTTAGCTAGCTGCTGATATTTCTGAATATCATTTTAAAATTCTTTTAGAGATTCTATTAATTAGTTCATGTTTGCTAGCTTTAGAAGTAAGCATTATAAAAGATCCTCTCAGAAATCTTGTCAGGAATTCCCATGTTAGCTAGCTAACTTTCATTAGAAGTGTGTATCATAAGATGACTAGCATTTTTTAAAATTACTTAAAATCCTCTCAGAAATCTTGTCAGGCTTTCTTGGTCAGAAGCTAGCTAAAAAATAATAAATATTTTCTGAATATGACTTTAAATTCCTTTTAGGGACTGTTAATTAGCTCTGGTTAGCTCGCAATAGATGTAAGGATAGGGTGACCAGACGTCCCGGTTTTACCGGGACAGTCCCAATTTGGGGTTGTGTGTCCCGAGTCCTGACAAAAGTCTGTCGGGACACGGATATGTCCCGGTTTTTGCCACTCGCGACATTTGCGACTGAGCAGCGTGGGAATCATTAGCAGAGAAATGTCTGCATTTACTATTTTGATGAACTGACAGGAATCGCAAACTTTCCTGGTTACTGCCCCCTGGCCCTGTGGCATGGGTGTTTATTTAGCCACATTATTCCAGACAACAGAACGTGTTGCCATGCAACAATAAAATAAACATTAACTGGCGCAAATGTTCTTTGTCTAGCAGCTAGCAACAGTAATGCCGCAGCAATTATGCCGAAAAGAAAATACACCTTTTCCAAAGATTTACAGGGCATCTACCCCTTCCTCCGAGAGGTGCAGAACAATGCGCATGAAGCCTACTGCACACACTGTAAGTGCTTTGTTCTTGTACTGAGTTGGGTAGCCTATGTTGCAAATGCTGTGCGCTCCTGTGGGGGCTTTCCTCAGGCTGTCGCCCCTCTCCTCCTTTACTGCTGTTTTGTTTGAGTGTATATTTACGGAAGCCGCGAGACCCTTCACATAATCTTTTTTTATTCACCTTGTTATCCCGAGATAACGACATAATTAATTCAGGATCTTGAGAAAACAACACAACTAATTCGAGATCTCGAGAAAACAAAACCATTATTTCATGATCTCAGCTGGATCACTGTATCTCCGTCGGTAGAGACGAAGCCAGGCCAGTTGCGTCTATACAGAATGAGAAATAGCCCCAAAGTCAGCATATCACAAGTCTCTTGGCGCACCTGAATGAACCATTTCTCAGCTGTTTACTCGAGATCATGAAATAATTGTTTTGTTTTCTCGAGATCACGGAATAATTGTTTTGTTTTCTCGAGATCTCGAATTAGTTGTGTTGTTTTCTCGAGATCCTGAATTAATTATGTCGTTATCTCGGGATAACAAGGTGAATAAAAAAAAGGATTATATGAAGGGCCTCTCTCGGCTTCCGTAGTATATATTCTCAAATCACTTGTCTCTTTTTTGTTTCTGTTTAACATACCATTCTGACAGTTTGGCCATATTGCTGTGTTGAACAGCTTCCTTCCATTAAACAGCACCTTCCATTAAAGTGTTCACTTTTGTACACATCTTCTTGCTTTATTCATTCAGTTGTGGGGAATGGTTAGTAAGGTTGATTCTGACCTAGGCTATGTTGAGGTCACATATCTACTTTTTAAGTTCATGCTATAGTGCGTACAATTTTAGAGATATAGCCTACATGTGCATATGCATTCTTCTTGGTGTTCTCACAAACAGGTAAAATAAATCAGTTTAAATTTGGCCTATGGACATAGCCTGGTCTATTCTCAGCCATTACAAAATCTGTTGTCTGACCATAATTTAACTGATCTGTATACCACTATGCTACTAGATAACAAAATGCCTGTTTGTTTTATTTCATGTGAGATGTTGATAAATGTGAGCTTCAACAAAATGATAAGAGCACCTCTCTGAGTGTCACGTTTACGTAAAAAAAAAGGTGTGCGTGCGCGAGCATGGTCGCACGCAAAAGTGTCCCGGTTTCAGACTAGGGAAATCTGGTCACCCTATGTAAGGATTATGAAAAATCCTCTCAGAAATCCTGTCAGGAATTCCCATGTGAGCTAGCTAACTACCATTAGAAGTCTGTATCATTAGCAGACTAGCATTTTTTAATGACTTAAATGTCCCTTTAGAAATCCTGTCAGCTTCTGTTAGCCAGCAGCTAGCTAGAAAAATTATAAACATTTTCTGAATATGACTTTAAATTCCTTTTAGAGATTGTTAATTAGCTCATGTTAGCTAGCATTAGAAGGATTATGACAAAAATCTTCTCAGAAATCCTGTCAGGAATTCCCATGTTAGCTAGCTAACTATCATTAGAAGACCAACATTTTTAAATGATTTCAAAGTCCTCACAGAAATCCTGTCAGCTTTTGTTCGCCAGTAGCTAGCGAAAAAATTTAAAATAATAATAATAATAATAAAAATAATAAATTAGCTCATGTTAGCTAGCTTTAGAAGTACGGATTATGAAAAATCCTCTCAGAAATCCTGTCAGGTTAACTTAGGTTAGCTAGCTGGTCAGAATTAGCATTGGAGATTACAAAAGAGAGAAGGTTTTCTCAAACGTGTGAGATTAGCTTATTTTCTCGTTTGTAACAACTATGAACATTTAGGAATATCATTTAGAAATACTCTCAGAAATATTGATAAGTTAGCCAGCTAGATAGAACTAGCAGTTATGGTAAAAGGTTTAAAAATAAACACATTTTATTTATTTATATATATATATATATATATATATATATATATATATATATATATATATATTAGTGCTGTCAAAAATGTCGCATTATTAACGCGTTAACTTGACTCAATTTTAACTTTTAACGGCGATAATTTTTTTATCGCGAGATTAACGCTCTGTGACATGATGCCACGCCCCGCACAGCCAGAGTCCTCTGCCCTCCCCCGAAGAGCCACGGTGCTCGGCTTAGGTTTCGTTTTCCCATCGGCGGCTCCAGTCCCACTTTGCAGTGGCTGTGACAAGACGTGTTATGCTCTGCAATAAAAAAAAAAACATTGGTACAACCAGTGTTCGAACTATGCCGATATTTTCGGGGGGGTCCCTTATTTTCCCTTGGGGGGGTGCTTGCGCTTGTCTCAGAGCACGGCTCTCCATCGCGCGCTCACTTCGGATATGCAAATGCTTCCCGTTACACACGATTGCTATGTCAATAAACATCATTTTGCCAATATTTTAGAGACCCCCCCCAACATTTCCCAAATCATGTTTTCAAGGGATCTCATGTCTGTTTCAGGGGATCTCGGATCCCCCGAGTACCCCCGTAGTTCGAACGGTGAGCAAGCGCATTCACTTTTTTATGCTGATAAGAGAATTACAATGGTTTTTCATGTGACAAAAATGTGCGATTAAATTGCGATTAATCGCAAGTTAACTATGACAGTCGCGACATTAATCGCGATTAAATATTTTAATCGCTTGACAGCACTAATATATATATATAGATCTGCTCAGAAATCTTGTCAGGTACGCTTCTAAGCCAGATAGCTACCAAGGTATTAAAATGTATTAAGTTAAAAAATATATATAAATCCTTTCAGGTGAATTCATGGTAGCTAGCTGCATAGCATTAAAAAATGACAAATACTGAATTAATATGGCTTAAAAAAAATCATCTTAGAAATTGAACATTTTGAAAATTATTTTTAAAAATTCCCTCAAAAATGGTCACTTTATCTCATTCATGTGCATTTACGAATTTCAATGCGATGGACTGGAATCCCATCCAAGGTGTATTCCCACCTCATGCCCAGTGTTCTGAGGATAGACTCGGGATCTACCACGATCCTCACCAGGATAAATGGTTACTAATTGAAGATATCCATATCATATGTACATAAAGACACACCAACATATACTAATATATATGAATTTCAATGCGATGGACAGGAATCCCATCCAAGGTGTATTCCCGCCTCATGCCCAGTGTTCTGAGGATAGACTCAGGATCTACCGCGATCCTCACCAGGATAAATGGTTACTAATTGAAGATACCCATATCGTATGTACACAAAGAAACACCAACATTTCTGTCTATGGCTCTTAAGGCACTCCTGCTCAGAGCTGCTCTCACTGCACAAAAGCACGTCTAATGAGGTATTGCACTGTGCTACAGAGGGATCATGTGTATGTATGGAATGAAATGTGGACCCCAGCTGCAAGACAGGCATTAAAAAAAGCCAGCCACACTCAAGTGTATTAGAGCACTCGGTACTCAACGTCGACTGCTCAGAGCAAACTGTGTGAGTGGACATGGTGTGTTTGTTTCCATGGCAGCTATGTGTAGAACAAAGTAATGTCCTGTGGTCTTTATGCTTGGGTAATAGCGCATCAAGATCAAACGCTTATCATCCTTCCGCAGGCCTGCATGTCACATTGACATGTCAATGATGTTTAGAGGCTCTGATGCACTGATTGGATGTGAATTACTTGCTTGTGAAGACTGTAGAATTAAATATGCTGATCCAAAGCAAATCTGTCAGCACTAAGTCTCCAGGTTATGAAGATGATGGTGATTGTGTGGGATGAGCATGTTGCTTTGGTCAAAGTAGGCCTCAAAAGTAGACCTCAAAAAGAGGCCTACTGTAAAATATACTGAACATTGTGTGCATGAAAGACAATTCACTTACGTTCAACAAAGTAAGAATTGGCTTCAATCTTCCACACAATCTGGCCTTTGTGAGAGCCATTCACCCCGCGGTTCTTATAGTCCATAAAGTTCTCCGATAGCCCTTCATCTGAAAAAGACAAAAAGAATCTGTACCAACATACTGTAGCATACCTCTCTGAGGAAAACGATGTAATGATGATGTGGGTCCCTAATTTCAAGGACGTTTTTTTCCAGCAAACAATTCGTTTTTATTTATAATACAGCCAGTTGCTGGAGTCTGTGTTGGCTAGGCATGTGATAACAAATGATTAATGGATTTGTGTTTGTATTGGATTCAATCCAATCTCAGTCGTTCACACAGGCCCAAAGAAACAGGGAGACAGTGTGATAGAAGAGTGAGGGATTAAAGAGAGAGAGAGAGAGGGCATGAAACAGATTTACCGTTCCTTATAGACAGCCAAATCCAGTCTGCTTTCTTCACATCTCTCGATTTTTCATCACTCACCAATAAGATACATTCCAATCCAATCTCCGGCATCAACCTCCTCCTTGATGTCCCAGGTAAGTGTGATGTCCACCGATTGGCCAATGGCATAGTGGGACGTGCTGGCGGTCAGTGTGGAGCGGCTGTGTGATGTCACCAGGTCCGTATCGCTGGTGGAACGCGGCAGGGCAGCTGCCAGCTCCTCAGGCTCGCCGTTCTGGAAGTCTACACTGGGGAAGTGCTCCGGGTTGAAGCTGTGCCGGATAGGGTCTTTGCTCCGGCGCCGGGCCTGGGACGAACGAGACGGCGAGGCCATGGCCGCCAGCCCGAGAAAGCGGTTCTGGTACAAGTTCTAATGAGGGAAGAGATAGAGGAGGTGGTAAGAGAAGTATACGGAACCTGTCTCCGCCCCTTTCCTGTCATTGGTTTGTTACCCTATTGTGTTCACCCGTTTCGTGTTTGACAGCAATGAAGACGGGACTAGGACTATTTTACAGACTAAAAACTGATCCCAGTGGCTTGGGCTAAAGTATTTCTCAATGTGAGTCCACTAATTGTGCTTTTCCTATTTCTGTGATGTCTTTTCTCACACTGTCCACTTGAGATTATGTAAAACTAATAAGGCTATTACAAATCCAAATTATTCTAATATGCTCACTATCCCCAATATCCCCTTTTACTATACGTGCTATTCCTGGAACTTTAATCTCTTTTGCCCCTGTGGAGCTGAGGCTTGCCTGTTCCTTCAAATACCGATTGAATCCATAATGATTTGGTATCAGAAATAATGTAGACTGCAGTACTCAGGCAGAGAGCAAGTGTTTCAGGGCACCTTTTCTCGTATTAGTCTGTTTGCTGAATACAAATCACAAGTGAAGTAGATTATTTCTGGTTGTTTTTTTTGTTGTTTTTCAGTTGAATCAGTTTTGAAACTGATCAGAGTATTCCGAATAATCTGTCTTCTCTCTCTCTCTATCTAAATTTACATCCAAATTTCAGTGAAGCTGCTTTATGAGAATGCCTCCTGTTAAAAGCGCAATACAAAGTAAAAAAGAAAAATACCCTGGTTTGATTACAGAAATTATAGAAATCTTTGGGATGGAAATCTTTTTTCGGTCGTGAAGAGACGAAGACGCTTAAATAGGAGGTGAAGGAAATCGCTCCAATCCTCTCTGGAGAAAAATGCTGCTTTACTCGAGTCAGACATAACACAAAGGAAAGACAGTAAAGGGAGGGAGGTGAGGGGACCAGGCTGTGCTTTGTGCTGCATCAAGCATCCGTTAAAAACACACACACTCTTTCAATCCACACACTTCTGGAGACCTTTAAATAGCTGTCCTGCTCTTTCCTCTCATTCGTCCGTCTGTCTGATGAAGCAGCTTTCAGATTCTGTGTGTGTATATATGTGTCAGTCACAGCCTGCCTTTCTGTCTTCATGGCTCTGTATAGTGTGGCATAAACTGCTTGCTCTGTATCTGAGCCTCAAGCGCTCTCTCGGCTATGTTACACTATTTCTCTCCTCGTCTTCATCTGCTCCGCCTGGATGCTCGGAGTAAACTGTCTTCTTCGCCTTCTGTGACTTAATTTCTTCTTGTTCTGCCAATTCGATTCAAATTTGAAAGGAATATTTCGCTTAGGAATGCTAACGCAGAGAAAAAAATTCAATGAATGGCAGGAGACACTGAGTAGCACGATTGCATTCCCACGGTGCAATCGCACATTAGCACGTCGTATTAATAATTTTCAGTTGCGCCTGGCATACTCCCATCCTTGCGTCTGGTGCAGAGAAGAAACAGAAGAAGAAGAAGAAGAAGAAGACACGTCTTTCCATTGTGCAGCCTGCAGAATGAGTATGCGTAGGGGTATACAGTGATGACTCACCATGAAGCAAGTCCTTGCCAATCCTCTACCTCTTTACAAAGCATGCCAAAAAAAAAAAAATGTCTTAAAGAGAGCATGCTCTTTGGATAAAAGATTCTCAGTGTGCTTTTAAATGGTCCTTGAAATCCTAAAAGACTCAAAATCGCCATTCAGGATGTCTCTTCACATCCACAAAGGACTAAATCAATCTGCCTTGCTAGCCTTCACACTCAATGACGTGAATATAGTTTTTACAATCAGGCTAATGAGATCATCATATCGGAGTAATACCACCTGACCTTTCTATATTAAAATACAAATTCCTTCCATGCTCCCGGCTCCCTGTGCAATAACATGTGCGAGTCTGCCTGCCAGGGTTAACGCTATGTGAGTGCCAAAAAGTCGATTGTGCATCTGCAGTTGGAGTGTGAGGAAGGAAAGATAATGTGAGAGCTGCAGGAATAGAGCACATAGGCTGAGACCTTGATGGGCATTGATGGGAATGTCGCGCTATAGGCTTAGGGCCAATTTGTGTACATATCACACCACACTTTATGCGCTGCATTGTCCATGACCACTTCTGAGACCTTTCCATCCATCAAGGCTGAATTGAAAACCCAGCATACTGATCAAGGTCCATGCATTTTAGAAGGAAATAGAATTGGTACAGAAGAAGAGCTAAAAATAAGCTTCATAAGAAGGCTTGGAAAGGACAAATATTATTAACGAACCTCATGTGTAATGAGAAGGGCACTCGGTAGAGTAGAGTGCATACCTCGGCCAAGCTACATACTATCAACATCAAATGACTTGAACCTGGTATAACACTAAAGCTGTACACCAAATTTCATCCAAATCCGTTCACTACTTTTTGAGTTATATTTGGAAGAGACAAAATAATCTTGGATCCACATACATATCTGGATTTGCATCAAAATGAATGAATGAATGAATTTATTTTATTTTCGAACATGTATAAAAAATGTATGTAACTATTTGTACATACAAAAGAAAGAAAACGAGAAAGTGAAAAAAAGAATAAATGAAATAAGATAAAGAGCTAAGACATTACAATACACCACACATTGTTTGAAAAAGGAGTGGGAAGAAGTACAATACTTTTTAATTTCCCACCCCTTTTTAACTACCCCAAAATCCAAACTACATTAATACTCCTATAAAAATATATACCATATATACACTTCATGAATATCTATATAAATATATAATTACAAAAATAAATATATACTACATACCATATATATATATATATATATATATATATATATATATATATATATATATATATATATATACTTCATAAATATCTATATAAATATTTAATGACAAAATTAAATATATACTACATTCATATACACTTCATAAATATCTATATAAATATATAATTACAAAAATATATACTATATACCATATATACACTTCATAAATATCTATATAAATATATAATTACAAAAATAAATATCTACTACATACCTATCCCTGTAAATATGAAGATATAAACTATCCCCATAAATAAATATATACCATATATACCATATACTAAGTTAGTTCTAATATAACAATCAACCCTATTCTATTTATCCCTCATCATCCTCCGTTGACATACTTCCTCTTCTACATACTTCTTATCTCATCTCATTATCTCTAGCCACTTTATCCTTCTACAGGGTCGCAGGCAAGCTGGAGCCTATCCCAGCTGACTACGGGCGAAAGGCGGGGTACACCCTGGACAAGTCGCCAGGTCATCACAGGGCTGACACATAGACACAGACAACCATTCACACTCGCATTCACACCTACGGTCAATTTAGAGTCACCAGTTAACCTAACCTGCATGTCTTTGGACTGTGGGGGAAACCGGAGCACCCGGAGGAAACCCACGCGGACACGGGGAGAACATGCAAACTCCGCACAGAAAGGCCCCCGCCGGCCCCGGGGCTCGAACCCAGGACCTTCTTGCTGTGAGGCGACAGCGCTAACCACTACACCACCGTGCCGCCCCTTCTATATACTTGTTTAAAAATATTTTTTTGTACCTTTTTTTAAACAGATTTATATTTACACTTTGTTTTATTTCTGCCTCCAGTCTGTTCCATAAAGTCACCCCACAGCTCGATACGCACATGTTTTTCATATTTGTTCGAACCTTTGGTTTTTTAAAATTTAGGTCTCCCCTTAGATTATATCCCCCCTCTCTCTCACTAAACATTCCTTGTATATTTTTCGGCAATAGATTATTTCTCGCTTTGTACATTATTTGTGCTGTTCTGAATTTGACCAGATCCATAAATTTCAACATGTGTGATTTTATGAATAGTGAGTTTGTGTGATCTCTGCATCCCGTTTTGTTTATTGTCCTTATTGCTCTTTTCTGTATTGTACATATCGGCTGCAGAGTGGTTTTGTAGGTGTCTCCCCAGACTTCGACACAGTAAATCAGATATGGCAAAAATAATGAGTAATATAGAGTATGCAAAGATTTGCAATCAAGAATATGTTTTGTTTTCCACAGAACTGCCGAGCACTTTGCCAGTTTTGCTCGTACGTATCCTACATGAGGTTTCCAGCAGACTTTATGATCCAAAATCACACCAAGAAATTTAATTTCCTGTACCATTTCTACAACCCCGATTCCAAAAAAGTTGGGACAAAGTACAAATTGTAAATAAAAACGGAATGCAATGATGCGGAAGTTTCAAAATTCCATATTTTATTCAGAATAGAACATAGATGACATATCAAATGTTTAAACTGAGAAAATGTATCATTTAAAGAGAAAAATTAGGTGATTTTAAATTTCATGACAACAACACATCTCAAAAAAGTTGGGACAAGGCCATGTTTACCACTGTGAGACATCCCCTTTTCTCTTTACAACAGTCTGTAAACGTCTGGGGACTGAGGAGACAAGTTGCTCAAGTTTAGGGATAGGAATGTTAACCCATTCTTGTCTAATGTAGGATTCTAGTTGCTCAACTGTCTTAGGTCTTTTTTGTCGTATCTTCCGTTTTATGATGTGCCAAATGTTTTCTACGGGTGAAAGATCTGGACTGCAGGCTGGCCAGTTCAGTACCCGGACCCTTCTTCTACGCAGCCATGATGCTGTAATTGATGCAGTATGTGGTTTGGCATTGTCATGTTGGAAAATGCAAGGTCTTCCCTGAAAGAGACGTCCTCTGGATGGGAGCATATGTTGCTCTAGAACCTGGATATACCTTTCAGCATTGATGGTGTCTTTCCAGATGTGTAAGCTGCCCATGCCACACGCACTAATGCAACCCCATACCATCAGAGATGCAGGCTTCTGAACTGAGCGCTGATAACAACTTGGGTCGTCCTTCTCCTCTTTAGTCCGAATGACACGGCGTCCCTGATTTCCATAAAGAACTTCAAATTTTGATTCGCCTGACCACAGAACAGTTTTCCACTTTGCCACAGTCCATTTTACATGAGCCTTGGCCCAGAGAAGACGTCTGCGCTTCTGGATCATGTTTAGATACGGCTTCTTCTTTGAACTATAGAGTTTTAGCTGACAACGGCGGATGGCACGGTGAATTGTGTTCACAGATAACGTTCTCTGGAAATATTCCTGAGCCCATTTTGTGATTTCCAATACAGAAGCATGCCTGTATGTGATGCAGTGCCGTCTAAGGGCCCGAAGATCACGGGCACCCAGTATGGTTTTCCGGCCTTGACCCTTACGCACAGAGATTCTTCCAGATTCTCTGAATCTTTTGATGATATTATGCACTGTAGATGATGATATGTTCAAACTCTTTGCAATTTTACACTGTCGAACTCCTTTCTGATATTGCTCCACTATTTGTTGGCGCAGAATTAGGGGGATTGGTGATCCTCTTCCCATCTTTACTTCTGAGAGCCGCTGCCACTCCAAGATGCTCTTTTTATACCCAGTCATGTTAATGACCTATTGCCAATTGACCTAATGAGTTGCAATTTGGTCCTCCAGGTGTTCCTTTTTTGTACCTTTAACTTTTCCAGCCTCTTATTGCCCCTGTCCCAACTTTTTTGAGATGTGCTGCTGTCATGAAATTTCAAATGAGCCAATATTTGGCATGAAATTTCAAAATGTCTCACTTTCGACATTTGATATGTTGTCTATGTTCTATTGTGAATACAATATCAGTTTTTGAGATTTGTAAATTATTGCATTCTGTTTTTATTTACAATTTGTACTTTGTCCCAACTTTTTTGGAATCGGGGTTGTATCTTAGTATTGTCTATTATCAATTCTACATTACAATCTATTTTGTGTCTCCCAAACAACATGACCTTTGTTTTGCTTAGATTTAATGATAATTTATTTTTGTCAAACCATAGTTTTAGTTTATTTATTTCAGTTGTGATTGTCTCCAAAGTCTGCTGCAAATCCTCACCGGAACAAAAAATATTGGTGTCATCTGCAAACAAAAATTTCAGTACTTGCGAAATTCTACATATGTCATTGATATATATTATGAATAATTTCGGACCTAATATTGACCCCTGTGGTACCCCGCATGTAATGTTCATGAAATCAGATTTATGGTCACCTATCTGCACAAACTGTTGCCTGTTTCTTAGATAGCTCGACAGCCAACTCCACCCAACTCCCCTAACACCACACTTTTCTAGTTTACTTAATAATATACTGTGATTAATGGTATCAAATGCTTTTTTTAGGTCCACAAATACTCCAATTGCTATTTTTTTATTGTCTATACATTTTGTGATTTCCTTTATTAGTTCCATTAGTGCCATCGATGTTGATCTGTCCGTTCAAAATCAATTGGACCAATTGTTTCTTGGTCCATGGCTCACCTTTCCTCCAAATTTCATCGAAATCCATTCACTACTTTTTGAGTTACATTGGGAACAAACAAAGGAAAACATAGCCTCCTCCAACAAAGTTTGCAATGGTAAAAATTTCCACAAGAATTGTGAAATGATGCTCCTGAAGCCACAAGTCTTGGAGAAGTGCTGCACTACCCACAATCCTAAAGCAACCCATCTCTCTTTAATTCATAACCTAATAGCAGTCTAGTAGCTAGTCAACTAGCTAGCTGTTTATCTATGCATGTTTAGCCAGTAAAGTCTCATTCAGCAGCCATCTTGGCAGCTATGTCAAAAAAAAAAAATTCAGGTTGCAGCGAAACTGTGTGTCTTGATAACTAATAAAGCAAAGCTGTATATCTGCAAATACATCCGCATAAGAATCTGATAGGCCGTGTGTTTTCTGGTTACATCTCAATCAATAAGGTAATTGGCTGTTTTAACTGAAAAGGTAGGAGTTACATGATGCAGCAGCCAATTTGAGTCGCCATACTCATATTTGTCTGGTTGAGCTACTTGGTGTAGTGTTAGTTGGCAAGGTGTAGCCTATGTAATATTTTCTGAAGCTAGCTATTTATGTTTAACTGATGTACATTCACTAACTAGCTAGTTTAATGTATTTAGAAAAGGGTTAGCCAATGTTTGAAATGTTTAAAATATTTTTAAGTTCATTTAATTCTGGTGCATACAATGGACAGAAAAAAAAATCAGAAAGTGACATAAGCGAATGAGTGAAAATATTTTTCAACACAAGAAGATAAACTTCATATCTTCGTGCCACCATGTAATGTTCTTTATATTATATGGACACATCCACACAAAAAAAAAAGTTAATCAAAAGAATTTTAATTTTGAACCGGTTTGCCATTTTGACATCGCACGTCTAGTCAGGGGGAAATCACTGGGAGTGATGTCACTGGAGTGAAATATCAGGAATTATTATACATCCAGGACACTTTTTTGATGCAATAAAAACGTGTTCTATTCCCTTCTAGCAGGTTTCATTCATTTGGTTTGATAGCATGCAATATTGTTAGCATATCGCTTAGCCTATGTGTATTACATTACTCTACCCAATGAAGAATGAGCGTTGAATATGGTTTACGATATTGCATGGTTGTCAAGACATGACGTCACATGTCGGAGCTAATGCGGCAAACATTTCTTTGTCTGCCGGGAAAGAGAAAGACACGTTGAACACCTGAAAGGCTACCAAAACTTCATTAGATATTCTTCATGCATATTTACAAGCAGTAGCAAACCGTTACTATTAGAGCTGGGACTTGATTGAGTTTCTGGAGCATCACATTTGTGGGGTCGATTAAATGCTCAAAATGGCCAGAAAAATGTCTTGACTATATTTTCTATTCATTTTACAACTTATGGTGGTAAATAAAAGTGTGACTTTTCATGGAAAACACAAAATTGTCTGGGTGACCCCAAACTTTTGAAAGGTAGTGTAAGTCTGAGTGAAAAATACTGTAGCAAGCATGCAGCGTGGAAGAAGAGTATGGAGACAGAAATCTTAGTTTCTCGGTCGTTAGCCTGTAGCTCTCGATAGCACTGGCTTGACCGCTATACTAGCATTCACTAGCACCACTGATGAATGCTACACTGGCTGGAAGGTGACTTCACTGCTGCGCTGATGGCGCCGACTTGCGGTCAAGCTCGCATTGGCCTTCAAGAAGGCCGAGGGTGATACATTTTTGGTCCCTCCCACTATAAATCAAAATCTGATTGGTTAATTCATCTGTCACTTCTTACATAAACATACACTGCCATGGCCTTCTGTCCCGGCAATGAAGTCCTAACCAATGAGTGAGTAGCTCTAAACTCTTCTCAGCCTAGACACAACAAACAAACAAATCTCACTGGATAACTTGATTTAAATGTTTTCAGGACAGTAACCCTTTCATTTCCGAAGCAAATTTGATAGAAAATGAGGCCAAATTAGAATTAGAAGAGAAAAATTATAATGAAATTCTCATCTCATCTCATTATCTCTAGCCGCTTTATCCTGTTCTACAGGGTCGCAGGCAAGCTGGAGCCTATCCCAGCTGACTACGGGCGAAAGGCGGGGTACACCCTGGACAAGTCGCCAGGTCATCACAGGGCTGACACATAGACACAGACAACCATTCACACTCACATTCACACCTACGCTCAATTTAGAGTCACCAGTTAACCTAACCTGCATGTCTTTGGACTGTGGGGGAAACCGGAGCACCCGGAGGAAACCCACGCGGACACGGGGAGAACATGCAAACTCCACACAGAAAGGCCCTCGCCGGCCACGGGCCTCGAACCCAGGACCTTCTTGCTGTGAGGCGACAGCGCTAACCACTACACCACCGTGCCGCCTTTTTTCATGGTATATAAGATATATTCCATTCAGCTAACATGTGGTTTTCTTTTTATTATACAGACACATTCACAAACAAAAAGTACCCAAATTTATCAAAACAATTCATCGATTTAATCAGGAGTGACATATAGAGATTTATGTCACAGTTTTGGTTCTCCACGTCCCAGATGGAGCTCGTATGAAAAATACAAGTGGTGTATTTCGCAGTCAAACACCCGTGTCTATATAATATAAAATAATCTGTACACAAAACTAGACTGCACTGTTAAGTACAAACGGCTAAACTATATCATATCATGGACTGTTCGTCAGTGACACACTGCCGGGACACTGTAGAGACTTCACAAGGTGACACATTGCAGCAAGCAGCAGGCAGAGGATGAGGTGAGGTGGGGGTTATAGCAGTGGCCATAACACTGCTCAGAGTCAGCAACACTACCAGCAGGACGCCAAACACACACACACACACACACACACACATACATACATCAGGGGTTACAGTCTGACTGAGATCAGCAGAGCCTGCGTGTGAGACATGGAACGCACAAATGTAATCATAAAGCACTTTAGTACAGAGATGTAATACTGATTAGTATACAGGATTTGACCAAAGGTAGTCATGTATGTCCGTTAACCTTATTCATTTTCAACGGAGCCAAAATGACATAACATTGTACCCCTATTGTACCTGAATCTTCATAATCGTGTACTTGTATACTGTACAGCGATCCAGATCCAGTTAGCTAGCTACCTTATGTTTTGCGCTTCATTCGTACACTTTTTTCCTGTATTTCCTGTCGATATTTCACTGCACACATTTGACTTTAAACATCAACTTAATATACGCCCGCTCAGAGTAATCGCATTTCAGATCACTGCTACAGTACGAGACATAAATTAGTGAGCAACTTAGTTCTCATACTACAGATCTAAAAAGGAGATCCATTAGTGCGACAGTCTGTCCTGACTCCATTTGTCCAACAAAAAAACATTATTTGTCTATTTTTAGTCTTAAATGCTCAGTTTATGGGTTACTGAATATCTTACGTGTACTTTTCCGGCCACAAGCTAGAGAATATCCACAATGTAAAGGTGCACAGCATCTCCATACTTCCATACTCTCGTTTCCAGCAGAAAAACAAGCATTTGAACTGGAACAGAAATGTTCAAGGAATCGTCAAATTGCCTCAAATGTACACATTTCTTAGCCACATTTAACAAAATAAATAAATAAATAAATAAAAATACTGGACTAGCCTAGCAAGTCTGGTCCATTTTCTGTCTCCTAAATAAACATCTTTTTTGGCTTGACATCTTATGTCTGTCCACAACAGCCATCTTCAAAAAGCTGTATTAAAATCTTTTCCTCTGGCTGAAATGTAAACATCTCACTCTGACATTTTTTCAACCTACAGATATGTGACAAATTAAAGGAAAACCTAATATAAAGTCTCTTAGTAAAGTGTCGTGCCACCACAATCTGCCTGAATAGCTTCAATGTGGCTCGCAACATATTCCACAAGTCTCTGGAACTGTTCTGGAGGAATGAATATCTTCCAAAAGACAGACAGATGGTGTTTTGATGATGGTGATGGAGAGTGCTGACTTGTACGTCATTCCAAAATCTCCTATAAGTGTTTGAGTCTGGTGAGTGTGAACGCCTTGGCATATGATTTCCACCATTTTCATCTACATCAAACCTTTCAGTGAACCCTGATGCCCTGTCGACAGGTGGGGTCATCCTGGAAAAGAGACCACTCCCGTAAGGATGCTTAGGAAAGGTTTGGGAAATTTTAGGATAAAAGCGTCAGAAAAACGGCAGGACTGATATGCAGTGATGCTTCATGCTACGACGACAAGTAAAGTGGGGTATTTTAGGGCAGTGGGCATGTGCCGTCCTTGACCGCCATGCAATGGAGTAGTAAGGCGTCTCCTTCCCTCCACTATCCTGGGGTGGTGCCTTAAGTAAGCACTAGCAACCCCTCACCCCCCCGATCAGGGTTACGACCGAAGACTGGACTCGGCAGACTACGTGGAGGAGACCACCACCTGATGGTTAAATGGGCAGGAAGGCGGACCCAGCAAAGTGTTTGTGGAGCACGATCAGGGCACAGCGCAACACGTAGAACACTGTTGGCCATCCGCTGCATTCCGACCTAGCTCCAGCCGTCTTGATTCTGTCTTGCCCATGAACCCAGTTAGGTCAGAACGAGAGAGTGAGGCTGACGGCTGCACAACTCTCCCTCACTCTAATCCAAGTCATGCGCAAGTCTCATCTCATCTCATTATCTCTAGCCGCTTTATCCTGTTCTACAGGGTCGCAGGCAAGCTGGAGCCTATCCCAGCTGACTACGGGCGAAAGGCGGGGTACACCCTGGACAAGTCGCCAGGTCATCACAGGGCTGACACATAGACACAGACAACCATTCACACTCACATTCACACCTACGGTCAATTTAGAGTCACCAGTTAACCTAACCTGCATGTCTTTGGACTGTGGGGGAAACCGGAGCACCCAGAGGAAACCCACGCGGACACGGGGAGAACATGCAAACTCCACACAGAAAGGCCCTCGCCGGCCACGGGGCTCGAACCCGGACCTTCTTGCTGTGAGGCGACAGCGCTAACCACTACACCACCGTGCCGCCCCATGCGCAAGTCATGACTTAAATTCAAGTCCTGCAGCGATGGGCAAGTGGCGAAGCAGCAGGTGCAGAAACACTGGAAGCTGTAGTAATGAACTTGCACACAGGTGGCCCAGGGCATAGGGTCGCTCTCTGCTGGAATGAAGCAGCAGCGGAGTTCGGCAGCCCCTTGGGTGTCTGAGCAGCTCTGTTTAGGATTCGCTCTGCTCACCTCCATAGAGGAAGGGGCTAGAAATGGTGCCCCAAACATAGCCTGCCTCACCTCACCCTGGTCAGTAAACCACGGCTGGTGGGGATCTCACTAAGCAGTCGAAATACACCAAAAAGACAGTGAAGGTACTCAACCTTGGCACGTGGAATGTCAACATATGGGCGTACCTTCAAAACCCGGATTGGCCTCATCAGTCACCTCAGGACCCACAACCGCCACCCACCAAATTGAAGTCATGGTCATCTTCAACCCTGAAGGACGAAGATCATCATATGTGGACAAGTAGAGCCAAACTACACGTGAAAAATCAACAAATGTAAACAATAACAGAATCCACTTTGAATGAACCCATACATCGATGTGAATTCTGAATTGGACAAATTTCACCCCTGTATTTATTTACACATTTTATCCCTCTCTTCCATTTCCAGATCCCATGCTGTAATCAACTGTGGGCGGTTTGTATGTACAAGCATAATAGAGGCTTTACGACAGCGCATCACAATCACACCAGGCCCTGATAAATTAATTATGATCATTCAGCATCCAGGAACAGACTGTGTTAAGCCTCACTTAACATACTCCCGTGTTTCCTGTCACAAAGGTTCATTACTCGTATAGACACAGAGTGCAAGAGGAACTGGCACACGGCCTGCTGGGAGTTCCTCAGCCAGGTACTGAGGAGTCTTAGTGAGACTATAGAGCTTCCAGCAAGACTGAAGATTCAAGATTTATACTAATATACTATTTAACAGTTATTCCACGAAATTGAGTCATACATGAGCTGATAGTTATCTATAAGCCATGTACAACCAGATTGAGTGGAATAACTGTTTTATTCTATCCACACTCACTGGATTTTGAAAAACAGAGCATTTTTAGTTTTATTTTTTGCAAATTCAATAAATAAAAACTTGATACAAAACGTCCGACAAAATAATTTCCGCTTAGAATGTAAATAAACCGGCGAAATGACCGGTGAAAAATGCTATTATAATAATAATAATTCTTGAAAAAAAACCCTACGTTCTTACCATCAAATACTTTCATTCCATATTTTGTTGGCGGGGTTTTTTTAGGGGGCTTTTCTTCTTCTTCTTCTTCTTTAGGGTTTTTTTGGTGGTTGGCAAACCAACTTAAAGGTGCATTACCGCTACCAACTGGGCTGGAGTGTGGAACAGGAGATATTACGGGAGAAAAATATATATTCTTTTAGCCATTTCTGTTTCTTTTAAACACCTGATAATTTTTGGGGTTCTGTTTTCGAGTCAAGTTTTTATTTCGTCCTCGGTTGGTTCAGCAACACGCGCTGCCATTTTGTTTCTCTCTACTTACGGTATATGAGCTGATATCCTAGTAGCAGAGTAGCCAATCAAAGCGTGAGATTGCTCATATCCAGTGAATGTGAATAGAATAATATCCTAATATCCGTCATGCTCTAAATTTGTAGCTAAGCAGCAGACACACCTACTACCTGATCGACTGGTAAACAGGTGGAACCAGATGTGAGTCCTGATTGGCTGGAATGAAATACTGCACCTTAACCAGCTCTTGGAAATCCTACTCTAGTGTCATCGTGTTGTAGTAATCACATCATCAATCACAGCAATTGACAAACTGGAGTTTTATTGTTGCTCTTGATTCAACAGATCTAGCGCTGAAATAGTCACTGAATGTTTTTTCTTCATTCATACATTATGTATTCACGGGTAGTATTTATATTATTGTTGTTGTTTACAATCTGAACGTATGTCCTGTACATCCGTTTCACTGTAGCACAAAACCAACTCGATCAAACGTTAAAAAAGTAGGCGGAAACGGAGACTTCTACAAGCTGGCTGCTCAGTGTCAATACAAGTGCCCTCGTTTATTAACCTCACATTGCTTAATCCACTCTCTCTGTCTCTCCATTATCTCTCCATCCCTGTTTCCCTGTTTCTGTCGCCCTCCTTTTCTTTCCTACAGTCTTTATTTCAGTGAAAAGTGCAGCGCCTTGCTGTCACCAGTATCTCACCAGTATCTAATTCCCTGTGTGACTCATGACTCCATGCATATTTAAAGCATGTGTGGACAGAATGGCTGAGCATCTCTCTCTCTCCGACCTATAAAACGCAGCAGCACCACACACACACATGCACACATCACTTTTTCGCGTATTCAACAACCAATTCTCTATCAAACAGCTTTCAATCGGCAGCTCGAAATCTTATTCACGATCCACAGACAGCTCGAGTGGTCTTTAATCCAGCCATTTCATTACAATATGGGTGAAATGTTGACATTACAAAATGTACAGGCTTTCCTGATCTAAAATATACGGTACATGTACGGTATCTGAACCACAAGTGAAGTTCTAGAAGCAAAAGTGAAAATTGAAAATCCCAGTGCCACTGAAAGATGCTCTGCCTGCATAGCGTGACCTAAAAGGTGAGAAAATCACACTTAGCTACAAAGCAGCGTTCCCCCGGGTTCTAAAAAATATTCTCCACTTTTTAGTTTGAGCGTACTGAAGGTTATTTTAAGACGGAATTATTCAAAAGAGATATTAGGACTCCTTTTAGCCTTTACTTCAACACAAAACTTGATTTACAATTGAACAGAGTCGAGAAGAGTCTTGGAACAACCAAGAGTGAAAGAATCCGAATTTCCCATCGATTTATGAACCAAACACAGAATGACACTATGTTTTACATCATACGTTCGCCATGGGAACTCAATACGCCACGCCCCCGAAACAGAGCTCCCTTCAGTTGCTTGCTGGCTGACAACACTTTCACTTTGGCGGGGGTTTTTTTTCTTACTGACCCCATATTACTAACACTGTCCGATGTGCTCGGGGACAGTCGAGGCTCTGAGCGTGTCTCCCCTGTGCTTGTTCCAGCCCTTAAATCATCTTCAGTGCTTGAAGAAGCCCCGCCCAAAAACTTCATCAGTTTAGACTGCGCCATTGTTTGGTTCACGCAGAGATAATTCCACCACCTCACCAGGCCGATTAAGATGAACTGCGATTGGTCAAAAGCTTGGTGCTCATCCATCCATCCATTATCTCTAGCCGCTTTATCCTGTTCTACAGGGTCGCAGGCAAGCTGGAGCCTATCCCAGCTGACTATGGGCGAGAGGCGGGGTACACCCTGGACAAGTCACCAGGTCATCACAGGGCTGACACACAGACACAGACAACCATTCACACTCACATTCACACCTACGGTCAATTTAGAGCCACCAATTAGCCTAACCTGCATGTCTTTGGACTGTGGGGGAAACCGGAGCACCCGGAGGAAACCCACACGGACACGGGGAGAACATGCAAACTCCACACAGAAAGGCCCTCGCCGGCCGCTGGGCTCAAACCCAGGACCTTCTTGCTGTGAGGCGACAGCGCTAACCACTACACCACCGTGCCGGCGCTCATTTGATCATTATATATGAACGATTTTTATTGGTCACAAGCACGTGCTCATTGTTTATACACTGGCCTCCCGCCATCTCTTCACTGGGGTTGGATTTCAACAAACGAAGGGATTTGTGGAGAGATTTCTAGAAAAGATGACTTACGTATGATGATGATAAAGATGACAAATATATCCGTCACTATGATGATTGCTAGTAATTTTCTTTTCATCACTGATGGATTATGTTCGTCAATGACGAGCGGGACGAGCGCCAGCGGGAACCCTGACAAAGGGTTTAGTAATTTCGCATGGATTTCCTTATTTCAGTATGATCTCCTGTAGTTAGAAAGTAGCATAAATAAAACATTTATACCGTAGCTGTAGTTTGCTTTGACTGGAGCAACTGATTACTGATGACTTACAACTGACCCCACTCTCCCCAAAATCAGCACCACAGCCTATTTAACAAACATTAAAGCTAGACTGCCTTTCAGATTGTTCAAGTGTAGGTCATAAAAAGAATTTTCCCCGACACCCAATTATTTTTGTTTAGTGGACCGAAAGCTACTGAATTCGAATCACAGACTTCCAATTTTATTAGTTTTTTTAATAGAACAATTAATGAATTTAGAGCCGTGTGGCCCTAAATTCTCTGCTATTTTTTCCTGCTTCATCATGACCCAATACAAGATACTACGTCATGCATCACGTGATGGGCTTTCCCTGTTTGCGCAAGGCATTGTGGGATACAAATTTGAAACAGGAGAGAAAAATGGAGGATGCAAATGAAACGTGAAAGACCGACTACAGTAACGGAAAGCGAGAAGAAAAGATGTTATGTTATATACAAAGGAAAGGACCAAGCTAATAAATATCTCATGATCGCTCTGTCACGCCATCATTCTGTCACTGAAATTGAAACTTCCAAACAAAACGAAAAACTTCTTTCAGATGCTGGCGTGAACGTACATTAAGAACGTAGTACAGATGAATACTGTGGATACAAAATGTATACTGAGGACGTTACACGGTTGCGCGAAGATATGAAGTTTATCTTCGAGTGGTGAATATATGTTTTCACAAGTGAGAGAAGCGAGCAAATGAAAATATTTTCAACACGAGAAGATAAACTTCATGTCTTTGCACCACCATGTAATGTTCTTTATATTATATGGATACATCCACAAAAAAAAAAATAAATACGCATGTTAATCAAAAGAATTTCATTTTGAACTGGCTCGCCATTTTGACAACGCGCAAACAAAAAGTCAGCGGGAAAACCCTGAGAGTGATGTCATCGGAGTGAAATATCAGGAATTATTATCCATATAGGACACTTTTTCCTTGGAGTAAAAACATGTGTTCTAGTCCCTTCAAGCAGGTTTCATTCATTTGGTTTGATAGCATGCAACATTGTTAGCATATCGCTTATCGTACGTGTATTATGTCACTCTACCCAGTGGAGAATAAGCATTGAATATGGTTTACGATATTGCATGGTTGTCAAGACGACATGACGTCACACGTCGGAGACGTAAAACTTCCGCGCTAGAGAACAACTGTAACAAACATGGCCGCCAGGTTTGCTTTGTTAAATATGGAAGATTTTGAGAGAATTTTGAAAGAGAAAGACATGCTGAACACCCGAAGGGAATGTGTATGGATAATAATAATAATAATAATAATAATAATAATAATATTTGCTGGCTTTTTTTCGTCTTTGACTCGTTCATTATCATACTAGCTGAATGGAATATATCTGATATACCACTCAACGCCAGCCAATATTATTTAAATATGTCACTCCGATCCGCGATGTATTTCATATGAAAAATGCGAGTTTTTTCATCATGAGAAGATAAATTTCATATCTTCAAGTCAAAGTGTGATTTTCTTTTTATTATATCGACACATTCGCAAACAAAAAGTACCAAAATTTATCAAAACAATTCATCGGTTTAATCACAAGTCACATATAGAGATTTATGTCACGGTTTTGCTTCTCCATATCCCGGATGGAGCTCGTAAGAAAAATACGAGTGGCGTATTTCCCAGTAAAACACTCGTGTCCGTATAATAACGTAATATGGAGCAACAACATGATAATTTATCAACATCTTCTGAGAATCAGATTTGAAAACTCAGTAGGACTTTGGAAGAAATATCTAATAATGATCTTCATTGCATGATGCTGCATTGCTAAATGCTTTATGTAACATTCATGGCTGCAGTAAATCGGATTTAATCGTACAATCCATATTACCTAACGACTTTACTCCTCCATCCACCCCATCTTGATCTTCATCCTGGCTTGGTGTGTAGGCAGGTGGTTATTTTAGCTGGAAGTGCAACGGTCTGCAGGCAAACAAGGCTCTCTCCCTCCCTCATCGCCTCCCTCTCACTCCCTCTGTGCTGAAATTAGAGCAGGATCGATACGCACAGCATCCGAAGGCCCGACATGGACCCTGATCTGCATGCAGGGTCACGGCGGAATCGATGTTAATCCACGCCGCTGCGTCTCATCGTCAACAAACACCAGCACCTGGGTGCAGCCGGACAATTATAAACGACCTCTAGATGTTTGTCCATGTTTGGTTTTGCTATATGTGGTGTACAAGACTGGGGAAAACACTCTTGCACGTGATGCATACTTCATCATAGGGTAAGGCAGTGCAGGAGGGCAATGACAGGGTTATAGATGTGATATTTTAACTCATATTGACTTGTAAAGTCATTTAATTGCCAGAACAAGCTTGGGATCAATGGGGCAGTTCGGTTATAGGTCATGTGACCTTTCAGGAAGAAAACAGATCCGTATTCAAATATAAAATATTCATTATTAGTAGTAGTATTATTACAAATAATAACATATTTCTCAAAAGCGTTTGGGAGACTATACAAAAAATACTTTGTAAAAATCATTATTCAGTTTTAAAGGAACAGTCCACCGTACTTCCATAATGAAATATGCTCTTATCTGAATTGAGACGAGCTGCTCCGTACCTCTCCGAGCTTTGCGCGACTTCCCAGTCAGTCAGACGCAGTCAGACGCGCTGTCACTCCTGTTAGCAATGTAGCTAGGCTCAGTATGGCCAACGGTATTTTTTGGGGCTGTAGTTAGATGCGACCAAACTCTTCCGCATTTTTCCTGTTTACATAGGTTTATATGACCAGTGATATGAAACAAGTTCAGTTACACAAATTGAAACGTAGCGATTTTCTATGCTATGGAAAGTGCGCACTATAATGACAGGTGTACTAACACCTTCTGCGCGCTTCGGCAGCGCACTGATATCTGAGCTCCGTATCAATGCGCTGCCGAAGCGCGCAGAAGGTGTTAGTACGCCTGTCATTATAGTGCGCACTTTCCATAGCATAGAAAATCGCTACGTTTCAATTTGTGTAACTGAACTTGTTTCATATCACTGGTCATATAAACCTATGTAAACAGGAAAAACGCGGAAGAGTTTGGTCGCATCTAACTACAGCCCCAAAAAATACCATTGGCCATACTGAGCCTAGCTACATTGCTAACAGGAGTGACAGCGCGTCTGACTGCGTCTGACTGACTGGGAGGTCGCGCAAAGCTCGGACAGGTACGGAGCAGCTCGTCTCAATTCAGATAAGAGCATATTTCATTATGGAAGTACGGTGGACTGTTCCTTTAAAAATGTTAATTGTGCTGCGCTATGAAATTCTTTATTCTGATTGATTGATTGATTGATTGATTTATTAAATTTCCATAATAGCACCTTTAGTCAGTTGCTCGCATTTCTATAGTAACATCTATAGCAGTATATTAACGTGGGGACTTGTATGGTAAACACATTTTTAAAATCTGTTTTACTTAACAAATGGTGCAAATATTTAACAGTTATTCCATGAAATCGAGTCATACTTGAGCTGATAGTCAGCTATAATCCATATATGACGAGATTGAGTGGAATAACTGTTTTATTCTATCCACATTCACTGGATTTTGAGAAACAGAGCCTTTTTATTTTTTGCAAATTCGATAAATAAAAGCTTGATACAAAACGTCCAACAAAATCATTTCCACTTAGAATGTAAACAAACTGGCGAAATGACAGGAGCAATTTGTGAAAAATGCTATAATAATAATTTTTTTTTTCGTGGTCCAAATCCCGCGCTCTGATTGGCTGGCGAGCGGGTCCATATCCTACGATACGGATCCCGGTTACGGACCCCGGTTACGGACCTCTGGCGACTCGCTCGTTCACAACAACAACAAACATAGTAGCATTTTTTTTGTCAACATTTATCTTTTTTTATAAGATTTATTTATCTCATCTCATCTCATTATCTCTAGCCGCTTTATCCTGTTCTACAGGGTCGCAGGCAAGCTGTAGCCTATCTCAGCTGACTACAGGCGAAAGGCGGGGTACACCCTGGACAAGTCGCCAGGTCATCACAGGGCAGATTTATTTATAAAATTAGCAAAAATCTTGTAAATTTTTGCCAGCATTTCTCAGGAGAATAGCATTAATTTTACAGCATGGATAGTGATAACGACAGTGTTCAGAGCGAAAGGGAGTTTTACTACCCTGAGGAAGAAGAAATAAAAGAAAACATTTCAGGAGAAAGCTAAAACCTATAATCTGCTAACACCGAGCAAAAACATGGCTGAATCCTGAATGACTCCTATTTGTATAAATAGGGGACGACATAGGCGGCAAAATGTAGTTTTTTTTCCTGCCATGGAAGTGCACTTGTATACCGAGGAGGAAGCAATTTGCATTACAGCCGTGAATGAGGATTCAAAATAGCATTAATTTTACAGCATGGATAGCGATAACGACAGTCTTCACAGCAAAAGCGAGTTTTACTACCCTGAGGAAGACAAAATAAAACAAAACATTTCAGGAGAAAGCTAAAAACCTCTAACTGTTGCTAACGCCGAGCAAAAACATGGCTGAATCCTGAATGACTCAATTTTGTATAAATAGGGGACTACATAGGAGGCAAAATGTAGTTTTTTTTCCTGCCATGGAAGTGCACTTGTATACCGAGGAGGAAGCCATTTGCATTACAGCCGTGAATGAGGATTCAAAATGGCGGCTCGGCTCGGTTTTCCCTTTTGGGCGCTCTCGTTTTCTGTTAGAATTTGGTAAAGAAAAAAATAAATATATTATTTACCAGCTTAAGGTCGGTCCGTATGGTGAAATACCGTGACCTCGGCCTTAAATACTGACCTCGGCCCAGAGGGCCTCACTCAGTACTTTCAAGACCTCGGTCACGGTATTTCACCATACGGACCTCCCAGCTGGTAAATAACATATATTTCTTAAAAAATTTTAAAAATTAAAAAGATATGTTCTTACCATTAAATACTTTTATTCAATATTTTGTGCTTTTATTTTTTAACTTTTTGAGGTTTTGTTTTTGAGTAGAGTTTTTATTCCGCCTTGGTTGGTTCAATAACACGCCGCCATTTTCTTTTCTTCTTTTTTTGGCAGCTGGCAAACCAACTTAAAAGTGCATTACCGCGATTATATTATTTTCTTTTATTTAGCTGTTTCTGTTTCTTTTAAAATACTTGATAAAGTGATATATCTGACTTGATGCACTCCGCCATTTTGTTTTTCTCTACTCACGATATATGAGCTGATATCCTAGTAGCCAATCAGAGCACACAATTGCTCATATCCAGTGAATGTGGGTAGAATAAATTTGTTTATAAAATAAGGCTTTCTATCAGAGGTAAATTTTCCTCCACAGGAAAGTCTTCAGGACTTTGTTGTGCGTTGCGTCTTTTTTTGTCCATCTTTGGTCAGTGTGACTTTCCATTTCCGGTTAAGAGTACGCAGTGCACGTTTTGGCTGCTGCTTCTCACTGGAGCTTTTTTTTTTTTGTATGTTTTGATGTTTGTTCTTTGTTTGAATATTTTGTCCGCCAGTTGTAGTTTAGCTCCAGACCCAGTTTTGGGTGTCAGTTTGCTCAGGCTTTGGTCCGCCGTGGATGATGCCTGTGCTCCTCACTATGGACTGCAGTGAACTCGTTGCTCTCTTTAACATCGGGGTTCCCCAGCACTCTGTGCAAAGGTGTTTCTGTGCTTGGCCCGGTGTCCCGAGTGATGATGCCTGGTGGTATCGCGGCGGCTGTGCAGGCGGTGTGTGACATACCTTCATCCACCTTTTGATGGGACTATGGGCAACTATGCCACTGGAATTACATCCTGACCCTCTTTTGGTGGACTTTTTTTTTTTTTTGCAATTGTAAAGCAACCTTATCTGTGAATATTCTCAGTCATCCAGGTCATAGTAACTATGGGTGGTAAAAGAGAGCAACTGGACTTGCTTGAAGATTCTTGAAGACGTTTCACCTCTCATCCGAAAGGCTTCTTCAGTTCTGTCTGACTGGTAGGGAGTATCAGGTATTTATCCTCTCATGGATGAAAAGCTCATCTAAGGTGTCGTTGAGTCATCCTGTTGGTGTGGGTCACTGGGGGCTGAATGTGAATGGCCTCGAGAGTCGTTAGGGTGATCAATGGATTGCCCGTTAAGGTGATCAATGGAATGCTGATTCTCTCTGTCCTCCTGTGAGCCACTGAAAACAGCTGGGTTTTGGTGTGCGTTCATGGAGGAAGTGGAACATAAAGCCTTGACCACTTTTTCAGGAGTTGCTCCCAGCCACTGGTTCAGATACGTGGATGACACCTGGGTTAAAATCAAAGCCCATGAAGTGGAAGCCTTCTCTAAACACATCAATGCAGTGGATATCAACATCAATTTCACTCGGGAGGACGTAAGTGGGAATAATCTAGCCTTCTTGGATTGTGATGTACACATTAGACAAGACAGAAGCCTTAGCATCGAGGTCTACCGGAAACCCACACACACGGACCAGTACCTACTCTTCGATTCTCACCACCCACTGGAACACAAATTGGGGGTCATTAGGACCTTGCAACACAGGGCTCAGAACATCCCTACAATGGTAGAGGGAAAAGAGAAGGAGCAGAATCACATCAGGAAAGCACTTCAGAACTGTGGGTATCCCAACTGGTCTTTCTTCAAAAGCAGGAAAAGGAACATAACGGACAAGGAGGATAACAGGAACAAACGCAAGAACATTGTCATTCCCTACATTTCTGGTCTATCTGAGAAACTCAGGAGGATCTTCTACAAACACAACATTCTGGTATGTTTCAGACCCAGTAACACCCTGAAGCAGAAATTGGTCCACCCTAAGGACAGAATACCCAGACACAAATAGGACAACGTGGTGTATGCAATTCAGTGCAGTGAGCAATGCACAGACTCGTATATTGGTGAAACCAAGCAACCGCTTCACAGGCGTATGGCTCAACACAGGAGAGCCAGTTCCTCAGGCCAGGACTCTGCTGTCTACCTTCATCTTAACAACAAAGGACACTCATTTCAGGATTCCAACGTACGCATTTTAGCCAGAGAGGATCGCTGGTATGAGCGAGGAGTTAAAGAAGCCATTTTTGTCAACCTGGAACGGCCATCACTGAACAGAGGTGGGGGTCTAAGACATAATTTATCAGCCACCTACAATGCAGTCCTTGGCACACTTCCCAGACAACTGAATGCACACCAAAACCCAGCTGTTTTCAGTGGCTCACAGGAGGACAGAGAGAATCAGCATTCCATTGATCACCTTAACGGGCAATCCATTGATCACCCTAATGACTCTCGAGGCCATTCACATTCAGCCCCCAGTGACCCACACCAACAGGATGACTCAACGACACCTTAGGCTACGTTTACACTAGACCGTATCTGTCTCGATTTCTTCGCGGATGCACTGTCCGTTTACATTAAACCGCCTGGAAATGCCTGGAAACGGGAATCCGCCAGCGTCCACGTATTCAATCCAGATCGTGTCAGCTCCGGTGCTGTGTAAACATTCAAAATACGCGGATACGCTGTGCTGAGCTCTAGCTGGCGTCTCATTGGACAACGTCACTGTGACATCCACCTTCCTGATTCGCTGGCGTTGGTCATGTGACGCGACTGCTGAAAAACGGCGCGGACTTCCGCCTTGTATCACCTTTCATTAAAGAGTATAAAAGTATGAAAATACTGCAAATACTGATGCAAATACTGCCCATTGTGTAGTTATGATTGTCTTTAGGCTTGCCATCCTTCCACTTGCAAGTGGTAAGTGATATGCGCTGGGATCACACACACAGCGGCTCAGTCCCGAATCGTGGCTTGTGCACTTCACTCGCGCGCTCTGTGAGCTGCGCAGGGCCGGAGTGCGCACCCTCCAGAGGGCACTCGCTGTTCAGGGCGGAGTGATTTGGAGCGCAGGATGCCTGCGGAGCCGAGCGTATCCGCGTATTGGCGTTGCTGTGTGCACGGCTAACGGTTTTAGTGTAAACGCGAATCATTTTAAGAACATTAATCTGATGATCCGCTGATTCGACGTAATGTAAACGTAGCCTTAGATGAGCTTTTCATCCATGAGAGGATAAATACCTGATACTCCCTACCAGTCAGACAGAACTGAAGAAGCCTTTCGGATGAGAGGTGAAACGTCTTCAAGAATCTTCAAGCAAGTCCAGTTGCTCTCTTTTACCACCCATAGTAAAGCAACCTTGTGTGTGAGAAAGGCACGATATAAGTTGAACTTATAATAATAATAATTATTATTATTGAATATTACTGATATTATGCTAAATGTTTTATTAAATGTAGCCATAAACAGATTAAATGATGGATGGCAAAGTGCTGTGACATACGAGGAATAAAACATTCAGGACATGCTGCTATTGGAACAGAATCAACCCTGTTTTGCATTACATCACCCTGTTGGTGATTATTTTCCTCTAACTGCATGGTACATCACGTTTTATACCTTACACATACTGTAGGCTAATGAGGAAAATCTGGCGAAGACATTTTTGCCTGATGGAAATGATGTTCTGTAACTCTAGAGGTCACACCATTGATCGAAACCATTGAAATAGGAATTGAGAATAAACTTCGGTTCCTTTCGGTTTTAATTTGAGCACTATTGTTGAAACAAATGTGGAACTGACATGGACGTATGCCGTGGACAAAAAAAAAAAAAAAGACTGTTTAGTTAAATAAAGACCAAAATGGACAAATTGATGTTGATTTTCTTCTTTTTCTTGATAACAGTGAACCTTCAAGGAGGCTCCTGATTTTAAATGCCTCCTAAAGACACACTGCTGTTCATTTAGTCCTGATCTGCTGCCTAATTACATGTTCAGGCAACCGATCTCACAGATGATTGAATAAAAGCATGACATCATCATCATCATAATACCTCAATTCCCAGTCATTGTTCAGCACCTTACTATACTGGAGAAGACAAATGGCAGCCTTATAGCTACATTTTTTGTCATTTATTTTAAAACCAGCGTCAAATCACGATATGGATGTCAATCGGTATTACTGATAATGCTCAAGACCAGCTCAGGATCAGTACTAAAGGATCAAATTACACACTTCACTGCTCCTGGGATACACTGGTGTTCAGGGTTATACAAGCAAGGAAACAGGAATATAAAGTAAAACATTATGCAGAAAACAAACAAGTGATGACAAACAGAAAACTACGTTTAAAGAGGTTTCGTGATAAGCAGAAAGTAACCCCCCTAACTAACACACACGCACACACAAATCATGGTCCAGGATGCTCAGACCTTAAGGCTAGAAATCAGCCATGTATCTTTGGTTGCTATAGTAACTAGCTGGGAATTGTGGGTAAATCAATCAAAGCTTTGTTTGAAACCGTGTCCAAAACAGTGTCCTGCACTCTGAGGAAAAAACAGTCTCTCAAGGGTTCTTTGGACACTTAGCTTTCTAAATGTTTTGGTTTTCTACACAGCTTCTGTTTAGAACCTTTTCTAAAAGGGAAACCCTGTGTTTTAAAGTTCCGTCCTGAATGATAAATAAACCGAAGAACCGTTTAGGAAAACAGTACTTTGTTGTCAGATTCCCACAATAGGACAAGCTCTGCTGCTGGGTTCACTCAGAGGGACAAACTGCAGAACCATTTAGGATGCTCTGTTGTTGGGTTCTCACATAAGAATAAACCAAAGAATGCATTAGGATGCTCTGTTGTTGGGTTCCAATATAAGATCAAACTCTAGAACCCTTTAGGATGCTCTGTTGTTGGGTTCTCCCATTAGAATAAACCAAAGAACCCTTTAGGATGCTCTGCTGTTGGGTTCCTCCATACAAGAATAGACCAAAAAACCCTTTAGGATATTCTGCTTTTGGGTTCTCCCATTAGGATAAACCAAAAAACCCTTTAGGATATTCTGCTGTTGGGTTCTCCCATTACAATGAACCAAATGACACTTTAGGATACTCTATTTTTGGGTTCTCCCATTAAAAAACAAACAAACAAACAAACAAACAAACAAACAAACAAACAAACAAACAAACAAACAAACTAACTAACTAACTAACAAACTAACTAACAAACTCTTTAAGATGCTCTGTTGTTGGGTTCCACTAGAAGATCAAACTTTAGAACCTTTTATGATCCTTTGTTGTTGGCTTCCTCCATAAAAGAACAAACTTTAGAACCCTTTAGGATCCTCTGTTTTTGGGTTCTCCCATTAGAATAAACCAAAGAACATTTTCAGATCCTCGGTTGTTGGGTTCTACCATAAGAACACACCAAAGAATCTTTTAGGATCCCCTGTTTTTATGTTCTCCTATTAGCATAAACCAAAAAACGCATTAGGATCCTCTATTGTTGGATTCCCCATAAAAAGAACAAACCAAAGACCATTTTAGGATCCTCTATTTTTGGATTCTCCCATTAGAATAAACCAAAAAAAAAAAAAAAAACGGTTGAGGATCTTCTGTTGTTAGATTCCCCAGAAAAAGAACAAACCAAAGAACATTTTAGGATCCCCTGTTTTTAGGTTCTTCCATTAGCATAAACAAACAAAAAAAAAACGCTTTAGGATCTTCTGTTGTTAGATTCCCCATAAAAAGAACAAACCAAAGACGATTTTAGGATCCTCTGTTTTTGGGTTCTCCTATTAGAATAAACCAAAGAATGCTTTAGGATCTTCTGTTGTTGGATTCCCCATAAAAAGAACAAACCAAAGAGCATTTTAGGATCGCCTGTTTTTAGGTTCCTCCATTAGCATAAACCAAAAAAAAAAAACGCTTTAGGATCTTCTGTTGTTGGATTCCCCATAAAAGAACACATCAAAGAACATTGTAGGATCATCTGTTTTAAGGTTCTTCCATTAGCATAAACAAAAAAAACAAAAAAAAAAACGCTTTAGTATCTTCTGTTGTTGGATTCCCCATAAAAGAACAAACCAATGACCATTTTAGGATCCTCTGTTTTGGGGTTCTCCCATTAGAATAAACCAAAGAACCTTTTCAGATCAGTTGTTGGGTTCTCCTATAAGAACACACCAAAGAACTTTTTAAGATGCTCTGTTTTCAGGAGAGACACAAACTGAAGAACCCTTTAGGATGTTTTTTTTTTTCATCCTCCATACAAACCTACAGGTGCATTCTGGGTATTCTGTGCGTATTCGAGTGCATCATCTTGGACACGACCCTAACCTAACTGCAGTGCATTGTGGGGGGTTTTATCAGCGTCCTGGATTCTCTCCACTAAAAATAGTGCACTATGTAGTGGACAGGGCGCGGTTATGGACAGACAATTTGCGTTATTACGGAAAAACGCAGTCAACAAAGACAGGCTCTGTCCAAATCCGCACTTAGTGCATTAACACAGCCTACTATGTAGTATACTAGCAGGCAAGTAGGCTGGTTTAGGACGCATTTGATACGGCTAGGAATAAAAGGTCTTTAATATTAGGTGGGGTTTTTTCCCCTCCTACTAATTTGTACGCAAGTGTGCGGTTTCGGATGCGCCAAGGTGAGTTAGAAGAGTGTCTGTTCACTCACCTGAGTCAGTATCACCTGGCGGTGAATCATGCTCTGAAAGCAGAGCTCCTCAGTCTCTGGAGGCCATATCAGTCTGCTAAACTCTCACACATCCCACAGAAGCGCCCTGCTCGAGTCAGCATCGTGCGATGCTCCTGTACTGATGGAGGGATGCTCCATCCTCCTCTCCTCTCTCCCTGTTTCCTGGGTACCAGCGCGCCCGCCTCTACGCCACGAACCAGGTTGCCAGATTGCACAGCCTGGACATTGAATTTCCCCCTAAGTCGCTGTTTTCCTGACTGACCATCCATCCATCCATCCATTATCTGTAGCCACTTATCCTGTCCTACAGGGTCGCAGGCAGTGTTGCCAGATGTACGATAATTGTCGTATTTGTACGATAATTTTGCCCTCTGTACGATGTACGATCAATAATGGGAAAGAATCTGAAATGTACGATAATTTCAAAGTTTTCAGTTGGTTGTCCAAACACGCATCCCTTTCTCTCTCTCTGACCCCCAAGAACCATTTCGCAGGCTTTCCACTCAGGCGCCATCAAAAGACATACACAGAACGCACACACGCAAACACGTACACGTAGCCATAGAAATGTATGCATCATTACCACACACAACTTTTGGGCCTAAATGCTGGTGGGTGCCATGCCTTCAAACCGACGAACACCATGCTGCGGTCCATGACGGCATCCAATCTGTACCGTGACAGGATTACCCAACCAACAACATCTGCACAAGTGAGCGTGGCATCGGATGACGACAGCGACCTGGAGGTTGAATTCGAATCTTTCTAGTCTTACGGTAATTGTGCATTTACAGTACTTTCTCTTTGTGTCATAGTTTTCCCTCTACTACGGGAATATTGCAAATTATCTCATCTCATCTCATTATCTCTAGCCGCTTTATCCTGTTCTACAGGGTCGCAGGCAAGCTGGAGCCTATCCCAGCTGACTACGGGCGAGAGGCGGGGTACACCCTGGACAAGTCGCCAGGTCATCACAGGGCTGATACACAGACAAGCAACCATTCACACTCACATTCACACCTACGGTCAATTTAGAGCCACCGATTAGCCTAACCTGCATGCCTTTGGACTGTAGAGGAAACCCACATGGAGAGCATGCAAACTCCGCACAGAAAGGCCCTCACCAGCCGCTGGGCTTGAACCCAGGACCTTCTTGCTGTGAGGCGACAGCGCTAACCACTACACCACCGTGCCGCCCCTGACTACATATAAACCAGGCCTCTACAACCAAGCACAGAATGTACTGTATGCACACTTGGGATATACTCTCAAAACCTACATCTATCTGATCGCTTTCCTGTAAACAGACTGTTCGGAATCATGGATCAGAATGAATTCATTCTGAATGTAGAAAAACGTCCGCACACGTAGCTATTCTTTCATCTTCAGTATTCTTGGGTTTCAGTCACGTGATTTTTCTTAGGACTTCACTTCCAGTAAAACAGCTGGTGGTCTAGCAAACCAAAACAGCTGCCGTACTGCAAACAACTAGCGATAACTTACAGTGGTGCTTGAAAGTTTGTGAACCCTTTAGAATTTTCTGTACTTCTGCATAAATATGACCTAAAACATCATCATCAGATTTTCACCCAAGTCCTAAAAGTAGATAAAGAGAACCCAGTTAAACAATATGTAATATTGGATAATCTCATCTCATCTCATTATCTCTAGCCGCTTTATCCTGTTCTACAGGGTCGCAGGCAAGCTGGAGCCTATCCCAGCTGACTACGGGCGAAAGGCGGGGTACACCTTGGACAAGTCGCCAGGTCATCACAGGGCTGACACATAGACACAGACAACCATTCACACTCACATTCACACCTACGGTCAAGTTAGAGTCACCAGTTAACCTAACCTGCATGTCTTTGGACTGTGGGGGAAACCAGAGCACCCAGAGGAAACCCACGCGGACATGGGGAGAACATGCAAACTCCACACAGAAAGGCCCTTGTCAGCCGCAGGGCTCAAACCTGGACCTTCTTGCTGTGAAGCGACAGCGCTAACCACTACACCACCGTGCCGCCCGGCTTAGATATATTCAGAAGATTGCTATGTGCAATGGAATTGATCCCTACAGTCTGGGAAAGAAGGATTTGTCATACAATCTCGAAAACTACCCTTCAGTCGAGTTCCCCAACATCTCGAACTATCTGGTGTTGCAGACGTCCTTCTACACTGCAAAACAGATGAAAGCGTGGAAGAGTACGGAGGCTTACAACTTTTTCGTATGTAGCTGGGTAAAGGACCTCGGGATCAAGTCGCTACTGAATGAATCCTGTATTGTTTTTACCCGTGTAAGTATGGGTTTTTTAAGCTTTTCGTTTGAGTCTTTACAACGAAGCGCTGCAAGTTGAAGTGTAAACAAACAACAGTTTGCTTGATTCTCACTTGTGTTGGCTCTTATCTCTCAGGTAAATCATTCACAAAGATCATCAGAAACCCCTTTAAAGACCTGGATCTTAGTTAAACAAGATGGAGAAGTGGTCATGGTGCATTGTAACTGTACGGCTGGGGAAGAATTTTGTTGTGAACTTCATGCATATGGACTTTGTGAGGAGGAAACAAAGAAACAGCTGGGGACTTTAGCGCTTCATGACTATAAAAAGTACTGTAAAATAATGACACACAGCAAGAAAAGTACTTAGAAAACACTAAGGACAGAGCTGAGAGGGAAATACAAACCTTTCACGACATGATCACTGCAGACTCGAGCATGCTTCGACTTGTCTCGCTTTAATTTCACTGACAGGTTCAAAAGCCACCTTTCTCGACATCTTTTTGTGAAATCCTGTTTGTTCACCCTTTTTTATTAGTTCATGGGGAACCCTGAAGAAATTTATCAGTTTCATGGTTTGATCGATTCGAACAACCTAAAACAACGCAAGCGTAAGGCATTTTTCATGCGAGCAATGCACCTTCTCCATACAAACGCTTTGTCAACTGAGCTTTGGTAGACCACCAGCTAAAGTTTTGAATAACTAATGAGACGGGTGTGACGTCACGTGAAACCCAAGAATATGCTTTATAGTAAACATGAGGTGCGAGGTGAGGTCACACCTAGCCTGGGCCCGCCCATCCTAAGTGTGACGCAACACGGGGGGCTGTTGCGAACTTAGTCTGGCAAGGCAAGCTATCTCCAGCTCTTCCAAGCTCCCGAAAAATCGGGAGCCAATCAACTTTGAGCATCTCCAACGGCCCTGGGTAGAGGCGTGTTCAAGGCAGTGACGTAGTAGAACTGCGACCGGAAGCCATAGATTGTTTACAGAATCTATGCTGGAAGCGCTTCATTCACTAGAAACATTACGAACATGGAGCAGCGGCAAGCCTTTGACACAGCGGTAGATGCTGTATTGAAAGCATTCAACAGGAAGTTCTCATTGAAAATGGAGCAAAGAGCAGCCCTGGAGGTATTTATTGAAAGGAAGGACGTTTTCGCCTTGCTCCCGACCGGCTTCGGTAAGAGTTTAATCTACCAGTTAGCCCCGCTGGTAGCCAAATCAATGGGGTTCAGCGAGAATCCTATTGTCGCGTCACATACGTCAGAGGAAAGAGTGATGTGATTGGTTTAAGCTTCGTCACAACCTTTTCTGGCTTCGACCAGTAGCAAACTGAGGCATTTCAGGGAGGCGGGTCAACCACGCACTTTGGGAAATGGTTGGGCTTAATATCTATGCCAGACCAATGCTCGCAGAGCTTTGAAGTTGCATTAGCCAGACTAGGTCACACCCTGAATGGGACACCAGTTGATCTCAGGGCACCATGCATACGGTACATACTTTCACACCTAGTGGCAATTTAAAGTCTCTAATACACCTTCTCTGGAAACTGGAGAACCCTGAGGAAACCAGCATGGACACCCATGCTGAGTTCAGAATCAGTCCGGGGTCCCTGGAGCTGTGAGGCCACCTGTAATATGTTCATTCATCTTTGATCACTGGATTCAGAGCCTATTTCATGGAACACCAGGTGTAAAGTGAGGACACACCCTTATTGGGACACCAATCCATCACAGGGTATCATGCATACACATTTATTATGTACATTTATGGTATTTGGAAAACACCCTTATCTAGAGCGACTTACATTTATTTCATTTATATGTTTTAATAGTTGAGGGTTAAGGGCCTTGCTCAAGGGCCCAGCAGTGACAGCTTGGCAGTGCTGGGCTTTGAACTCAACGACCTTCCAATCAGTAGTCTACCATCTTAACCACAGAGAGCTACCACTGACATTTCACACCTAGTAGCAATATACTAGTAGAGTCACAAATCCACCTACTTCCATATCCTCTGGAAGCCTGAGATCCCAAGGAAATCCAACATCTACAGGTGGAACTCCACACAGGCTGTAACCTACACTCACTGGCCACTTTAATAGGATCTTGTTCTTGATTCTAAGATCCCTCTTCTTGGCTGTAGGAGTGGAACCCATTGTGGTCTTCTGCTGTTGCATGCTGAGATGCTTTTCTGCTCACCACGGTTGTAAAGAGTTGCTATATCCCTTTTGGGAAATAAGCTCAAACTAATCTTGCCATTTTCCTCTGACCTTTCTTATCAACATGACATTTGTTTCCACCCACAGAACTGTCGCCCACTCACTCTATGTTTTTTGCACCATTCTGTGTAAACTCTACAGACTGTTGTGTGTGAAAAGCCCAGGAGATCAGCAGTTTCTGAAATACTCAAATCAAGTCCATCTGGTTAGCACCAACTACAGTTTTTCCCATTCTGAATATTCCTTCTTCCTGCATCTTGGTTGCTTTATTGTTTGCGAGGGCTGGGATCAAATGGCTCATGTGGTACATTTCCTTGCAGTTAAAAACACAGACAGTGCGTTCGTCCAATCAGAGACGATCCTTGTCGATAGCACATTCCTAGTATTACATTACATCACAGGCACTTAGCGGACGCTCTTATCCAGAGTGAAGTACAACTTATCCAGAGCAGCCTGGAGAGCAGTTGGAGGTTAGGTGCCTTGTTCAAGGGCACTTCAGCCATTCCTGCTGGTCCAGGGAATCGAACCAGTGACCTTTTGGTACCAAAGCTGCTTCTCTAACTAATCATTAGGTCATGAGTTCCCATCATATACGGTACTATTTCTGGTAGAAGTTAATGTTTTCTGTTTTGCTTTTTTGATGTTGTGAGGCCCCATTTCTGGTTGCGTTTTGCCCTTCAGGGCCACCCCATCCCGGGTTAAAAACCAGAGCAATGAGTGGTGAAACCACGCCAATCTGGCAACCAGGATGACACCACCCCAGCAGCGTAAACAGGTCTGTGGTGGGTGACACAAGCAGTCAGTAACACATGTCATGTTCAAGCTGAATATTAAGGTCGTGAAAGGTGTTTTAGCCTGTCTTTAAGGTCATACAGAAGCTAATATTGGACATTTTAAATGAGGTTCTGGTCAAAACCATGAAAACAAAATGTCACACAAATAGAAGCTCTGAAATGAAACAGAATATTACCTCATTTTTAAAAAAAATGACATACTGACATGCTGTTCAGTTATTTAGGATGGATGTGTGGATGTTGTGCACAGCTTAAATGATAGAAATATCACCTGGAAGACATTTTCAAGTACAGAAAAACAATCATTTAATTCAAAACAGACTCTGTGGAAAAAAGACTGTGAACCAGCACCATCTGTAGACAGCATTTAAGCACACAACTACTTTTATTTTTTGAATTTATAATCCTACCATCAGATCTAATATCTAACCCTTTAAGACCTTGGCGTAAGAAATAGAAGACTAGAAATGAGTAGGGGTACCACAAACATCGTGGGATGTGACCCACGACGTTGTGGAACATCACAGAATTCAACTTTTTGAAGTTATACACTTTGAACTCATATCAAACAGCATCTCACTTTTAAAAGACTTATTTTCTCTCACTCATTGTTAAATGAGTAACAGTGTTGAGTTTTTCAGCATAGAATCCGCAAATATGTGAACTAGTTAGCTAGCATAAATGCCAATGACACACAAATATTATTACATTACAGGCATTTAGCAGACGCTCTTATCCAGAGTGACGTACAGCATACCCAGAGCAGCCTGGGGAGCAGTTGAGGGTTCGGTGCCTTGCTCAAAGGCACTTCAGCCATTCCTGCTGATCCAGGGAATTGAACCTTTTGGTCCCAAAACTGCTTCTCTAACCATTACCATGGCTGAACAAAACATCTCATCATCTCATCTCATCATCTCTAGCCGCTTTATCCTGTTCTACAGGGTCGCAGGCAAGCTGGAGCCTATCCCAGCTGACTACGGGCAAAAGGCGGGGTACACCCTGGACAAGTCGCCAGGTCATCACAGGGCTGACACATAGACACAGACAACCATTCACACTCACATTCACACTTACGGTCAATTTAGAGTCACCAGTTAACCTAACCTGCATGTCTTTGGACTGTGGGGGAAACCGGAGCACCCGGAGGAAACCCACGCGGACACGGGGAGAACATGCAAACTCCGCACAGAAAGGCCCTCGCCGGCCATGGGGCTCGAACCCGGACCTTCTTGCTGTGAGGCGACAGCGCTAACCACTACACCACCGTGCCGCCCTGAACAAAACATACCTTTACATATTTTTACATGTCTACAATCCTAAAAGTTTTATGTTTATGGAATAAATATTTGGTCGATTAATTTAAGTAACGGGCGAAACAGTGGTGTAGTGGTTAGCACTGTTGCCTCACAGCAACAGTGTGAGTGTGAATGGTTGTCTGTGTCTATGTGTCAGCCCTGTGATGACCTGGCAACTTGTCCAGGGTGTACCCCGCCTTTCGCCCATAGTCAGCTGGGATAGGCTCCAGCTCGCCTGCGACCCTGTAGAACAGGATAAAGCGGCTACAGGATAATGGATGGATATTATAGATTCAAAGTGACATAATTCATCATTATCATAAAGAATGAGAGGATTTACTTTTCTTCTTCACATGAGTAATCTTCAGAAAAATTCAGATGATGCAACCTTCCACATAATTTATAATGACTTATAGGGACGAATGTGTTCAGGTAACAGGGTTAAGTGAATATCGTGGGACAATAAAATACACTTTTATCCAATTTTCTTTTCAGTAACCACTTCATCCTGGACTGACAGTGTGGTGATGGATCCGGAGCCTTTTCCAGGAAAACTGGGATCGAATGCTGGAATACAGATCGCAAGGCCCTGTACATACATTCACAGCTAAATTTTTTTAGGGCCCGAGCACCGTTAGGTGTGAAGACCCTATTGTTTTTCGAAGGATTATTATTATTCTGCTGTATTTGGCCTTATTTTAGGCATTTCCCATGCACCAAAACTCATGAAATTTGATACACACATCAGTCATTGTCCTCACTACTCAGCCACAGACGTTTGGCCCCGGGCATGGCCCAGGGATTTCATAGCTCCCCTTTTTCCATTTTCCATTGAAATGAATGGGTAGAACTTGGGAATGATGTCATAAGGCCATTTGGAGTGAAATTACACATGGTCATTTTTAACGTACTCCTCCTAGACGGTTCATCAAATTCATGTCAAACTTAGCAAACATGATGCCAAGATATTGCTGAAGTTGAATTGCTAAGGGATTTTTGATATGTTGTAATATGTTGAAATATAACATATAATATGCCAAGATATTGCTGAATGTTGAACTTGATATCTTGTAATATGATTCTGATACTCTTTAGCCGTTGTGGGCCTGTCTGGTATAGCGCCACCAACTGGCCAAGGAAAGAATAGGGTTTTGAATATGTGTGTTTTGACACATGATGAATTTTAACATGCTCCTCCTAGACGGCTTATGAGATTCGTGTGAAATTTGTTATACGTGATGCCAAGATGTCGCTGATATTAAATTGCGAAGGGATTTTTGATATCTTGTAATATGTTGAAATGGCCTTATGATTTTAATATCTTTCCACATAAACAGGAAACGTGTCAGAAAGCCACAGTGCATTGACTGTATGGTCGGACACTTCTTACTTCAATAGATATGATTATTATGATAACCTGATGCCCAATGGGCCTGCCTGTTATAGCGCCACCACCTGGCCAAGCAGGAAATTTGCCAGAAATTGGCAATGCCTTAACTGATTGATCTGACACTTTACAAAATATTGTGTATTATGATTGTGATGATATTCACATGTTTAATTCAGATGCCTAGCACAGCGCCAGCATCTGGCCAAGCAGGAAATGGGGAAAAATGTTCAATTCATTGATGGATTGATCTGAAACTTTACAACATATTGGATATCATGAGTCTGATGATATAACATATACAATTCTGTGCACACTCATACACACAGTCATATGCATATTTATGCATACACACACACACTCAAGTATGCACTCACATGCACAAGCAACATCTATGACCACACTCACACTCTCTCTCTCTCACACACACACACACACACTTTCTCTCTCTCTCTCTCCCTCCGACACACACACACACACACACACACACACACACACACACACACACACAATAATAGCGGAGCTCCAGCGGAACACCATACCTAAGAAAAAATGGTAAACCCATTGAGTCGATTTTTTTGTGGTTTGTCCGTGTACCACCAGTCATACACACCACCTAGTGGCCAGTGTTAGTAATTACCAGTCATACACACCGCCTAGTGGCCAGTGTTAGTAATTACAGTCATACACACCGCCTAGTGGCCAGTGTTAGTAATTACCAGTCATACACACCGCCTAGTAGCCAGTGCTAGCCAGTAACGAAATAAAACAAAAGAGACTGGCTAGGGTATAAGAAAATTCTACAACCCAGAAACAGATGGGAGCTCCGCTTTTAGGCAGTGCCTAAATCTATATATTAGTGACCTGCCATCATTGTGCATTTTGTTGCTGACATATGAAAACTCTGCATGTACACACACACACACACTGCAGACACAGGAAAGCTAAGATGACTTAAGATTACAGCGTGAGATAGAGATAAGGAGGAGACACATGTATAGTTTTGTACGTAAATGTACATTTTCACACCACAGAAACACACACACACACAGTCTTTGTCTGACTATCTCTCATCCGTCAAGCAGCCATGGCATTTGCAAAATGCACATCACCTTTGAACATTTGATGAATATATGACATGTGACTCTTTCGTTGGGTGGCGGAATGTCCTGGGTTGCGGAACCACACGTGCGAGGGCCCGTCAAGGCCGCTAGTGGCTTTTTTCATTTTAGGTTTTATTTGAGACACTTTACCTTGTCAGTGTACCTCACTGGCCACTTTATTAGGAACACCCATCCATCCATCTGCTGTTTTATGCAGTTCTCTAATCAGCCGATCCCTTGACAGCAGCATGATGCATCAAATAAAATCATGCAGATACAAATCAAGAGCTACAGTTATTAAAGAGCTCCTCGAGAGGGGCTGGACTCTCTACTTCTCTGGATTCACCCATGGTGAACGGTGGCGGGCAGGTGTGGGTTTGCTTATAGCTCCCCAGCTCAGCCGCCATGTGTTGGAGTTTACCCCAGTGAACGAGAGGGTCGCCTCTCTGCGCCTTAGGATCGGGGAGAGGGCTCTTGCTGTTGTTTGTGCCTACGGGCTGAATAGCAGTATAGAGTATCCGGCCTTCTTGGAGTCCCTGGGAGAGGTACTGAGAGGTGCTCAGACTGGGGACTCCATTGTTCTACTGGGGGACTTCAACGCTCACGTGGGCGACGACAGTGACACCTGGAGGGACGTGATTGGGAGGAACGGCCTCCCCGATCTGAACCTGAGTGGTGTTTTGTTATTGGACTTCTGTGCTAGTCATGGTTTGTCCATAACGAACACCATGTTCGAGCATAGGGGTGTCCATAAGTGCACGTGGCACCAGGACACCTTAAGTCAGAGGTTGATGATCGACTTTGTTGTCGTTTCATTGGATCTCCGGCCCTGTGTCTTGGACACTCAGGTGAAGAGAGGGGCTGAGCTGTCAACTGATCACCACCTGGTGGTGAGTTGGATCTGCTGGCGGAGGAGGAAGCCGGACAGACCTGGCAGGCCCAAACGTATGGTGAGGGTCTGCTGGGAACGTCTGGCCGAGCACTCTGTCGGGGAGGTCTTTAACTCCCACCTCCGGGAGAGCTTCTCCCAGCTTCCGAGGGAGGCGGGGGACATTGAGTCTGAGTGGACCATGTTCTCTGCCTCCACTGTTGACGCGGTTGTTTGGAGCTGTGGCCGCAAGGCCTCCGGTGCCTGTCGTGGCAGCAATCCCCGAACCCGGTGGTGGACACCAGAAGTAAGGGATGCCGTCAAGCTGAAGAAGGAATCCTATCAGGCCATGTTGGCCTCCAGGACTCCTGAGGCAGCTGATGGGTATCGGCAGGCCAGGTGTGCTGCAGCTCGGGCAGTTGCGGAGGCAAAAACTCGGAACTGGGAGGAGTTCAGTGAGGCCATGGAGGAGGACTATCGGTCGGCCTCAAAGAAATTCTGTCAAACCGTCCGGCACCTCAGGAAGGGGAAGCAGTACTCTGCCAACACTGTTTACAGTGCGGGTGGGGAGCTGTTGACCTCGACTGGGGATATTGTCGGGCGGTGGAAGGAATACTTCGAGGATCTCCTCAATCACACTGTCACGTCTTCCATTGAGGAAGCAGAGGCTGATGACTCAGAGGTGGACTCGTTCATTACCCAAGCCGAAGTCACTGAGGTGGTTAGCAAGCTCCTTGGTGGCAAGGCACTGGGGGTGGATGAGATCCGCCCTGAGTATCTCAAGTCTCTGGATGTTGTGGGGCTGTCTTGGCTGACACACCTCTGCAACATCGCGTGGCAGTTGGGGACAGTGCCTCTGGAGTGGCAGACTGGGGTGGTGGTCCCTCTTTTTAAGAAAGGGGACCGGAGAGTGTGCTCCAATTATAGGGGAATCACACTTCTCAGCCTCCCAGGGAAGGTTTATTCCAGGGTACTGGAGAGGAGAATTCGGCCAAGAGTCGAACCTTGGATCCAGAAGGAACAATGCGGTTTTCGTCCTTGGTCACAGAACACTGGACCAGCTCTATACCCTTCATAGGGTGCTCGAGGGTTCATGGGAGTTTGCCCAACCAGTCCACATGTGCTTTGTGGATTTGGAGAAGGCATTCGACCGTGTCCCTCATGGTATTCTGTGGGGCATGCTTCGGGAGTATGGGGTTCGAGGCTCTTTGCTAAGGGCTGTCCAGTCCCTGTATGAACGGAGAGGGAGTCTGGTTCGCATTGCTGGCAGTAAGTCAGACGTGTTCCCAGTGCATGTTGGACTCTGGCAGGGCTGCCCTTTGTCACCGGTTCTGTTCATAAACTTTATGGACAGAATTTCTAGGCGCAGCCAGGGGCCAGAAGGAATCCTGTTTGGGAACCACAGGATTTCATCTCTGTTTTCGCAGATGATGTTGTCCTGTTGGCTTCTTCAAACCAGGACCTTCAGCATGCACTGGGGCGGTTTGCAGTCGAGTGTGAAGCGGCTGGGATGAGAATCAGCACCTCCAAGTCAGAGACCATGGTTCTCGACCGGAAAAGGGTGGCTTGCCCTCTCCAGGTTGGTGGAGAAGTCCTGCCTCAAGTGGAGGAGTTTAAGTATCTCAGGATCTTGTTCATGAGTGAGGGAAGGATAGAGCGTGAGATCGACAGGTGGATCGGTGCGGCCTCCGCAGTGATGCGGTTGCTTTACTAGTCCGTCGTGGCGAAGAAGGAGCTGAGCTAAAAGGCGAAGCTCTCGATTTACCGGTCGATCTACGTTCCGACTCTCACCTATGGTCATGAGCTTTGGGTAATGACCGAAAGAACAAGATCGCGGATACAAACGGCCGAAATGAGTTTCCTTCGCAGGGTGGCTGGGTGCTCCCTTAGAGATAGGGTGAGAAGCACAGTCACTCGGGAGGAGCTCGGAGTAGAGCCGCTGCTCCTCCACATCGAGAGGAATCAGCTGAGGTGGCTCGGGCATCTCTTTCGGATGCCTACTGGATGCCTCCCTGGGGAGGTGTTCCAGGCATGTCCCCCCGGGAGGAGGCCCCGGGGAAGACCCAGGACATGCTGGAGGGACTATGTCTCTCGGCTGGCCTGGGAACGCCTCGGTGTTCTTCCCAAGGAGCTGGCCGAGGTGTCTGGGGAAAGGGAAGTTTGGGCTTCCATGCTCAGACTGCTGCCTCCACGACCTGGCCCCGGATAAGCGGAAGGAGACGAGACAAGATGAAATGAGTTGTTAATGTTCACGTCATTCAAACATCAAAATGGGAAAAATTGTGACCTCAAAGTGTGGCTTTCACTGTGGCATGGGTGTTGGTTTGAGCCAGATGGACTGGTTTCAGTATTTCAGAAACTGCTCCTGATCTCCTACGGGTTTTCACACACACAGAACAAGCTCTAGAGTTTACACAGAATGGTGCGAAGACAAAAAAAAAAAAACATTGAGTGAGTGAGAGACAGTTCTGTGGGTGGAAACAAACACCTTGTTGATAAGAGAGGTCAAAGGAAAATGGCCAGATTGGTTTGAGCTTTTTTGCCAGGAAGGATACAGTAACTCATAGCAACTCTTTACAACCATAGTGAGCAGAAAAGCATTTCGGCATGCAACAGCAGAAGACCACATTGGGTTCCACTCAAGTTCCTATTAAAAAGTGGCCGGTGAGACAGATATGGTTAATTAATTCAATAATTCATTTTCTGTAATAACAGTTCTGACAACAGTGCAGCTGTAATTCAAATCACTGGTTTATTTTAATGCAGTTGTTCTAGTGCAATTGTTTCTACAGCAACAATGGACACAGAGATTTCTATGGAGAATGCACCATATAAGGAGATTTTTTTTTTAAAGTGTAACTGTGGATGTTGAGGAAATTTTCTGTGAGGAAACATTTACCAATAATAAAATAAAAGTAAGAAAGAAAGAAAGAAAGAAAGAAGAAGAAGAAGGCATTAAATGTAACTATGAACTATGAAACATACACATTCTTTAATCCTATAAAATAATTGTTAGTATATTGCAAATTGAAAAAAAGAGGAATAAAACACTTGGAGGCATGCTGTTATTGGAAAAAATAGACTTTGGTGTGGTAATAGTAACTCTGCTTCATATCAGACCTGAAGATCAACCAACACCACGTTTCCAAGTGTTTTATGCTTTACACCAGGGTGCATTTAATTCATCAGGAAGGAAGTCTACTTTGAGCTGAATTAGGCAAAAAATATGAAGTTAAAATCTTAAGCGTGTGACGTAAATCAGCAAAGAGTCTTTATACATGACTGAAAAAGACACAGCAATTAGATTCCAGCCTTTTAAAACAAAAATCATTTCGGTTTCCAAGGATTAACAATACAAAAAGAAAAAAATAATAAAATCAAACTCTTTACATCTTATTTCTAAAGACAGAATAGTTAATTTCATGCTACAAAGACAAGTTCATGCTACATGTTCATAAGATGCTAAATACTTCTGATTTACGCAACAGCTACAATTAACCACAGAACAGCATAAGCACACACACACAAAAAAATTGGATTTAACACATATTTCCCAACTTCCTCATTTTCCTTCCTTCCAGACTCTGTTTATTTAGAGTATTCTCAGAACAACCTTCATCACTTTTATGAAAAAGTACACACCACAAACAATACTTTTGATAAACCTGCACCCAAAGATAATGTTTCAGTACACTGAAAATGCTCAGATTCTTAAATCCTGCAGCCAGCATCACTGTGAGAGCTGGATATAAATCTTTCAGAAACACAAAACTTTCCAGATACTCAAAAGTTCAGAATCTTTCAATATCCAGACATTCAGAAGTTCCCAATATTCAGAAGTTCAGAACCTTCCAATGTTCAAAAGTTCAGAACCTCTCAATATTCGTATCATAAGCTCAGAATAGCCCAAAGTTCATAACTTCCCAATATTCAGACATTCAGAAGCTGCCAATAATCAAAAGCTCATAACCTCTCAATATTCAGAATTTTAGAACTTCCCAATATTCAGAATTTCAGAACCTCCCAATATTCAGACGTTCCCAATATTCAGAAGTTCAGAACCTCCCAATGTTAAAAAAATTCAGAACCTCTCAATATTCAGAGGATCATAAGCTTCCAATACCCAAAAGTTCACACCTTCCAAATATTCAGACATTCAGAAGTTCCCAATATTCAGAAGTTCAGAACCTTCCAATATTCAAAAAGTTCAGAACCTCTGAATATTCAGATCATAAGCTTCCAATACCCAAAAGTTCACACCTTCCAAATATTCAGACTTTCAGAAGTTCCCAATATTCAGAAGTTCAGAACCTCTCAATATTCGTATCATAAGCTCAGAATATCCAAAAGTTTGCAAGTTTCCAATATTCAAACAGACACTCAGAAGCTGCCAATAATCAAAAGTTCATAACTCCTCAGTATTCAGAATTTCAAAACTTCAATATTCAGAACTTCCCAATATTCAGACATTCAGAAACTGCTAATAAGCAAAAAATGTGTTACCTCTCAATATTCAGAATTTCAGAACCCAGCAGTATTAAGAAATTTAGAACATCCCAATATTCAGAACTGTCAGAACCTTGCCATATTCAGAAGTTCAGCAGATTACAGTATTCAGAAGTTTAAAATGTCCAAATTCCTTCCAGTGAGAAGTTTCATCAGTTAGTAGTACTCAGTATTGGGGCTCCTGAAGGAGGTGGTCCTGCTGCTTTGAGATGACATGATGGTGGTCTTCAAACATGGTATGTGCTTAGCAAGAAGTTTCCGGAAATGGCTCTGGAATTTCTTCCCCACAAAAGTGTAGAACACGGGGCTAATGCAGCAGTACAAGTATGCAATGTTACGTGTGATATATTCTGCATAGTCCAGGTCATCAGCGCATGATCTGTCTCTGGAGGACAAGCGAAGCGCCTTGAGAAGGATGACCACGTTGTAAGGCGTCCAGCAGTGAAAGAACGTGAAGGTGATGACAAAGATGAGCTTGACAGCTCTGCATTTCTCCTGTATGCGTGTGGAGATGATGCGAATGGTAATTCGGGCATAGCAATAGAACACCATCATGAGTGGAAGCAGGAAGAACACCCCAAACTGCTGGCAGTAACCCATCAGCTTCCATTTGACTATGGTCTCGTACTTGTAGCCACTCTCTTCACACACCCAGCCGTCCGGTTTGTTCTCCCGTACGTTGTAGAGGACCATGTCTTTAAGGCTAGCGAGAAGACTGAGAAACCAGACGACAAAAGACATGGAGAAGGCATACAACCTCCGGCGGCTCTGGGCGGCCGTGATGGCATGGACCACAGCCAGGTAGCGGTCAAAAGTCATCAGGGTGAGGAAGAGGATGGAGCTGGAAAAGCCAATTGAGTACAAGCTGCCTACTACCTTGCAGAGGAAAGGGCCAAATATCCACTCGGTGCGGTAGTAGATAGCCCAGAAAGGTAAGGTCGAGGCGAACAGGAGATCCGAGATGACCAGGTTGAGCAGGAAGATGTTGGTAACCGTACTGAGCTTCTCATACTTGTAGATGATGCACAAAACCAGACTGTTTCCCAAAAGGCTCAGCAAGAAGTTCATGGAGTAGAACACAGGGATGAACGTCGCACCAAACCGTTTCACGTTGGTCTTCTCACACAGTATCACTGTTTCATTTAAGACATATCCGTAATCTTCTGTCGTGTTGGACGGGGTGAAAAAACCATCCAGATATGTGTTGTACTCATCATCTTCCATGGCAATTCTCCCTACTACCTCGGTGCAACAACAAGAAGAGCAAAAAAAAAAAGAATGTCTTTTTTTTTCTAGCAGCCCCTCAAGTGTCTGATGTCTCAGAAATTAGGAGGTCTTTATAGTTAGCACAGAGGAACTTGTAGAGCTGTGAGCCTTTCTGTGGCTTTCCCTCAACTGTGACAGGACTTAACACTTCAGCAGAGATTATCAGTGCAGCACGCAGAAAGAGGAACTGCTCATGCATATGCTGGTGTCTTTTAACTCTGCTTCCTATCTGTCCCACGTAGAAAAAAAACCCCAAACCACGAGAATATCTAATCTGGATGCAGAAACCCATAAATAAATAAATAAATAAATAAATAAATAAAAATTCATTACTACAGAGTAGTACAAATATTGTATGTTTAGGGATAGAATTTTTATTTGATCACCGTTACATATAAATGGTTTGAGTTCAAATGTAAACAACACAATGAGTGTGGAAATGAAAACACTAGTCAATGAGAAGACATTCTTAAAAAACAAAAAAAATACGGCTTCAACCGACAAGAATATAAATAGATCATGTTGCTGCTGCCTGCGATGACCTGGCGACTTGTCCAGGGTGTACCCCGCCTCTCGCCTATAGTCAGCTGGGATAGGCTCCAGCTTGCCCATGACCCTGCACAGGATAAGCGGCTACAGATAATGGATGGATGGATGGATGTTGCTGCTGCATCCAGTTTGAGCATTAAAAAAAAATGGAAGGAAGCTTTTGAGATGTTTACACGTTCAAAAAACGCAGTAGTCCACTCACAAAACCTGGTCATGACCCACCACACACAATGAGCTTTGATTTTTTTTTTTTTTAAAACCCCAAGAGACATCCTGAGCAGTGTGACACATCAGTCAACACTTTTTTAAGAAAATATCGTCACTGTCTAGCTGATGGATTAATTTGCATCTAGAGGTAGTATTTCAAAAGGCAGTGCAACACCTAATGTCCATTTACAATAAAATGTGTTTCACAAAAGCGAGCACCAATGGAAGACTGAAACCAATGTGGTTGCAAGAAGGAAAAGTCATCTGCGACCAGGTGACTCAATCTGAAATTATCTTATCTTACTCAGAATAGATTTCCTGCTCTAGTTTTGTTTGCTAATTTTTTTTCCCCAGCACTCTACTGCTGCTACGTTACATGTTTCGAAACCAAAAACTAGATTTGATAAACCTGCCACGTTCAAACTCTAAGCCCTCTAATTTGGACTGAGGTTAATAAATCAACAAGCCAGTACATACAAGGCACCTCAGGCTTGTCTTTGGGCTCTGGAGGCCCTTAAAAGTCCATCCGAAGTGTCCATCAAGGTAGTTTGCTAAAAGTCAGGCCCTTTGTTGAAGGGACCTTGCTGGCCACCATAACCCATGTAACATGACGATGGGTCACAAACACCGGCAACTCCTGGAGGACCTCGTTTTCCTGGGATACCTGGTGAACCAGGTTTCCCTGTAGACCCTGGGGGTCCTGGATATCCCTCTCCGTCCAGTCCACGACGACCTTGCAAACCTGGAAGTTAAAAAAATGTATGGTAGTTGTGTAATCGGAAATTATAGTTATATCACAGCTACAAAAAGAGATATTAGCGATCCCATTCGGCAATGGATGATAAAGTGGTAGGTGAGAATTTAATAAGATGTAGCGCGCTAATTACACATAGTGCATATTAATGGTTTAGAGTACGTTTTCATATTGTAACATTACTTGAGTTGTAATTTAACCCGTCTAGTCAAAGCTGATGTGTGAGATTCAGAAGTGTGCACTATCTTTACAGCACTGAGGTTTTTGTTGCATCTTGGTGAACCATGTTATGTTTCTAGTCACATATCAAATAAGGCTCCACTCTCACAACACTGAGAACTATAACTGTACCTATAACTACAACTCTGACGATCCCTCTGTCTGAATTTAGTTCCAGTCTGGAGCAGAAACACAACTATAATCCCGACTATAATATCGCTCGGTCCTGACACTCAGGGAAATAAACACATGCAACTTAGAAATAGTCATGGAAGTTTTTTTCAAGTAGTAGCACATTATTCTGGGTCGTACTGTACAGCTTAGACTTCAAAGCAAGCCATGTACACACTCCAGTGGTTGATAAAATACGGATAGGTCACGGATTATGGAAATATAATAAAAAAGGATACAAAATACGGAGTGGTTACGGATTTTAATATGGATGCATCACAAATGCTAATAATTTACGAATTGGTCACGGACGTTTCAGTATATTACAGATTGGTTACCGATTTCATACGGATGACGCATCACGGATGAAAAATTAAGAAGTCAAGAACAATTAAATATTTGGACTGGCGAACTTCACAATTAAAATATCTTACCTGCATTTATATGTTTACTTTATTAATTTACGATTAATATTTCACGGAAAATCACACACATCACACATCACATTATCTCTAGCCGCTTTATCCTTCTACAGGGTCGCAGGCAAGCTGGAGCCTATCCCAGCTGACTACGGGCGAAAAGCGGGGTACACCCTGGACAAGTCGCCAGGTCATCACAGGGCTCGCGGAAAATCATATCCGTGAATAAAAGATCCATGCTTTGTATTTTATTTTTTATTTTCCGTGAATCCATATTCCGTGACTTGATGATGCAACAAGGATGTACAAAGATGCCCAGGGAAAAATAGCACATGCTCAGACAGCGTCACATGTAAACAATTACCTGATTGGTGAGATGTTTTTTTCGGATCAGGTCCAGGCCTGGAAAAATCACTCCAGAAGCAATCTCACTGATACAGATAAACCCAGGCCTGGGCTATATCGTTATCGGTCTGGTGTGAGCACCAACCACATAACTATAAATAAATCAGTCCCCTGCAGTTTATCGTTATAGTTTTCGGTATTGTGGAAACAGGCCTTAAAATGTAGCCTGGCTAACGCGACTTCAAAGCTCTCCGAGCTATTGGTCTGGCCAAGATATTAAGCCCAACCGTTTCCCAGAGCCCGTGGTTGACCCGCCTCCCTGAAATGCCTCAGTTTGCTACTGGTCGAAGCCAGAAAAGGCTGTGACGAAGCTTAAACCAATCACATCACTCTTTCCTCTGACGTATGCGACGCGACGGGCTAACTGGTAGATTAAACTCTTACCGAAGCTGGTCGGGAGCAAGGCGAAAACGTCCTTCCTTTCAATAAATACCTCCAGGGCTGCTCTTTGCTCCGTTTTCAATGAGAACTTCCCGTTGAATGCTTTCAATACAGCATCTATGCGTAATAGATGCGGAAGCGTGAATGAAGCGCTTCCAGCATAGATTCTGTAAACAATCTATGGCTTCTGGTCACAGTTCTACTACGTCACTGCCTTGAACACGCCTCTACCCAGGGCCATTGGAGATGCTCAAAGTTGATTGGCTCCCAATTTTTCAGGAGCTTGGAAGAGCTGGATATAGCTTGCCTGGCCAGACTAAGCTTGCAACAGGCCCTCGTGTTGCGTCACGCTTAGGATGGGCGGGCCCAGGCTACTTAAAATGTGTTTTGTAAAGGGCAACAAAGAATAGACTTTGCTCCCCTTCTTTTTTTCTGGTTGTTTAACTTTAAAAACATTTTTTAAAAACCCTACAATGCTGAATATGATGTTCTGCTTGTCCCCGATGCCGCGGCTTATGATTCATCAACCCTGTAAAACAGTTACATCTAAAATGAACAGCATAATACCTGGTGGTCCAGGTGGACCTGGGAGCCCATTGCGACTCTCCCCTTTGGCACCTTTCATGCCCGTTGGTCCAATTTCACCTACAGAGTACACACAACATGAACACTAGTTGCAAACAGGTGAAATATGCAAAAAGTTTCTGTTTCATTTACAAAGACTGAAAGTACATGAATAGCAACAGTTCCTCTCATTTTAAACATATCAAGCGTTTCAGAAAGAAGAAAAAAATCTATGGGCATAATGATTCTGTCTGACCTTTCGGGCCCACTGGCCCCATCGGCCCTGGTTGTCCTGGGTATCCCTGAGCTCCAGATCTGCCAGGATAGCCTGGATTTCCAGTTGGGCCTTGGGGTCCAGGGGGGCCTGGATCACCTGGGGGCCCCTTAATTGTCTCACACTGTTGGCAGCCTCTGGAGGACATCGCCTGAAGGAGCTGTGGGAGTTGATCTGTTGAGAAAATTCAAGTTTTGTTAACTGGTTCAAAGTGAAGCGTTTGGTTCATACATTGTCATTTCTAGGAGGGATTTTTAAGCAGCAGCTCTTCAGTGACAACACTGATCGTGTACATGGTATGTAAATAATCTAAGGTGAATCGTAAACAGAAGAAAAATGCATGGTTAGAGTAGTTAGGCAAGTGTAGGTTTGTCTCAATACATCTGAAACAAATTTAATTCCATATATTAACTTCAAGAATGAGAAAAATGTTAATAGCTGTTAATAGCTGCTATAATGTAAGTGATAACGGGAACTATCTTGTTTTGCGGACGTTCTGCAACATTAATTAAATGTAGCTGGGTCATTCTAGAATTTGGGGTACATTTCACGTCTCTGAGAGAAACCTTTTGTTATTTTCCACAAAAGAAATCTTTATTGACTCAGTTTTGAATAATAATGCAAATTATGACAAACTTTCACCAACAGCAATGCTTGATGTACATTTTAGACCCAATTTATCCATAAAACATTGACTAAATGACTCCCACTCCTCCCCCCACATTACTGGTCGGCTTCGACTCCTGATTCATCCATTCAACTCGAATAAACAGAAAGTGATTCAGTCTAACAATCTGTTTGTGGGGCTGATTCTATTAACTGTTATAAAATCAATGGCCATTGTGAAAGTCTATGGTATTTTCTGTATTATGTGAAATTTCAATAATAAAAAAATATATTTTTTATCCGTTCTTGTCAACTCTGTTATAAAACCGCAAAATACTTTTAACAATGCGCATGACACCTGCACCGAGTGATGTCACTTCCTCTGGCAGGAAACTTCAGAAAGGTAGTGAGGTGTGCTATGTTATGTTTCTTCTCTCATTAATTTGAACAAAATGTTGAGGATTTTACACCAACAGTAGATGAATTATTCGTCAACTCTGTTATTGCGATATTGGACTGAATCTTTCACTCATTTTTTGAAAACAATAATAATGATTAAAATCTGTAAAATTCTGTTTTTATACATGCCATGTGGCGGCTAGTTTGAGGTTCGCGTGTGGAGTTAAGACACAAAATGGTGGAAAAAATGTCAACTCTGTTATCGCCAATTCTGCGAATGGATTGCCCAGTTTATCGATGCATTTTTAAATTTTTTAAAAATAAATACTTAAAGTCTTACAGGTTGAAAGTTTGAAAATACTTGTAATGTTAAATTTGAAGTGTGTTCTACGACAATGAAAAAGTTTAACAGAAAAAAATCATTCCAATTTTTTGTTTTCTTTCAACGCTTGAGATATACCCGCAATTATAGAATGGGCCAGCAGCTATGAATGGTTAAAAAGCATGACATATCATCCACTCATAAATTAAAGAATTGTAAGCGTTGGTAAATTCCTGTGGTATGAGTATAAATGTAAGAATAAATAATACTCCTGGACATGCTGTTAAAGGAAAACAAATCGATTTCATGATGTCAAAGGTAACTCCAATTTGCGTCGGCTCACATCACACCATCCTGACATGAATTATTTGCCTACAACAGCACACGTTCAAGTGTTATTCCTCACATAGTGAATTACAGATCTGAGATTTAAAGAACTGAACAATAATGAGGAACCTATCATGATAACTTCCTGCACATTGCGCTGATTTGTGTTTCTTCAAATTTACATTTCAAATTGAACGTTTTCTGAGAAGGAAACCCAATCTGTAACCTTTTTCATACTTTTATTTGCATATAAAATTTGTCTTTGAGAGGAACCGAGTATTATTTCTGAACTATAAAATAATAGGAAAAATATACAGTGGTAATCAGAATCACTTTTATTGCCAGGTATGTGAACACACACGAGGAATTTGACTCCGGTTTCACTTAGCTCTCAGTACAAACAGATAAAAAAAAGCGTAGACAAAAAACAAAAAGCTATGTACATGTAGAAGGGTAAATATATGTACAGACAAGAGAAAAAATAAAAATAAAAAAAATATATATATATATATATATATATACACACATTTTATACACATATATATACACACACACACACACATTTTTAAAAATCTTTTGGTGCAAAATGGTGCATAGTGCTATTCTGGTTAACACCAGACCACATCACAAGTGAAATGTGGTCTGGAATCCGCCTATTGAATTTCTCGTAGGGGAGGTGTAGTTTACGATTGTCAACGGCCGTTTATTGGACGTTGCGAATGTCTATCATTTGGCGTATACGTAGCCCATGGCCAATCATGGCAGTTGTACCCGGTGACGTAGTTAGAGCGACGAAGAAGACGAAGAGGTGAAGAAGAGAAGGAAGGAGAAAGAGAAGGCAAAACAAAAATAGGAAAACAATGGCACCGAACGATTACTGCCGTTTGTGCAAGACAAAGCTTGATCGAAAGTTTGGTTTGTATTGCTCGCCGCCATGTTAAATGTGATCCGTAAACAGTCCCAAATAAACTACAAGCTTCCGTTTGTCGAGTAGTACGCGTCACCGTCTTTCCACCCCTCCCCACTCTCTGATTGGCTCCCTAACTCAGGCGAGCCTTTAGATCATAGTTTCCATGCTGTCTTTTCAAATCGGAACGATTGTGCAAAGCAGCATGGGATTTCCCAGGCTAGCATAGTGCAAGGATGACTTAGTAAATATAAATATACAGTGTGCACAGAATGACGGTATGAGTGAATGTGCAGATATTTCACAGTTGATGTTACTGATATTTGAGTCCGGTTTTAGCTGTTCATCACAGAGACAGCCTGAGGGAAAAAACTGTTCTTGTGTCTGGTTGTTTTTGTGTACAGTGATCTGTAGCATCTCCCAGAGGGACCTGCGGGGATTCACTGCTGTGAGAGCCGACAGAGACACTAACACATGCGGGAAAAGCAAAGGTGGGGGACTCATCATTTATGTTAACAACTGCTGGTGTAACCCGGGACATATTTCCGTAAAGACAGTTTTATGTTGCCCGGACTTGGAGCTGCTAGCCGTTAGCCTGCGGCCATATTATCTGCTGAGGGAGTTCAATCACGTGATCACCATCTGTGTTTACATCCCTCTGAGGGCAGACACAGCCGCTGCATGTGAGAGGATTCACTCTGTCACAGCAAGGCTGCAGACACAGCACCCTGAGGCATTTATGATCATTTCTGGGGACTTTAATCATCTTACTTTGGACTCTACTTTGGCTGCTTTTTACCAGGCTGTGGATTGTCCACCAAGGAACAACAGAACAATTGACTTGCTGTATGCTAATGTGAAGGATGCATACAGAGTCACACCCCTCCCCCCACTAGGGAAGTCTGACCACAACCTGGTTCTTCTACAGCTGAAGTACACCCCCCTGGTTCAAAGGCAGCCTGCAACAACTAGTTCCATCAGGAGGTGGTCCCCTGAAATGGAAGATGCCCTCAGAGACTGCTATGACATCACGGACTGGGATGTGCTGCTTAGCCCACACTGTGAGGACATAGAGGGGCTGACACATTGTCTGACAGATTACCTCAACTTCTGTGCAGACGTGGGTAACACAGTAAGTCAAAGCTGTCCTCAACAGGAAGAAGGCCGCCTTCAGGAGCAGGGATAGGGAGGCGATGAAAGCAGCACAGCAGGAGGTGAAACGCTGCATGAGGGAAGCTAAGGACAGCTACAGGAGAAAGGTGGAGCAGAAGCTGAAGGAGAACAGCATGAGGTAGGTCTGGGAAGGTGTGAAAACCATCACAGGCCACAATACAAAGACCAGAGTCGTTGAGGGGACAGTGGAGAGAGCGGAGTTGAATGACTTCTTCAATCGGTTCAACCAGCTCATGTCCCCCCCCACCCTCTCCCTCACTGCAGCCATCTCTCCTTCTTCCCTCAACACACCTCCCCCCAGTCATCACAGCAGCCCCCTCCTCCCCCACCTCAACACAGACTCCTCTATGCATTACTGCAGACCAGGTCAGAGGTCAACTGAGGAAGCTTCACCCCAGGAAAGCAGCAGGCCCGGGCAAGGTGTGCCCATGACTACTGAAGACCTGTGCTGCTGAACAGGGTGAACCACTCCCATGCATCTTCAACCTCAGCCTGCAGCTGGGGAGAGTGCCAACCCTCTGGAAGACATCATGTATCGTTCCAGTTCCCAAAAAGAATTGGCCCAGCGAGCTGAACGACTTCCGACCGGTGGCACTCACTTCACATCTGATGAAGATGTTGGAGTGACTCTTCCTCAGCCTCCTCAGACCCCAGGTACAACATGCCCAGGACTGTCTGCAGTTTGTGTACTGGGCAGGTGTTGGTGTGGAAGACACCATCCTCAACCTACTACACCGAGCCCACTCACATCTGGATAAGGGAAATGGCACAGTGAGGATCCTCTTCTTGGACTTCTCAAGTGCCTTCAACACCATCCAGCCCCTATTGCTTCAGGACAAACTGAACAGGATGCGAGTGGACCCCTGCCTGGTCACCTGGATCTCCAGCTACCTCACTGACAGGCCACAGTACGTCAGGCTGAAGGACATCACGTCTGACACTGTAATTAGCAGCACCAGAGCACCCCAGGGCACGGTGCTGGCCCCTCTTCTCTTCACCCTGTACACCGCGGACTTCTGCTACAACTCAGGGCTGTGTCACATTCAGAAGTTTGCCAATGACACAGCCATCGTTGGGTGTATCAGTGACCACAGAGAGGAGGAGTATAGGAGCCTGGTGAGGGACTTTGCTGTGTGGTGCAACAGGAACCATCTGCAGCTCAACACCTCGAAGACCAAGGAGCTGGTCATTGACTTTGGGAGGTCCAGACCAAGGTCACGACCAGTTCTGATCGAGGGAGTCGAGGTGGAGGCTGTGGATTCCTACAAGTACCTCAGGCTGTGGCTGGACAGCAAGCTGGACTGGACTTGCAACACCAAACACTTATACAGGAAGGGACAGAGCAGGCTATACTTCCTTAGGAGGCTGCGGTCCTTTAACATCTGCAGGAAACTCCTGTGGATGTTCTATCAGTCTGTGGTCGCCAGTGTCCTGTTTTACACTGTGGTATGCTGGGGGGGCAGCACATCCAAGAAGGACACATCCAGGCTGGACAAACTGATCAGGCGGGCCGGCTCTGTGGTCGGCATGAAGCTGGACTCTCTGGTGACGGTGGCAGAGAAGAGGACTATGGACAAACTATTGAACATCATGGACAATGCCAGTCACCCTCTGCACACCGTCATCAGCAACCAGAGGAGCCTGTTCAGTGACTGAATGTTCCTTCCCAAGTGCAGGACGAACAGACTTAAAAACTCCTTTGTCCCTCACGCCATCAGACTGTACAACTCCTCTCTGGGGGGGAGGAGGGGTAACAGGAGGACAGAGGACGGGAAGGAGCAGTAGCCTAGCCTAACAATAAGCAATACCGGACAATGTGCAATATAATGTGCAATATAAAGTGCAATATCTCTCCTGCTGCCGCCGCCGCCCCCCTTCTCCCCACCTTTCCCCCCCTCCCCCTTCCTCTCTTCCCCATATCTTATTCTTTTTATATTTGTATATGTAAATACTTAATTTATTTTATCTAGAAGTTTTTCTCTATTTCTTTTCTCTGTTTATCTGTAATGATGCTGCTGATATCTTAATTTCCCTGAGGGAACCCTCCCAAAGGGATCAATAAAGTTTTATCTAATCTATCTAAATCTAAAATTAAAAAAATGTCTCACATTACCCCGCTCTCCCCTATCAAGGCAACCGTCCACGGCGCCATCTTGGACACTGATCTAATGTGCTGAAATATATGGATTGGGCAACTGTGTCTGTTAAACAGATGCATGGCTTTCCTCTAAAATAGAGAATTGAAAGTCAAGTCGCTTCTTCCCCAGCTACAGATGTTTCCAGCTTGCTGCTAACTGACAGCGCCGGTCTTTCCAGTGCGAGCCAATATGCTGATATGCACAATCAGACACACGAGTACACACTGACAGTACACAGACTGTCCCTAAAGTCGGTTATATACTGTTAGGCCTGGGCTGTGTTGAGATTCATTGTGGATACATATTGGAGTGTGTGGTAACAGGAACACACAGTGAGTCATGGTCACTTGACCAAACTTTGCATCCTGAAATCTGTTTCATGATTATATATTTCAATGAGCACTTACTTTGCAACACTGATGCACAAATCTTCATCAAGTGTTCTTCTGAAGGTGGCTTCCCCTGAAACACAGATATTACACAAGGTATTTACAACCCCGATTCCAAAAAAGTTGGGACAAAGCACAAATTGTAAATAAAAACGGAATGCAATGATGTTGAAGTTTCAAAATTCCATATTTTATTCAGAATAGAACATAGATGACATATCAAATGTTTAAACTGAGAAAATGTATCATTTAAAGAGAAAAATGAGGTGATTTTAAATTTCATGACAACAACACATCTCAAAAAAGTTGGGACAAGGCCATGTTTCCCACTGTGAGACATCCCCTTTTCTCTTTACAACAGCCTGTAAACGTCTGGGGACTGAGGAGACAAGTTGCTCAAGTTTAGGGATAGGAATGATAACCCATTCTTGTCTAATGTAGGATTCTAGTTGCTCAACTGTCTTAGGTCTTTTTGTCGTATCTTCCGTTTTATGATGCGCCAAATGTTTTCTATGGGTGAAAGATCTGGACTGCAGGCTGGCCAGTTCAGTGCCCGGACTCCTCTTCTACGCAGCCATGATGCTGTAACTGATGCAGTATGTGGTTTGGCATTGTCATGTTGGAAAATGCAAGGTCTTCCCTGAAAGAGACGTCGTCTGGATGGGAGCATATGTTGCTCTAGAACCTGGATATACCTTTCAGCATTGATGGTGTCTTTCCAGATGTGTAAGCTGTCCATGCCACACGCACTAATGCAACCCCATACCATCAGAGATGCAGGCTTCTGAACTGAGCGCTGATAACAACTTGGGTCGTCCTTCTCCTCTTTAGTCCGAATGAGACGGCGTCCCTGATTTCCATAAAGAACTTCAAATTTTGATTCGTCTGACCACAGAACAGTTTTCCACTTTGCCACAGTCCATTTTAAATGAGCCTTGGCCCAGAGAAGACGTCTGCGCTTCTGGATCATTTTTAGATACGGCTTCTTCTTTGAACTATAGAGTTTTAGCTGGCAACGGCGGATGGCACGGTGAATTGTGTTCACAGATAATGTTCTCTGGAAATATTCCTGAGCCCATTTTGTGATTTCCAATACAGAAGCATGCCTGTATGTGATGCAGTGCCGTCTAAGGGCCCGAAGATCACGGGCACCCAGTATGGTTTTCCGGCCTTGACCCCTACGCGCACAGATTCTTCCAGATTCTCTGAATCTTTTGATGATATTATGCACTGTAGATGATGATATGTTCAAACTCTTTGCAATTTTACACTGTCGAACTCCTTTCTGATATTGCTCCACTATTTGTCGGTGCAGAATTAGGGGGATTGGTGATCCTCTTCCCATCTTTACTTCTGAGAGCCGCTGCCACTCCAAGATGCTCTTTTTATACCCAGTCATGTTAATGACCTATTGCCAATTGACCTAATGAGTTGCAATTTGGTCCTCCAGCTGTTCCTTTTTTGTACCTTTAACTTTTCCAGCCTCTTATTGCCCCTGTCCCAACTTTTTTGAGATGTGTTGCTGTCATGAAATTTCAAATGAGCCAATATTTGGCATGAAATTTCAAAATGTCTCACTTTCGACATTTGATATGTTGTCTATGTTCTATTGTGAATACAATATCACTTTTTGAGATTTGTAAATTATTGCATTCCGTTTTTATTTACAATTTGTACTTTGTCCCAACTTTTTTGGAATCGGGGTTGTATGATCAGGACCCTTGGGAAATGGAAAACAATTTATTAAGAAAATAATTTAGACTACATTCACACACACTTTCACACCAAGGGGCACCAGGAAACCAGAGAACCCAGAGGAAATCTATGCAAACATGTAGGAAACGTGCATGGTAATTCTGTCAAGACAGTAAACCGAGATCCGGCTTGAATTGAGGAACCTGGAGCTGTGAAGCTGCTCCACTACAATAGAAAAGACGATTGTGTAGCCATAATCCAAGGTGACCTCTGTTTCATTTTTAACTTCTTGCAATTCTTTCGATTTGGAGATGAATTGGAAAATAAGGACGTTTCTACTTTTTCCATTCAAAAATTATTAGGGGGTGAAAACTTTTGCACATTTGCACATGCTGTTTCTTCAGCAAAGTTGAAAATCAGCCTTTTTATTCTTTCTTTTAAAAAAAAAATAATCACCTGGTGTGATTAACCAGAACGTTCTTGGACATGACTTATTGCTCATTGGGTTGTTACTTTTTGTCTCGTCTTCCTCAGGAGTGTGTAATCCTGTGACTTGAGCAATGCTTACCGGTTTTCCTGGGTAACCTGGGATACCTGGTTGGCCTGGCAACCCATTGTTTCCTGGAAATCCTCGCGGTCCTGCTGGTCCCATTGGACCAAATTCTCCCTTTTTCCCATCAGCCCCTCTGATTCCCGGATCTCCGGTTACACCTCGCTGAGAGAGAGAGATCATAAACCTATTACTGTATTGTAACAAGTTTTACAACGAGACCGTCAGTGATGGCGTAGCTCACTCCGGCCCCATCTAGTCCAGAAGGAACGATCTAAAGTGGGCCACCTTGCGCAATAAATCTTGCAAGCTATATATAGAAGCTATATCCATCCTAGGAATACCGACCTATTGGCCAGAACAAATCCAAAACGGTGAGGAATTGACCAAGAAGAAGCGATTTTTGTTGAACTGCTCATTAAGGCTTAATTAGTCCATAACTTCATTAATAATTGAAATTAAGCAAATCTGGGTAGAAGTTCTATGCACCCTAGGTACCCCTACCTTCATGCCAGAAAGAATCAAATTTGGTAAAGAATTGAGGGAGAAGAAGCGATTTGTGTGGAAACTGCTCATTAGGGATTGATTAATTATGCCATATCTTCATTATTCATTGCAATTATGCAAATTTGGGTAGAAGCTATATGCACCCCAGGCAGACCGACCTTCCTGCCAAAAAGAATAAAAATCAGTGAAGAATTGAGAGAGAAGAAGTGATTTTCGTGAAATGTGGACGACGGTGGACAACACATGATGGTAACATAAAAAAATGGAATAATAATAATAATAATAATTCTACATGTCATGTGAATAAAAGGGATGAAACAAACCTTCTTAGATTCAGATTGTTTAAGGATCCTAAAGTAATTCTTAAAACATTTCTCTGTACAATTTCGTCACATGCCACATGCTTCATTATAGACGCATGACGCCAGTCAAGTGCATGTTTTCAAACTGCTGCTAATGCTGCCTCATAACACATTCAGAGGAAAGCACTATCCGCCCTCTTGTACATACAGAAACTCACAGACACCCATGATTGGTTAGTGTCAAATCCTGTGATTGACAAGGGAGGGGAACGTATGCTGTCCCTTGCATCCATGAAGAGAGTCAGTTGACTGCCCAAATAGAGCTGTGCCAAGGCAAGTGCTCATCTGGGGGGGGGGGGGGGGGGGGGGGGGGGGGAAGAAATGCTTCAAGGACAATCTCAAAGTGTCCCTCAAACCCTAGAAATCAATCTCAACTCTTGGGAGTCGCTTGCTCAGGATCGTCCAGCATGATGAGCAAAGCTCACCAGTGGCACACATGCAGCAGAGATGAAATGCATCGCCAAGGCCCAGAAGAAACGAGCTGTGCAGAAGGCTCGAATTATAGCCACCCCTATTACAGCACCGACCCACGTGTGCCTGACATGTGGGTGTACCTTCAAAGCCCAGATTGGCTTCATCAGTCACCTCTGGACCCACAACCACCCCCCATCAAATTGAAGTCATGGTCATCTTCGACCTTGAAGAATGATCATCATCAAAGAAGAACGGCCAATTTTGCTATGGCTATGGGATTAAAATATTCGATTTCCCGATGGTACAGCCAATGTTTTTCTGTTGAAAAATAAACTAGTAAGTACCAGACATGGATTTAAGTACCTAGGCACAAGGGACAGCCATATTCTATGTTTCACTCCTTATTTTTTTTTTATTCAGTTCAACAACCAAAAATAAACCGTATTCCTTATTAACTTTCGCAAAAACAGATGTTTTCATTTGGTATGCAACTATGTTTACACTTAATACATGAGCTTATCACACTGGTATGACACGCCATGATGGTGTAAATACAGAGCTATAAAGCGACTCGTTCCGAATCTCACCACCTGCTGCACTACACACACTGGCTGAGGGGTGATCTGGTTGATGGTAGAAAGCTATTTGTTAGGATAAATAAATAAAATATAATTAAACTGATCAGTCAAATAAAGTTTGGTGCAAGGTCATCATCTAATTTTTCTGCTTTATGGAACACATTTGTAGAAACGTGATGCCTGCAAGGTGACCAGATCTTCAATTCCAGTATAATCACTGACCAATATTCCAACTAACTTCAAAACCTTTCTTATGAACCTACTGGATTATCTTATCAAAGAAAAAAAAGGCAAATCTCTAAGAAGAGATGTTCCAAGCATGTTACAAAGGAAATAGCCAGGTCCTGTGGTGTTGGAAAAATTGCACACCACACCTTTAAAGCTAGACGGCCTTTCGATTTCATAAAATTAGTGAAATTTAGTTCCCTCTGAAATGTGGTCATTGTGATGTATGTTTATTTCTGTAATATCTCACAAAATATCAGGCCATTCTGTTCTGTGGCTGGGAAGTTATTTAATTTGAAGGGATTAAAGCAAATAATGTGCATGAAATCGCTCGCTTCGCGCAGTCAAGCAGACAGAGGAAGTCCGTGTGCGCATGCGCAGGTTTACCTTCTTTTGGGTTTTACGGCAGCTGGCATCCACAGTGTCGCATTACTGCCATCTACAGGTTTACCTTTGAGCGTGCACTGACAGTTCCATCATTCTGTCGCTAAACGAACAGCTGATCACACCGAGGTGCTCGCTGAGCGCCGATATTTATTAGTTTGGTCCTGCGTTTCTTTTCCTTCGTATATAACGTAACGTCTTTTCTTCTCGCTTTCCGTTACTGTAGTCGGTCTTTCACGTTTCATTTGCACACTCACGTCCTCCATTTTTCTCTTCTGTTTCAAATTTGTATCCCACAGTCCCTTGCGCGAACAGGGAAAGCCCACCACGTGATGCATGATGTAGTATCTTGTATTGGGTCATGGTGAAGCAGGAAAAAATAGCGGAGAATTTAGGGTCACGTGGCTCTAAATTCATGAATTGTTCTATTTTTTTTTACTAATAAAATTGGAAGTCTATGATTCGAATTCAGTAGCTTTCGGTCACTAAACAAAAATAATTGGGTGTCAGGGAAAATTCTTTTTATGACCTACACTTGAAAAGTCTGAAAGTCAGTCTAGCTTTAATCACTTTAGTACCAAAGAAATAAGTGAGAAAAGTGTCAGGAACTGAAAGAGCTCTCAGTTGGTGAAGAAGCAGGAAACAGTGTTGTGAAAGTGTCTGAGTGCTTTAGTATAAATACACACCTCTCCTTTGCTCCCCTTGAGGCCTGGCTCACCCTGCAAAGGTATAGCAGGGATAGAAAGAAGACACACATTCATTCATTCATTCTGCATCTATGGCATTAAATGTTTTTATAATTTTTTTTAAATCACATCTTCATGAAGATAATGCTTATTGATAACAGAGGTGGACAAAGTACCCAACTTCATTACTTAAGTCAAAGTACAGATCCCATTGGTCAAATGTTACTCCGATACAAGTGAAAGTTGTCCAGTCAAATTTTTACTTAAGTTAAAGTACTGAAGTACTTGCTTTTAAAAATACTTAAGTATTAAAAGTGCATTTTCTGTCAGCGCATTGTTGTAATATTGCCACAACGCTTACAAAACCTAACGCCTCTGAAACAACCGACTGGATTATTTTGTGAATTCTCAAAATGAACGCATGCTGTGCCATCATGGTGGTTTAACGTTAAACTAGCTAGTCAGTGAAACTCCACCTGACATGCTAGCAAACTCTTTTCAAACTCAAAATCATATTGGGTAGCTGATGTTGCAAGAAAAGAAAGATTTCTACATCGTTTATTTGGCAAGATTCTGCTAAAACATGTTTCTGAAAGGACTTCAGATAAGTTAACGTTATTCATGTTAGCGTAACTCAATTTTTACATGCTAACTAACAGTGTCCAAGTGAAATAGCTATGTGTTAACATTAGCCGTGGACAAGGTGATGGCAACTTGGCAGGCAAATCCATAGAAATCCATTCATCGACTAACCAGACTGCATTGCTATTGCAACATTATCGCTAGCTCTAAAAGCACAGACGACTTCATTACAAGCTTTCTCTTGGAATAAAATGTTTATATACCTTAATATGCTTCTGTAGGATTGGACAGTGAGTTTTTGTAGGCCTTGATGTGGTTCATTTTAGGTAAGCAAACATCTCATCTCATCTCATTATCTGTAGCTACTTTATCCTGTTCTACAGGGTCGCAGGCAAGCTGGAGCCTATCCCAGCTGACTACGGGCGAAAGGCGGGGTACACCCTGGACAAGTCGCCAGGTCATCACAGGGCCGACACATAGACACAGACAACCATTCACACTCACATTCACACCTACGGTCAATTTAGAGTCACCAGTTAACCTAACCTGCATGTCTTTGGACTGTGGGGGAAACCGGAGCACCCGGAGGAAACCCAAGCGGACACGGGGAGAACATGCAAACTCCGCACAGAAAGGCCCTCACCGGCCACGGGGCTCGAACCCGGACCTTCTTGCTGTGAGGCGACAGCGCTAACCACTACACCACCATGCCGCCCGTAAGCAAACATTTAAAACGAAACAAATCTTTAATCCTTGCAGAAAACTGAAGCATGGCTTCTAGGTATGGCCATGGGTGCATGCATTCCCCAGAAGAACCTCCTCCTTCCATGATCATGTTTAAATAACGCTGCTGAGAAATCATTTATCTTGATTTTATACAGTCTATGGATGTGACCTGACCCTAGTGATTACTGATAGTCTGTCTCAGTGTCACCAGTGAAAAAAACATCACATTTTAGAAAAAAAAAAAGAAAAAAACATCCACTTTCAAAGCTGTTTCATAGTAATAAGTAATGAGGACCTTGACAGAAGTGTAGTGGAATAAAAAGTACGATATTTGTCTTTCAAATGTAGTGAAGTTAAAGTCATAAGTTTCTAAAAAACAAATAATACTCAAGTAAAGTGCAGATACTCAAAAAGTGTACTTAAGTACAGTACTCAAGTAAATGTAGTTCGTTACTGTCCACCTCTGATTGATAATGCTGTTATTATTCACTGTTGTTATCATGAGCTTATTGTATGTTACGTACAGCTTTTCCAGGTCGCCCAGGTGACCCTTCACTACCTTTCTCTCCCTGGAAAGAGAAAAGCAAGGAACATTTGTGTACGTTCATGTACATGATTCCTCAACACGTCTGCATGTGTGTGTACCCAGTAGTGCATGCATTGTGGTTAAAAGCAATGACGGCGAGTTTCCGTTTATTGCTGGGGAGAAACAATGCGTTTCAGAGAAACTATGAGTCATGCCCCCCACTTTAGTAGTGCTGACATAGCAAAACTGCTTTATATTTTTAGTCGATGCATTTTCATCCATACATCTAATTTCTCTAGCAATTCCTGCAAACTGTGCTACAATACAAAACTAAGACATAAATGCATGCAGTTAGCAATTTGAAAAAAGCGCAGGACTCAATTCTGTGCAGGCTCGATTCTGACTGGTCAGGAGGTGTTGATTAGTTTTCTGTAACAGCAGCACCGTCGGTAGCTCCACATGCAATGTTCATACGGCGTTAATGCACTCATTCAATTTCTATAGTCATGATGACTTATACAGGAACTTGTCTGGTAGATGCTCCACATGAACGGATTAAACATGTTTAAATGATGAAATGCTGATATTGTGAGAGGTTTATTTGACATTTGTAGGAGGAGTCTCAAGGGTCAAAGGTGAAGATGAAACTTTACGTTTTTTTCCACCTCTGGAAAGCATCTTGATGGAGTAGATGTGAGTAAAGGGATAGAATAATAATAATAATAATAATAATAATAATAATAATTTATTCTTAAAGCGCATTCCATAAAATCTCAATGCTCTTACAATATAAGAAGAATATTTAACAGTTATTCCACAGTGGAATAATTATTTTCTTCTATCCACATTCACTGGATTTTGCAAAACAGAGCATTTTTATTTTTTTTTACAAATTCGATAAATAAAAACCTTATACAAAACGTCAGACGAAATAATTTCCGCTTAGAATGTCAACAAACTGGCAAAATGACAGGAGCAATTTGTGAAAAATGCTATAATAATAATAATAATTGAAAAATAAAAAAAGATACGTTCTTACCATCAAATGCTTTTATTCCATATTTTGCTGATTTTTTTCTTGCATTTTTGGGGGTTTTGTTTTTGAGTAGAGTTTTTATTTCGTCTTTGGTTCGTTCAGCAACATGCTCCGCCATTTTGTTTTTCTCTACTCACGGTATATGAGCTGATAGCCTAGTAGTAGAGCAGGGGCGATTTCTCAGAGACAACAAGGGAAGCCAAGCTTCCCCTAAAATTCTCTCCCCAAACTGCGGCGTCTACGACGTTGAATTCTCATTAAAACAATAACTTGCTTAACATAATATATGCCCAAGATTGTATTTATGTTCATAACTATCCTGTAACTTATTTGAGTGATGTCTGACGAACTTGCAGTTCGCTACGAGAATCACCTTTGCTGCCAGGCTGTAACCTTTCTTATTTCAATGGGCTCTATGGACTGGCAGCAGTGTTGCCTGATTGGGCGGTTTTAAGTGCATTTTGGCAAGTTTTGAACATATTTTGGGATGGAAAACGTCAGCAGTATCTGGCAACACTGACTGGCAGCCGGGTATCTGTTGCAGTCTACGAGACGGCTCTGAACAGCCAATTTCGGCTAGTTGTTATTGGTTAAAAACAACAAAATCGTCACTTCCAGGGAAGCCGGGCTTCTCTGGGACTAAACGAGACAGTGGGAGGGACAAGAAGCCGGGCTGATAAAGGATTATTGGAGGTAGTGTTTGAAAGACATGAGGAGGGCGGTACTTCGGCGAGGAACACGGAAGTATGATCAGTCAGTCCCTAGCGGATGTCGAGAAAGGGTAGTCATGTGCCAAAGTGCTGTCCGAATTTCTTTTCATATAAACGGTTCTTCTCATTGATGTCTCTGTACATTACTCTGTAAATAAATGTAAATATTACTCGTTGTGCTCCGTTAATTTTCATCCATTCTATCAGTTTGATCATTTGTGAATTCACTCGTTTATTTCATTTGTAGTTCAATCTGGTTGTAGGCTAGCTTGAGCCTTATTGGGATCTGCAGTGCTAGCTGCTAACAGAAATTGGTGAAGTCTCTGGAAAGCAAAACCAGCTGGTATGACAGGGTCACAGACCATTTTCTGGAAAAGGAGCGGAGGGCAGAATTTGTGTATAAATAGTGTTCATGTTCATGAATCTGAAGTGTGTATATTGTTCAGTAATGTTAAGAGAATGGTGGGCTCTGTGTTATAGGTTATACCTGGGTATAATATTCAAGGTTCTGTGTGTTGCATAGCCTACCTGGTTATGAATTTCCAGACTGTGTTGCAGAAGATGTTCAAGGATGTGTTGCACAGCTGGGTGTTGTGTTAAAGACTCTGTGTTGCATATCAGGGTATGATGTTCAAGGCTCTTTGTTGAATAGCCAGTGATTTTTGGATGTTTGATATTTTTGATTAAGGATATGAGGCACTAGCCTGGCAAGCCAGACTATAACATGAAATGTACAAGCAAAAATACTTTCTGCCACTAGGTAGGGTTGTCTAGTTCACTATGCTAATGGGGCACACCTTTCTATGCTTTGATATCCGGCCTACAGGTTTTACGATGAATGCGTAAAATGGGCTTCCCCTGTTTTAAAAACCAGCAGCCGCCACTGTAGTAGAGTAACCAATCAGAGCGCACGATTGCTTATATCCAGTGAACAGGCTTGTAGTACTCGAGTCTGACTCGTGCCCTAATTTTAAGGACTCGTGACTTGACTTGAGCACTGATGACTCGGACTTGGACTCGGACTCGTGCATTAACTCCATTTGGACTCGTAAATTGAAGATGAGGACTCAGATTTTTTCTTTATTTTTTTGTAACATGGGATAATAATTTGGCGTAAGATATTTATATTTTCATTAATTTTTATACTAATGTTGTGCAATAGAATGCACATTCACCTGTTCATGTGTCATATTCAGGAACAAACTAACGTAGAACGCCCCCAGGATTGTCCGCTTTGCTTATACAGACTTCTCGTCCAGTAGGAAAAAATGCACTGCTGTGTGTTCCATATGTCGAAGAACTATTGACGGGGATGACGGGGACAACCTCAAACTTCAATCGTCATTTGGCAAGACTCCACCCAGAGAAGGAAGTGACATGCTATGTTCATTGCCATGTTGATAGTGGGCGGGGCTTGCTTGCTGAGCGATGAACTAACTAGTGTTAACCCTCTCTCATGTTATTTGCCCTGTTGATAGTGGGCGGGGCTTGCTGAGCGATGAACAAGCTTTTTATCTGTAGCCTATTAACTAAAACGGAGCAGTCGAGCAGTAACGTTAGTCCAACACAGTAGCAGAGACGCTTTCACATAAAGGCAGCAACAGCCACCGTCAAATGGTGCAGTTGGAGTCTTGTTCTCAGACTTGACTCGGAATTTTCTTTAATGACTTGGACTTGAGCACTGGGGACTTGAGACTGGACTCAGACTTGAGGTTAGTGACTCAACTACAACACTTCCAGTGAATGTGGATAGAATAATTAGAATTATTACATGTTAAAAGCCTGGCACTATGATATCAGGCTCATAACACGGTAAATTGAATAGCGATAGTAATATAAAATAATATCAAAAGAAAATAATTTATGCATTAAAAATACAAACGTCTTATATTTTCCTTTAAAAGTATCAGTGGATGGAGAGTTTCTTATAAATAGTGGTAAATTGTTCCACAACATATGGAAAGGTGCACATGTGGAAAATGTGCAAGAACCACCGGTCTTAGTATTAAACTTTGGTCTTGATAAGCGTAGATTATCATTATTTCTGCCACAGTGTAACTGATAACGTGTTTCTTGGATGTTCTACGAAATTACGCATAGCTATAAATAATTAAAGTACACCATGCCATTCTATAATTAAAAAAAAAAGTCATCTTTGGCAAATTGCTGTATTAGAAAAGGAATAAAACATTACAAAAAGAACTCTGTGGTGGTAACAGGACCTTCATAGTAAACCCTTCACAGTGTTGCTGATTATTTTCCTATAACAGCAGGTTTTTTTTAGATATATACCGTACAGTAATTCCGATATAAGTGTATAAATGAGGCTGTATATTGTACAACCTCCACCTTCTGTCTCTTTGATTTCTGTTTCCATCTCTGTCTGTCTCTCAATGCAAGCAGGAAGAGCTGACAAAACTCAGCACCATCCACTGCACAGAGACTAAACAGTCTCTATACTAACACACACAGCAGGAAAATAAATGTCACACTCCATCATGCTCCACTGAGCTGCAGTACCTGACTTCCTTTAGGACCAGGCTTTCCTGATTCCCCCTGCAAAAGTAAGCGGTGCACACAGTCAGGGGTTGTGACATTGACGGTGATTTTGGCACTGAATTAATCTCAGCTATAGGATTTTGACAGCATTCCAAAACAGTCACACCTTGTTGCCTTTTAAACCTGGGAGACCCATGATGCCTTGAGGCCCTGAAACTCCAGGTTCACCCTGTGATCCCTGCGAAACACACACAAACACAAAAACAGACATCGACTAAAAATGGAAAGAAAATGTGTAATGAAAGGGTGCATCTGGTGACAAAAAAAAAAAGTGTGAATAGTGTTTCCTGTCTGACTTTTCCTGTAGAAAGAAAAAATGTATGATGTTTAATTTACCCCTTGCAGCCAACAAGCTGTTTGAGAGACAAACACAAGAGCAATCCTGGTACAACCTCATCGGAAAATGGAAGTGGGCTGATTTTAGAGAAATTCATAATTCCTCAAAATAAATGTAAAAAAAAAAAAAAAAACCACAGCTCTTACGAGTTCAGATCCTCGATTAAAACTTTCCACCAGCTTCAGTTTAACACTTACGGTATACATTTCTTGCTGGTGGAAAAAAGAGAAAGAGTAGCAAAACCTCAACCAAATGACATGTTTGATTTGAGCAGATAAGTAGACCCTGTTTAAGAATCAAACCCTGATTAAAACTGAAAGTCTCCCTACATCCTTCATGAGATACTGATTTAATCATTTCGGTGTCTTGTGATGACTTGAGAATACACTCAACAGTGTTGGGTCAAAATGTTACCAATTCAATCACCTCATATATCTAATACTCATCCAGATTCACACAAGACATTTTGCAATTATCAGGACTTTGACACGTCCCTGCACACACACTGAGGATGTGGTAATAGTGAGAAGGTGAAGAAGTGAGGAAATGACTGCTTTTTTTAACATTTGAATAGCAGCAAAAAAACAAAACAAAAAAAAAACAATGACAAGAAGACAGTCATCTCTATCCCTCGCCCTATAACTATATACCACATTTCAAGATATGATTTGTCATATTTTTCCAAGTTCTGCTGCAGGAACCCAACCCTACCTCTTTACACTGACCTCAGCAGCCCATGGCATAAACCCAGTGGACCTTTGATCTAGGTGAGCTAAAAATTTAAATTTCTCACATTTCTTAGTATCAAAAGGCACATATACATTACTTAATCAACACATATACCAACTTTCAAGACCATACCACTCATAGTTTTCAAGTTCTGCTGCGGAAACGAAACCTACCCCTAAGACTAAGCTGAGAGACTAAGTCTGAAATTGTTTCCATAGAAACATCAAAAATTTAAATTTCTCAAATTTCTTAGTATGAAAAGGCACATCAACAGTGGTGCTTGAAAGTTTGTGAATCCTTTAGAATTTTCCATATTTCTGCATAAATATGACCTAAAACATCATCAGATTTTCACACAAGTCCTAAAAGTAGATAAAGAAAACCCAGTTAAGCAAATGAGACAAAAATATTATACTTGGTCATTTATCTATTGAGGAAAATGATCCAATATTACATATCTGTGAGTGGCAAAAGTATGTGAACCTCTAGGATAAGCAGTTAATTTGAAGGTGAAATTAGAGTCAGTCTGTTTTCAATCAATGGGATGACAATCAGGTGTGAGTGGGCACCCTGTTTTATTTAAAGAACAGGGATCTATCAAAGTCTGATCTTCACAACACATGTTTGTGGAAGTGTATCATGGCACGAACAAAGGAGATTTCTGAGGACCTCAGAAAAAGCATTCTTGATGCTCATCAGGCTGGAGAAGGTTACAAAACCATCTCTAAAGAGTTTGGACTTCACCAATCCACAGTCAGACATATTTGTGTACAAATGTAGGAAATTCAAGACCATTGTTACCCTCCCCAGGAGTGGTCGACCAACAAAAATCACTCCAAGAGCAAGGCGTGTAATAGTCGGCGAGGTCACAAAGGACCCCAGGGTAACTTCTAAGCAACTGAAGGCCTCTCTCATGTTGGCTAATGTTAATGTTCATGAGTCCACCATCAGGAGAACACTGAACAACAATGGTGTGCATGGCAGGGTTGCAAGGAGAAAGCCACTGCTCTCCAAAAAGAACATTGCTGCTCATCTGCAGTTTGCTAAAGATCACGAGCCAGAAGGCTATTGGAAAAATGTTTTGCGGATGGATGAGACCAAAATAGAACTTTTTGGTTCAAATGAGAAGCGTTATGTTTGGAGAAAGGAAAACACTGCATTCCAACATAAGAACCTTATCCCATCTGTGAAACATGGTGGTGGTAGTATCATGGTTTGGGCCTGTTTTGCTGCATCTGGGCCAGGACGGCTTGCCATCATTGATGGAACAATGAATTCTGAATTATACCAGCGAATTCTAAAGGAAAATGTCAGGACATCTGTCCATGAACTGAATCTCAAGAGAAGGTGGGTCATGCAGCAAGACAACGACCCTAAGCACACAGGTTGCTCTACCAAAGAATGGTTAAAGAAGAATAAAGTTAATGTTTTGGAATGGCCAAGTCAAAGTCCTGACCTTAATCCAATCAAAATGTTGTGGAAGGACCTGAAGCGAGCAGTTCATGTGAGGAAACCCACCAACATCCCAGAGTTGAAGCTGTTCTGTACAGAGGAACGGGCTAAAATTCCTCCAAGCCGGTGTGCAGGACTGATCAACAGTTACCGCAAACGTTTAGTTGCAGTTATTGCTGCACAAGGGGGTCACACCAGATACTGAAAGCAAAGGTTCACATACTTTTGCCACTCACAGATATGTAATATTGGATCATTTTCCTTAATAAATAAATGACCAAGTATAATATTTTTGTTTCATTTGTTTAACTGGGTTCTCTTTATCTACTTTTAGGACTTGTGTGAAAATCTGATGATGTTTTAGGTCATATTTATGCAGAAATATAGAAAATTCTAAAGGGTTCACAAACTTTCAAGCACCACTGTACATCACCTTGTTAACATGTATACCAAGTTTCAAATCCGTATCATGAATAGTTTTGGATATATGCTCCAGAAACGAACATTGCTCTTAGAAACTAAGTCAAAATCTATTTTTTATGTAAAAATTTGAAAAATACTTTTTTTTCAAAAATCCAAAAATAGCAAAAGGCACCAGTTCACATGTTGCTTGATATGTATACAAAGTTTCATGAAGATCTCTTCAGTAGTTTTAAAGATATGGCCCGGAAATAAAACCATGACCAGACGGACGGAACCCGTTTCTATATCCCTCACCAAACTTCGTTTGGGCGGAGGATAAAAAGGTGTTTGAAAACCTGTGTGAAACGTCCGGATCCAATGAAGCAGTAAATCTGAGTGTATAATATGAACAGATAATATTTAAGCCATTAAGTCTTAGGCATCTTATTATTAGTTTTTCCATACAAACTTTGTTATAGATTTCTATTTTATGACTTCTCCATTATCGAGTCAGTACAAAAACATTGCAGATTTCCAAACGTTTGTTTTTTGTTTGTTTTTTTTTTTTTTTTGGGGGGGGGGGGGGGGGGGGGGTTCCCAGCACAAAATTAAATGTTACAGAAAGAAATGTTTGTACTGTATCTGAGAGTCATATTACATTCCATAAGAGATTTTTTCAGATTAAAAAAGAAAGCATAATGAAGGCTGCTGGGTTTTGGTGCAAAATAAAGACTTGAGTGGGACAGTCAAAGTGTCCAGAAGAACTGTGGCTGGTTCTGGAAGATGCTCAGTAAAACCTACAGCTCATTTCCGCATAAAACTTTTTTTTTAAAGCAAAGGGTCGTCTCACACCAAATATTGACTTTGTTTCATTTATTATGGCTTACTGATTACTGTTTATAGTGTTTTTTTTTAATGTTGAAACATTAAACATTCATTTCATTATTTTTTAAGCCATTCTTGGTCTACGGCATTTCTTTAAATGTGCCTAAGACTTGCACAGAACTATATGTTATGAAGCAATAATTAGGCTCTTATATTGGCAGGCTGACTAGGTTGATATTGACTGACTAACCAGAATGGGTTTAGATTAGATTAGATTCACTTTATTCATCCCACATCTGGGAAATTCACGTGTTACAGTAGCAAGAAAACATCAAACAGATAACAAATAAAACTGAAATAAAAATTAGACAAACGAAGGATTAAATACAGAGGGCTATTTGCAGTATCTACCGTGAAAAAAGTATAGAAAAATTGCCTTATTGAGAGGCTCGGAAAAATTGCACATTACGGGTAGACTCTGTGTATATATATACACACACATATATACATAAATATTTTATATATATATATATATATATATATATATATATATATATATAGGGGCGGCACGGTGGTGTAGTGGTTACCGCTGTCGCCTCACAGCAAGAAGGTCCTGGGTTCGAGCCCCGTGGCCGGCGAGGGCCTTTCTGTGTGGAGTTTGCATGTTCTCCCCGTGTCCGTGTGGGTTTCCTCCGGGTGCTCCGGTTTCCCCCACAGTCCAAAGACATGCAGGTTAGGTTAACTGGTGACTCTAAATTGACCATAGGTGTGAATGTGAGTGTGAATGGTTGTCTGTGTCTATGTGTCAGCCCTGTGATGACCTGGCGACTTGTCCAGGGTGTACCCCGCCTTTCGCCCGTAGTCAGCTGGGATAGGCTCCAGCTTGCCTGCGACCCTGTAGGATAAAGCGGCTTGAGATAATGAGATGAGATGATATATATATATATATATATATATATATGCATAAAAATAGTTTAAGGCCTATATTATTGCACATAATAATTGCATCGATGAGAGATGGCAGAGGTAGTAGTGGTGAAGTAGTGCAAATTAAACGACAAACAGGTTATTGGTGCTACGTTACAAGTTGTGGGTGTTATACAGTCTGACAGCAGCAGGTATGAATGACCTGCGGTATCTCTCCTTCTTACACCGTGGGTGTAGCAGTCTACTACTAAAAAGAGCTGCTTAAAGCCCCCACAGCCTCATGTAGGGGGTGAGAGGGATTATCCATGATTGAGGTCAGCTTGGCTAACATCCTCCTCTCACTCACCACCTCAATGGAGTCCAGAGGACAGTCTAAGACTGAGCCAGCCCTTCTGACCAGTTTATTAAGTTTCTTCCTGTCCCTCTCTGAACTTCCACAGCCCCAGCAGACCACAGAGTAGAAAATCGCTGATGCTACCACAGAGTCAAAAAGTCCTAAGCAGTGTCCTGCACACACCAAAAGACCTCAGTCTTCTCAAGAGGTGGAGACAACTTTGGCCCTTCTTGTACAGGACATCTGTGTTTTTAGTCCAGTCCAGTTTGTTGTTAAGGTGAACACCCAGGTATTTGTACTCCTCCACGATCTCAACGTCCAAACCCTGGATGTTCACTGGTGAAATTTGAGGAACCGTCCTTCTGAAATCGATCATCACCTCCTTTGTCTTGCTGGTGTTGATGCGCAGGTGGTTCAGTTTGCACCAGGCGACAAAGTTGGTGATGACCTCTCTGTACTCCAGATCGTCCCCCTCTGACACATGTCCAACGATGGCTGTATCATCTGAGAACTTCTGGAGGTGGCAGCTGTCCGTGTTGTAGCTGAAGTCAGATGTGTAAAGTGTAAAGAGGAAAGGAGAGAGCACTGTACCCTGTGGAGCCCCTGTGCTGCAGACTACCACATCAGACACACAGTCGCAGAGCCTCACATACTGTGGTCTGTTAATGAGGTAGTCGATGATCCATGCAGCCAGGTGGCAGTCAACACCAGCTCCCTCCAGCTTCCCCTTAAGCAGTGATAGCTGGATTGTGTTGAAAGCACTGGAGAAGTCAAAGAACATGATTCTCACAGTGCTCCCAGTGCCCTCCAGGTGCAAGTGACCAGTGTAGCAGGTAAATGACAGCGTCATCCACACCAATGCCCAGTCGATATGCAAACTGCAGCGGGTCCATCTCACTGTTCACCAGGTGTCAGAGGTGGGAGAGAACAATCCTCTCCATGATCTTCATTAGATGAGACGTTAAAGCTACTGGCCGAAAGTGATTGAGCTCCCTGGGGTGTGCAGTCTTGGGAACTGGAACCACACATGATGTTTTCCACAGAAGTGGAACTTTCTCCAGACTGAGGCTCAGGTTGAAAATGTACAGAAGAATCCCACAGAGCTGATCTGCACAGTCCTTAAGCAGTCTGGAGTTGATACCACCAGGGCCAGCAGCTTTCCTTGTCTTGATCCTCCTCAGCTCCTTCAACACCTGATCAGCTGTTATGGAGAGACAGGGGGTGTAGCCGAGGTGTGAGTCCTGTAGAGTGAGGTCGGGGGTGGAGTGTGTGGATTGGTCTGGCAGGGA